>NC_057800.1:8660317-9260317 GCF_018294505.1 Triticum aestivum
TACATGGAAAGAGAGGCAGGCAGCAAAACAACCACCCAAGATATGACAGTCTCCCTCCAGACACAATGATATTACATTATTATTTTTCCTCAACGCTCTACGCAACATCAGTTCAACCATTCTCCAGTCTGGAATCCAGGAGGCCCACCCCCTCCGTGCTTGAAAGGTCTCACTGGCGACTCGATCCGGCAGTTTTGCGCCCCACCACAGCTCCACCTTTGCGTCCTCCCTCTCCTGCAAAAGACTGCATTATTAATCCAATGTGACATTTATCTTCCCAAAATCTGGTTTTCCTTCCATTTCCCACAAAAAACCTACAACAAGTTAGAAATAAGTCTTTACACTTCAGCAAGCCTTTCGAAAAGTGTGAATCACCTTGTTTCTTTTGAATTGACCAAAGGTGGAGTTTCCTATATACTTGTCCCACAAGATTCTTTGCCATAACCCTTTTTCATTAAAAAGTTTCCACAACCACTTGGACAAAAGGGAAATGTTCATAATGTCTAAGTTTAAAATCCCCAGGCAACCCTTTAGGTCTACAAACTCTATCCCAAGCTACTAAATGCTATTTCTGTTTATTTTTTTCACCACTCCACAGAAAACTTGTTCTGGGTTTGTCCAACTTCTTCTTCACACCGTTGGGAAGCCCATAGAAGGAAAGCATGAAGACGACCAAGATGGTTAAATAAGAGTTGATCAATGTTATTCTACCAACAATATTGAGAAGTCTTCCCAACCAGCCACCCATTATTTTTCCCATTTTACTAATAGACAGATTGTAATCACTTTTCCTCAGCCTTTTCTCATCTACCAGGATACCTAGATATTTAAAAGGAAGCACTCCTTTTTTTGCATGTCAAAATTTGTTCAAACTGTTTTACTCTCTCCTCTTACATTCCAACGCAGATCACTTCACTTTTATGAAAATTGATTTCTAAACCAGACATAATTTCAAATAACCTTAGGATTCTCTTCACATTCCTGGCTTGATCTAAATCATCCTGGAATAAGAGGATGGCATCATCTGCATATTGCAAGATGGACACATCATTATCTTTATGTTTTTAGCAAGCCCACTAATCAGACCCTTTTCCACTACTTTGTCAAACAAAACTGCCAAATCATCTACCACAAGATCAAAGAGCAAAGGGGACATAGAGTCTCCTTGCCTCAACCCTTGATGTGTTTTAAAATATGGCTCAATCTCTCCATTCACCTTTCCTCTAGAAAAGGTTTTTATTACCCAATCAATACATTTATCAGAATTTTTTCATTTTAAGTGTTTGAAATAGACAAGCCCATTTAACTTTATAAAAGGCCTTTTCAGATCAATCTTAAAAAGCGCACCTGATTTCTTTTTTCTATGCATGGAGTTCAAAGTTTTATGCAACACCAACACACCTTCCAAAATATATCTTCCTTTTATAAAAGCAGCCTGAGAAGTTCTAATCACCCTAGAAATAATCAGAATTAATCTATTGATCAGAATCTTCGTAAAGATCTTGAATAACATTCAAAAGACAAATTGGTATATATTTTTGGATTATGTCAACATCACTTCCCTGAGGCAAGAGAGAAATAACCCCATAGTTTAGCCTGTCAAGGTCTAACCTATGATCATAAAATTCTTCTAATAATGCAAACAAATACATTTTAATAAGCTCCCAGAAATGTTGGTAAAATCCAATATTAAAACCATCAGGCCTAGCAGCCCACCGGATCAGTAGCCACCAGCCGATGCACCAGCCGGAACCGCCATGCTCGAATGCACCGATATGGATACGGGTATCAGTATCGGGCCAATACGGATACGTAAATTCGTCATTTTGAAAAAGTGCTAATACGGATACATTTTACTATTTATTTATTTTTCAAAAAAAAGGGATTCAGAATGTCAACCGTGACCTTTTTACATGCATGGATTCCATGGTTCCCTGTCTTCTTTAGCAAATGAGCAAAAACTCTAGAGTAGCTACTCAAAGCTTCATGACCACAGTAGTCGCATTTGCATTTAGTGTTGCCCCCTCCAGGTGATTTCTCTATGATTTGAACATGGTTCCACAATGGTGCCCTTAGATTTGTAGGAACAATCAGCAAGAGGAGTCATCTGGAGGAGATGAGAAAAATGAGATCTTCACAGATCAGAGGAGAAAGAAGAGGGGATGAGCTTGGCTGGGCAGGAAAAAGGAGAAGATGCGTTGGTGAGGAGTAGCAGCTCGTTGCCGGCTAGTCGCCGCTGCCGCCGGCCCTGGGTGAGTAGCTGCTAGGTACGCAGCCACCAGCCGCTGCCTGGTGTGAGCTCGGGAGGGAGGAAAGAAAACTGGGAGCGAAAGGAAGGGGGCATTGGGGTACTAGGGTTGTTGTCTGCCTCTTAACTGGGCTGAGTGGTCTCTTAGATGGGCTGGGCCGTATCCAAAACGAACTGAAAAAGTATCCTTCAAGTATTTGAATTGTTTTAAATCGTTTATTCATGGATACTCCTTGGATATGTATCGGGGGCGTATCGGAGGAGTATCGGTATCGGATACGGTATCCGATACCGATTCGCTAGTTGCCTGAAGTATCGGTGCATTCGAGCCGCCATGGCACCTAGCCAGAGGAACGATGCAAGAGGCCACTAGAACGCTGCAAGTGTTTGCATCAAAGACCATCAACACAACCCAGAATACAAGAAATTTCCATGGAATTAAATGTACCAGCACACAGAGAAGAAGAGAAAGAAAAGGAGAGGGGCCAACCGAGTTAATTAGACCACTAATTAATGAGATCAATGGCTCAGATCTATTATATAGTCTCACCTCTCATGTGAAAAGACGGGGTAAGAGGGAGCATGCTAAAACTGCTCTCTTTTTTTATAAATTGCAAATAAAAGAAACCCGGACAATATTCAAAACCACAAACAATTTTTGAAATTTCAAACATTGTTTTTCAAATTCGTGAACATTTTTAAAAGTGTGAATATAATTTGAAAAACAGGAACACAATTCTGAATTCAGAACAATGTTTCAAATTTCCAAACATTTCTTGAAGAAAGTAAAATAAACTTGAAAACTGAAAAGAAAAGAAAAAACAAAAAAAACCTATAATCAGTACCAGAAAAACGTCCCAAAACTGGTGCAAACTACTTCCTCCATAAACTATATTATTTTACAGAGGGAGTAACTGGTTAAATGGGTGGACCCAGTTGCTTCCCTAGTGCCCCTGCCTGTTTGATGCGGCGTCAATTTGCCACTGCCTGTTTGATGCGGCGGCAAATAGGGATTTCCAGTAGTGGTGGCTAGTGAGCACATCGATTCAGTGACCGTACCACTTACTACGTACTATTTGGGTCCTACACACTGTATATATAGCTCGTTGTAGCCAGCGTGAACGTTTCAATGGCGTGGCATCCGAAACGTTCAAAGAAGATACGCCGATCAGTTGCACGTTGCAATCTTTCAAGCCTAAACGATACGTACATTAAATGTCACAGAATTACTGAAACAACCAGAGTGGCACATCAGAAGCGTGGTATATCCATAACCACAGTTCCCAGGATCTAAACCTGGCTCTGGTATTTTTTTTAATTTGCCCTTTTTATTTCTGTTGGCCCATTGTATTTTTGCGTACAGTAGGCTTCCATTTTCTGTTGGATCCATTTCTGTTTTCCATAGTTGTCAGGCCCATTTCTTCGATCTCCTACTTGCCTTATCAATTTCTAACAGGGCTTTGGATTTTTTGCTACGCCCATCAGTTTTCTGTTTTTGTCTAATTTTCTCTACCTCTATGTGATACTCCTCAGACTATATATAGCAGCGTACTTACAACAATCTCAGGCAAAGCTAGCATTCAGTTCAAGGGGTTACCAGTTATGTATCGAACAGTGATGATGCGAGGCATATTACGGAGATGGAACCTCTCCAGCTGTGTGTGTGAACTAGCCATGAAGTGGAAGTTGACAATGTCCTTTATAGGTTTCGGCCTTGGTTTTAGTGTCCAACTCGAAAAAGTGGAAAGAGCTGAACCACAAGCTCGACCAGCAGAGAAGGACATGGACCTGCTCAAGAAGCAGATGAAGAAATCTCAAGGTAAATATCATAAAGTTTCAGCATCCTGAAATTGTATTTTAAGTATGACATGGCTGCTGTGAGCTCTAATTCATATGCCAATGTACGTGCAGCTTCCTCCTCGGAGCTCGAAAAGCTCTGGTCCGAGCTGCAAATAGCTCGTCGGGAAGGCGAGCAGCAGAAGGCTGCAGCGAAGCAGGCCAGCGAGGCGTTGGCCAAAGAAAAGGAGGCCGGCGAGAAACACACGACCCGGGTGGCGGAGGTTGAGGAAGACCTCAAGGGGCTTTACGCTCAGCGTGATACCCTTCAGGAAGAGAAGAACAAGCTGGGCTCCGAGATTGCAACGACGAGGACGGCCTGAAAGGAGGCCAAGACCCAGGCCCGGGCGGATCGCGATGTGCTTTAACAGGTGAAACAGATCGCCGCTGGTAAGCCATACCTCCTTCTGCGTTTTTGGTGACAACCGATTTGCTCATCTTACACAACTCTGGCGTTCTTTAGGGGCCTTTGGAGACCTACCGCGGAGTGTCTCGGGTGCCGGCTCCTACTTCGCTGCTCATCCAGATGCGTCTGAGGAGACGGCCTTCTCGGCCCAATTCCAAGCGCCTGAGCACCTGCCGCTATTGAATAACCAGATGAAGCAACTGGCGGAGCTGTACCGTGCGGCCCGGCCAGCGATGCAAGACCTCTGCATCAACCCCTGGCCTGCCTAGCCGATGCTAACCAGGTTCTTCGGCCTGGTGAGCATACTTCGAGAGGCCAGCTTCCATTTTCTACTTGACATGCATGATACTAGCTACTATTATATTTTAACCGGCCTAAGTGTCTCAACTTTGTACTGAAGTTAAGAAAGAGGTAAGATATAAGACAAGATTTGATTACATGATACATTGTGTCCACTATATTTTTCCAGGCCTCATTTTTATAGTAGATCCTTATTTATGTCACCTATAACCTCATACATGCTGTAAAAACTTCCATAGCAAGGCATGGAGGCATGGACTATCTTCTTGCTGAGCGTCACATGCAACTTTCTTGCGTAAGAAAATAAGATAATGCCCAAAACGGCAAAACATATTACATGTAGCGTCAATGCTAGATAACATTTGACGGCGAGCTTATTTCTTCAGTTCCTCAGCTCCACAGCAGGCAGCGTCGTCTTTTCACGTTTGGTTTGCTGATCCGCGGCCGCGGCTCGGTCTTGCGCGGTTGCCACCACCGGCGTTGGCGGCTGAGGAGCGGCGGGGCCGCACCATGGGCACCCCGCGTGGACCGGCCGGCCGCCCTGCGGCGACGGAGGCCCATAACGGTAGTACACACCACCTGCATCGGCCGAAAACCAAACGTACGTATAGTTAGTTTACATGTAGAACTCACGATCGAGTGCAATTATACCGCTGGTGTTATTGTTACTTCGGATGCCCGCCGAGCATGGCATGGGGCAGCAGATGAGCAAGGCAGCAAGGACGACGACTAGGAGCGCCGGAGAAGAAGACCAAGTGTTGGAGGAGCGGCGCGCCATGGTCGTGGTCGGCTCTCCTCTCTCTGGTCGATGATAATCCTTGGATCAGAGCAACGTACAGCTGTGTGAAGCAAGGTTCAACGGCAGCGCATATGGTATATGCAAGAGTGGTAATGGCGCTTGTTTTATACTTACTGGAGGCGCTCCCCATTAGTCTCTCTCTCTCTCTCTCTCTCTCTCTCTCTCTCTCTCTCTCTCTCTCTCTCTCATATGATGACAAACAAAGGTCCAATGGTCAAAGTCAATCGGTCTTGAAAAGAAACTGGTCGGCACACACTACATTACACTAAACGAGTCATGTCCCTGTGCACCTATCAGCGCCGTCCATCATCCCGTGGCTCAGCTTCGTTTCGAACCTCAGGGCGACGAGCATGGTCAAGAATCCCAGCGCCTTCCTACACCAACACCGCTCTCCACAGCGATAAGTTTTTTTTTTGCCGGTCTCTAAGCGATGAGTTTTTTTACCAATAATTCTTGACCAAGGCATCGTTCGTCCAACTAGACGCCAAATCTTCAACATGTTCCGGACTAGGATAGGCTAGACAGGTCAAGATCCAGCGTAGCAGCAGTCAATACCGGCTGTAGGCGTTTGATTCGTGGGTAACACTCTATACGAAAAAAATGTAATTAATAAAAAGTAAAAACTGAAAATATTTTTTGAAATAAACTTGACCTTTATATTTATTGATGTGTAAAAAAATTCAAAACTAGAAAAACCTCCGCTGACGTCAGGACAATTTCTTTTATCCGGCCAAAGTAGTAGTGTGTGACTTGTGATAGCAATAAATTTGGTTTTTCACCCTGAATTCAACAGTGGTTTTTTATTCGGTGAAATTTATATACTAGTGCAAAAAAGTCAGGTTTATTCGAATATTTTTAATTTTTTTTATTTTTAATTATTTTTCCCATATCAGGATATGCGCCCAACAACCCAACATTATTTCCCTGTTGTAGGCCCAGTGCCCTACGGCCCGCTGAGATGGCGGAGCCCCTAAAAAAGCGCCAACGTGGAAACATAAAATAAAATTGTTGACGTGGCCTGATGGAACTACAGTCGAGGATTCTGTTGAGATGGAGCAACTCTCCAAACATGATTTTGCCCCCGCTGTGTATATAAAGCAATCACAGAATATAATACACGACCGACCAAACGATACAAGGTGATTGGTAACCCTCATACAACACCAATCCCAATATAGCCAAATCACGCAAGATGCGATACAAGGTAATTGGTAACCCTTATACAACATCAATCCCAGTATAGCCAAATCACGCACGATGCACATGAGTATGCTACGGAAATAGAGTGCATGAACAGCTGAGTATAACCTCACACAACGCTTTGCAACACCTACACTCCATGACAACCCAAGAGGGAGAACGACACTATGCGTCGCCTCTGCCGGGTCCGTAACGGAGAAATGTTTTCACCCGGAATATTTGTAAGGATGGAATTAATCAAGACCATATTTGTGAGGACAAAATTGATCAAGACTAGCCATCCTCCAACAAAGAGAAACTTGTATTTACAGCTACTCGGTCGTTTCTCTAAGCGCCCCTTTACATGTTTTCAATATGCATTAGTCAGACGTTGATACTGAATCTTAATTCCAAAATATTTAACCAGGAATTGATCTTGCGCACAACCAACAAAACAGGTCAAGGTAATCGACCGCCACCTTACCAGCTTCTTCAAAGCAACACAATTCACTTTTATGAAAGCTAATTTTAAGGTCTGACGTTTGCTCAGGACGCTGAAAGTAAGAGTTATAGCCGTTGAGACTTGTTCACGTCGTGTTTCATAAAGAGTAATTGTGTCATTGGCATATTGTAGAATAGGGAGGCCACCAACCCATCATCCACAAAGTGTGACATTACTCTGCAATCTGATCGTTCTACTGGATGCGATCAATCAAAATAGCCAACATGTTTCGGTTCTTTTTGACAGGATGTACCGGTTTTTTTTAGTGCAGCGTGGAGCTCGCGATTTGGAAAGGAAGGCGAGCAGCGGTCGGAATTCGATTTTCACCCGTGCGAACCACTTCAAGTGCAGCTAATTGGGCTTTCCTTTGAGTTTAGACGCGGCCCAGTCCGGCCCGTTCTCTTTCCGGAGCACAACCCTTCGTCCTTGGACGCCACAATTGCTGAGACAGCGCCGCCGCCGGGCGTCAGACTGCGTGCTCTGCCTGTCGCCGCGCCGCAGCCAGCTCCGCCGGGTCAAGGATCGAAAGGGGTGCCCGCTCTGCCGCCGGCGACGCAGGGCGGCCGCCCCTGATTTCCCCAGTGGTGGACCCGCCACCGGCTGCGATAGCGGGGCTGGTGTGTTGCTGGGGTTAGGGTTTGAGGAAACCCTAGCTGCCTCCGGCGCGCGATGGCCTACCGGCCGTACCCGCCGCCTCAGGGGCCCTTCCCGCCGCAGGCCCCGCCCGTCAACCCGTACGGGCAGCCGCCGCCGCCGCAGCAGCAGCAGGCGGGGTACGGCCACACGCCGCCGCCACCGCCGTTCCACGCGCCGCAGCAGCAGCAGGCGGGGTACGGCCACACGCCGCCGCCACCGCCGTTCCACGCGCCGCCGCCGCCGCCCCCTCCCGGACCGCCCCCTCCGCACCAGCCTCAGTACTTCGGGCACGCGCCCCAGCAGCAGCAGCAGCAGCAGCGGCCGCCGCCGCCCCAGATGTATTACCAGCCCCCGCCGCCGCCCTACGGCGGGAACAGCAATCAAGCGCCCCCTCCACCGCCACCACCAGTGTCTGCTCCCCCTTCGGCGCCGCCGCCGCCTCCGGCCCAGCCACAGCCGCCCCCACGGGAGGCTCCGCCGCCGCCGCCAAAGGAGCGGCAGGCCAAGGCGGCGCTGCCGAGGGTGGAGTCGGAGGAGGAGCGGCGGGCGAGGAAGAAGCGCGAGTACGAGAAGCAGAAGCTGGAGGACCGGAAGCAGCAGCAGATGATGCGCCAGTCGCAGGCCACCATTCTGCAGAAGACACAGAAGGTGCGTGCCGCTGCTCAGCAGCAGCAGCCGCAGCCACAGCAGCAGAGCCGCCACCTCCAGCCATCAGGTGGGGCTCGGCCGGCGACGACAGCGTCTCGCCCAACCGCCGCGGCCAACACCGAGAGGTTCGAGAATCGGCTCAAGAAGCCGACAACGTTCCTCTGCAAGCACAAGTGAGTATAGCAAATTTTAGACTTTTGGTCTCTGCAAGTGCTAGTTGGTGGAAATTGGAGTCCTCCCAGTGTAAAAAATAATGTGTGCTTGAGCAAATTATTATGCTTATCATGCACTTTGGTATATTGGGCGTGATTCTAGACTAGCATCACGAGCTATGCTTTCCAGCACTGCCTATTTCTTGTTATGAAACTAGAAAAATGAACCCTTTTGCGCAGTAGGCAGGCACACCGGTAGGCATAATGGTTCTCAACGCATCACTCCATTAATTGACAGTTTCCTTTTGAAAAAAATGAAAAGTGTGTCTAAAACATGGTTCTAGAATGGTTCAAGTAGGGAGAAGCTTTGCAAGAGCAACTGATTTGCATGAAATTTTTGTCTCTCTGTCTTTCGGAATTAAACTACTGTATGACCATGTTTCCTTTTTTTTCCCTTGTTAATGCAGGTTTAGGAATGAACTGCCAGACCCAAGTGCGCAGTTGAAATGGCTGCCTCTTAATAAGGACAAGGACCGGTAGTTTTCTATTCTTATTTTGATCAGATTGGTCTGTTCTGTTGTTACTTATGTTTGATGCAGTGAAAGCCATTTCAATGTTGCTTATCTAGTTTTACTATACACATTACATCGTTCTTGTCAAATTTGCGATTGTTTTAACTCATTTGCTATTATTTAGGCATTAAATGAATTTCTAGCTCATTTTGTATAATGACCATTCTCTTTATTGAGGCAACCTGTTTGAGCATATGGCATATAGATGTCTAAGCTTGTATTTATACTGCTGTCAGACCCATAGCATGAATTTGCTTTTAGAATCAGTCCCAATTTTTTTAGCCATTTGGTCATATTTCAAGCACAAATCCAAGATACCCAGCATGTTATGTGCAGCAATAGAAGGGGTATTCTTTGTTTGAACAGTACCTGACAGCACTTTATCACGCAAGGAGAGCAACCGGCTGCTCAGGTTTAAGTTTGTTCTAGAGATATCCTTGATTGACATCCTTAGTCAAGATATGATATCCTAGTATGATCTCCTTCTCTATGTCAGTTGAAGTTGTAGGAAGGAGATCTATTTGTATATGTGCTGCTGCATGCTTCATGGGGATGAAGAAATAAAACATATCAAGCTCCTTGGCCTATCTGCCCCTTGCCCCTGTGGGGCGCCTGCCTCTATGGTGTCGTTGCCCTGCCCGGGTCTAATACAAATATGATCATTTTGTTAGTCATATCATCTTGTGTGAGTGAATGGTCTCTCCACTGTTGTTCTTTCAGACAGGGCCTGTGCCATTTCCATGATATTTGCAATACTCTGCTTTCTTATTACACTATTACTTGGTGGTTCTCTCAGTTGTACTTCATTCTGCATGTTGCAGTTATCTTGGGGCAGCCATACTTACTTTATGTTTTTCTGTATATTGCCCTTTCACAGATATACCAAATACAGGATCACGTCATTGGAGAAAAACTATATGCCTAAAATGATTGTCCCTGAGGATCTCGGGATACCTCTTGACCTACTTGATATGAGTGTATACAAGTAAGAATTAAGCCAGCCATCTGTTTCTACCTTTCTGATGATTCTTTCTAGCATCCCTAATTTGAGTGACAAACATACATTTAGCCCTCCCTCTGTTCATCGGCCCCTGGCTCCAGAAGATCAAGAGCTGCTGCGTGAAGATGAGGTTCTCACCCCTGTTAAACCAGAAGGTATAAGGAAAAAGGAGAGGCCAACCGACAAAGGCATGTCTTGGCTGGTGAAAACACAGTACATTTCTCCACTTACTACTGATGCAGCCAAAATGGTAATGCCAGCTGATTCTTCCATAAATATAGTTACATACATTGTGCTGGATTACTTCATTATATACTAAAAAGGGTAATTTGGCCATTCCAGTCGCTCACTGAAAAGCAAGCAAAAGAAAGGCGAGAATCAAGGGAGGGTCGTGATAATGTCCTTGAAAATCTTAATGATAGGCATGACTTTCCTTTTACTTAGTTTATATTCTTTGGTTTCTGAAGGTTAGCCTGTTTTGCAATCCTGGTGCAGCCCAATGACATTTTCTGTGCACGTGTATATCAGACAGAAGCGGATCAAAGCCATTGCAGAATCCTTCAAAGCAGCTAAATCACGCCCTGTCCACCAGACTAAACGAGGGATGGAGCCAGAGTTTGTTCTCCCTTTGGTACCCGATTTTGATAGGTATGACTTTTCAGATAACACTTTATTCTGTGTGTCTGTCATTATAATTTAGAAGACTTAATTCTTCATTCTTGACATCTGATGTGTGTTGAGCATGGTCATTTCATTGAAGTACGATTTGTTGCCACTTCACTTTCCTATCTATGTTAAGAAAAAAATGTTTACTTCCCACTAGCTATAAATTTCAGGTTAGTGTGTTCCAAAATTTATTGTTGTTGGAAAAGTGATCTTCCCTTATATATGCTATAATTTCTTCTGTTTTGCCGTTCAAGGTACCACCTTGGTTTTTGTGTTGCCTTGGAGTCATATAAGCTGGTGGATGAATTTAAGTGATCTCAAATCTGCTTTTCTGTTCACCTCTGTAGGTATAATGATCCATTTGTTATGGTGAATTTTGATGGAGATCCTACAGCTGATTCAGAGCAATATACGAAGCTAGAGAGACCTGTACGTGATGAATGTGAATCCCAGGTGCGTCGCATTTCTTTTTCTTCTGTCTTGAGCTTTCTGATTTAGTTACTTTATAGTTATGTTAACACGCTCACATGGATGTATTGTAGAAACAGGTATTTTATTTTATATTGATCGCATGTTAATGTCAAATGCATATATTTCGAGACGTTATGCTAATACGCCACTGATGTTCTGCCTGCTTATACCCTCATATCTATACCAATATAGAAAGAACCAAATGGGCAGATCCAAACCATCTCAGCCACCAAATCATGAGATCTAGCAGTTCAGATCGCTCCAATGTTGAGCACCAAATATCTTACATAAGTTGTAGATATGTTTAGACTCGACACCATCTTATAGAATCAGATGCACAATTGATATCTTACATAATTACGCAATAAATATCCCACTAAATATTAATGTGCATTGCACACACATGATTACTAGTATATCTAAGGTTTTCCGTTGTCTCATGATAGGCTCTGATGAAAAGTTTTCAAGTCAGTGGTTCAGACCCTGCAAAACAAGAGAGATTTTTGGCATACATGGCTCCAGCGCCCCATGAGGTATCCATCCTTTTCTCGACTCTAGTAGTACATCTTTATTTAAAATGTCACCTATCGTAGTTATAATTTGTTTTGGTATTATTATCATAATCTGATCACGACTAATGATTTTGTCTAGCTTGCCAAGGACTTGGATGATGAAAATGAAGACTTCCAGTACTCCTGGATTCGGGAATATCACTGGGAAGTATGTGGCATTTTGCTAATGGGTCTGATTATGTCTACTTTCCGTTCTGCTGGTGTAAAACTGCCTACATACCTTTTCTTGTGTCGTGATTCAGGTAAGGGGGGATGACAAGCAAGATCCAACGACTTACCTTGTCTCATTTGATGACGATGAAGCAAAATATTTGGTAACTTACTCTGTACATACTTTATTTATTTATTCTGATGTATGACAGTGATTCATTGCATAGTTGGTTGACATTTTATTGTCCATTTTGCAGCCTCTTCCTACCAAGCTAGTATTGCAGAAGAAAAAAGCAAAAGAGGGTAGATCTGGGGATGAAATCGAGCATTTCCCAGTGCCTTCTAGAATTACTGTGAGCAGGACATCACATGATGATGAGATGGAGCAGGGAGAATCATCCAGCATGCATGTATGACTCATTTTTCCTTTATAACTGCTGGCATGAAAGTTTACTTTCAGTGAACTGTTAGTACTATATACCGCAGCATTTTCGTTCTTCAGTTTTTTGTCTCTATTTAATACTACTCCCTCTGGTCCAAAATATAAGGTGTATTGTTTTTTTTTTCCAAAAGTCAAACCATTTCTATGTTTGACCAATATTACAGAAAAATGCATCAGCATCTACGGTACCAAATAAGTAGGATATGAAAATATATTTCATGATGAATTTAATGATATGAATTTGATATTGTAACTATTGAAGTTTTTCTCAATAAACTTTGTCAAATATAGTTAGGTTTGACTTTTCAAAAAATCAATACACCTTATATCTTTGACCGGAGGGAGTATATTTGTAGGCGGTTCATCTTCTCACCAAGCCAATATATGTAGCTACTGCGTTTCTTGCAATCAATTCACTCATTCTCGCTCTTGGGATTGTTCACCTTTTTATTATGTATTATCCCCAACTCTCCCCATGTTAGAGCATAAACTGATCTTTATGCATTACCATTACCTTTAACTAAAGGGTTCTCCTCTGCAGGGTAATTTAAAGCGACGAAGATCTTCTGTTGATGATGATCTTGATGAGCATCCGAGGCGTTCTCGTGTAGAAGATCCAGAGCAGTATAGTGAAGATGATTCTGAATGATCAATAGATATGGAAGGATCGTCATTTTCTTGCACCGTCGAATTCATCAGCACATATGAATCTTTGAAGATCTCATATGCATTTGCTCTGGTGCCTCCATAAGCAGTATTAGGGTGCAGGGTCGATGAAAGAACATGCTTGAGTGCAGTCGGGCAATATCAGATTTTGAAGTGCAGAGCGGGCAGAGCAAGGCATAGTGTAACTGGACCTTGAGACTGATCGCCTCAGAAGTGATGGTAGAAGGTCTCATCATCATTGTAAAAAAAGGCTATGTAGTCTCTGGGAGTGATTCCCCGTTGCTGTTTTGATGATATAGGCCAATTTATTTATGTCAGGATTGTAGACAGCTGTGCCATGGTAATTATTATTTTTTTCTGGTGGAAATGATGGTCAACATATGGTGTGTCATGTATTTGTGCTACGAGGAATGTTAATGTGCGATTACTGAAGATCAAGAGCACCATTGCAAGAAGAGTACACTTTGTTTTCAGTTTATATTTATTTTTGCATGCTGTATATGTGGTGTTTGTTGAAAGACTTTGTTTTGGGGGTATTTTCCCCCTTTTAATAGAAAATAATTCCTCCTCGAAATTGAGAGGAATTGGAAGTGCAAATTTTAAATAACTGGTATATTGAGATGATGATGTAGAAACCACATTTATCTGGTATATTGGAAAGATCCTTGGATCATCAACTTACGTTGCCAGCTGGCTCAGATCCTTAGTCACACTTAGGCCCCGTTCGGGAATCCACCGCTCCTAGGATCTGTGGAGCGGCTGTTTGCTAGCTCCTAGATTTTGCACTACAGCTCCGTCCGCTCCCGGAGCAGAGCCGTGGAGCGGAGTGACTCCGAACAGGGCCTTAGTGGCAACCAGTTACTATTATTCACCATCTAGTACCGCCCTACCATGAATGTTAAGGTGGCAACCAGGTGTAATTATTCACCATCGGATTCTCTGCTCTTCTTTGGATGACATCATCTGTGCATTGCAAAGCTGTTGGTGAGTCTGATTAGAATTCGTACGAACGGGACGTCTTGCATTTAACAAGAGAGGGTTTACACGTTCATGGTGGCTCCAAGAACAATTTTGAATGAATAACAATTGTACTGTATGTAGTTGTCACAGCAGCAACAAAGAAGACCTACGGCTTTCAAAAAAAAAAGGACCTACGGAGTGCAACAGAAGCGACGCTGATTGCATACAAGTAAAGTGGACATCGAGATATAGACAAGAAGATCAGAGTGGCGCAGCGGAAGCGTGGTGGGCCCATAACCCACAGGTCCCAGGATCGAAACCTGGCTCTGATACATTTTTCATTTGGGCTTTTTATTTTTATTCGGCCCATTGCTGTCCAGTTTTGGGCCCACGTACGAAATTTCTTTAAGCGGGCTTCATTTTTCTAATGGACCCGCTTCTTCTTTTTTGAGTTGTTCGGCCATTTCTTCTCTACCACGAGCTGGGCTTCGTTTGTCTCAAAAAAAAAAAAGACAGAGAGAGAGAGAGAGAGAGGCTTCGTGTTTGTAACTAGAGCCCAGTCTTCTTTTTTATATTTCCTTCTTTTTTTTAGAATTACATTTCTATATTTTCATTCATCCAGTTTGTAACTAGGCTAGCTTTTCACAGAAAAGGACTTGCACGATGAGTTAACATCCGAATATATAGTTTTACTTTGAGAGTGCTTTTCTGCTTGCGCGGGAGTGCTAGAGAAAGGGCAAATCCCACTTACTCTTCTTTTGATGACACCATCTAATTTTTAATTTTATTTTACTGTTCATCCGAGCTCATCATCACCGGGTGTTATTATTCGTCATCGGATTCTCTACTCTACTTTTGATGACACCATGTTGGCTTCCGGAATGCATGCATACAATATGAACGCACGTATGCGCATATAATTCCTATATACGTGCGTTCATGTTGGCTTCTGGAATGCATGCATGCAACGACTGGCTGTGCCGACGACACCACAATCCTGTGAATTCAAATCACAGCAACCATAGAGGATCAAAGAAGAACCCTTCCATGGTGTGAAAAGAGAAGGTAAGACGAACGGGACCATGTTATAAACCTAGAGGAGATATAGATCGATATAGATATAGATATAGATAGAGATAGAGATAAAGATCTAACAAAACACCCCCTGAGATTTGTTAGGAATTAATAGAGTACAAAAGAGATATGCTTTATTAATAGCAAAACATAATATCTATTCAATGCTCACCTTTTTCAATGGATTTGTTGAATTGATTGCCCAAGATTAACATATCATCAAGTATTTCCGTATTTACGATCACTACTATATGAACCATCTACGGACGACATGTTATCAAACACCATAAACAACACACATACTCATCAAGGTAGTCGTGGCACAAACCATGAGGCACCGTCAAGCTCTCTCGTGTCTCACCCTCCTCCTCTTCATCCTCGTCTCATCCAGCGCTTCCACTCTAGGTGACACATGCAAGTCCGTCGCCGCAAGAAACAAGGACATCTCCTACAACTACTGCATATTGTTCTTCCAGGCCAACAACACCAGCACCACCGCGGACAAGCGCGGCCTCGTCGTCATCGCCACAAAGATCACCCAAGCAGAGGCCGCAAACACCCGTGAGCGCATCGATGCCCTAATGGCCTCGGGGACGGACAAGAAGGTCAACGGGTGCCTCTCCGAGTGTCGCGTGCACTACACGATCGCGCTGAACTGGCTCGAAGCCGCGGCGAAGGGCATTGAGTCAGGTAATTTGCAGGACGCAGAGGTGACCCTCAGAGGAGTGATATTGGGCATCGACACCTGCGAGGAAGGGTTCCGCAAGCTAGGCATCAAGTCGCTTCTGGCCGCCGAGGATGCCACGTTCACTGCAGGCTGCTCCATCGCTCTCACTATAACGAGCATGTTGTAACTCGCTAGCCGTCGAGGATGCGTGAATCTGGCTAACAGTTCTAGCTATACACTAGTCCAGGATCATCTGGATCGATCAATAAACTCTTCGAACCTGCAATTTCAGATCAGTGAACTTTGCAAGTACGTTTGGATGGACTTTTTTTCTTATAGAATTATATTATTATTTTTGCAGGGCTTATAGTATTGATTTTCTTGGAATAAAAGTACTCCCTCCCTCTGTCCCCATTTAATCGGCGCACAATTTGCGTATGATCATGGTGATCGAGGAAATGAATGTCCCATGTAATGTTCGGCCTTATTTAGGAGATACAGAGCAGTATGGTGAAGACTATTCTGAATGGTCAATGCATATGCTGGAAGGATCATCATTTTCTTGCACCATCGAATTTCGTCAGCACATAAGAATCTTGATTTTGCTCTGGTACCTCCATAAGTAGTAATAGGGTGCAGGGTTGATGAAAGAACATGCTTAAGTGAATTTGGCAATAGCAGATTTTTAAGTGCAGAGTGGGCAAAGCATGGCAGAGTAGTGTAGCTGGACCTTAATGCTGGTCTCAGAGGTGATGGTAGAATGTCTCATCATCATTGTAAAAAAAGGCTTTGTAGTCTTCAGAGTGATTCACCTCTGCTGTTTTGATGATATAGGCAACTGTTTTCCCCATTTGATTGTGTGATTACAACAATTTCTTTATGTCAGGATTCTAGACAGCTATGTCATGGTAATTGTTCTTTTCTGGTGGAAATGATGATCAACATATCGAAGACCATGTAATTGTGCTATCAGGTATGTTAAGGTGCACGCTTACTGAAGATCAACAGCAGCATTGGAAGAAGAGTAAACTGTGTTTTCAATTTTTTTTGCATGTTGTAACTGTGGTGTCGGTTGAACATTTTGCTTTCAGGGTATTTTTCTCCCTTTCAATAGAAAACACTGTTTTTTATTGTTGCAATAATTCCTACTCTAATTTGAGAAGAATTGTATTCTAATCTAATCTGGAATGTTATTTTAGTATTGTTCCATTTATATGCAAAGTAATGAAGAGGTATTGAGGTAGATGGAAGTGAAAAGTTCAAAACATGTATATATCGAGATAATGTAGAAACCACATTTACCTGCTTATTGTGACTATCCTAATTGACTGGTATCGGCAATACCTCTTTAGGTGATCTTCAAGTGTTCTCAACTGCTGCTTGGAATGTTATCTTTGAGTTGCCATTGGAGATTGTAAAGACCCTTTGATCATCAACTTATGTTGCCAGCTGGCTCAGAATCACCTGTCAAACAGCTTCTGCAAGTATCTCTGACTTCAAATTTCTCTCTTACTGTGCAGGAATCCAATGGATTTTTACGCTATTGGAGGTCTTCTAAAAACAAAAAACAAGGGACGCATCATTAATTTTCTGAAATCCCCTCTCTGCTGATGGTCCTTCCTAATCTCCATTCCTGACTCATCTCATGCCTGTTGTGTGATGCTGACAATGCACATATCATAATTCGGTCTGGAATTTTGACCTATAAATTTCACTAATAAAATGTAAAACATGTGTCACAAAAATTATACTGTCTAAATTATATTTGGAATACAAATCCAACAATGTGTTTTTTGTGTGTGGATTATAATTTATATTTTATTAGTTATATAGATGGTCAAAGTATATGTCAAGATACGAGGGTGCCCAATAAACCCAGACATAGGTAGTACCAAATGGACAGTAATTAAGTAGAAGTAATTACTCCGTCCATCTCAAAATATTGCACATATTAGATTTATTTTAAGTCAAACTTGGTAAACTTGGCCAAATTTATAGGGAAAAAACATCAACATCTATAATAACTACCAAATAAATATCATTAGATTCATCATGAAATACATTTTTATATTGTAATCCTATATTTGGTATTGTAGATATCGATAAATTTTTTTCTCTAAAACATGGACAAAGTTTGTGTAGTTTCACTTATGTGAAAACCAATGCACACTATATTATAGTGGAGGGAGTACATAGGATGCATGGATTGATATTTGCTGGCGGTAGCCCCACAAAAAGAAGTTTCACCCAAATTGAAAGTGTTTGAATTTAATTTAAATAGGTTTGAACTAGAGGCCTGAGATTTAAAATGCCTATTGCACATGTCCATCTTTTCACTTTCCTGGCCTTCACCAAAATTCTCATATTTTTAGGCATTACTTGACTGCTTCATGTTCATCTACCTAGCTGAGCGGCTGCATGCAGGCAGTACGCTGATGCTAAGTAGCAAGACATCGTCAATAGAACAACAATTATCAGAGTGGCGCAGCGGAAGCGTGGTGGGCCCATAACCCACAGGTCCCAGGATCGAAACCTGGCTCTGATATTTTTCTTGTTGGGTTTTGATTTTTATTTCGGCCCATCGTTGTGTTCACGTGCAGTATTTTCAACCCGGGCTTCGATTTTCTACTGGGCCCGTTTCTTCTTTTTTAGTTGCTCAGCCCATTTCTTCTATTTCGGTCTATCACGAACTGGGCTTCATATTTTTAACCAGGCTTTGTTATATTTCCATTTTTTTCCTTTGAGAATTTCGTTGTTGCTTGCTTTCAAAAAAAAATATAAAAAAAATTCGTTGTTGCTTCATTTGCGCACGTAGAATTGGTAGCACAAACCGTGATCGCTTCCTACAGGTGATCCAACTATTTTTTCCTTTTTGCTCCTGTTCATGGCTAGCTTCTCACCGAAAAGGACATGCACCATAAGCTAACATCAATAGACGAGGCCGAAACATAAGGTATCCGTAGTTCTTTCTTTGAAAAGATGCCTGCACGGGGGTGGTAGAGAAAGGGCATATACCACTCACTGACGTTAGACCAAACATTTTTTTTTTGGCTAAATGCTCATGTTAGCACTGAATATTCTTATGTGTGTGGGTGGGCATGGTGAGTTTCGAGTGTAGTTATCCAGAATATGCACAAATAGTCCGTAATGGATAAGATGCCATGCCTTGGTATAGCAAGGTTCTAATACAATGTTTTGCAAAAAAATCAGACCCGATTAAACCATAGGCATAGCCTAATTAGATACAGATGGTTTGACCCCGAAAATTATCCTATCCGGACGTAAACGCACTTCCTCTCTACCACTTTATTCCCTTGTCACTCTGTTATTGTTTGTGTCTTGTTTATTTTTTCTTTATCCAAACTCTTTCCTCTGCCTGGTGGCTTTATCTATAAAGTTGGGTTGTGGCCTTTTATCTAAAATGCTTTATTGTGTACGCGCTTAATAAATTAATTAGTGCATATAATGTTTTACAGCTGAGAACACGGCTATGTTGGATTCTGTTCAATCTTGTACAGTGATTGATCGATGTGTTAACCACCTGAGACGTAAAGTGATTGATCTACTGCAAAATATTAGATTGCCGTAGTTTTTTCTTTGAAAAGATGCTTGAGCGGGAGTGGGAGAAAGGGCAAATCCCACTTACTAAAGTTAGAAAAAACAACTATCATAGAAAAAAAGTGAGACTTCTCTCGTTCCAGGAAACGCACCCGCCGCCTATGGCCCGTCTTCCCTAAAAAGCTTAGCGTTTTTCCGCCTCCCGCCAGCGCTGCCGTCGGTTCGCCTCGTCTCCAGTGGCCTTAGGGCCATGGGGGCACGCTAGATCCCCACACTTGTTGGTGGGAGGGCTCTGTTTTTTAGATCTTTCTTTGAGTTTTGTTAGGGTTGGTGTCCTGTTCAGGAAGGCGAGACGGCGGCGACTCCCTGAAGATGGAATATGATTCTTCTTGTCTAGCCCCTGTTCTGATGATGCGTCTAGCATCGTTGGTAGGCTTGTGCAGGTGTGTCTTTGGTGGATCTGCTCAGATTTGGTCATCGTTCGTCTTCGTTTGTGTCTTCAGATTGAATCCTTCCGATCTATGCTACTTTTTATTGGCGGTGGTTGTTGTTCTGGTGCGCTGGTCCTACGTGGCCTTATCACGACGATTTCCCGACAGTCTACTACAACAAGTTTTGCACGGCTCCAACAAGGGAGGAACAATCGCGGTGGCGGCGTGCCTTCGGCTCGCTTCAGTGCTTGAGTTGTCGCTAGGTGGTCTATGAATATGGTTGTAATTTTTATTATTTCTGGTGTTTGTTGTACTGCCATGATTGAAGATGAATAGATCGAATGTTTTTCCTGTAAAAAATAACTCGCAAAAAAAAATAGTTAGACCAAACCAAAAAATAGCTAAATGCTCTATTTGGGATAATATTCATGTACCACAAAATGCTCATGTTAGCTCTGATATATCTTATGTCCATCTTTGTTTTTGACTCATGTTAGCACTGACTTTTGTTCTTATGTCCACAAAATGCTCATGTTAGCACTGATTATTCTTTGGTGATCCTTGAGTGTAGTTATCCATAACACGCAAGAATAACCCGTAATGGATAAGATGCCATCTCTCCATATAGCAAGGTTCTGATAGAATCTTTTGCAAAGATTGAGGCGCGATTAAACCACAGGCGTAGCCAAATTAAATTCAGATGTCACCTTATTCCCTTGTCACTCTCTTATTTTTTTCGTGTCTTGTTTATTTTTGCCTTTATCCAATCTCTTTCCTGACGCTTCTTTGTGTGCGCACTTAATCAATTAATTATTACGTAAATATTTTACGGCTGAGAACACGGCGTGCTGTATTCTGTTTGACCTTGTAGACGGTTGATCGACGTGTGAACCACTTGAGACATATTATCATTCCTTTGTTAGGTTCCGTCGTAGCTTCTGACCGATTGATGCCGACAGGATTGTTGTTGTTGTTGAGGAAATCGATCATGCCCACTACTCATAGTGAGAGCAACATAGATAATAACATGCATACCACATATGCAAACAAGATGATATGACAATAAATTATAGAGGAGTGAAACAAATGAAGTAACACAATATGTTAGCATCACATAAAGAAAGTCACTCACCATTATAAACAACCTCAGTTAAATCTACATTGGCGTTGCGTGCCCAATGGAAGGGCCGTTGCCTGAATTATTCAACGGTATTGGTCAGGCTAACTAGTCAGTCTCGTTTGCATTACCTGCCACCCGTGCACTGTCGACGTAGTGATAATTGGTCTTAAAAGGTTAGGTGCAATTAGGCGAGATGAATGACCCGATCTAGCTAAGCTGTTTCACCCAGTAGTCAATGGAATATGTCGATCTAGCTGGTGATAGCTACTTACTTACAAGAAATACACTTTGGTTCCTGGGTATATATACACCTTATATGAGAAAACAAAATACAAAAAAAGTAAAAAAAATTAGAAGATTTTTCTGAAATAAAGTTGACTTACTTTTGCGCTAGTATATAAACTTTTACGAACAAAACCCAGCGTTGACTTCAGGGTCAAAAAACAAAAATTATTTGCTATTATAAGTCACTATTCACACTATTTTGATTGAAATTTTTGTTTTTTAAGAAGTCAACAGGGCTTTTTCTTTTTGTGGAATTTTTATTACAAGTACAATGGAATGTCAACTTTATTTCGAAAGTATATTCAGAATTTTTTATTTATTACTATTTTTCCATATAGGGTGTATATACACACATAGACCAAAAGTTCCCCTCCCTTACTTGACCATCAAATTTCACCCATCTCTAGCTAGCTAGTGTGGAAAATGAGTAAGGGGTTATCAACTCCTCACAGTGCTAGCTGGGCATGCACCTAATTAATCCCTGATGTACGTACGTATTACTGTACTCCCTCTGTAAACTAATATAAGAGCGTTTAGTTTACGGCGGGAGTACTAAATTTCATCTAGCTATAAAGTTTGTAAGAAACTTGCTGCGCAAATTAGTGAGGCAGTGCAATGCAAGCAAATAACGTGATGCACATAATGAAAGCAAAGAAGCTTTGGTTACAGCCAACGGAGTACGTAAGTAATTAAGCAGCAAAGCGGGTCGATCGATGGGATTAATGTAGTCCGCTCCGAAAGATCATGTGATCCGTTGGTTGTTAACTGGAGTGCGATGAGGCAGGCATCCATCATGTGATCCGTTGCATGGATAACTCTCAACCCAAGCCAACCCAGCTACTCCATCCGTTCTTTAAAGAGTGTATTTCCAACTTTATTGGAGGGTTAAACTATCTCAATGTTTGACCGAGTTTGTGCAAAAATATATCAATGTTTATGAAACCAAATAGGTATATGATGAAAATATATTTTATCATGAATCTAATGCTATTAATTTGATGGCATAAATGTTGGTGCATTATTGTATAAATACGGTCAAACATAAAAATGTTTGACTTTCCAACAAAGTTGGAAGTACACTCTTCAAAGGACGGAGGGAGTAGGTAATTAAGGCACATCGGCTTTTGCTCACTCACTTTGGCTTAACGGTCAAGCGAGACTGACATCATATATGCATATCGTAACGCCGTCCGCCCCGTTACTTGCTTTGCAGCGGCCACAGTTTCCGTCCGTCCATCCGTTAACTGACGGCCGCCGACGTTTTATCACCTCCATCAATCGGCACTAATTAAGCACAGCACGCGCAGCAGAGCCAAGATCAGTGATAGAATCATTACAACTAGTTACTTTTACCGGAGTCAAATTCGCAGCACTGTAAGCCGTCTAGTATGAATATATACCACCATTGGTTACTCAGGATCCAACGATTGTGACGTTTGTTACTACATATAACGTCGTGATCGATGGCTGGAATAAACTTTGATACTTGCGCATCAGCTCCAACTCAACTAGGCCGACCACCAAATAGAACAAACTCTCTCTCTCTCTCTCTCTCTCTCCCTCTCTCTCTCTCTGAGATGGAGTCCACAAGATTAATGCTTAGTGACAAGTTGCTTACGGGCCAACGATCATCTAGTACGTAGTAATTCCTTTGTAAATGAACTTAGCTCGTTAACTAGTCAACTTAATTACTCCCAAAGCTAATCAACTAAGCTGTTCCCGTCAAGTGTCAAGGAACATGAACACAACTTGGTTCATTACGCTGCAACCACGAAACACTCAACGTGAGGCCACAGCTCAATAGTAACTGGAGCTAGGATGAAAGACCAAGCAGTAGAAAGAGGGGGCTAACTAATTAATTAATACAGTACACCCATATGTACCGGAGGTAGACACATGCTGAATGAGTGGTTAAATTTTAAGACAACTTTAGAGCAATGTGTGTAGCTCCAAGTTAACTCCTAGACACTGGCATTCACAAACAAAAGAAAAAACACCCTATAGATACGGTGACACAAGTCGATTCGTAAGCACTCATCTAACTAAGATTGATCGTACACCTCAGCCAATCCGCAGGCACGAGGGAGGACTACTGATAATTTCAAAATAAGCTAGGTGATCGAGATTATCGATTCTCTTAGTTAACATGTTAAAAGAAATCTCTGTCTAAGCTGGCCGAGGGCGTGTAAACAATTGTACTACTCGAGCGGAGTACAACTTGTTAAGGAGACCTCTTACCTCTATGTGTGTGGATATTCTGAGGCACAAACATCACTTAAATACCTGTACCAATGAAACTGAATCGACAGACAGTGCTGCGACATACTCCTACTAAATAGTATGAATGATTAAGTAATCAAGACTGCTTAATCCCACTGAGATTAATTAATTGCACCCATCTTGATCCCATGTAGATGTTTATATCTGAAAGATCCAGCAATCGTTGGCCTTTCTTGTATTAAGCTGGTAGCAAAATGCACAGGGTGATAGTAGGATCAAGGAATAAGAGAAGAGGAAAGAGGAGAGAAACGAACGAAACAACATATTGGTGCAAGGGACCAAACGGAGGCATGTATAAGCAGTCCTAATCATACATGTAGATTTTTTTTTGCGCATTAATCATACATGTAGATGACAGGCACAAAAATATACACGTACTTGCAAGTGGGACCAGGCAAACTCCTACGTACGTACTCAAAATAATTAAAATTCTACTTCTGTCTACTTTGTCCTATGTCAAATTAATTTAAGTTTGATTAACTATATAGAAAAACATGCTAAGATTTACAAAACCAAATACACATAATATAAAAGTATATGTTTCATAGAAAGATGTCATGAGACTAATTTCGTGTTCCTAATGTTAATATTTTTTATAGACTTAGTCAATCATAAACAAGTTTGACTGATGACAAACCCAGAACTTCAATTTTTTTTTGGAAATGATGGTAGTACATATGTACAGATCGGTCGACGTATATTTTGTCAGTTTCAAGAAAACGTGGCTAACGTGGCTAACGATTAAAGAGCCTAACAATTAGTGGTGCCATAGCCATAGGGTTTAGGGGGATCCTGGTCGCTCACCCCCTGAAGACCGTTACGTAGCTCGTTAATTAGCTTATTGGTCATGACTACTCATGAGTAGTATGTGTACACACACACACACACACACATAACCAAGCACAAACATGGGAGACTGGGATGGATTCACTTACTGATTACGCGCACATGTGATGTGCCACCAACCAGCTGAACCCGGCATGGCAGCTCGTCATAGCTAACTTGTGAGCTTTATGTACTCCATGGCTTTCCATCCTGCTGAACCACTACTTTGTGGTGCTAGCTACATTCGTGCATGGCAAAATTTCGACCAATCGCACCGGTAAAAATTTGGCAGAAACTGAACTATGCATGATTAGCCCCTTTTAACTTGCCATCCATGGTTTATTAATCAACAAAGATGAAAACCAACAGAACCAGCAATGAATTACATATGTCTCTCATCATATACTGCACGTAGAATGTATTTCTTGCGCAACACATAGAGGAAGAAAAACACATTTTCTTCTAGAATAAAAATATATGCATATGACGGAACCCGTCGTCCATGCATATATTTTGTTGGTTGTGCTTGGACAACACATGCACTTTTCTTAATCATTTGCATCACGGCCTACAAGCTTAAGGACACCCCTCGTCCCCTCCACACTCCGGATTACTTGTCCAAACCTTCCATA
The DNA here is from genome assembly GCF_018294505.1 of Triticum aestivum. Lineage (NCBI taxonomy): Eukaryota > Viridiplantae > Streptophyta > Magnoliopsida > Poales > Poaceae > Triticum > Triticum aestivum. The sequence continues at coordinate 8,685,395 of NC_057800.1, forward strand.
AATACTTTTCACGACTAAACAGTTAATTATGAATATGACGGTAACATTGTGCATATTTTTGGTAATAAAACTAAAATACAAGTATGTTGTGTTACAGTTTGTTGGTTGTGCTAAAAAAAATGTCCATGCACAATACTTGGACCAAAACATTGATGGTGTACGTATATCATAACAACCCATGGTCTCTAAAGCAAAATATGCCATCGAATCTGTCTTGCGCCAACCTTAGAGCATTTGGACAATTGGAAGTATGCATCAAATATAAGGTCCTAAAAGTCGGGAGGTAAGGACCAGACAGGAGGGTAAGGGCCACCAATAACGTGGTATCCTAGTGAAGGGATCTTCTCCACGACGCCATAGTCGGTGTCTTGATCTTCCTTGCAATACATCCGGTTGCCACCTATAGATCTCGTCAGGTATGCTTTTCCGTCGAACTTCTTATCTGTGTTGATGGATAGGCATCGATGGTTTGAGTAGTAGATATGGTTTTTGTTTACGCCACCGCGGCCGCCCCTGGGCACGTGCACCACTCTCGAGGAGGAGGCTAGCCCCAAGAACAATGCGTAGTCGCCCAAGCTTTGCACCTCCAGCCACTTGTAGTCGTGTGTGTCGTCACTGTCAGCATCATCGGCTTGGGCGAGCTCAAAGACCTTGAAGAAGGGTTGGCAGTTTCCGGACCACTTGATCATGACCGCCATGGCCAGCTTACCATGCAGATCGAAGATGTAGCTAGCGTAATCATAGGAGCCCCTGCCCACGAATCCGGGGCCATGGCGCATTTGGACATTCAGCGGATGGGCGGCGGTGATCGTCGGCGCGCCGTCTTCCTTCTCGCCGATGTCGTACCTGAACACGTTCTCGCTGCCGCGCGCCATGCCGTAGAGCACCCCGCGGCAGAAGGCAACGTCGCCGAGTTGCTCCTTGTCGCACCGGTCCAGCGTCCACCCGCTGTCCGGGCAGCCGATCCTGCACAGCGCGAGGTTGCACGTGTCGGTGATGGCGGCCAGGATGCACCGGCCCGAGGTGGGGGCCTCGGAGAAGACGGTCTTCCAGACGAGGTACGGGTGCCCGCGGTAGCGCGGGCACGCGATGGTCCTCTGCTTCTCGGAGAGGGGCACCTCGGCGCCGGAGAAGAGGTTCGCGATGATGACGCGTGCCCTAAGGCGGCCGGCAGCGATCCAGCCGCCGTCGTAGGACCCGTTGAACCACGTACGGCGTAGGCTTGTCGGGAGCCTGACCTGTAGGACTCCGGCGTCCTCCGGGCAGTAGAACAGCTTATGCTTGTCCGGCGTGCTCCAGTCGCACGGCGAGAGGAGCAGCAGCGGCAGCGCGGGCGGCGGCGGGTGCCGGGACGCGGCGGCGCGCCACGATCTGCAGACTGCGGCGATGAGGACGCGGGCACGCGGGCATGCGACCTTGGAGCGGACCACCTCGAGGAGCTCGTCGGGGAGGTCGGACTACTGCGCGCTTGGCGCCGCTCGCCCCACGCCGCCGATCATCGGCATCGCAGATTTGTTAGTTAACCGATCGAGGCCAAAGTACATATTGTCTCCTAGGCCTAACAAGAGAGGGAGACCGTACACAGCACGTACGCACGATCGTATCCGAGCACATCTCAGTTGCAGAATCGAATTCGTAACATGCGCATAATAAACGGGGTCTGCTCGTTTTTCTCTCGTTCGTGGCGGTTGGAACCCTAGCCGCAACCAGGAGAGGCCATCTTCCAGTGCCTTCCTCCGGCGGCTCCCCTCCGCCGGCAACCTCGGTCGTCGGTGCTGAGGGGGGATCGCCGGATCCACGCGTGTGGATCATTTTTATTTCTTTGTAGTCTAGGTTTTTAGGTTGTTCATCGTCTTGGCCTAGGCGACGATGATGACGGCGCTGAATAAAGGTTCTTGGGATCCTTCCCTGACGTAGCCATTGGTCCTATGATTGAGGATGACTTTGGAAACTAGTCTGTTCAAGTAAGGATGGCGTAGCGGCGACGGCATCCTCGTGGTGGACCTGTGTCCTCGGGCTCTGCCGTTGCGATGACGTTTGCCCCAGCGTCGGCGTGGAGTTTGGGAGGTAGTCCACAAGCGAATGCAGATTGTGGTCTGCATCGACGAAACGTGTGCTGGGTTCGTGCTTCATGGATGGCAGGTATGGTTTCCTTCTTCGGCGTCTTAGACGTGGTGGGGTGTTAGATCTGGAGTTCGATGGCGTGTCCGGGGTGTTGCCCCGGTCTGATTCGTTCAACGGCAATGGCTTTATTTTTGGTGAGCCACTTTGGAGGTCCGCAAAGCTGCATATCAGCGATGGAGCCGTGTCGAGCTCGTTGAGGAGGTGATCCGTCATTCTTTTCTACGGTGGCTGCTGTGGTGGTGCGGGAGGCAGGTGACGGGTGCTGGAGTCAAGCTCAGAGATGTTCTACTATATTTTCAATTTTGTCATGTCGGTCCTTACGTGACTTGTACTTTATTCTTTATAAGATATGAATAGAACACATATTACCATGCAAAAAAAAGAATCGAATTCGTAACAATTATGTGTTCCTGCGGTTTCTTACTATGAAACACTTAAAACGAAAATAAAATCTTGCTTCTTGTACTCTGCACTGCAGAAAATGCAGAAATCTCTTGAAATTTGCTGCGTGGTTACGTTAGGGGTCCAGGGAAAACAGATCGCACCATTCCCAATCCATGTTGTGAACATTGATCTTTTTTTCCGCTCTCGCAAGGTGACTAGGGAAAAATTTCTTCTCTTCGATATTCGTCGACGAGCGCGTCGATTCGTCCCTTCTCCGCCTGCCGCTCTGGCGGCAGGTGGCGGGGTGGGTATTCCTAGTGCCTCGGCTTACATAGGTAGGGTTTTAGTTCTCACAAGGGCAGCGCTCGGACGGATGTGGCGTTTCTTCTTTGAGTCAATCTCCCCGGCTTCAATCCTCCTCAAGTTCGTTCGTGGGGATGGATTTGACGGAGCTCCAGTGTAGATTCCTGCCAGCTCCTCGGAGCAGCAAGGTTAGGGTTTCTCGTCGTGCATACGCAACGACGAGATTTGGTGTTAGGTTTTTTAAATCGATTCAAGGATTCAATGGCGACGACTGCGGCTCCCGAACGATGGTCCTTAGGGGCACATGCACGAAGACTTTCCGGCTGTCACCGACAAGGTCAGGCCGGCTCCCGTATGGGAGCGACGACAACAACGCATCGGTGGCTCGTTCTGGTGGCGTCAATGGTCGTTTGGTTGTCCATGTGTCTTGATGTAATTTTTATTATGTCTGGGGTGCTTTGTAATTCTGGTAAATCTTTATAATAGATCCGATATTTCGCAAAAAAGAAGAATCTAGGGAAGGCAATTGGTGGGCAAATTATGCAATGTAGATGCACAACTGACACATTCTATTGCAGTAGGACGATTGTTTCTTTATGGTAAATCATGTCCGAAACAATACAAATTATGTTCGATACGTTGACAACTCCAGCACTCGTCTCGCCGAAGCCGCCTGTGTGTGATAAAATTGCCGCCGGACACCAGCATATCCTAATTCACCTGTGGACAAGAACAACGACGATGAATTAACTTAATTAACTTAACTTTTACTAAAGCAAAATGCAACAAGAGATCAGATCCGAATAACATGAGCATTGTGGACTGAAGCTCCAAACGCAATGTCAGAAAAATAAACCACCAACGTTTGATCAAAGCAATGGATAACGAAAAGTAAAAGTCACATGATCAGGCCATGATGCAGGGCATCTCCCTTCGAGACGCAAAGAAAGCAGAGGTGCTTAATCAGCAAGCTTTCTTCACACGGTCAAGCCAATCATGATCACACCCTAACCAAAACGAAACTGGGCCAGCCAATGAGACAAGAAAGCTTTTCTAGAGTCGGCAAAAAAGAACAACTATTATATTATGGAAATGCTTTTAGAACCCCAAGAGACTATATTATTAGCTGGCGAAGAGTCGGAAAATCAGAATGTTCAACAAGAGAAGACCCCACAAAAACCAACAAGATCTTGATTGCAGTTGTTGTCTGCTATGATCAAGAATTGAGAGCTGAGGATTAAACCCTTTGGTACATGAAGAGAATGAGGTGAGATATACTATATTAGGGGTGACCTCTCCTATTTTTATTGTTTGGTGTTGGGTTTATGGCACTTGTCCTACCCGCCAGGTGTCGTTTTCTTTTTTGACCTATTTGTTTGTGTTTGCCATTGCAACTATGAAAAACAGGTTGGTGCATGATGAGCTCCAAGATGAGGCCTGGATCCGTGTTGTCACCAAGATGAATACAGTAGCCCAACTACGTGAATTCATTGAGCTGGCTTCGACCGTTACCTCGACCTCCCTCGACCCTAACACTCCGGACGCCATCTCCTGGAACTAGAACCCCAACGGCAAATATTTGGCTAGCTCGGCCTATCGGGCACAATTCCTCAGATCTTATTCAAGAATTTTCGGCGACAAAATATGGAAGGCGCATGCGGAGACAAAGTGCAAACTTTTCTCCTGGCTGGTCCTCCACAACCGGGTCCTTACGGCTAACGGACTCGCCTTGCATGGCTGGCCACATGACCCCGTCTGCCAACTATGCCTCCGCACGAACGAGAATGCAAAACACCTTTGCAGGACCCGCCTGTTCACTTCCGCAGTCCGCACCCTTATCCTGACTTGGGTGGGGGAGCCGCTTACGTTTTCTCTGGCTGCCGCTTCCCCCTCAATCGACGCCCGGTGGGATGCTGGCCCCAAAAACTCCGACAACAGTTTGAGAAGGCGACGCAATGGCTGCCTCGTCTATATAATGTGGCATGCCTGAAAGGAGAGGAACCGACGAATCTTTGAAGGTACAAGATTGACTTACATCGAGGTTGCGCACCTAACCTTCGAGGAGATCATGCAACTCGATATGGCCGTCCGACCAACAGCGACCCAAATTCATGAGTAGTTAGCATGCCGCACTTGGTGTGATCCTTCGGATCTTGGGGTTTCCGGCATGTCCCCTTTCAAAACATGCCACATTGTACATATTTCCCTCTACTTAATGAAAAGGCAGCTCTCCTGCTAGTTCCTCAAAATTTGTTTGAGGGTTTTCACATCACTTTGTATCAGTTCAGCCATTTGTGCCTTTATCTGTAAAGAGGGGAGAAAGCCTGCTTCGCGAGAACGATGGACGAGTGGCCAGTCTCTATTTCCACTTGAACTCCCTTTTCTTTTTTGATAAATGAATATGTATGTCTACACCCATCTCTATGAGCCTCGTTTGTGCTTGGTCCCGGCAGATCCAGCTAGTTTCCAAGTTTTATATGCATGCACACTTGGACACTTGTCCAATTATTTGTCTCCCTTTTTCCTTTCTGTTCATTGCTTTCACATCGAAAGGGACATGCAATGTGCATGTTCTCTATCCTTGATAATGTATTATTGTAGGACCAGTATAGTTTTTATGTGAAAAAATGGGATCATAAGTTATAGAGAAAAAATCATATCCTGTTGAAGAGAAAGAACAAATCCCACTGACTATTGACACAGAGAGGAAGGGAGCTAACAAAAGTAAGTCCTAATAAATTTGGCTAAAGGTTTCCAGATGACGTCACAAAGCTATAAAGACAAGTCCAATATCTAAAGAAAATATATCGAAAGAGGATGATGACATGCGTCGAGCATATCTAGATTGATTCGGCCTGAAATAATAACACATGACTCATGATACACAATATTTATTTTGGCATTAAGGCCAGTTTATTTGTCTAACACCAACAAAAACCCAAACAAACTTGCTTTAATATATATCAGCATCTGATCACATAGTCAAGTGGGGTTTATCTAGGGTTCCATCAGAAAAAAGCTTATGCTAACACTGATATTATTCTTTTATACGTGTGATTCTCAAACGTAGTTATCCATAACACAAAAATATGATGCTTGGCCTTCATTTAGGAATGTTCTTTCAGAATGTTCTCCAAGATATCATTTATATTAGAAAAAAATCTTGTAAGAGCCACTGAATCAAGGCGCCACTGAGTTATGCTGGATTAGTTTCGTTTGCCCTGTGTTCTAACCTTCTAGGAGGATTTCAACACATGTGTCATGTTGATGAAGGGAGATTTTATATTATACCCCCCCTGTAAAGAAATATAAGTTACTCCCTCTGTAAAGAAATATCACTAACATTTCTTTAGAGAGGGACAATTTTACATGCACTTCTCCTTTTGTCAAGAAAATTATGTTTCTGTGTTTCTCATTCATAGGGAACTCTTCAAAATAGATAAATCCGGTTGTATTAGCGTGAGAATAACCTAATCTAGCCATAAATTGACATAGGGTGTAGTGTATGTTCACCTGTTCAAGTATTCAGGTAAGATGTGGTGGCCGTGCATTCAACCGAACACGCCGTGGATCGCATGTACATGGCAGATGGCGCCCGAATCTCAGATGAGAAAGCAAGCCAAGTATACTTTGACGGCTATGGCTTTCGGAGCCAAATGCCCTCACTTTCTTCTTTATTTCTTCCTTTATCTTATCTCTTTCCTTGTACCGGTTTCTATATGCGCACTAGATTAATTGATTACTCCATAAGATGTTTTTGTTAGAAACATCCTTTAGTATTAACATAATAGGATCTTGATCTCCAGATTAGAACACCTCTTATACTAAAAATTTGGGACTCACCTTGACTTGCAGAAATCATTATTGGATAATCCTTGCAGGCTTCCATGAGTCTCCAGAGATGTGGAGTCCTTCCGATGAGAAAAGCAGCAGCAAGGTATATGGCAGCAGGGATGCAGCAGCGCCGCAGTCGAAGAGGAAGCCCATGGATGTCGACATCACTCCTCTCCTGATGGCCGCCGGTAGACGTCGGTCTTCCAGCCCCTAGAACAACTTTAGGATCGGGCAGTTTGGTCGATAGCCACGGTTTCTGTTAGCCTCTCTTACGTGCTATCCTTTTCTTTCTTTCTTCTATATCAAGTGCTGGGGCCGGGGACCAGGTCCGAAGTTGTTGGCCTAGAGGCCTCCGATCAAGGCTCCTACATGAAAGGTGTGGGGTGAAAAAACCTCCTGGTTTCTCTCGGGTTGTTACCTAAGATCAAATTCCAACATTCCCCCCCCCCTTGATCGTAAGGTTAACAAACATCATAAACCCACTCGTAACAGAAATAACATACCAAAGTAAGGTGTCACAGTGACCTATCAAATGGCATTGGACCTCAGTACTTATAGTATATCATTCTTTCTTGAAATGGAAAACATAATGCTTTATGGGAGTTGGATTATTCAACGGTCCTTATTTCCAGGATCAACAAGACTTTACAACAACCCATGCTAGCAACATAATCATTCAATTGGGCGGTAAGTCTTTGATAAACGGATCCGTAAAACATTCAGACATACTCATACGCTCAACTTCAATAGCTTGATCCTGGATTCTATCTTTCACAACACAAGACAAATTGTCAATGGTTTTGGCAACCCCATTTGACTTGTTGTTACTCGCATAGAAAATTGCATATTCATATTGCAGTAGGTGGTTTAGAAATGATGTCTACTACCATAATTTCGGGAATAAAACTTAGTTGACATACAACCTGCTCAGTAGCCTCTTAACATGCCACATAATAAATTGCATCATTATTGATGCCATCAGTGTCATTATGGAGCTTTTCCACGATATAGCTCCATATGCGAAGGTGGGGATATAACATAACGTGGAAACTCAATATCCACACACATCGCAAAAATAATATCTGAATAACCTACGTTATTGAGGTTACCAAACTTCTTATTAGTGAGCATGAAAATTTATTGCCTTGATTTACTGCAAGGACTTTTTGGCGGCCTTTCCAATGGTCCATTTCTGGACTTGTACATTTGCCAATTATCCCGATCATAAATAGGGCACATTCATACTTGAATACTTACATTGCTTCTGACAACTGAAGCATAAGGAACTAACATTATCTGATCAGTTCATAATGGTTCCTTGGACACTAAGATGTCCACTTTTATTGCCCTTGACTTTAGTAGCAGGTGCGATAAGAGTACTACCACATGATATTTTTCTTTCGTACTCTATCGACGTATGTCGCCATAATAAAATGTATACCCCTTTCGGACTTATATATTGGTGAAACTCGATACAAACAAAGTATAGGGCATGCCAAGATCCTTTATGTCATAAATAGAAGATAGAAATTCTTGGCCTACCAAAAATATTCCATCTTCTCAAGGTAGTATACTTACTCCCCCTGGTTTATGGAATGAGTGTCCTGACACTCTTCTTCTTTCATAATTGAATTTCTTGAGGCAACATACCTTGTGTTAACTTCACCTATCTGACGAAACCTTATGGTTAAGTCATACATACATTCTTAACTTAGTCAACCCAAGAGCATGTTATAATAATAACACAAGCGTCAAAACAACTCACTGTGGAAACTCTATTGAGTCCCATACATCATTAGAGCTCATTATCACACAAGCCTCTAAGATGATCATTCACACACATTTTGAATCACACGGAAATTGTTAAGTCTCAACATTAAGTGTTGCAAATATGCATTTCTTCTCAACTCACCTGATGCATATGAACAAAGATCTAATGGATTTATCCTTAAGATTCATGTTCATACGCTCCAGTTCTATAATGGCCACTTTATTTGAAAAATGGAAAACATATCCAATATCTTGATAAAAATCATTTATGTTCTAAACCACAACACCGTTGGGCTGAAGATGGAAAAGAACTTAATGGATTGTGACAAATGATTATAAACAAGATAGTTAGAAATATAACCATGAGCCACATGATACTGACAAACTTTCCACTTGAGTGAAGTGTGACATATGATTATAAATGGCGTTGGTCATATATATAATCGACATGTTACATCATGATGGTCATTAGGCTAGCAAGCTTCACTTTAGCATTCATGTGTGCTTCATAATGCTCATAAGGGATTAAGTACACATTATATATAACATGATAAAAGGAGTAATATTTGTTCATTCTTCTAAAGAAGACTTGTTGCATCTTAATTAGAGAACCGATATTAGTATTTGCTTTTTCATACATTCTCCAACCAAGACTTCTTGTTGGTTCCATCTTTAATTAGAGAATTAACATACACATTTGGATCTAAGTAGGAGAAGTGAACATGATATCTTATATTAAACGAGACTTCCATTCTCCCCCTCGAAATGTGGTCTAATTAAAACCACAATTTCGATGAGGTATCATTATTTACACTTCTCTTACATCTTTAATTGTAGCGTAACACATAATCTTTACAAATGATCCATTCAAAAAAAACATACTTGTCTCACCCTAGGGTTGGACTGACATTACATAATTAGAGCTGACTTGATAACATACAAAATCATGTCATCCGTTCGAGAGACAAAAGATAAGTTTCTCCAACAACTAGGAGCATGAACAAACATCATCAATTAGATGGAGAATTAAGTATCTCCAAATCCTAGTGAAATAATCCAATAGTTTTGACTTTAAACTCCATTGCATTAGTAATGTGCATGATAGCACATGCATCTTAAGACCTCTCCCAATGTCTGCCTTATCATCATCATTAACATCCTTCAACCTTGGTGGCAGAAAAGCGTTGGGAGATTCCTTACATGAGACAATGATCTCCACTCTCTATACGAGAAAGTTATTTGCATAAGGTTTGCCTATGCCAAAATGGAATTTTGCATCATTATTAATGTTCATTGCTATATATAAGGGAGACAACATTATGACCATCACAACAAAACATCAAGCACGAATTAACCATGCAATGAGATGAATCAAAGATATGCTTAGTCACAAATAACACATGAGAATAATCAACATTGGTCAGAATATCATCAAATGGCATTATAACATTTTTTTATTAAATCTCTAATCAAAACTTCTCGTTGGTTCCATGTTGACTAGAAAGACATCAAATCTCATAATTATGAGCAAGAACTTTAGCTAACATTAACGTAAAGCAACAACATAAAACCATGTTTGCTATCATACACAATGATACCTTTTATCACTAAAATTAACACTGATAATAACATTGAATATAAGTGTCAACATTATCAATAAAATTCTCAAGACATATAGTGAAAATGGCATTAGAATTAACATAAACATATAAATGTCATTGCCACTGACTAAACATTAAAATTGACATTCACAATGAAAATGACAGTAATATTATCATCGGGATATCATAACATTTTCCAAATAATAAAATATGGACACAAAGTTACATAAAGATTCACCAAATAATACTAGGTATATACCATGTGTCAAACAAATGACAACATGTACTTTGGGATAATTCTCTCCACAAATTTCTTTGCAAAGGAATTGTGATTATAATTCATTAACATCATTTTTATTCATTATAATTATTTCAGCGGTGCATTTCATAATAAAATGACGTAAAATGCACCAATCATAAACTTTAGTTTTGCCCAAGAGGCATATTGCCCCAACATTATGATGACGCATATTTCAATGTGGTAAACCGCATCAAGCGAGTATTAACATTTTTTTCGTATGGTGGCATTAGCCTGGTAGTACTGGTGACATCATTAAGAAATGCCATAAGGGTGGCATCAACATGAAATTCACACTTCACTAAAATTTCCAAATAAAATATTCATAAACCTCAACGAGTGATTCACATTAATTTCATCATTGAAATAAATACCAGGAAGGTGATCATCATAAAAGGCGCCATTAATAAAATGACTTCAACACCGATTGTGCATTAATTTTCACGTATGTTTCTTTATTCAGTGCATTTTCTGTATTATGGTTATTCTAATGATGTTTATGCACTGTTATAAATTAAAAATCACCAGAAATATATCTTGTGGATTGTGATTTAATTTTCTTAGTAAAATGGAACAAACGTGATGAACTTTAATTTTGGCCCAGTAACCCGCGACTATCCTTTATTTAATCGGCCCATCATGAAAAACTTAAAGGGAAAATATCCTGACGGGTCAAGACAACCTGGGCCTCAGCCCGAGGAAAAGAATCGGCATGTTAGTCACCCGAAGGCCCAGCAGCTGTCGTTGGCTGATCTCAGCCGTTCGATTCAACGGAAGATCAGGATCGTCCGTAGCTGGAACAAAATAGCCGCCCGTCAAAACCCTAGCTCCATTTGCCCCCTTTCCACCACCGAAATGAATGGAGTGGCCACGCAGAGGCGACCCCGGTGGTGGGCCAAGCTTGTCGGCCATGGCGGCGCGGTAGCTGCCCTCGCCGGTGAAGCGTGCAATGGACTGAGTTTCGTGCGCTCTTCCGGCGAGCATGGCTCCAGCTTCGCGCACATGGCGAGCAGGGCGGTGGACTGGATGAGCATTTCGCCGGCAGAGCTGCCGGCGCAAAACATGAAGGCGATGGCGACGTACGAGGCGCGGCCCTCGCAAGGCGCCCATCCACCAGTTCGTCGACGTGCGAGGCACGACCCTCGCAAGGCGCGCGTCCATTAGTGCGTCGATGACGGCTCCTTCCCGTGTGTCGTCCCGATGGACGGTGGCTTTGCCGCCGTCAGGATCCCGAAGTCATTAAGTGAGCCCCGAGTCATTCCTTTTCTTTCATCATTTGGGCATTTTTGCTTTCGGATTTGGTGAAAATCCTAGGGTTGATCTGAATTGGGGATTTACTTATCAGTGTTTTCAGATATTGGGGATTTGCCGTTATATGTTCTCTTATACATTTGATTCCCCTCCTTCTAATTTCTTAATCAAGGTTAACAATGCTAATCAAAACCTCAACATGATGCGGAAGCATGGCTTAATTAATCCAACAACAAGAAAACAAAACTAATTTGCACTAACCCATAGCACTTTAGGCCTTGTCTGAAAACAATTAACCCTTAATCATAGGTAATGACTTAAACAGTGGGATAATAAACTTTAAACATCAGCCATTAATCTTAAACAATAATCATTAGGGACGTAATCATGCAATCATGCTCATTGACATAAACAGAAGATCATTTGATCTTAACATTAACATTATTGGATACTTAACCGTAAGAACTAGGCCTATTACTTAATCATATACATCAATTAGGCCTGATGCGGGGTTCTAAATAGAGATTAATCTTGCTCTGATACCATTGTTAGAAACATCCTTTAGTATTAACATAATAGGATCTTGATCTCCAGATTAGAACACCTCTTATACTAAAAATTTGGGACTGACCTTGACTTGCAGAAATCATTATTGGATAATCCTTTCAGGCTGCCATGAGTTATCAGAGATGTGGAGTCCTTCCGATGAGAAAAGCAGCAGCAAGGTATATGGCAGCAGGGATGCAGCAGCGCCGCAGTCGAACAGGATGCCCATGGATGCCGGCAGCACTCCTCTCCTAGTGGCCACCGGTAGACGTCGGTCTTCCAGCCCCTAGCACATCTTTAGGATCGGGCAGTTTGGTCGATAGCCACGGTTTCTGTTAGCCTATCTTACGTGCTATTCTTTTCTTTCTTTCTTTTATATCAAGTGCTGGGGCCGGCGACCGGATCCAAAGTTGTTGGATTAGAGGCCTCCGATCAAGGCTCCTACATGAAAGGTGTGGCGTGAAAAAACCTCCTGGTTTCTCTCAGGTTGTTACCTGAGATCAAATTCCAACAGTTTCATGGCTGAGAAACGGCTTGATGGATTCTGCTCGACCTTGCACACGGTTGATCTACGTGTTAAGCAGCTCAGAGACGTACTGTGTCTGATCCATTGTTCGGTTCATTCTGGCCTGGCCTAGTGATGGATCGATGCGGACAGGTTAGTTAGTTAGTTAATTCTTCACTGCCATTTCTATGTACATACGTGCCCGATTGAAGAGTTGCCTTAATTCAAAGTTAAGCTAGCTTGTTTACCCTGCCGGCGGCGGCCACCCACCATTGACGTTACACACTTTTAAGGTTAGGTGCAATTAGGCGAGACGTACGACCTGATCTAGCTAATTTGTTTCTGTTGGGGAACGTAGTAATTTCAAAACAATCTTACGCACATGCAAGATCATGGTGATGCATAGCAACGAGAGGGGAGAGTGTGATCTACGTACCCTTGTAGACCGACAGCGGAAGCGTTATGACAACGCGGTTGATGTAGTCGTACGTCTTCACGGCCCGACCAATCAAGCACCGAAACTACGGCACCTCCGAGTTCTAGCACACGTTCAGCTCGATGACGATCCCCGAACTCCGATCCAGCAAAGTGTCGGGGAAGAGTTCCGTCAGCACGACGGCGTGGTGACGATCTTGATGTTCAACTGTCGCAGGGCTTCGCCTAAGCACCGCTACAATATTATCGAGGAGTATGGTGGAAGGGGGCACCACACACGGCTAAGAAAACGATCACGTGGATCAACTTGTGTGTCTAGGGGTGCCCCCTGCCCCCGTATATAAAGGAGCAAGGGGAGGAGGCCGGCCGGCCCTAGGGCGCGCCAAGGAGGAGTCCTCCTCCTCCTAGTAGGAGTAGGACTCCCCTCTTTCCTACTCCTACTAGGAGGGGAAAAGGAAGGGGGAGAGGGAGAACGAAAGGGGGGCGCCGCCCCCCCTCTCCTAGTCCAATTCGGACCAGAGGGGGAGGGGGCGCGTGGCCCACCCTGGCCGCCCCTCTCTCTCTCCACTAAGGCCCATTACTTCTCTCGGGGGGGGGGGGGTTCCGGTAACCCTCCGGCACTCCGGTTTTCTCCGAAATCACCCGGAACACTTCCGGTGTCCGAATATAGCCGTCCAATATATCAATCTTTATGTCTCGACCATTTCGAGACTCCTCGTCATGTCCGTGATCACATCCGGGACTCCGGACTAACTTCGGTACATCAAAACTTATAAACTCATAATATAACTGTCATCGAAACCTTAAGCGTGCGGACCCTACGGGTTCGAGAACAATGTAGACATGACCGAGACATGTCTCCGGTCAATAACCAATAGCGGAACCTGGATGCTCATATTGGCTCCCACATATTCTACGAAGATCTTTATCGGTCAGACCGCATAACAACATACGCTGTTCCCTTTGTCATAAGTATGTTACTTGCCCGAGATTCGATCATCTGTATCTCAATACCTAGTTCAATCTCGTTACCGGCAAGTATCTTTACTCGTTTCGTAATACATCATCTTGTAACTAACTCATTAGTTGCAATGCTTGCAAGGCTTATGTGATGTGCATTACCGAGAGGGCCCAGAGATACCTCTCCGACAATCGGAGTGACAAATCCTAATCTCGAAATACGCCAACCCAACATGTACCTTCGGAGACACCTGTAGGGCTCCTTTATAATCACCCAGTTACGTTGTGACGTTTGGTAGCACACAAAGTGTTCCTCCGGCAAACGGGAGTTGCATAATCTCATAGTCATAGGAACATGTATAAGTCATGAAGAAAGCAATAGCAACATACTAAACGATCGGGTGCTAAGCTAATGGAATGGGTCATGTCAATCACATTATTCTCCTAATGATATGATCCTGTTAATCAAATAACAACTCTTTGTCTATGTTTAGGAAACATAACCATCTTTGATTAACGAGCTAGTCAAGTAGAGGCATACTAGTGACACTCTGTTTGTCTATGTATTGACACATGTATTATGTTTCCGGTTAATACAATTCTAGCATGAATAATAAACATTTATCATGAAATAAGGAAATAAATAATAACTTTATTATTGCCTCTAGGGCATATTTCCTTCAGTCTCCCACTTGCACTAGAGTCAATAATCTAGTTCACATCGCCATGCGATCTAACATCAATAGTTCACATCTTTATGTGGTTAACACCCATAGTTCACATCGATATGTGACCAACACCCAAAGGGTTTACTAGAGTCAGTAATCTAGTTCACATCGCTATGTGATTAACACCCAAAGAGTACTAAGGTGTGATCATGTTTTGCTTGTGAGATAATTTTAGTCAACGGGTCTGTTATATTCAGATCCGTAAGTATTTTGCAAATTTCTATGTCAACAATGCCCTGCACGGAGCTACTCTAGCTAATTGCTCCCACTTTCAATATGCATCCAGATTGGGACTTGGAATCATCTGGATCAATGTCAAAGTTTGCATCGATGTAACTCTTTATGACGAACCTTTTGTCACCTCCATAATCAAGAAACATATCCTTATTCCACTAAGGATAATTTTGACCGCTGTCCAGTAATCTACTCCTAGATCACTATTGTACTCCCTTGTCATATCAGTGTAGGGTATACAATAGATCTGGTACACAGCATGGCATACTTTATAGAACCTATGGCTGAGGCATAGGGAATGAATTTCATTCTCTTTCTATCTTCTGCCGTGGTCGGGTTTTGAGTCTTACTCAATTTCACACCTTGTAACACAGGCAAGAATTCTTTCTTTGACTGTTCCATTTTGAACTACTTCAAAATCTTGTTAAGGTATGTACTTATTGAAAAAACTTATCAAGCGTCTTGATCTATCTCTATAGATCTTGATGCTCAATATGTAAGCAGCTTCACCGAGGTCTTTCTTTGAAAAACTCCTTTCAAACATTCCTTTATGCTTTGCAGAATAATTCTACATTATCTTCGATCAATAATATGTCATTCACATATACTTATCAGAAATGTTGTAGTGCTCCCACTCACTTTCTTGTAAATTCAGGCTTTATCGCAAGTCTGTATAAAACTATATGCTTTGATCAACTTATCAAAGCGTATATTCCAACTCCGAGATGCTTGCACCAGTCCATAGATGGATCGCTGGAGCTTGCACATTTTGTTAGTACCTTTAGGATCGACAAAACCTTCTGGTTGCATCATATACAACTCTTCTTTAATAAATCCATTAAGGAATGCAGTTTTGTTTATCCATTTGCCAGATTTTATAAAATGCGGCAATTGCTAACATGATTCGGACAGACTTAAGCATAGATACGATTGAGAAACTCTCATCGTAGTCAACACCTTGAACTTGTCGAAAATCTTTTTGCGACAATTCTAGCTTTGTAGATAGTAACACTGCTATCAGCGTCCGTCTTCCTCTTGAAGATCCATTTAATCTCAATGGCTCGCCGATCATTGGGCAAGTCAATCAAAGTCCATACTTTGTTCTCATACATGGATCTCATCTCAGATTTCATGGCCTCAAGCCATTTCACGGAATCTGGGCTCATCAGCGCTTCCTCATAGTTCGTAGGCTCGTCATGGTCAAGTAGCATGACCTCCAGAACAAGATTACCGTACTACTCTGGTGCGGATCTCACTCTGGTTAACCTACGAGATTCGGTAGTAACTTGATCTGAAGTTACATGATCATCATCATTAGCTTCCTCACTAATTGGTGTAGTAGTCATAGGAACAGATTTCTGTGATGAACTACTTTCCAATAAGGGAGAAGGTACAATTACCTTATCAAGTTCTACTTTCCTCCCACTCACTTTTTTCAGGAGAAACTCCTTCTCTAGAAAGGACCCATTCTTAGCAACAAATGTCTTGCCTTCGGATCTGTGATAGAAGGTGTACCCAACAGTCTCCTTTCGGTATCCTATGAAGACATATTTCTCCGATTTGGGTTTGAGCTTATCAAGATGAAACCTTTTCATATAAGCATCACAATCCCAAACTTTAAGAAACGACAACTTTGGTTTCTTGCCAAACCACAGTTTAGATTGTGTCGTCTCAACGGACTTAGATGGTGCCCCTTTTTAACGTGAATGCAGCTATCTCTAATGCATGATCCCAAAATGATATTAGTAAATCGGTAAGAAACATCATAGATTGTACTATATCCAATAAAGTACGGTTATGACGTTCGGACACACCATTATGTTGTGGTGTTCCAGGTGGCATGAGTTTGTGAAACTATTCCACATTGTTTTAATTGAAGACCAAACTCGTAACTCGAATATTCGTCTCTGCGATCAGTTCGTAGAAACTTTATTTTCTTGTCACGATGATTTTTCACTTCACTCTGAAATATTTTGAACTTTTCAGACTTATGTTTCATCAAGTAGATATACCCATATTTGCTCAAATCATATGTGAAGGTCAGAAAATAACGATACCCGCCACGAGCTTCAACACTCATCAGATCGCAAACATTAGTATGTATTATTTCCAATAAGTCAGTTGCTCACTCCATTGTTCCGGAGAACGGAGTTTTTAGTCATCTTGCCCATAAGGCATGGTTCGCAAGCACCAAGTGATTCATAATCAAGTGATTCGAAAATCCCATCAGCATGGAGTTTCTTCATGCGCTTTACACCAATATGACCTAAACGGTAGTGCCACAAATAAGTTGCACTATCATTATTAACTTCGCATCTTTTGGTTTCAATATTATGAATATGTGTATCACTATGATCGAGATCCAATGAACCATTTTCATTGGGTGTGTAACCACATAAGGTTTTATTCATGTAAACAGAACAACAATTTATTCTCTTACTTAAATGAATAACCATATTGCAATAAACATGATCAAATCATATTCATGCTCAACGCAAACACCAAATAACACTTATTTAGGTTCAACACTAATCCCAAAAGTATAGGGAGTGTGCGATGATGATCATATCAATCTTGGAACCACTTCCAACACACATCGTCATTTCACCCTTAAATAGTCTCTGTTCATTCTGCAACTCCCGTTTCGAGTTACTAATCTTAGCAACTGAACTAGTATCAAATACTGAGGGGTTGCTATAAACACTAGTAAAGTACACATCAATAACATGTATATCAAATATACTTATGTTCACTTTGCCATCCTTCTTATCCGCCAATCACTTGGGGAAGTTCCGCTTCCAGTGACCAGTCCCTTTGCAGTAGAAGCACTTAGTCTCAGGCTTAGGTCCAGACTTGGGCTTCTTCACTTGAGCAGCAACTTGCTTGCCTTCGTCTTGAAGTTCCCTTTCTTTCCCTTTGCCCTTTTTGAAACTAGTGGTCTTGTCTACCATCAACACTTGATGTTTTTCTCGATTTCTACCTTCGTCAATTTCAGCATTGCGAAGAGCTTGGGAATCGTTTCCGTTATCCCTTGCATATCATAGTTCATCACGAAGTTCTACTAACTTGATGATGGTGACTAGAGAATTCTGTCAATCACTATTTTATCTGGAAGATTAACTCCCACTTGATTCAAGCGATTGTAGTACCCAGACAATCTGAGCATATGCTCACTAGTTGAGCGATTCTCCTCCATCTTTTAGCTATAGAACTTGTTGGAGACTTCATATCTCTCAACTCGAGTATTTGCTTGAAATATTAACTTCAACTCCTGGAACATCTCATATGGTCCATGACGTTCAAAACGTCTTTGAAGTCCCGATTCTAAGCCGTTAAGCATGGTGCACTAAACTATCAAGTAGTCATCATATTGAGCTAGCCAAACGTTCATAACGTCTGCATCTGCTCCTGTAATAGGCCTGTCACCTAGCGGTGCATCAAGGACATAATTCTTCTGTGCAGCAATGAGGATAAACCTCAAATCATGGATCCAATCCGCACCTTTGCTACTAACATTTTTCAACTTAGTTATCTCTAGGAACATATATAAAACATAGGGAAGCAACAACGCGAGCTATTGATCTACAACATATATATGCTAATACTACCAGGACTAACTTCATGATAAATTGAAGTTCAATTAATCATATTACTTAAGAACTCCCACTTAGATAGACATCCCTCTAATCCTCTAAGTGATCACGTGATCCATATCAACTAAACCATGTCCGATCATCATGTGAGATGGAGTAGTTTCATTGGTGAACATCACTATGTTGATCATATCTACTATATGATTCACGCTCGACCTTTCGGTCTCCGTGTTTCGAGGCCATATTTGTATATGCTTGGCTCGTCAAGTATAACCTGAGTATTCCGCACGTGCAACTGTTTTGCACCCGTTGTATTTGAATGTAGAGCCTATCACACCCGATCATCACGTGGTGTCTCAGCACGAAGAACTTTCGCAACGGTGCATACTCAGGGAGAACACTTCTTGATAATTAGTGAGAGATCATCTTAAAATGCTACCGTTCAACTAAGCAAAATAAGATGTATAAAAGATAAACATCATATGCAATCAAAATATGTGACATGATATGGCCATCATCATCTTGCGCCTTTGATTTCCATCTCCAAAGTACTGTTATGATCTCTATTGTCACCGGCATGACACCATGATCTCCATCATCTTGATCTATATCAATGTGTCATCACGTGGTCGTCTCGCCAACAATTGGTCTTGCAACTATTGCTATCGCATAGTGATAAAGTAAAGCAATTATTGGGCGCTTGCATCTTATGCAATAGAGAGACAACCATAAGGATTTTGCCAGTTGCCGATAACTTCAACAAAACATGATCATCTCATACAAAAATTTATATCTCATCACGTCTTGACCATATCACATCACAACATGCCCTGTAAAAACAAGTTAGACGTCCTCTACTTTGTTGTTGCAAGTTTTACGTGGTTGTTACTGGGCTTAGTAAGAACCGATCTTACCTACGCATCAAAACCACAACGATAGTTTGTCAAGTTGGTGCTGTTTTAACCTTCGCAAGGACCGGGCGTAGCCACACCCGGTTCAACTAAAATTGGAGAAACTGACACCCGCCAGCCACCTGTGTGCAAAGCACGTCGGTAGAACCAGTCTCGCGTAAGCGTACGCATAATGTCGGTCCGGGCCGCTTCATCCAACAATACCGCCGAACCAAAGTATGACATGCTGGTAAGCAGTATGACTTATATCGCCCACAACTCACTTGTGTTCTACTCGTGCATATAACATCAACACATAAAACCTAGGCTCTGATGCCACTGTTGGGGAACGTAGTAATTTCAAAAAATTTCCTACGCACACGCAAGATCATGGTGATGCATAGCAACGAGAGGGGAGAGTGTGATCTACGTACCCTTGTAGACTGACAGCGGAAGCGTTATGACAACGCGGTTGATGTACTCGTACGTCTTCACGGCCTGACCGATCAAGCACCGAAACTACGGCACCTCCGAGTTCTAGCACACGTTCAGCTCGATGACGATCCCCGGACTCCGATCCAGCAAAGTGTCGGGGAAGAGTTCCGTCAGCACGACGGCGTGGTGACGATCTTGATGTTCAACTGTCGAAGGGCTTCGCCTAAGCACCGCTACAATATTATCGAGGAGTATGGTGGAAGGGGGCACTGCACACGGCTAAGAAAACGATCACGTGGATCAACTTGTGTGTCTAGGGGTGCCCCCTGCCCCCGTATATAAAGGAGCAAGGGGAGGAGGCCGGCCGGCCCTAGGGCGCGCCAAGGAGGAGGAGTCCTCCTCCTAGTAGGAGTAGGACTCCCCTCTTTCCTACTCCTACTAGGAGGGGGAAAGGAAGGGGGAGAGGGAGAAGGAAAGGGGGGCGCCGCCCCCCTCTCCTAGTCCAATTCGGACCAGAGGGGGAGGGGGCGCGTGTCCCACCCTGGCCGCCCCTCTCTCTCTCCACTAAGGCCCATAAGGCCCATTACTTCTCCCGCGGGGGTTCCGGTAACCCTCCAGCACTCCGGTTTTCTCCGAAATCACCCGGAACACTTCCGGTGTCCGAATATAGCCATCCAATATATCAATCTTTATGTCTCGACCATTTTGAGACTCCTCGTCATGTCCGTGATCACATCCGGGACTCCAAACTAACTTCGGTACATCAAAACTCATAAACTCATAATATAACTGTCATCAAAACCTTAAGCGTGCGGACCCTACGGGTTCGAGAACAATGTAGACATGATCGAGACATGTCTCCGGTCAATAACCAATAGCAAAACCTGGATGCTCATATTGGCTCTCACATATTCTACGAAGATCTTTATCGGTCAGACCGCATAACAACATACGTTGTTCCCTTTGTCATCGGTATGTTACTTGCCCGAGATTCGATCATCGGTATCTCAATACCTAGTTCAATCTCGTTACCGGAAAGTCTCTTTACTCGTTTCGTAATACATCATCTCGTAACTAACTCATTAGTTGCAATGCTTGCAAGGCTTATGTGATGTGCATTACCGAGAGGGCCCAGAGATACCTCTCCGACAATCGGAGTGACAAATCCTAATCTCGAAATACGCCAACCCAACATGTACCTTCGGAGACACCTGTAGGGCTCCTTTATAATCACCCAGTTATGTTGTGACGTTTGGTAGCACACAAAGTGTTCCTCCGGCAAACGGGAGTTACACAATCTCATAGTCATAGGAACATGTATAAGTCATGAAGAAAGCAATAGCAACATACTAAACGATCGGGTGCTAAGCTAATGGAATGGGTCATGTCAATCACATTATTCTCCTAATGATGTGATACCGTTAATCAAATAACAACTCTTTGTCTATGTTTAGGAAACATAACCATCTTTGATTAACGAGCTAGTCAAGTAGAGGCATACTAGTGACACTCTGTTTGTCTATGTATTCACACATGTATTATGTTTCCGGTTAATACAATTCTAGAATGAATAACAAACATTTATCATGAAATAAGGAAATAAATAATAACTTTATTATTGCCTCTAGGGCATATTTCCTTCAGTTTCATATATGCTCTAAAGATTTTATCCACCTCTATGAAACATGAGTTCACCGTTCAGGTTATGTAGTCACTTTGTAGTTTGTGGTATTCCTCCCAAAAAATCATGAGAAAGGAATTTACAGCGGCATGCATGTAAGGACAATACATTTCATCTAAGCAACATTGTTTTTTAATATATATATCAATATTGTATACTCTGTGTGCATGTTCGCTGTAAAGTCTCCTTATCTCTTTTTGATTTGTTCTGAAGGACTATCAAGTATGTTGATGCATGAAGAGGAAATTGGTGGAATTGAAGGAATAAAAGTGGCAAGGAACGCACCTTCAATATCCCACCTTTTGTTTGTAGATGATTCTCTAATTCTTATGAGAGCCACGATGCAAAATACAAGCACTTTGAAGAGGGTTTTAGATACATATTGTGAGAGCTCGGGACAGCGAGTAAGTACACCGAAATCTAGTGTATTTTTCAGTCCTAATACCAGAGTTAGTGAAAGAGAGGCTGTTTGTGGAATGCTGAATATATTAACCGAAGCGTTGTCTGACAAATACTTGGGATTACCGACAATCGTGGGTGTTGACAGAAGTGATTGCTTTCAATATCTTGTGGACAGAGTGTGTCAAAGGCTGAAGGGTTGGAAGGAAAAATTCCTATCAGTTCAAGGTAAAGAAATCCTTCTCAAAGCGGTAGCTCAGGAAATTCCATCATATGCTATGTCTGTTTTTAAACTACCAAAAGGAATTTGCAAAGCAATCACTGATGAAATATCAAGCTTCTGGTGGGGTGATGGAGAGGAAAAAAGAAAAATGCACTGGTTTGCATGGTGGAAGATGTGTGTACCAAAGAAGAAGGGAGGAATGGGATTCAGAGACCTTCATAGCTTTAACCTTGCTATGTTAGCAAAGCAGTGCTGGCGACTGATCCACAATCCTGACTCTTTGTGTGCACAGGTTTTAGGTGCAAAATACTATCCAGATGGTAATATCCTGTGAGCTGGACCGAAGAAAGGCTCCTCGTTCACATGGCAAAGTATCTTTGCGGGGATACAAACGTTCAAGAGGGGGTGTATTTGGAGGGTGGGTACGGGCTCACAGATCAATATCTGGGAGGACCCATAGATTCCATCAAGCCCGACCAGGAAAGTAATTACCCCTCGAGGGGGAGTTATGTTGTCAAAAGTGCAAGATATAATTGACCCACACACGGGTCAGTGGGATGAGGCACTTATTCAGAGTGTGTTCTCACCAGTCGATGTTAGCAGAATATTACAAATCCCACTCCGAGTTGAAGTAACAGAGGATCTTGTGGCATGGCAATTCACCAAGTCTGGAACATTTTCAGTACGCTCGGCTTATTATGTAGAGTTTGATCACCAGTTCGGTCGGCATTACAGAGAAGCTAATAGTCCAGGAACTGCTCAGCTAAACGGGGTCTGGAAGGAGATTTGGCGCCTCCGATTACCGGGTAAGATTAAACACTTTGGTTGGAAAGTGCTTAAAGGAGTACTACCGTGCTACGGTGTGCTAGCGGATAGACATATTCCCTTGATCCCACAATGTCCAATATGCAAGGTTGGCTTGGAAGATATCCAACACTGTTTATTCACATGTGATAGAGCCCGACTTGTGTGGGCATCGCTAGGACTAACAGAGGAGATTGATAATGCTATTATACAGGACCGGTACGGCTCTGTTAATTTGGACATATTGATCCGACTACAGAAGCTAGTAGGGGATATTCCAATGGCTGAGCTGATTCTTGTTACTATGTGGTATATATGGTGGCAGCGGAGGCAAGTGTCGAAAGGGGAGACACTGTCAACCCCGGAACAGTCAGCTATCTTAATACGAGTTCTCGCTACCAACTTTATTCAAGCAAATACACCAAAAGTGGCCACTCGCAAGAAAGATCAAGTGTGGAAAAAGCCAGGTAGTGGAGTTATAAAGATTAATGTTGATGCACCATTTCATGAGGAGAATCTTCGTGGAGCCTGTGGTGTGGTTGCTCGGGATGACCATGGCAAATTCTTGGGAGCAGCAACACAAGTTCTACCTCATGTATCAAGTGCAGGATCAGCTGAAATCTTGGATATCCACTCCGGACTATACTTAGCAGCTAACATGGGGTGCACCAAGATCATCATAGAATCGGACTGTATGCATGCCTTGGAGGCAATTTCTGATCCGGCTACGTATATGGGAGTTGATGTCCCGGCTGTGATGGAGTGCTCCCTTCTGGCTATGGAGTTTACAAGTGTTAGTTTTGATTTTTGTAACAGAGAGGCTAATATGCTTGCGGATGGTCTTGCAAAGCATTGTCTTAGTAGTAGAATCTCCGAAAGTTGGGAATCTTCCGTCCCTGACTTTGTTCTTCACCATTATGTAAATGATCTTGTCATTATTTGAGGAATAAAGTCATGACGTTCAAAAAAGGAAGGAGAACGCAAGAAAAGCTTTTTTTACAGCCAATGGAGAATATCCCTGCTGGGTAAGCAATTAAGCTACCAGTGGGGTTCAATTCGATGTGATTAATATAATGGCCAAATGGTGTACATATGTTCTTGGAGTCTGATGAGGTAGGGCATCCCTTATCCATGTGAGATCCATCATTGAGGCCAGAGGTTTTAAGGTTAGGTGCAATCAGGCGAGACCTACAACCCGATCTAGCTAAATTGTTTCATCTAGGTTCTTAAGGTTGGGCGACTCGGGGGCTCCCCAACCCTAGCCGTCGCCGGGCCTAGCCCATCTTCCTCCCCTCCTCCCGCCGCCACCGGAGGACGCCGTCGGCTTGCGCCCGGAGGCCGACGGTGGTGGCGGGGGCCCTTCCTCCCCCCGCGTCTTAGGGGTGGCAGGGCCCCAACATGCGTGGAGGTGCGGCCGACCTAAAAGCGACGACGTTGGCTTCGACGGCGGCGGCGGTCGGCCCTGCCTCGGGCCACGGGCGGCGGCTGGCCTGGATCGGGCGGCGGCGCGATGCGGTCTTGGGCGGCATGTCATCTGGCTTTAGATCGGCGGCGGCGTCGAGGGCCTGGTGGACTGCTTGGCGGCACCCATGGCAGATCTGTTCTGGCTGGTGTAGCCAGTGGTGGTGGTCATCTTCTTCATTGGCGATGGCCGGCCAGAAGCTTGGTGATCGGATCTCGAGATCCATCATCTAGTCCCGGCTGCGAGTTAGGGAGACATGGTTGCCGGTGAAAACCGAGCCGACGGCAGGCGATGGCGGCGTTATACGCCGTTACCTTGATGAAGGCATCATCGTGTAACTACTGTCGACCCACTTGTGCTGCTCCGGGGGAAACCCTAGGATCTGGTGTTACAGATCGGACGATGGCGGCACTGCGGTGTCGTTTCTCTCTTGGGAGCATCGTTTGTGGAGCAGCACTGGAAGTCAGAGGCAGGAGGTGGAGCGGCTTTGTCTTGCACGGAGCTTCGTTGGAGATGTCAAGTCATGCCTGACCGACAGGTGCTACGTTTGTCATGCCTGGTCGGTAGGTGCTACGCACGACAGATCTTCCAAGGACTTCAAGCTGTGTCGGCTGGTGGTACTTGGCAGCATGGCGCTGAGGTGTATCAGTGGCGACCGCGACGTGCTCAGCTGTTTGCGCGCAGGGAGGAGGTGTCGTTGGGCGCCGTGGTGGTGTCGACGATAGCTAGACCGAACAAGGTTGATGCATCAGTACAGTTCTGAAGATGAAGCGGTGGCAGTTGGCGGCGGCGGCCTCTGAGAGCACGCCGGACCAGTAAGTGCCCCAGACCCGGCAAGTGGCTAGGTTGGGGTCTCAGGTCTTAGATGTTAGGCTTGGCTGCGGTGTCTGTTTGGTATTAGGCCCAGGCTATCTACGTCCCTTCACCAACTGGATAGGTTTAGCGACATTTGTTGCTTAGACGGCGGCTTTAGTCTGACTGTTGTATGACTTTGTAAAATCTTGTGAGAATACTTAATAAAGTGGCCGTATGCATCGCCCAGATGCAGAAGCCGGGGGTCATCCTCCTTTTCTAAAAAAAAATACATCTCCAGTGTGAAACATGAGCTCATCGTTCCGGTTATGTAGTCACATAGTAGTTTGTATCAGGACACCATGGTTTCTGTAAACAAAAGCAGAGGGGGTGCAGTTCAAAATAAAAATCGTGAGCAATGAATCTATCACTGGCGTGCATGTAAGCGCACTACATTTCATCAGGCAATATGAATATTTCAAAATTATGAAACATAATCTAGCAATATTGTATACTCTGTGTGCATGTCCACTGTAAAGTTTGCGTGAAACTTGCTTTGTTAGGAAGGAGAAAGCAAGCAAGCAAGTTTGTTTAGAGCCAATGGATAATAGCCCCTGATGGATAAGCAATCAGGCTGGCATCATGGATGGGATTAATATACTGAGCAAATGGTGTACGTACAACCTTGGAGTCTGATGAGGCAGGCATCCATGATCCATGGATAACTCTCAAGCAAACCCAAGCCAGAGGAGGAATATGCGCTTTTGCTCACTTTGGCTTAACGGCTACGCAAGCCTGACATCATTGCGTCATATATAACGTCGTCCCGTTCCGTTACTAACCGACAGCTGCCACCGTTGGTTTCCTTCCGTTTTCTACTAAAATAAACCGCACGCCACGGCCAAGATCAGTATTGTAGTAAAAATCATATAAATAAATAGCTGAACCCTAATCAAACTAAAAAAAAGCCTTGTAAAATATAAATGAGTCTCAAGGGAATGAGCTCATGTCAGCACCAACTGGAATAGAATCCTCTCTTTTCTACTGAAACGGAATCTACTAGCAGCAAGATTAGCGTTTGCTTTAATTAGAGACAAGTTGTGTGCAGATCAACGATCAACTGCATAAAATTAACTTGGCTTGTTCATTAGTCAACTTGATTTGTCGTACAACTAGATTAACCAAGGTGGCTGTTTCTGTCAAGCAACACCTAGACGACTTGGTTAACTACGTTGCAACTATGAAGCGCTCAACGTACGGCCCAAAAAATGGTGCACAATAACTGGAGCAATCAGTAGGAAAAGAGGGGTAATTAATTAGTAACTGGAGCACACCAGTATTTACCAGTAGGCCGGGGGTGATCCTCATTTTCTATTAAAAAAACCCGGTATTTACCAGTGGTAGACACAAGCTGAATGAGTGGTTAAGTTTTTAAGACAACCTACTATATATGTAATCCACGTGGCTCCAAAGTAACTCCTAGACACGCACAGTGACACAAGGTGATTCGTAAGCACATGACTAATTAAGATCCATGGAACAGCTAGCCAATCCACGGCCACGAGGAAGGAGTACACTGCTGATTTCAAATTAAGCCAGATCAAGATGATCGATTCTCTTACTAGTTTGTTTAATTTGTCTATCTAAGCTATCTGGCCGAGGCCGTGTAAACTATACTAGTAGCACTACGGTAGTGGAGTACTTGCTGAGGAGTACTCCTACCTCGTGTACGTAGGTGTGGATATTCTGAGGCACCAACAGCTTAAAAATTACTCCAGTACCAATGAAATTGAACTAATACCAGCAGTCTTAGGAGTGCATAGACTACTAATAAGTACTCCCTCTGTAAGCTAATATAAAAGCATTTAGATTACTACTTTAGTGATCTAAAAGCTCTTATATTAGTTTACGGAGGGAGTACATATTTATTTATTATTGTGAAAACTACTATAATAAGTGTACCCTTTGTTCCTAAATATACGACATTTTGGTAGTTCAGTTTAAACTGCCAAAACATCTTATATTTAGAAACAAAGGTCTGAATAGCATCGAGACTAAATAATCGAATTCGTAACACTATATGTTCCTGCCGTTTCTTACCTGATGAAACAAAAATGAAATCTTGTTTCTTGTACTCTGTGTGTAGCTCAAACGAATCGAATAGAAGCTGGTTCTACCAGATGCAGAAGTTCTTGGAGGTTTCCAGATGGTTCTTGAAGGTACGTTTTGGAGTCTAGGGACAAACAATTGGTAGCCTAGTTAAGTGTTGGAGACTTATAAATAAAGCATGCTATTGCACCAGGATGGTTGTTTCTTCTTTATGGTAAGTCATATGTGAAAACAATAAAAATTATGTTCGCTACATTTTTTTGCAATTCAGGAGCTATATTGATTACTCAGTAGTAATACATTCGTGGGTGATACAATCACGGAGGAAGCTTAGAACAAAATTGATCCAAAGACATCTCCGACGAACCTCACTAGCTTGATGAGCACAAATATGGGCAGCTGTATTGGCGTCCCGTCCAACAAAAGAAATCAAAAAGCTAGTAAATTTAACGCATAGCTCCTTGACCTCTTGCATAGCAAATGCAATATCTGCCCTCTCAAAAGGTTGAGATTTCCAGACACGTTGACAAGTCCAGCACTTCGTTCTCAACAATACAAATTATGTTTGATACGTTGACCCATCAAGCACTCATCTCGTCGAAGCCGCCGGTGTGTTTGATAATATTGTTAGGATGATCTCCATCGTGTGGGCCCAACGGCCCACCGGGCCCTTAGATCCGCGCCCTGATCGGGGGCGCTCAACCCACTATGGGTGACGGGCCCCTGTCACCTGCACTATATAAAGAGGTGGGGGCCGGCGGCTCGCATCACGAGGTTCATCGCGACGCCATACACCCCCCCTACATCCCTACCGATCTAGGGTTAGTGCAGTGCTGATTGGAAGCGCGCCACCACTTCGCCCACTACTCTTTGCCACCACAGGGCGCCACAGCACGACCATGGCCTTCGGCTCGAGCTCGTCAGGCCAGGCAGAAGGTAGGTGACCGGAATCCCTAACCCTAACCGATCCAGAGATCCATCAATGGTATCAGCCAGATGGGTATGGGATTTTTCGATACAAAGAACAAACAGAGAAAGAAAGATCCCTCCCTCCTCATCAAGAACCCTAACTCCTAACAGAGAAAAGAGGGAAAAGAAATCCCTAAAGTAGCGCCGCCGTCATGGCCGCGCCATTCCTCTCGATCCGGCCGCGCATCGGCAAGCCGAGGCGCCGGAAGAAGAACACCACCCTGAGAGGGGCAAAGGGCGCCGCTCGCCAAACCGCTCGACGGTGGCGCGCTCACCGCAAGGGGAACGCGCACCGTGCGAAGGGGATGGCAACGGACACCGCCACATCGGGTGCTACATACACCGTCGAACACCACCAGAGGGGGCGGAGTATGACTCTGCTCGGCGGCTCTCTCTCTCTCTCTCTAACAGAGGAAGTGGGGTGGATAGGAGAAAGGGGGAAGGGATATGCGGCTCGCGCGCTGCGCGGCGATTCGTCTCCCTCGCCCGGCGGCCGGCAAAGCCCGAAACCCTGTTGCGGGAACAGAGACGACGCAGGGGAAAAGAAGCAAGGCGCAACTGTGCCTCGTTCTTTCTGCACAATAGTAGGTTGTAGGGAATGCAGGGGAGAAAAGGAAAGAGAAGCTCTCCCGCGGCGGGGAAGCCTGCGCCGGCGGCGGCCGGAGCCGGGCGGCCCGGGGCGCAACCCCAGAGCTTCCCGGCCGGTCGAGAGAGAGAGACAAAAGGAGACAACGAAATGGCTAGGGTTCGGTTGGGGGTTTCCGCCGCTCCCTGTTTTGTTCGAAGCGAGAAGAAATGCTCGACCGTTCCGAATCGCCTTGAATGGCCCGGATCGAAACCCTAACCCGCTGCAGGCCTTGGGCCAAAGAGGAGCAGCCCACGCTGGGCTGAGGCCGGCGGCCCAGGCTGAGGCAAGGCTGGCTCGCGCGGCTCAGCGCGCTGAGCAGGCCATGGGCCGGCGAGCGCTGGGTAACTGAGCCGGTTTCGCCCCGGAGATCCCTTGCCGTTTTCCCCTTAATTTTAGTAGTTTTCTTTTTTATTCTTTTTCTATTCAGAATTATCCAACAAAAGTTCTATTTAGAAAATAGAAAAGTAAAAGATAGTTTATGAAAAGAATAAAGTTCATGAATTTTTTATGCATGTTTACCGCTGCAAAAAAAAGGTTGCTAAAAGTGAATAGAATTGAAGTAAAAGATTATATTGTTGCTTCTCTACTTCATTTTTTGAACCAACTGGTTAAAATTGTTAAGAGAGTAAAAGAGTACAGAATTATTTTTGAATAGAATATTATAAAGTTTCCGCTGCAAAGTAAAAAAATTATCCTCCAGTTAAATTGGAACCAACGGGAAAATTTAATTGGAAGAATTGTTCTTAGCAATGTTTCCCCTGTGGGTGATAGTTTCTGTTATGAAAAAAAGAAAGATATTTGATTAAAGTTTAATTATGGTATTGTTATTTTCTGACTAACGTTGATGATAACAATACTATAATTCTATGAGTCTTATGTTCAAAGTTTAAACTCTAATAAATTTTGCATCAAAGTGATCAATTTTCGGAGAACGGTTAAAGATGAAGAAATGCTCTTGAACTAGAGAAATGCATATTTCTTGTTTCCGCTGCAATAAAGTTGTTGATGATGATTATTTCTTAGCAAAGTTGTTTAATAGAAATACTATCATCACATTGTTTATGAGTTATATGCATTATTTCCATTTCCGCCAACGGTGATATGGAATTAATGTAGAAGAATGAGTTTTATTCTAATTCTACCACAACGGTGATTTAGAGTATAAAAGGAAAGTTTTAAAAAGTTTAATGTGCGTATTTTTAACCAGACCAACGTAGGGTTATTTTTTATGCTCATTATTGTTGATTATTGGCTAAGTTTTCTCAGACTAAAAGTTTTCCATGCTTTCATTCGTGAAAGCGAATGGCTGGGTACTTGTTACCCGAAAGATGACCAAGAAAGGTCATAACGTGAGGGAGTATGTTCTCTCTAAAGAATGGCTTCAAAAGAAAAGAATTCTTGGACATTAATCCAAGAAAAGAAAACAAATAGATCATTGAGAGTCTTGGTTGACGAATGTTTTTTCATGTATTCTATATGAAGAAGATTTTTCAGTCAACACGATTTGAGATGAAACAAGCAACATGAGTGTTTAAATTGACCAACGTCAGATCAAGCATGTGTGTCAAAGAACATTCGGATTTATTCCTAAAATTGATGATTGAATATGCAGTCAAAAGAGCCAATTCTGGCATGTGTGTCCCTTACAGGGAATTACCCACATGGCAAGAAAAGTCTAGGAAAATCCCTGCGTAACCCGTATGATGGCAGACATTTTCTCAGACTTATTCTATATGACAAGAGAAAGACATGATGACTCATGTGCTTTTAATGTGTCCCACTCCGGGAGAAAAGTATGGAGTAGCTATTATGCTTTCCTAGTATCAACCGTACTTCTTATGTGTAACGGTCATTAAGCACTCAATAAATCCGAAGAGAATAAAAGTTACAGAGGAAACTAAAGATAAGAATGATATGCAAGTGTGACCTGCAAAAGTACTAATGATAAAGAACTTTGTTGAGTTTCTGAAATGGAATGAGGAAAAAGTACTCCCATACTAGTTAAAAGATAACTTCATTTTGTATGGAGAGATAACTTCATTTCGTATGAAGTAATCTGATGAATGAAGTAGATAATCAAAGTTTCCTCAATTCACAAGAGTAATCAATGGTTTTCGAAATTGTGGCGGAAAAGTTCTTGCCACATTTCGAGGGGGAGAAAGATATATGAGATAAATTAAGAATGATAAAACTCCCCTATACTTTAGATAATATGATGAAGAATGTGATCGTCTGGAGGAGTACTACGGTCATATTAATACCCCTAAAGAAAAGAAATAGTTGTATTTCTGGATCTTTTACAGTTCCAAAAGCAGAGTAAGGAATACTAAGACGGTGCTTAAAGTGCCATAAAGAAGAAAGTTTTAACAGAATAAACTCAAATTATAAAGTTTAAAGATGCGCCATTTTTAGTGAAGATGGAGTAATCTGGGGGAGCATGTTGTATGACCTATACAACACATGTTGTTAGCTCTATAAAGGATGAATGAGTAAACATGGATCTTGTGATACAGGTCCCTGTAAAACCTATTGCCTCTTGGAAATGAAAGACTATAGAATTAGTTTGCCTCTTGCAATGACAGAGCAACAACATCCCCATATGAAAGAAGTGCCAGTACCTGAGACACTGATGGACTCAAGGAATGAGAAAATCAGATACTTCTGATTACTATAAAGTCTATGTTAGTGAAATTCAAATGGAGGTTGATCCCACCTCATTTAAAGTGCTCATTCGAGCTTAAAGAGACTATGTGAGATGAAATAAAATTGGTGAATCCCAACGATGTTTGGGACTCATAAGTAATTTCCAATGGAGCATAAACAGTAGGCTGTAAAGGGTCTACAAGGTCAATGTGACTCCAAAGGAAATATGTAAAGGTGTAAAACACGACTTAAATCAAAAGGTTTTTGCGCGTTTTGCACTGAATAGATTACAATGAGTGTTGGTAGCACATCATGATCTGAGTTACATCAGATGAAAGTAAAGAACACATGGGATACTGCCTGAAGAAGTCTTTTATGGACTAAAGCAATCAAATGTTGGTTTGGGTTAAAGAAAATGAGAGGGCCATTGTATTCGTGCAAAGCTATAGAATGGGAAATTCATTTCCTAATCCTGTGCATGTGGATGACATCCTACTTGCTAGTGGTGATGTCAACCTACTGCAGGAGGAGAAAAGAAGTTCTTGTCCTCAAAGTTCAAAAGAATGTTCTCGGTAAAGTGTCTCTCGTTATAAGTATCGAGATTCACAAAGAAAAGAATAAAAGGGGGTATTAGGGATGTCGAATGGACATGC
This sequence comes from Triticum aestivum, assembly GCF_018294505.1. Lineage (NCBI taxonomy): Eukaryota > Viridiplantae > Streptophyta > Magnoliopsida > Poales > Poaceae > Triticum > Triticum aestivum. Next base: position 8,717,649 of record NC_057800.1, read on the forward strand.
TGAGAAAGGTCTCTAAAGTACGCATGCGAGAAAACCTACGCATGTTCTTATAGTCAAGGGTAATGGAACTGGAAACTATGGTGTTCCAAGAGTTGATGAGAAAAGATTGAAAACGGATATGGTACCATATGCTTCAGTTGTTGGAAGCTCAATACATTACCCTGACACAGTTCACATATCCGGGTTGTTTTGGCAATGTCCAGTCCATATATACATCACTGGAATGGAGTCAAAGATATCGGCCTCAAGCTGAAAGAAATAAGTGCTCTCAAAAGATTGTGAGTACAATGACATGACTTGTGAAATGTATTAGCGAAATCCACAATTGTCGCTAACTTTCATACTTGGAGGTTTTTGTGTGGAATAGCTCCAAAGAATGAAACAATTATCATCAATGTGATGCAAAGATATGTTATAGCTTGATATGAGGCTGAGGGACATGCAAAATGGTTATGAAGACCTGTACCCGGAGTTGATAATGGTTGACAACAGCGATAACCATTTTAAGTTTTTCGCTCCTATGACAGCGAGTCAAGTGTTGATGCCAAACACAGTGACATAGAGTTATGCGTTGTAAAGGAGAAAGTCCGGAATCATGTAGAAATGCTTGAAGCATAAAAGCAACAGACAAGTGTTTGCAGATCTGCTTATTAAAGGCTTACCGTCCAGTGTGTTCGGAGAACACACAGTCGACATGGGTTTTATGGTATAGTCTAACATTTCCGGACAATAAAAGGGCTCAAGGTTAAAAAATTTGTTTCAAAATAGAGAGGTACGCTGTGGCTGTCTGATTCTATCGGCAATTGAGCTGTGACGATGAAACATGTTCTATGTATTGATCTGTTATGAAACGAGTAAAGTAAAAGTATAAGGTCAAAAGTAAAAGTTGAGATCAAGGGGAGAATGTTAGGATGATCTCCACCGTGTGGGCCCACCGGCCCACCGGGCCCTTAGATCCGCGCCCTGATCGGGGGCGCTCAACCCACTATGGGTGACGGGCCCCTGTCACCTGCACTATATAAAGAGGTGGGGCCGGCGGCTCGCATTACGAGGTTCGTCGGAGCGCCGTACACCCCACCTAATCCCCTACCGATCTAGGGTTAGTACAGTGCTGATGGGAAGCGCCGCCACCACTTCGCCCACTACTCTCTACCATCACAACCGGCCACTGTCGCCATGGCCGGCACCGGGAGCTCCTCGAGCCACAAGGTGAAGGTAGGACCACCAGGATCCCTAAGCCTATCAGATCTAGAGGCTCTGTCAAATATCGCTACCGGACACGGGCATATCCTAATTCACCTGTTCAAGAACGACGGCGCAATTAACTTAATTAACTTTACTTTTACTAAAGCAACGCAACAAGAGATCAGATGCGAATAAGATGAGCGTTGCGGACTGAAGCTCCAACGCTAAGTCAGAAGAATAAACCACCAACGATTGATCAAAGCAATGGATAGCGGAAAGTAAAAGCCACATGATCAGGCCATGATGCATGGCATATCTCTTCTTGACGCAAAGAAAGCAGAGGTGCTCAATCGGCAACCTTTCTTCACATGGTCAAGCCAATATGATCACACTCTAACAGAACCAAGCCAGGCTAGCCAATGAGACAAGAAAGCTTTTTTAGAGTCGGCGAAAAAGAGCAACTACTATATTATGGAAATGCTTTTAGGACCCAAAGAGACTATATTATTAGCTGATGAAGAGTCAGAAAATCAGAATGTTCAGCAAGACAATAGCCCACAGAAACCAAAAATATATTGGTTGCAGTTGCTGTCTGATATGATCAAGAATTGACCCTATTGTACATGATGGAGAGAATGAGATGAGAGAGACCGATGGCCAAGTGGCCAGTCTGATATTTCCACTCGAATTCCCTTTTCCTTTTTGATAAATGAATATGTATGTCTACACCCATCTAAAAGAGCCTCGTGTGTGCTTGGTTCCTGCAGGTCCATCTTGTTTCTAAGCTTTATATGCGTGCACACTTGTCGAATTACCACCTTTTTGTTCATCGCTTTACATCGAAAGGGATATGCGATGTGCATGCTCTTGATCCTTGATATAACACTATATATTGTAGGACCAGTATGGTTTTTCAGGCCGAATCATGCATCATGTTGAACCGCAACAGAAGCCGGAACAAATTTGCACAACCTTGCTTTAATATGTATCAGCATCTAATCACATAGTCAAGTGGGTTTTATCAAGGGTTCCGTCAGTAAAAGCTTGTGCTAACACTGATATTATTCTTGTATACGTGTGATTCTCAAGCGTAGTTATCCATAACACACACAAATGATGCTTGGCCTTCGTTCTGCAATGTTCTTTCGGAATCTTTTCCAAGATTTCATTTATTAGAAATAAAAAATATTGTAAGAGACACCGAATCAAGGCGGCTTTGAATTCCGCCCGTTTGGTTTTGTATGCCCTGTGTTCTAACCTTCTAGGAGGACTACGACGCATTCATCATGTTGATGCGGGGAGATTTTATATTTTATATGCACATGCCCTTTCGTCAAGAAAATTATATTTCTCTGTTTCTCATTCATAGGAAACTCCTGAAAATAGATAAACCAGTTGTATTAGCGCGAGAATGACCTAATCTTTCCCTGAATCAACATAGGGTGTAGTGTACGTACTCCTGTTCAAGTATTGAGGTAAGATGGTGGCCGTGCATTTGACCGAACACGCCGTGGATCTCACGTACATGACACATGGCGCCTGGGTCTCTGATGAGCAAGCCAGCCAAGCATACTTGTTGATGGCTATGGCTTTCGGAGCCAAACGCCATCAGTTTCTTCTTTATTTTTGCCTTTATCTGATCTCTTTCCTTGTGGACGATTTTTATATACGCACTACATTAATTGATTACTCAACTTTTTTGTCTGTGGAGCAGTTTCGTACTCCATAAAATGTTTTGCGGCTGAGAACACGGTATGATGGATTCTGGTCGACCTTGCACACGGTTGATCTACACGTTAAGCACCTCAGAGACGTACTATGTCTGATCCCATTGTTCGTTCATTCGGTTCATTCTGGTCAGTCCTACAAGTTGGTTAGTTAATTCTTCACTTGCAATTATACGCGCGTACGTGCTCAACTGAAGGATTGCCTTAATCCAAGGGATGGGGTGGCCTGTCTTTTCTCAGAAAAAGAGAGAGTGTGTGTGTCAAACATGAGCAAGGAATTCATCAGACATGCATGCACGCACAATACATTTCATAGAGCAATATTGGAAATTCAAAAGAAAAATCTAGCAGTATTGTATACTCTGTGTACATGTCGGCTGTAATGTTTGCAAGTGGGGTTGATGGATCATCGACGGGATTAATATAAGGAGCGAATGCTGCAAGTACACATTCATGGAGTCTGATGAGGCAGGGCATCCATGATCCATGCAATGTCAGCATGTTCTCCATGGGTAACTCTCAGCGCAAGACAAGCCAGAGGAGGAATATGAGCTTTTGCTCACTTTGGCTTAACGGCCAGGCGAGCCTGACATCATGCATGCATCATATAACACGCCGTCTCGTTCCGTTAGTAAAGGTGGTCCGCCGACGGCCCCTTCCATTTTCTACAAAAATAAACCGTATGCAACGGCAAGATCAGTACCAGTAAAATCATCTGGGCGAATAACTAAGTCCTAATCAAAATTCAAAAAATATGCCTTGTGAATGTACGAGTCTCTGAGGAATGAGCAGCTTTGATATTTACATGTCAGCACCAACTAGGCCGACCACGGAATAGAATCCTCTCTTTCCTACCCAAACGGAATCTGCTAGCAGCAAGATTAACAGTTTTTTACGTTAAGACTAACGGTTGCTTAATTAGACACAAGTTGCATACAGATCAAAGATCAACTACATAAAATTAACTTAGCTCATTCATTAGTCAATCTAATTTGTCATAAAACTAAATTAACAAAGGAGAGTGTTTCTGTCAAGCAACACTAAGACGACTTGTTTAATTACGCTGCAAGTGTGAAACACTCAACGTACAGCGACAGGTGCACAGTAACTAGAGCTAGTACTACGAAAGACCAATCAGTAGGAAAGAGGGTGGTAATTAATTAGTAACTGGAGTACACCAGTATATATATTTTTAAAACTGGAGTACACCAGTATTTACCAGTAGGCCAGGGTGATCCTCCTTTTTTAAAACAACACAGATATTTACCAATGGTAGACACACGCCAAATAAGTGGTTAATTTTGGACTCTGATAAGTACGAGGACATGGCAACTCTAAACGTTTTTAATGACAAGTTTAGCGACGCGATGATGGCAACTTAAGCTGGCAAGGATGACAACTTTTGTGCTTCAGTTTATTTTGACAGAAACTTGTCATGTGTCAGTGAAATTTACCATCCTTGCGTGACTGAAATTGCCATCGAAAACGTCAGGACCGGAGTGCCACGCAGCAGACGTATGACACTTATCATTTGGGTTATTTTGTTAAGACAACCTATATGTAATCTGCGTTGCTAAGTGATCCAGAAGGTGGCGCAAAGTGATCCACAAGCCACAACTACTTTCTCCATTCCATAATATACGATGTTTTTGCAAGCTAACAAAGCTAGCTTACAAAGACGTCTTCTACTCCATCAGACCCATAATATAAGATTGTTTTTGACACTGATATACTATAAGACTGAGGAAGTAGTAATTAAGATCGATGGAACAGCTAGCCAAGCCGCGGCAACAAGGAGTACACTGCTAATTTCATATTAAGCCAGATCGAGATGGTCGATCTCTTACTGGTGTGTTTAATTTTTCTATCTAAGCTAACTGGACGAGGCCGTGTAAACTATAGTGCACTCCGGTAGTGGAGTACTTGCTGAGGACTCCTCCTACCTCGTGTACTCGTACGTATGGATGTTCCGAGGCACCAGCTTAAAAGTTACTCTAGTACCAATGAAATTGAACCAATACCAGCAGTCGTAGGAGTACAGTAGTAATAAATACTCTCTTCGTAAAGAAATATAAGAGCATTTAGAGTGAGTAGTAGTTACTTAACCAAGAATGCTTAATCCATCGAGACTATATAATATGCTGGGGTGTCGGTCGTTCTTGAGTCCATGTAGCCGACACCAACACTGATTTTACAAACTACTTGATTTTCCAATATATCGAAATCTAGTCCCAGTTGCAAGTGGGGGAAGTTGCTAATTAGGTACATGACAAGCCTCAATGTCTAAAAATAATAATAAGCTTAATGATTAAAGTTTTAGGTTTGTCCTAATTCAAAATTTTCTAGGTTTGACCAAGTTGATAAAAAATCAACATCTACAACACCAAATTAGTTTCAGTAGATTCATTATAGATTACATTTTTATACTATATATATATATATATATATATATATATATATATATATATATATATATATATTTGGTATAGAGGATATTAATATTTTTCTAAAATTAGGTCAAACTTAGGACAAACCTAGAATTTTAAATATTTTGAAACAAATGTAGTGTGAAACATTTATAGTATACTTATGGGGATCTCCTACGGAAGTGTTGCCTGAAGGTAAACCATAACGGGCCCGTGACTGGTTAGCCGCACAGTCGATTGCATGGAACTCATGGGCAATATGTGTAACATGCCACACACACACACGCATGGCACAGTCGGCGCTCGATCATGGAACAGACTAAGCACACAAACGTGCGAGGTTGGCGATCGATTCTCTCACTGAGATGAGATGGACTATGCATGTGACGTGCCACCAACCTTAGCCCTCAACGGACAGCGCGTGCACATCACATATATCAATCACTTCCATCTCGCTGAAGAAGTTCTGGTTGTGTAGTTGTATGTGTGGCAAAATATAATCATTTCATAGGCCTCGCACCGACAGAGAAGAAAAAACTTGAAACTATATACCACTGCACGAATAACATACCCCCCCCCCCCTCCCCGCAGAAAAGAATAAAATACTAACCTGATTATCAGAAATACTCAATGAATGCCCAATACACCCCCGACAAATGTTACAATTGGCATAGACCTTGCTTTGCCGAGCGTATTTTTTGTGTGCACCCGGCATACATCATGTATGCTGAACCCACCAAAATTTACGCACGGCATACGAAATATCCTCAGCATACAATGTTTTTTCCTGTGGTGTAATGCCGCATGTGCGCGCTTGTCCTTAGATTTAATAAAAAAAATCTGATTTATTTGTAGTACTGTGTTAATCTATGTTTTGTAGTACCGCTAGTTAATGATATTTAGGACGATGGTCAGATTAGTGCCTTTCAAATTTCGATCCACGATATGTTAATCAATGGAGCACTAGCAGCCAGCTAAGTCGTCTGTTTTGTAGTGGTAGCATGCGCGCAGTACCAACCTTGGAGATCGGCCTGGAAGCGTCTATCTCCCACCCTGAAGATCTTCTTCCGATATTTCTACAACCAATAGTACCAAAGTACCAATACAAAAATATCACTCCACTAGCTGGCTAGCCGGCAAGATGCATATGCAGCGCGAACATGTAACCACAAGTTGCTGATGCATCGATCGATAACTGGAACGACGATGTGGGAAGCTTCTTCAGTCCGGAGGATGGATCATATGCATATGCCGCGTCCTCCTCCAGTCATTCTGCTCTTGCTGCACGCACGCTCATGTGGCACATTACGATCGCCAGTAACGTAGCCCTGTTGAGAGCACATGAATGAGCACGTACACACGCTTGCATCGCACTGCACCGCCCCCCGATCCTGAATCCAGCAGCTGCCACGGATCTGTAGCGCGTTGATGGATGATGGATCGATGCAAGCTAATTTGTTCGCATTTTTTTTTGAGAGAAACAGCAGGGCTCTGCTGCGTATTTTTATTAATTTTCAGATAAAAGAATACAAAAGGTCCAAGTAAGAGAAAAAAACTAGATGGACAAGAAAAATACCGGTGCTGGATCCATGCTCTGTGGCTGAGTGTGGGCGAGGTGCGCCGTGGATCCATCGTCTAAACATTATTAATGTTAGTATCTGGAGTGGAGTGTGGGGGGAAACTATTTCAAAGACAAATAGCACTGCAATAAAATAAGAAGACCAAGTACACCAACAGCTGGAGTACCTAATCAAATACTAACACTGGCCAACGCCTAGCTATAGTATTTTTTTTCTTTTTGCAACGTACCAGCAATCTAGGGAGACTATAATACTCCGAGGTAACTACTCCCTCCATTTCATAATGTAAAATATTTTTTAACACTATCGTAGCGTAGTGTCAAAAAATATCTTACATTATGGGACGAAGAGAAATTTTTTGATCCGCTGCTATTTGTTGTGTGACCAACACAACTCCAGTTAAGCCAGCTGATCCACGTACGCTACATACGTGGAGCTGCTCTGCAGTGCGCCATTTCACTGTCACGGTATCTTATATCACGTACGTGGAGCCTCTTTCTCTCGTGCATGATTAGGTCTACGTGTGTTTCAGATTAGGCGCCGCTGCCGCCGTCGTGTGCCCATCTGCCTCTGATCTCTCTGCTCCGCTGCTGACGACCTGATTCGTACGGCGAGTCAGTGACACAACCTACTTGATAGCTTCAGATATACTGACAAAACTGGCAGGTTAACACTATACTTATCTCTCAATTTTTATCTCGTATCAATGTTGAAATTATACATCAGATTTTATTTGTTTTATTTTGTGATTGGAGATGCTATCAAGAATTAATATCTTGCATGTTGAAATTATACATAAGATTTTTTGCTTTGTTTTCTGATTTGAGATGATATCAAAAATTCATATCTTGTACGTGCCCTACAAATTATCGTGATGCAAATTATCTTGTATGAGTTCCCATAAAAATTTCCTATGTCGACTGTATACAATATAGCTAATTTTTGAAATTGAAATTCCTCAGCTATGAACAGAAAAACTGTTGCCAAACACCATTAAGATTTTTTTTCAGCTGGTTACTTATAAACCTAAAATTCGTCAACTATGAAGAGAAAAAACAATGTCAAACACCATTAAAATTAATTTGTCTTCTAAGCCGGTTTCTTCGAATTCTCGACATATTGAAATTGTTAATGAGACTCATGTGCAAGTTCTGAACCTTGTTCTTTATAATTATCCTTTGCATTGGATTTTTTTCTGTCTACTTGGCTTGGACCCCCTACACCCAAATCCCGGCTCCGTCCATCCACATGGACCATGCATGCGTATGCTTCAACGTATGGGGGATACACAGAAACTTTGATGTATGACAATAGTATCATCCTTGAACAATGGTGGGTGCATCCAGTAGTATTAGCGCAAGAATGACTTTTTTTAGGGAAGCACAAGAATGACCTAATTCAGCCCTAAACGGACATAGGCTGACCTAGTTCATCCCTTTGGGGGTTTGTAATATTTTGTACTATATTTATTTTAATATATTTACCGTAGAACAATTGTTCTACGGTGTTGGGTCAAAAAACGTATATATGTCAAGTCTTGAGGTAAAATCGGGTAGCCGTGCACTCAACCGAACACGCGAGCCGTGGATCGCACGTAAGGACCGCATGGTGCCTGAGTCACACGTAAGCAGCCAGCCAAGCATATACTTGTTCACGGCTATGTCTTTCGGAGCCAAAAGCCATCACTTTCTTCATTATTTTTGCCTTTATCTAATCTCTTTCTTTGTGGCCGACTTTTATATACGCACTGGATTAATTGATTACTATATAAGATGTTTTACGGCTGAGAACACGGCTTGATGGATTCTGCTTCACCTTGTACACAGTTGATCTACGTGTTAAGCACCTAAGAGACGTACTCTGCCCGATCCATTGTTCATTCATTCTGGCCTGGCCTACCAATTTGGATCGATGCTGACGGTTTGTTAGTTAATTCTTCACTGGCATGTCATTTACACGTAAATGACCAGTTGAACGGTTGCCTTTTGATTCAACGGTATTGGTCTAGCTTGTTTACACTCCGGGCCACCCACCATTGACGTTAGAGGTTTTTAATAAGGTTATTAGGTGCAATTAGGCGAGATGTACGGCCCGATCTAGCTAAATTGTTTCATCTACTGTGAACAATTTAGGTTCTTGGGGTTTTATCCATTTCCGGTGTGAAACATGAGCAACGCATTTATCACTGAAATGTATGTTCAGTACATTTCATCTGTAGCAACATAGTATACTCGGTGTGCATGTCGGCCGGCTGTAAAGTTTGCATGAAACTTGCTTTGTTAGGAAGGCAGAGCAAGAAAAGGGGAAGGGAGAAAGCAAGCAAAACTTTGGTTACAACCAATGGAGAGCCCTGTTGGGTACGTAATTAAACTGCTAATGCCGTCGGATTGAGCATCGATGGGATTAATATAATGAGCAAATGGTGTACGTACAACCTTGGAGTCTGATGAGGCATGTGATCCATGGATAACTCTCAACCCAAGCCAGGGAAGGCATATCAGCTTTTGCTCTCTTTGACTTAATGGCCACGCGAGCCTGGCATCATTGCATCATATAACCTGCCGTTCCGTTCCGTTACTAACCGACGGCCGCTCAGGGTTTCCTTTGGTTTTCTATTTCTATTCAAATAAACCGCACGCTACGGCCAAGATCAATAGTACTATAGTAAAACCATCTAGCAAATAACTGAACCCTAATCAAAGTCGAAAACTAAGCCTTGTAAAATATGTATAAATCTTTGGGGAATGGGATCAATCGAGATTCCATATACATGTAGCACGTCCATCGATCGGTGGATGGATCCACAGCTGGGATAAGAGATTTGATATTTACATGTCAGCTCCAACTCAACTAGGCCGACCATGGAATAGAATCCCCTCTTTTCTACTAGTACTAAAAACTAATCTGCTAGCAAGATTAATGTTTTCGAGCGACAAGTTGCATACGGATCAAAGATCAGCTACGTAAAATTAACTTGGCTCGTTCATTAGTCAACTTAATTTGTCATAAAATTAAATTAACCAAGGAGGCTGTATCTGTCAAGCAACACCAACACGACTTGGTTAATAACGCTGCAACTGTGAAACGCTCAACATATGGCGACAGGCGAACAGTAACTGGAGCTAGTCCTATGAAAGACCAATCAGTAGAAAAGAGTAGGAACCAGGGAGGTAATTAATTAGTAACCGGAGTACACCGGTCTTTGCCAGTGGTAGACACAGGCTGAATGAGTGGTTACATTTTTAAGACTGCCTTAATGTAAGGGTCTGTTTAGGACACATCTATATATGACATAGTTATGTCATATCTAATTAACCTGATATCCACTATGTTTGTGGTTTTTTTTGTCTCAGCTTTTATTTTTGTTCCTTGTTGCTGCCTGTTTGTGGGAGTTTATATGTGACATTCTTAAAAAAACATCTAGATATGAATTAGACAAACTGTTAATGTAATGCACTTGGCTCCAAATTAACTCCTAGCTAGACACGGTGACACAAAGCAATTCGTAAGGACACATCTACTAATTAAGATCGATGGAACAGCTAGCCAATCCACGGCCACAAGGTGTACTGCTAATTTCAAATTGAGCCAGATCGATTCCCTTACTAGTTTATATGTTTAATTTGTCTATATAAGTTAGCTGGCCCAGGCCGTGTAAACTATACTGATCCAGTAGTGGAGTACTTGTTGAGGAGTACTCCTACCTCTGCACCAACAGCTGGCACACTTAAAAAGTTAGGACCAATGAAATTAAGCTAACACCCGCAGTGGTGTGGATACATATCGAAAAAAGCTTTCGCTCCGCTTTATACATAAAGCAAAAAAACGAGGAATACATTCAAACATTACAACCGGAAGAACAATATATAAAAAAGGACAAAGATATAAGAAGTTAAAGAAGATCCAAATGCACCAAGAACAAGCTTGAGCCAGCGCCAGCGAACCCTAGATTTTCCCAAGGATGTGGCAAAGCCAAGAGAACAACCCGTATACGGAGGAAGACCACACTCCATCAACTCCGTTCTTTTAACCGCCAAAGGGACCGATGGCAGTGCAGATGAACTATATCCATATATTGTTCATGTGCATTAGAATAAATATTCATGTAATTTCAAAAGGTAGTTTACATACTTTCCCACAACATTAAAGAAGCAAGAGAAATAGAAGTGAAAAAATGAAACAGGAACACAACCCAAATATAAAGAGAAAAGGTAAAAAAATGAGACCAAAAAAGAGATAGCGCGCGGGGGGGGGGGGGGGGCACATTAGTGTGCTGGCCCAAACCAGCGAAAAAATTTCTTCATGCGATTTGTAGGAATTTCCCTTAATTAACATCTCGCTCGTTCTTAAAAAACTAGTAACACCTTGGAGGTTCAAAAATAAACATGGCTCGTTCTTAAAAAACTAGTAACACCTTGGAGGTTCAAAAATAAACATGGCTCGCTCTTAAAAAACTAGTAACACCTTGGAGGTTTAAAAATAAACATGGGTTTGTCTAGGGCACATCTAGATGTGCCTTAGTTGTTATTGCACATCTAAGTGACACAAGCAAGCATAGAAAAGAAAAGGAATGGAAAAAAATAATCCACACAAATCTACGCGTAAAATCAATGATATAGTACTTAGGTGTGCAATATTTATGGCACAACTAGATGTGCTTTAGCAGAAGTGAATAAACATTACTCCCTAATCCATAAATATAATTTGTTTTGAATATTTTGATATTTACTACATACGAACTGAAATGAGTGAACAAACACACCACAACATGTCTATATACATCCGATTTAGGAATAAAAAAATTAAACATCCTACATTTGTGAAGAGAGGGATTAATATATAGGAGCAGTCGTTTCCTCTTGTAGGATGATTGAATTTCCCTCTTTTCATGAAAATCCGTTAGGACACTACGTGTGCATGTCACATGCGCACACATGCATGGCACAGTCGGCGCTCTATCGTTGGAACAAACTAAGCACAAACGTGTGAGGTTGGCATCTGGTTGATTCTCAAAAAAAAAAAAAAAAACATCTTGTTTGTTCTAAAAAATGTTAACATCTTGAAGGATTCTTGGTGTTCCTAGGTCTTAGTGGACTGAGACTTAACGAAGTCTCAATCAGGTAAGAGCATCTCCAGCCGTTGGCCCCCTAGGGGGCGCCTAAAATCGCCGCCTGGGGGTGAGCCGGCGCAAAAATTGGGCCTGGGGCGAGTTGGTCCCCAGCCGCCGGCCCCAGGGCCGCCCCCAGACGCGTTTAAAAATAAAATTTGTATATCAAATTTCGGCACAGTTAGGCGAAGTTCGGCTAAACACGATAAATTTCGGCAAACTTGGGCATATATTAGACATGTTCCCGGATTTTCATTACATAGAAAAGAAAAATAGATAACTAATCTAAAAAAGAAACTGTCTGAACGCCGAGTAGTCGCCATCGTCGCCGCTGTCGTCGGACTTCTCCTCCTTGACGCGGCTGTCCCTGGTGGACCCCTGACCGGCGTCGCCAACGCGGGCTGGTGGCGGCGGCGCGTCGTCGTCGTCGCTGTCGCAGATGACGACGACTCCGCCTTCGTCGCGGCCGCGTCGGCGCTCCGCGAAGCGGCGCAGGGCGGCGCACTGGCGCTCCTTCGCCTTCTCCAAGTGCTCCTTCTCCATCGCTATGGAGTCCCTTCGTGCCCATTCCAGGACCGCGTCGTCGTCGTCGAGCTCCATCTTCACCGGCGCGGCCGGCTCCTTCTTCACCGGCGCAAGCCCCGGCTCCGTCTTCACCGGCGCGAGCCCCGGCTCCGTCTTTGGCTTGACGAAGCGCGAAGGAGGAGCCGACGAGGAGGCGCGCCGCCCACCCTCGTTGATGACGATGCCGGCGCTGCGAGTGCGCCGGCCGAGCGGCGTCTCCGCCGCGGGCTCGGCCTTGACGCCGAGCAGGGCCGGAGTACCGGAGGAGTGCGAGGAAGATCGCGAGGAGGAAGAAGAGGAGGAGGACCCGAACCTCCTTGGCGCCCCTGGCCCGGCGCGTCGGTGGTGCGCCGGGGCGGCCACCCTTGCCGGGTACGCCAACGGCGGGTCGTTGCCGCCCTCGAGGTACGTCAGCACACCCTCGAGTGTGCGGCCGGGGACGCCCCACCACAGGTGGCGCCCCTCGTTGTTCTTGTGGCCACCGACCACCGGCGCGTCATTGGTGGACGCCAACCGCTGCTGCTGGCGGCGCTCGAAGTACGCCGCCCAAGACGTGTGGTTGTCGGCGGTGTAATGGGGAAGGGAGAGCTGGGCGTCGGTGAGGGAGACGCGTACGACCTCGACCTCCTCGGCGAAGTATTTGGGCATGGCCACGGCGTCGGGCAACGGGGGAACGGGCACTCCCCTGTCGCTGATTCTCCACCCCGTCGGCCCGGCGCGCATGTCCGGCGGCGCTGGGATGTTCGCCTGGAATAGGAGCCAGGACTCATGTTCGCGCAGCGAATGGCGGCCGAAGCCGTTGGCCGCCGCCTCGTCTCCGGGGAAACGCTCTGCCATGGCGACGGGCTCGGGAGAGCTAGAGAGGGAAAGGGAGGGGCTGGGCGGCGGCGCTCGGGAGAGGTAGAGGGAGGGGCTGGGCGGCGACGCTCGGGAGAGGTAGAGGGAGGGGCTGGGCGGTGGCGAGGGGCGGGACTGGTGTGGGCACAGGCGAGTGAGGCCACCGGCTATATAGCCGCGCCGCGCCCGTGTGAACGCGTGCGAGGGAGGGGAGGCGTCGGCGCGCCGTCCCGTGACGCGCTGGCCGTGAGAAATCAATGGCAAGGCTGACCGGCGGCAACCTTGCCATTGATTCCCCACGGGAACCGAGGTCTTTGGGAGAAGACGAGGCGCCGTGTCGCTGACGCGGCTGGCCCGCGGCTTTTTCGCGGCAAAACAGCTTGCCCCGGCGCCCAGTGGTGCCCCCTAGCGTGCCGGGTTCGGCCTGGGTCCGCCGGCGCTGTTTTCGGCCGAGGCCGGCGAAAATCGGGTTCCTGGGACGCGACTGGGCCATTTTTTCGGTGCCGGCACGAAAAAATCGCCTGGGGAGGCCTTCCTGGGACGCCGCTGGAGATGCTCTAACCTAACATGTAAGAAAAAAAAGAAAAAAACTAAATAGGAAAATTTTGCACGCATCTCAATGTATAATCTTACGAATGTAGCATCAACTGCACTGGAACTTAGCAAGGCCGTTCTGAAATAAATATTAATATATAGGAATAGTCATTTCCTCTTGAAGGGTGATTGAATTTGTCTTATTTTTCACCGAAATCTCGTTGGGACTAATACTAATGACAGTATGAAATTCCCTTCTTTATTGCAGCTTTTTTTTGGCGGGTACACATATGTGAAATTGCATATCGGCGTATGCATGCTGCATGCTGCATGCGAAAACATGGCAAACTAATGAAACGAGAGAAGTAATTTGGGGATCCTGCTCGCTCATCTCTATTCCTAATGGAGTAGTTGGTAGTCTCGTTTCCAGGGTTTTTTTGTCCCACTACTTTTGTCCGGGTTTTTTCGTAGGTTAACCGTCGTAGATTTTTTTCGTCGCCTCCCCCACTTCATCGGTTTATTTTTACTTCACCCTCTCACACAACGAAAAAAACTAAACGGATTAGAACTTTCCATACTGATGCAAATTATTTAGTAATGTCTTTATGTAAAAGAATCAATCACAATCAATCACAATTAATCTTCATAACGTTTGTTTCTTTCCGAATCACGTCCATAACTTTTCTTCCTTGTTTGGGCAGAAACTGTTTGGTAGAAGAGATTAGGAAGCTTCCTATGAGTGTAGTAATAGAAAGTATTCTTTTTCTTCATGATTCGTTTCCATGCATGATGATAGTAAATTAGGCCAACATTCACCACTATTTATCAACGTCATCAATCGTATTCATTCCTACCAGTTTTAAGGGAATCTGCTCGCTATGTCTTTTTTAAGGGGATCCGCTCGCTAAGTCGTCGTCGCACGTTATTTTCACAAGCAATTCCCTTAAAAAAAGGCGTGGGTATTGGTAGTTGAACGCCCGCTAGGTTTTTCGCCTGTCCCATCCTCGCGTTGTGCCGCCGCCACCCGCCGAATTTCCAGCCGCCCGAGCCCGTTAACTTCGCCAGCCATCGGGTCGACTGCCCCCGCCCCAAACCCCCATCCCCGAGCACTAGCTATCGCCGCGTTGCCGTCCCAAGCTCCACACCACCGGGAACGAATCAAGCGCCGTCCTGACACCGCCGTCGCCGGCCCAGCACCTCCAGCCTTGCATGGACAGCTTCAATGTGCAGTCTTCCTTGCTGTCTCACCTTCTGCCAGCGCATGCAGCGGCGGGGTTGGACGCGTGCGTGCTTGCTAGCTTACTCTCCGTGCGTACGTACTTGCTCTGCGTGCGTCGCACCGGCCAATGTGCATGATGCGTGTGTGCCTGCTTTTCTGTATGTGTATGCCAGCGTGATGCGTGTGTGCGTTGCTGTGTGTATGATATAGATGGCCCGAGTGTGTGCATGATGTGCTCTGCTCTCTGCTGATCTATGTGTTGGTGCTCCTGCTATATGTTCATGCCATACAAATGAAATTTCTGTTAATCTTCTGACATGTTGAGTTGGTTCTCTCGGTCTTCTGAGGGGGTGAATGCAAAGCAGTCTATTAAGCCAGGCACTATTGCTGAGCTAAATTGACAAAAAAATATTGGTAGCCATAGTTGTAGTTTAAGTAGTAGCGAGTTGTCTGATATGTATAAAGAGCCCGTTGCAACTGAGCCCGTTGCTAAATTGATTAAAAAAAGATCGCCAGTGTCACTTGATATGTATGAGAATATTAAATGTATTATTAACCTGATTAATATTGAACTCTTAAAATTAATGTGGCACCGTTGCAACGCACGGGCGTTCTTCTAGTTACTTGGTAGATCACAAGGTTATACGCATGGAACTCGTGGGCACAGTCGGCCCTCGAACAAACAAACTAGGCACAAACGTGCGAGGTTGGCGATCGATTCACACACTGAGATATGGGCCACGCATGTGACGTGCCACCAACCTTAGATATACGTACTACCGGACAGGACGCACGCGTACATGCACATCGTACCTTTCCATCGTAACCTGTGCAGGTTGCTGAACGAAATTTTCATAGGCCTCGCACCGACAGAACAACATAAAGGAAAACCAAAAAACTCGCTTTGTATTTTTTTTTTTAACATTGACAGTAGAGCTGCCAAATTCATTGATCAGAAAAAGCGTTATAAGAACCCTTCGAGAAGAAAAACACAGCAAAAGACTAATGCAAAAAGAAAAGAAAGAAAAAAGGCCGGCACCACCACAAACCCAAGCTCCACCGACAAGCCATGTACACCATCGGGAACCATCGCTGGGCCTCCAAGGGGACGCCTCCAAGGAGGGAGTGATATCGAAGACAACACCATCCCTCGATCTGGACTAGCCAAATCTTAGGTTTTCACCCGGAGACCACAAGCCATGAGGTACGAAGAGCAAAACGAGCTCCACAGCGGTACCTCCAATGAGGAAGACGACACCCGTAGGCGCCGTTACCGTCGGCACTGACCAAAACAGTGCAGGACTTTCATCCGAAGCCGAGTCTTCCACCAACAAACATGGATCCGAGGCCAACCAGAGCACACTACCAGGAATAGACTTGTCACCGCCGCACGCAGAAACTTGACGAACACGAGCCAACCTGGCTGGGCCGCCCCGCCGCGCGCAGGCCTGGGCGCCAAACCAGATCCGGCCATCCTCAGCCTCCATGCGCAGATCTGGGCGAGGAACCGCACCGCAGCGCACAGGAAGAGCCGAGTTAGAACCGGAGCTGGCAGCACCGCCGCGCGCCGTGACTGGACGGACACCAAATCAAACTGACTGCATCCGCACCACCGCGCGCAAGGACAAGACCAGCCGAGCCGGAATTGGTGTGCTTGAGAACCTCCTCTGCGCTACAGCCGCTGTACGGCGGCGCTACTCCAGGAGATGGGCGTGAACATGCTTGAAGGAGAGCCTACCCGCATCCGCCGACCCCCACCGCACCGCCACCACCAACTCAGCCCAGGCAACGAGATCCGGCGACTGTCACAGCCGCAGCGAGGCAGGCACCTCCGCAGGACGCGTGAAACGCGCCAGATCTGCGAAGGGACTGCCCCGGCCACCCCGAAGCGCCCACGCGCCCGAGCTCGCATCCTGGCGCCCGCACTGCATGCCGCGCCCCCCGCGCCCGCACCAGCACGCCACGCCCCCGCGTGCGCCGCGCTCGTCGCGCCCGCAGGCCGCGCCTGCTCGCCTCGCGCGCCGCGGCCGTCGCGTCCGTCACGCCCGCAAGTCGTGCCCGCAGGCCGCGCCCACCGCGCCTGCTCGCCTCGCGCGCCGCGGCCGCCGCGGCCGCCAGCGCCCGCAGGCCGCGCCCGCCGCGCCTGCACGCCTCGCGCGCTGCGGCCGTCGCGCCCGTCGCGCCCGCAAGCCGCGCCCGCTGCGCCTGCTCGCCTCGCGCGCCGCACCAAACGGCGTCTGCACGTCGCGGCCGTCGCGCCCCCACGCCTCTCCTCAGCCAAGTAGCCCCGCGTTGCCCTGACCTCGCGAGAAGAAGGAAGGCCCCGCCACCGCCGACGCCGCGCGGGCTTTGCCCGGCGGCGCTTGCCGGCGGCGGCGGGGGGAGCGGAGATCTGGGGAGGAGGAGTTGGTGTGGCGGCTAGGGTTTCGGCCGTGTCGCCCGCGGGGGGGGGGGGGGGGGGGGGGGGGACAAGAGCGTTGAACCTGAAGCGACTTTGAGTTACAAACTCGCTTCGTATTAGTACGTAGTAACCTGTACATGCTGCCTGCGTGCGCTTGTGCTTTTGGAAATATCTTGGACGATGCCCAGATTAGCCCCCGGCCCTTTTAATTTGTGATCCATGATATATTAATCAATGTATTTGTGGATTAAGTATTTGTAGCCGATGCAGGTGCAGATGCAGAAGAATGGAATTGGATCACATGGAGATGCTGGTGCGGAAGCACGCATGCTGATGTGGCACGTTGCACTCACCAGCTGTAATGTAATGTAGTACCTGCCAGTCTGCTACTGTCGAGAGCACATGCACATGAAGACGTATGTACGCTTGCATCGCACTGCTCCTGCACCCCATGCATCTGCCTTTGCTTCGGACCACTGTGGCAGCATGATCGATCGATGCAAGCTAATTTGCTCAAATTGTTGACGGCCGGCACTACATGGATGGACAAGAAAAATAATTAACGATGTTGGATCCATGCATGCTCTCTGAGTGTGACCTGCACTATATGACTAACTGCATAACAAGACGTACGAAGCTGCGTGCTACCACTAGCCGGCTGAACAACTGGAACTGGAGATTATATTACTACTACCAAGATTAGTCGCATTTGGTAAATACTCTCTCTGTTCTTAAATATTTGTCTTTTTAGATATTCAAATGGACTATCACATACAAATGCATATAGACATATTTTATAATATAGGTACATTCATTTTGCTCCAATATGTAGTTACTTGTTAAAATCTCTAGAAAGAATCTTCAAAAAAAATATCTAGAAAAACAAATATTTAGGAACAGAGCGAGTACGTAGCAGTCTGAGGAGACTAATACTCCTAACAATTAGTTAATTTGTCTGGCCCAGATTGACCAATGACCAAGACGGCCGGCCGGCCTCCAACGTACGGAGTGCTAGCCTGGCCATCAGGTTAATCGATCGATGATGGCGACGGCATCAACATATCTAGCCTTAATCATCATTGTGAATATCTGGTTGCTGAGATCAGCTGCCATTTGTTGTGTGGCCAACACAGCTCCAGCTAAGGCAGCTAACGTGGAGCTGCTCTGGACCCGCGCGCCATTTCACTGTCACGAAATCTTACGTAGTACGTGGGGTAATTGCCTACCATATATATCTCGTGATTTCTCGATTGATCCGTGCATGGGAGGCTTGTTGCCAATTGGCTGACAAGAATGAGTGTGGCGGAGTGCATGGGAGGTTTGTTGCTAGTCCGCTATGGAGGTAGTCGACAGGGTGACGGGGTGTACTAGGTACAAACGGCTTCAGTGTGGACCCTGCCGTCGTAAAAGGTGAGCAGACGCGTTGGTGCTGGTTACGAACGTCCGGCAATGCCTGTGTGGCAGCCAGAGAGGTACAACATCAGCGCCGAAGAGGGAGGATGTGAATGCAGAGCAAGGGGGGAGAAGTGGCGGAGTGAAAGAAAATGAGTCCGGAAGAGTGCATCTAAAGGGCCTGGGGTGTCGGAGTCCAACGTGGTTGTTGTCCGGACTCTCCTCACCCACAGTTTGTCTCCACTTTGCGGATGAAAGTGCGTCTGAAGCTCCGAGCGAACCGATATGAAACCACGTGAATGGTTTCCGTGGTCCGGACAGTAAGGTTCGGACATATACGTGGTCGGCGTTGGAGATGCCCCTGCGTGGTACATACGTGGGCTAATTGCCTATCATGCATATCTTGTGATCTCCCGATTGATCGGGAGGCTTGTTGCCAACTGGCTGACGAGAATGAGTAATCTATCCTGGGAAGAACTGGTCGTCAACCGTAAGTATGTATCAGCTTATGGGCTAGGATACACGGAAGCTTTGATGTATGACAATAGTAGTATCATCGTCTGAGTTTGATGATCTCCACGTCTAGCTCCACCACCCTTTCCTCCCTCGGGAAATTTTGACCCCTTCTCCAGGGCAACATGCACTGTAACTATCAGTCTCAGACGTGGAGTATCGGTTCCGAGTGCAAACACACCTCAATGAACTTTAATTAAATTAAAAAATAATCAAAAAAAAAATTGTCGCAAACATTGTTGAATGTTTAAGCTGCGTGCAAAGTTTCATGCAATGTCTGCATAGAAAAAATTGACGCTCTAAAATACTTTTTTACCTACACTTTCATAAATGTTACCCCGTCCGATCCAAAATAAGTGTCGTGGTTTTAGTTTAAATTTTCATTTGAACTAAAACCACGACGCTTATTTTGGATCGGAGGGAGTACTATTTCATTATGAAACTTTCCATCCATATGAATCATACAACAACGTTTCTCACCAAAAAATTCAGATTTTTTAAATTTCTTTTTACTATTTTTGAACAATTTACTGTATGCATCCGGGAGCAGAAGGATTGGTTTCTCCATACCATTCCGTGCTGCTCAAGGCAAAGCCACGAGTGCATCAAATGCACTTTTTTATTTATTGTAGAAGCAAGTGAAACATAATGTCATGGTTTCGTTCCAGTACAAAAATTAGATATGTTTATCACATTTCATGTCGTCATAATTCGATGTTTGTTTTAATCTAAAGGTTTGATTAATTGGAAAAATGAAACCGAACGAATATGAATCACCTCTCCGCTTCCATAGAAAAGGTATGGACACCCATCTCGTGCGGCCTTCTTAGTTTTTTTATCGGGTGAGATTTGGAGTACGCCGTACGTGTGACTGAGAACTATGGAACCGAATGACTCACATTGTCGCTTCCATAGTAAAGGTGTGGATACCCCTCTCGTGTGTCCTTGTTTGTGTTCTTATCAGGTGAGATTAGGAGTACGCGACACGTGTGGCTGAGAATAAGTTTCCCGGCCAGATTTGGTGTTACCGGTGCCTTCCACACCGGAGAAAAATAATCCACTCCGTATAACTACCTCGTTTTGTTCAATCTCCTCAACCAAGCACGTCGATGTCCTTACAAAAAATTGGAACAATTCCATTGCATTTCGCCTCATTTTACAACCGAACACACGACAAGTCTTGCCCTAGGACCCAAAGTGAAGTGACCGATTCAGAGAGGACAAAAATCGATCGAACCGTCATGAGTTACACATATTCCTCATCCTACATCGCGTGTCGTCAAAATTTTCCAAACCTAATGATAAATTCCATTAATCACTCGATTCTTGAATACATCTTGTTTGAGATGTTTCGTTTGATCCCCGTTTGGTTAATTGGAAACATGGAACCAAATGAATATGACTGATATCGCCACATCCATAGGAAAGGCATTGACCCCCCCCCCCCCCCTCGTGTGACACTGAGAACGATGAAACCAAATGAATACGACTCACCTTGCCGCTTCCATAGAAAAGGTGTTCTTTGTATTTTTCAATGAGATTTGGAGTGTGCAACGCATGTGATTGAGAAGAATGAACCGAATGGCTCACATGGTCGCTTCCATATGAATGGTGTGGATACCCCTCTCGTGCGTTCTTGTTTGTTTTTTATTGGGTGAGATTTGGCGTACACTGGACGTGTATCACAGAATGAGTTGCTCGGCTAGATTCCGCACTACTAGTGCATTCCCCATCCAAGGTGAATATTCCAGTCCATAGAAGAATCTAGTTTTCTTCCATCACCTTAACCAAGCACATCGATGACCTTACAACAAATTGGAACTATTCATTGTGTCCCACTTTATTCTACAATCAATCACACTACAAGTCTTGTGCTAGGACCCGACGTTGAGTGAGCAATTCAGAGAGAGAGAGAATCCGATTGAACCCTCATTAGTTACATAGGTCCCTCGTCCTACATTGCATGTCATCAAATGTTTCCATCTCCTACGTGTAGTAACTAATGATTAAATTCCACTAATCCCTCCATTTTTGAATACATGTCATTTTACACATTTTTGATCTCAAGGTTGGTTAGTTGGAAACATGGAACCGAATGAATAAGACTTACATGGCCGCATCCACAGGGAATGTGTGGACACCCCTCTCGTGTGGTATTATTTGTTTTTTATTAGGTGAGATTTGAAGTACACGATACGTCTAGCTCCACCACCATTTCGTCGGAAATTTTGACCTCTTCTCAAGGGCAATAGGCACCGGTATCTCTCCATCTCGTTCTGTGGTGTTCAAGACAAAGCGAGAGGGGCATCAAACACATTTTTTTCTGAACGATGCTGAAGAGTTGCATGTATTCATTAGAGACAAAAAAGATTAAAAATTGCAACCCAAAACCACAACCCAAACAATGACACCCGCTTCGTGTTGATTCATGAAGATTTAATATTTTATATGTCCTTTTGTCAGCAAAATCATGTTTCTGTGTTTCTCATTCATAGGAAACTCCTAAATATAGATAAATCCATCGACCGAACAAGTGACATGTGGGTCGCACATAAGGACGCACAGCGCCTGAGTCTCACATAAGAAGCCAGCCAAGCATGCTTGTTGACGGCTATGGCGCTATGCCTTTCGGAGCCAAAAGCCCTCACTTTCTTCTTTATTTTTGCCTTTATATGATCTCTTTCTTTGTAGCCAACTTTTATATATGCAGTGGATTAATTGATTACTCCATAAGATGTTTTACGGCTAAGAACACAGCTTGATGGATTCTTTTTGACCTTTTACACAGTTGATCTACATGATAAGCACATCAGAGACGTACTCTGTTCGATCGGTTCATTCTGGCCTACTGATGGATTGATGATGATAGGTTAGTTAGTTAGTTAATTCTTCACTAGCATGTTATTTATATGTACGTGACCAGTTGAAGGGTTGCCTTGATTCAACGCTATTGGTCTAGCTTGTTTACACTCCAAGCCGCCCACCATTGACATTAGAGGTCTTTAAGGTTAGGTGCAATTAGGCGAGATGTGCTACCCGATCTAGCTAAATTGTTTCATCTAGGTTCTTTGGGTTTTATCCATTTCTAGTGTGAAACATGAGCAAGGCATTTATCACTGAAATGTATGCGCAGTACATTTCATCTCTAAGAACATAGTATACTCGTTGTGCATGTTGGCTAGCTGTAAAGTTTGCATTGAACTTGCTTTGTTAGGAAGGCAGCAAGAAAAAAGCGGAGGGAAAAAGCAAGCAAGCAAGCTTTGGATTCAACCAATGGAGAATAGCCCTGCTGGATAAGCAATTAAGCTGCCAGTGGGTTTCGATCGAGCATCGATAGGATTAATATAATGAAGAACTGGTATACGTACAACCTTGGAGTCTGATGAGGCAGGCATCCATGATCCATGGATAACTCTCAAGCAAACCCAAGCCAGAGGAGGAATATCATTTTTGCTTAACGGCCACGCTAGCCTGACATCATTGCATCATATAACCTGCCCCGTTCCATTACTAACCCACGCCACGGCCAAGATCAATACCATAGTAAAATCATCTGAGTAAATAACGGAGCCCTAATCAAAGTCAAAAATTAAGCCTTGTAAAATATGTTTGAGTCTTTGGGGAATGGGATCGATCGAGATTCCATATACTACATGTAGCAGGTCCATCGACCGGTGGATGGATCCACAGCTGGAATAAGAGATTTGATATTTACATGTCAGCTCCAACTCAACTAGGCCGACCATGGAATAGAATCCCCTCTTTTCTATTAATACTAAAAACTAATCTGCTAGCAAGATTAATGTTTTCTAGCGACAAGTTGTGCACAGATCAAAGATCAACTACGTAAAATTAACTCAGCTCATTCGTTAGTCAACTTAATTTGTCATAAAATTAAATTAACCAAGGAGGCTGTATCTTTCAAGCAACACCAATACGACTTGGTTAATTATGTTGCAACTGTGAAACGCCCAACGTAAGGCGACAGGCAAACAGTAACTGGAGCTAGTACTATGAAAGACCGATCAGTAGAAAAGAGTAGGAAAGAGGGAGGTAGTTAATTAGTAACTGGAGTACACCGGTCTTTATCAGTGGTGGACACAGGCTGAATGAGTGGTTACATTTTTAAGACAACCTTAATGTAATGCATTTGGCTCCAAATTAACTCCTTGCTATAGACACGGTGACACAAGGCGATTCGTAAGCACACATCTAATTAAGATCAATGGAACGGGTAGCCAATCCACGGCCACGAGGAAGGAGTACTGCTTATTTCAAATTAAGCCAGATCGACTCCCTTACTAGTTTATATGTTTAATTTGTCTGTATAAGCTAGCTGGCCAAGGACGTGTAAACTATAGTAATCCAGTAGTGGAGTACTTGTTGGGGAGTACTCCTACCTCACGCCGTCACGCGTGCGTGGATATTCTGAGGCACAAATAGCTAGCACACCTTAAAAGTTAGTACGAATGAAATTAAGCTAACACCCGCAGTCGTGTGATTACATACCTAAAAAGGATTTCACTCCGCTTTATAAATAAAACAACAACTGAGCAATCCATTCAACATTACAACCGAAAGAACAATATATATAAAATGACAAAGATATAAGAAGCTAAAGAAGATTCAAATGCACCAAGAACAAGCTTGAGCATCAGCGCCAGCGAACTCCAAATTTTTCCAAGGATGTGGTGAAGCCAAGAGAGCAACCCGAGGTTGGAGGAAGACCACGCTCCGTCAACTCCGTTCTTTTAACAGCCAAAGGGATCGATGGCAGTGCATATGAACTATATCCATATATTGTTCATGTGCATTAGAATAAATAGTCATGTAATTTCAAAATGTAGTTTACATACTTCCCCACAACATAAAACAAGCAAGATAAATGATCTCAAATGAGGTCACGTACGTATCCCCTCGCTACAGTACTGTGAGGCGATTTTGGGGCCGAATCTTCGATCCCCGCCGGCGCTCGTGCTTGGGCGGCGGATGGATCTGATGGCTCTCCTCGGGTCGCTGTGCGCCGGCGATTAGCGCCCCCTGGAGGTGATCTCCGCCTGGGATTGCACATGGTCTGCAATCTCCTTCTTTGCTCCCCCACCTCCATCTGTTATTTCTTTAGCTGTTCGGTGCGGCGGTTAGATTTCTAGCTGGTCGTGGTTCGGGGTGATTTCGGGGCAATCCTTGCATTGCTGCCCACCCTTGGCCATTGCTGACTGGGATCTGCCGGCGTGCTCATGGCGGGGGCTACAGAGGAGAAGGGGAAGAGTGATGAGGCGGCCGCCAGATTGACCCCGTGCAGCGGCGGTGCCCCGTCGGGGCCGCTGCTTTCCAGCTTGGGGAAGGTTGCGGCGCTCTCTGAACCGGTGCGGGAGACGGGTGGTTCCGGCTCCAGTGCACCTGTAGAAGATCTGCTGGAGCGCTTGCGCCTGACAGCAGTCGAGGCACAACCTGTGTTGCTGGACGATGAAGACGACGCCGATCTGGTTGACTCCGATTGTGCGCTGGTGGGGAAGGTACTTTCTCCTGGTGTTCTTCACATTCAGACGATCGCGTCGGCGATGAGGCCGGCTTGGGGCAATCCGAAAGGGCTGCTATTCCACCCCGCAGGGGACAATCTGTTCGTTGCAGAATTCGGTACAAGAGAGGACCGTGTGCGTGTGATGGAAAACTCACCATGGGTGGTCGGCAAGCACGCCGTCCTGCTCAAGAATTATAATGCGGACGTGCAGCCGATGCAGGTTAATTTTGACCGGCTGGCCATTTGGGCCAGGATTATGGCACTCCCACCAAGACTGATGAACTCAAAGTTGGGCATGGAGTTTGCCAAGCCAATCGGAACTATCCTCCGGGTCGAGGCAGACTCAGGTGGGCGCTGCTGGGGTGCTTTTATGCGGGTCAGAGCCGAAGTGGTCGTGCAGGAACCTTTGGTGCGCTATGTGACAGTAACTTCAGCTAAGCTCAAGACAACTGAAACTTATGCCGTGATGTATGAGCGACTTCCTTTCTACTGTTTCTCGTGTGGGCTGCTCGGGCACTCCTCAATCTTGTGTCCTACCCCCGCAGAGCGTGATGCTAATGGTGAGCTGCCTTATGCAGCAAAGAAACTGTGTGCTATCGATGACCGGCTACGGAAGTCAAACGGAGCAAGGTCAGGCAATGCCTCCTCGTTGGCTGGTTTTGATTCCCAGCCTCCTAGTCACAGGGTCCCTTCAGGGGGCTCTCGTTCTTCTGCGGCTGGTAGTAAAGCCAAGGACTTTGGTACGACCACTAGGGGGATGAGGAGGGGGAGGTCTCCTCCCCCATCAAAGGTGGTCGGATGTCCACCCAGGGTCGGGGACGCTCCAATCGTGGCCGAGGCAGGGGTCGTTCTGATGGCCCGGGAAAGGAGTTGTTTCCAGGTCCGAAATCCAAGAAAGGAATGACTGGGCAGAAAAGAAAGAAGGTGAAGGACCAGCCGTCCACTTCTGGGGCAGATGAGCAGCTGCCTAGTGTGGATAATGCCCTTGCTTTGGTGATCTCAGCCAAAGCAATTGATGGGACTCTGGAAACCTGGGAGAACCAATCCAGTGACACCAACAAGAAACTGAGACCCACACCCTCTCGATCGGCGGATCAGGCGGCGGCTGCGGAGCAGCCCCGCCACACGCAATGAGCCTTATGTGCTGGAACTGCCGCGACTTGGGGTCGGATGCGACAGTAGGCGAGCTTCGCTGGTTAGTGAAGACTTACCGACCCTCGATCCTCTTCTTGTCGGAGACCAAGATGGTGGATCGTAAAGCAATGAATTTTATGTGGTCGTTAGGCTACTCTAGTTCCTTTGTTGTTAGTTCTGAGGGCCTCGGTGGAGGCTTGGCTCTTTTTTGGTCTTTGCCATATTCAGTCTCGCTGAAGGGTTTCAACTCACACTGCATTGATGTGATTGTCTCATCGGACGACCTGGCTCCTTGGCCGCTGACCTTTGTTTATGGGGAACCTAAGCGTGAGCTCCGTCATGAATTTTGGAGTTTGATGCGGAGGCTGTCCCGGCAGTGGAAGGGCCCATGGATTTGCTGCGGTGACTTCAATGAGGCTCTTTGCCATGATGAGAACTTTGGTGCTCGTGATCGATCTGATGCTCAGATGGAGCTTTTTCGAAACTATCTTGATGACTGCGAGCTGGTGGACCTTGGTTTTTCTGGACGGAAATTCACCTGGACAAATCGGCAAGACGCGCAATGTAATGTGCGTGTCAGACTTGATCGCGCCGTGGCTAATGGAGATTTTACCGCACGGTTTGAGTTTTATCAAGTGGAGAACATTATTACTACGACCTCTGACCACTATGCGGTGGCCATCTCCCTCGACTCCCAGCGTGTGTTGGCGGACCAGCCTCCTGTGCAGCATGGGTTCCTCTATGAGGCTATGTGGCGTCGGGCTGAAGACTACACTGAGGTGGTGGAGAACGCTTGGAGGGCTCAAGGTACTGGAGCTCACTCACTGCGGGAGACATGGTCTGGTTTGAAATATGTGTCCGGTGCTCTGAAGGAATGGAGCAAGGTGTCCTTTGGCTGTGTTCGTCGTGCTATCCAGAGGGCCGAAAGGAGACTCAAGACTCTGCGCATGTCACCAGTGAATGCGGCTGTGCTGAAGGAAGAGCGCGAGCTGGAATGTCAGCTATGTGAATTGTTTGAGCGTGAGGAAATCATGGCTCGCCAACGGTCTCGGATCGACTGGCTCCGGGCGGGAGATCGTAATACGGAATTCTTCCATGCTCGGGCCTCTGCTCGACGACGCACCAATCGTATCAAGGCCCTTGTGCGGGAGGACGGGTCAAAATGTGTCTCACAGGCTGGGTTGAAAGAGATGGTACATGAGCTTTATGAGAATCTCTTCTTCGCTGAGGACTGCTTCTCTATGGAGAGTGTTTTGGATGCTATCCCAAGGAAGGTTGATGACAACATGAACGCTGAGCTGTGCAAACCTTATAGTAATGAGGAGATCAGAGTGGCTCTCTTTCAGATGGGGCCTACAAAGGCCCCTGGACCGGATGGTCTACCGGCTATGTTCTATCAAACTCACTGGGATCTGCTCCAGCATGATATTTGCGATGCTATTCGCTCTTTCTTGAGTGGTGAGGCTATACCTGAAGGACTATGCGACTCTATCATTGTCTTAATCCCTAAGGTACAAAACGCCCAGCACCTCTCCAAGTTCCGTCCTATTAGCTTGTGCAACGTGTTGTACAAACTTGCATCTAAAGTTCTTGCCAATAGGCTGAAGGTTTTTTTGACTGATATTGTCTCGGAGTTTTAGAGTGCATTTGTGCCAGGCCGCTTGATCACGGACAATGTTCTAGTGGCGTATGAATGTTTGCATACGGTTCGAAAGCAACATGCCAAGAGGCCCTTCTTTGCTCTCAAAGTGGATATGATGAAGGCGTACGATCGCATTGAGTGGTCATACCTCCATGGGTGTCTGCAAAAGTTGGGTTTTGCTCCTGTTTGAATACAAACTGTGATGCGCTGCGTTACCTCGGCAAGATACGCGGTGAAGATCAACGGAGAGCTTACATCTGCGGTGGTGCCGTCCCGGGGGATCCGTCAAGGAGACCCCATCAGTCCATATCTGTTCTTACTGTGTACTGAAGGTTTGTCTAGTTTACTGCAAAAGAGGGAGAGCCTTGGCGAGCTACAAGGGATCCGAAATGGTATGCAAGGCCCCCTATTTCCCACTTGCTTTTTGCAGATGACAGCATCTTCTTTGCACGCAGTGATAATAGAAGTGTGGAAGCTCTCAAATCTGCTCTCCAGCAATATTGTGATGCTTCTGGGCAAAAGATCAATTTGCAGAAGTCTTCAATTTTCTTTGGGAAGCATTGCCCTGATGGTGTCAAGGGAACTGTGAAGGGGTACCTTGGGGTTGACAATGAAATTCTGCATGACTCATACCTCGGTATGCCCACTGAGGTTGGTCGGGCAGCCACCAACTCTTTCAGTTTCTTGCCTGACCGGGTCTGGAAGAGGATCAATGGCTGCAATGATAGACCGATGTCGCGTGCTGGAAAGGAAATTTTGCTGAAATCCGTTGCTCAAGCTATTCCAACCTATGTTATGAGTTGTTTCCAACTCCCTGTCTCCATTTGTGAGCAAATGAAGACCAGCATCGCCAACCATTGGTGGGGTGTCGAAGACGGCCATAAGAAGATGCATTGGCGTTCGTGGGATTGGATCTCAACTCCGAAGTTCCTCGGTGGTATGGGCTTCCGTGACTTGGTGTTGTTCAACCAGGCGATGTTAGCTCGTCAGTGTTGGCGTCTTCTCACCGAACCTGGATCTCTGTGCTCAAGGGTGTTGAAGGGGCGTTATTTCCCTGGTGGTGAGTTCTGGGAAGCCACCAAGCCAAGGTCTTCCTCTTTCACATGGCGGAGCCTTCTGTTTGGGAGAGAGCTAATTCGGAAAGGGGTTCGATGGGGTGTCGGCAATGGAGCCAGGATCAAGATCATGGTAGACAACTGGATTCCGGGCTTCCCCTCTGGAACTTTCAGCAGCAAACTCCCTTTAACTGCTACTACTACAGTTCAGTTCCTTATGACGGACTCCTTGATGGCGTGGGATGAGGAGACCGTGCGGAGTTTCTTTTCGGATGCTGTTGCTGACCAAATCTTGCAAGTCCCGGTCAGCCGACATGGTGGAGAGGATTTTTTATCTTGGCCACATCATAAACTCGGAATCTTCACGGTCAAATCTGGGTATAATCTGGCTCGAAGTGAGATTTTCTTCTCCTCTAAAAGTGGAAAGGAGCAGGGGCTGGCTTCCAACCTACAGTTGCAAGAGAAAAACTGGAAGGCCCTTTGGGCTGTCATTTGCCCAAACAAAATGAAGATTGTTCTGTGGCGCGTCGCGCATGATTGTCTACCTACTGGGCACCAGCAAGTGCATTGCCACATCCCAGCCGATAACGGTTATATTTTCTGCAACCGAACTGAGCGTGTGGAGCACCTCTTTCTGATGTGCCCTTTTGCTTGTTCAAGAGCTGTGTTAAAGAAAGCTTTGGACTCCGGCTGTGTAGAAAAGACCTTCGGAATGCCCGTCAATGGATGTTTGATTTCCTCACCCGTGAATCCCAGCTTCATGCTACAGTTATGGCTATTACCCTTTGGCACATCTGGGAAGCGAGGAATGATGCTCGTAACAATGGTATTTTTTTGCAGCCTAGGAGAGTTGCCGCTAAAATTCGAGCTTATGTGGAAATGGTGAGACAACACTGCATAAAACCCGGGCCTGTTGCTAGGCGTGAGTCCTCTTCTTCAACTCTCCGGTGGACTCCGCCACTTGCGGGCACGGTTGCTGTCAATGTTGATGCCGCCTTGTTCCCCTCGACTCGACGGATGGGTATTGGTGTCGTTGTTCGAAATCACAGTGGGGACTGTCTTGTTGCTTGCAACGAAGTGTTTCCTGGTATTACTGAACCAGAGCTTGCTGAGGCTCTTGCCATTCGGCACGCTTTGAACATCTGCCAAGCTGAAGGCTTCATGCATATCAGTCTAGTGTCAGATTGCCTCTCTATGGTGAACAAGATCAGGTCTCCTGTCCAAGATCGTTCGAGTGTGGGCGCCGTTGTCTCCGACATCAAGTCTCTGGCTGTTAGTTTTACCCACTGTACTTTCTCACATGTCAAGCGTGGACTGAATGTAGCGGCACATAAACTAGCACGGAGCTGTGAGCTAGCTGTAAACTGCTTTTACCGTGGTGTGGCTCCGGATTGCATCCGGGACGAACTGTATTCTGATGTTCCTTAATCTATGAAGTACTGTCTTTCTCAAAAAAAAACAAGCAAGATAAATAGAAGTGAAAAAATGAAACAGAAACACAACCCAAATATAAAGAGAAAAGATAAAAAGGAAAATGAGAACATCTCTACTACTATAGTGTAGCAGTTTTGAATTTGGATTTACCACTTCCCTCCCAGCTTCCCCGCCAAAACGCTTTTGAGGTGCTTGGAGCCGTTAATTTCCCATATTAGGTTGACATCTACCGTTCATCAATTGTCAGCACTACATATCCAATGGCTAGCATGCGCCGGATTCGCCTCTCCTGCCGTGAGTCGCACGTCCACATTGAACCAGCTGCAGGAACCACATAGAAGCTTTACGGTATTTCTCCCTTAAAAAAAATATAGAAGCTAGGTTCCAGAAACTTACCCATCTGCCGCTGGCTGGCCGGTCCCAATGGATGGATTTTTTTAGCTTGACCGAGCCAATACCTGTCTTATCACATAACTAGGAGTACTACGATTTTGATGTAAAAGAAAAGGTGTACTATGATTCAGCCGCATTAGAAAAAGGGTATGACGCACCACTATCCAGGATATTTTGCGGCCAATTAATCTAGCTAGCGTGTAGGAGTCACATTTTTCTAAGCAAAGACAGAGATTTCTATCAATCCATAAACATAGAAGAAACTAAATAGATACTTCACATTCTAATATGCTCACTATGTCATACTTTCTCCGTACCTAAATATAAGTCTTTTTATAGAGATTTCAATAAAAACTACATACGAATGTATATAGACATATTTTAGAGTGTATAATCACACATTTTGCTTCGTATGTAGTCCACATTAAAATATCTATAAAGACTTATATCTAGGAACGGAGGGAGTAATTTAGATGGTAAAGGTTTTATTAAGCAAGGCTAAAGCTTTGCATTTTCATTAAATGAGCAAGGAGTAAAGAGCATGTACAAGGTCGTATTAAAAAAGGAGCAAACAGACTACTCTCCAGCAAATTCATAAAAAAAACTACTCTCCAGGAATGATCGCCCCTAAGTGTTTCACCTCGGTGATATACCACAACCTAGCCCCTTTCTTGATATTGCTAAATACAAACGTAGCCAAAGATGCAAAATTGCGAAAAACTCGAGCATTCCTCATTCAAAATCTCCCATGACACGCACTTAAGAAGATAAGCCATGTCATTGTTTGGTTGCTCATTTGAGTCGACCGCTTTGGTTCACCAAGTGTGGGTGGAGTTGAATGATGCCAGTTTCCGAGGTCGAGGTCCTTGTTTCCAAGCCAATCTTTGATCATGCATCAAATTCTTTGTGTATATTGGCATTGGAATAGGATGTGTCCCGAGGTCTCCATGTGACATTTGCAAAGATGGCAAAAGCTACAATTAGGCTATCCTCTTTTTTGCAATTTATCATTTGCCAAGCAAAAAAATTGCATTTTGAAGGCGCCCAAGCTTTCCAAACTGTCAGCTTGATCAAAGACGAAGTCAAACCAAGAAAATGGGCATTGGATGCCGTTGGAGATGAGCTTCCAAATGCGAACATATAAAACTCTCCAATGTGCTCCGTGGTTAATTCATCAATTAAGCGCGTGCTTTACAGGTTAGCGTGCAAAGCACGTGCAACTTAGTAGTAAAAGAGACAGCAAGGCACATTAGTGGGCTGGCCCAAGCAGCGAAAAAACTTCTTCATGCGGTTTGTAGGAATTTCCCTTAATTAACATCTAGTTCGTTCTTAAAACAACTAGTAACACACCTTGGTAGTTCTAGAATAAACATTATTCCCTCGTTTGCAAATACTCCCTCCGTTCCTAAATATAAGTATTTTTAAAGATTTCAATATGGACTAAATACGGATGTATATAGACATATTTTAGGGTGTAGATGCACTCATTTTGCTCTGTATGTAGTCTATATTGGAATCTTTAAAAAGACTTATATTTAGGAACGGAGGGAGTATAATTTATTTTGAATATTTGGATGTTTGTTATTATACACGGACTAAAATGAGTGAACAAACACACTACAACGTGTCTATAATTCTATATACAACCGATTTAGGAAAAAATAAAACATCCTATATTTGTGAATGGAGGGACACATGAGCAGCCATTTCCTCTTGTAGGATGATTGAATTTCCCTTTTTTCATCAAAAATTCGTTAGGACACTACGTGTGCTGGTGTGCATGTCACATGCATCCATGCATGGCACAGTCGGCCCTCTATCGTTGGAACAAACTAAGCGCAAACGTGTAAGGTTGGCGATCGATTCACTCACTGAGATGGACCATGTGATGTTCCACCAACCTTAGCTACAACGGATAGCACGCACGTGTACGTGCATTTTGTATCGATCACCTTTCCATCTCGTGTGACAAAACGGAATCATCTTATAGGCCTCGCACGGACAAAACAATATAAAGGAAAACTCAAAACTCGCTTCGAAGTAGAAACATGTATATGCTCCCTGCATGCGTGCACTTGTGCTTAGATTTGAAAGATAAAGAAAACACATACCTCAAATATATATTTTTCAAATATTAATTACATACTTTCCCCAAAAAATAAGACAAGAAAGATAAATAGAAGTGAAAAATCGAAACAGGGAAAAAAACTCAAATATAAAGAGAATTTTTTAAAGGAAAATGGTACAAAAAAATAGACAACAAAGGAAAAAAACACATTGCTGGGCCAGCCCAACCAGCGGAAACACGTCTTCATGAGGTTTGTAGGATTTTCCCTTAATTAACATCTTGTTAATTGATTCCCATAAGCAAGGTTGTTCTAAAATAAATATTAATATCTAGGAATAGTCATTTCCTCTTGGAGGATGATTGAATTTCCATTTCTTCCACCGAAATCCCATTGGGACTATACTACTTATGAGTTATGACAATATGGAATTTTCCTTCTTTATTGCAGCTTTTTGTTTGCGGGTACATATATGTAAAATTGCATATCAGCATATCCATGCTGCATGCGAAAACATGGCAAACTAATGAAACCAGAGAACTAATTTAGTGCTCTCCAAAGAGCCTAAACAGTCCGTCGTGCCGTCATGAAGAGTTTGGGGATCCTGCTCGCTCATGACCGTACCTATGTCACGAGGTTATACGCATGGAACTCGTGGGCACACATGCATGGCACAGTCGGCCCTTGAACAAACAAACTAATCACAAACGTGTGAGGTTGGCGATGGATTCACACACTGAGATGAGATGGACCATGCATGTGACGTGCCACCAACCTTAGATATACCGGACATCGCATCGATCGCTTTCCATCTTGCTGAAGAAGCTCGGGCAGTGTTCGGCAAAATAGAATCATTTCATGTAGGCCTCGCACCGACAGCAGAGGGTAAAGGAAAACTCAAAAACTCGCTTCGTTCCTAGTACTTCCTCCGTCTCGTGATGTAAGACATGTACATGCTGCCTGCGTGCGCTTGGGCTTCGATTAAGTAGTTAGCTAGAAATATCTTGGACGACGGTCAGATTAGCCCCCTTTTGTTTGTGATGATCCATGATGTATTAATCAATGTAGTGCTAGCGGACTACACGGTCTAGCGTCTCATGCATCTTCCTGAAAATCTTTTCTCTACCGCATGATCGCTCTATAACCAAACAGGTACTAGCCGTATTGAACTACTCCCAATATAAAATACCAACAGGTATATTCCACAAAATACGAGTCCAGTAGCTGCCTCGGCAGGAGGAGAGCAAGAGGATGGAATTGGATCACATGGATGGAGACGCAGATGAGAAGCACGCATGCTGATGTGGCACACTGCAATCACCAGCTGTAATGTAATGTGCACTGCTGGTCTGCTACTGTTGAGAGCACATGCACATGAACACGTATGTACGCTTGCATCGCACTGTACCTGCGCTGCACCCCCTGCGTCCGGCTTTGATGCGGACCACTGTAGCACCATGATCCACCGATGCAAGCTGCTAGCTGATTTGTTCAAATCTGTTGACGGCCGGCACTACATGGATGGACAAGAAAAAATAACTGACGATGTTGGATCCATGCTCTCTGAGTGTAACCTGCACTATATATATATGACTAATAACTGCATAACAAGACGTACGATGCTGCGCGTGCCGGCTGAACAACTGGAACTGAAGATTATATTACTACCAAGATTAGTCGCATTTGGTTAATACTCCCTCCGTTTGAAATTACTCGTCGCAGAAATGGATGTATTTAAAATTAAAATACATTTAGATACAACAATACTTGCGACAAGTAATTTAGAACGGAAGAAGTACGTAGCAGTCTGAGGAGACTAATACTCCTAATAATTAGTTAATTTGTCTTGCCTTGATTGACCAAGCCGGCCGGCCGGCCTCCAACGTACGGAGTACTAGCCTGGCCATCAGGTTAATCGATCGATGATGGTGACAGCATCAACATATCTAGCCTTAATCATCATTGTGAATATCTGGTTGCTGATATCAGCTGCCATTTGTTGTGTGGCTAACACAACTCCACTTAAGCCAGCTCAGAGCGCGCCGTTTCACTGTCACGAGATCTTACGTGGTACGTACGTGGGGTAATTGCCTATCATATATATCTGGTGAGCTCTAGATTGATCCGTGCATGGGAGGCTTGTTGCCAATTGGCTGACGAGAATGAGTGTGGCGGAGTGCAAGGGAGGCTTGTTGTCAATCCGCCATGGAGGTTGTTGACAGGGTGGAGGAGTGTACTAGGTACAAACGGCTTCAGTGTGGACAACGTCATCGTAAAAGGCGAGCAGACGCGCCTGTGCTAGCTAGTTCCGAACGTCCGGCAATGCTTGTATAGCGGCCGGATAGGTACAACATCTGCGTCAAAGAAGGAGGGTGCGGATGCAAAGTAAAGGGGAGGAGTGGCAGAGTGCAAGAAAATGAGACCGGAAGGGCGGATTTAGTGGGCCTGTGGTGTTGGAGTCCAACGTGGTTGCTGTCCGGACTCCCCCCTCCCCCCCCACACGCACACATAATTTGTCTTCACTTTGCGGGTGAAAGTGCATCCGGACCGTCGAGCGGGCCGGTACGGAGTCGTGTTGGATGGCTTCCACGGTTCAGACCGCACGGTTTGAACGTATGATGACTATTTGAGGGTCGGCGTTTTAGATGCCCATGCATGGTACGTATGTGGGTTAGTTGCCTACCATATATATATCGTGATCTCTCGATTGATCCGTGCATGGGGCCCTTGTTGCCAATTGGTCGACGACAATGAGTCATCCATCCTGAGAAGAACTGGTCGTCAACCGTAAAGTATGCATCAGCGTATGGGCTAGGATACACGGAAGCTTTGATGCATGACAGTACTAGTATCATCGTCTGAGTTTGATGATCTCCACGTCTAGCTCCACCACCAAGATCCATCTATGAGTTCATCTAGAAACGCGTGATCGGATTGCATCTACATACCTTTGTAGATCACGCGCGGAAGCGTTCAAAGAACGGGGATGAGGAAGTCGTACTCGACGTGATCCAAATCACCGGAGATCCTAGCGCCGAATGGACGGCATCTCCGTGTTCAACACACGTACGGTCAGCGTGACGTCTCCTCCTTCTTGATCCAGCAAGGGGGAAGGAGAGGTTGATGAAGATCCAGCAGCACGACGGCGTGGTGGTGGATGCAGCAGTCACCGCAGCAGGGCTTCGTCGTTCTTCTGCGAGAGGGAGAGGTGTAGCAGGGGAGAGGGAGGCGCCAAGAGTCAAGGGTGCGGCTGCCCCTCCCTCCCCCCCTTTATATAGGCCCCGTAGGGGGTGCGCCGGCCCTAGGAGATGGGATCTCCTAGGGGGGGGGCGGCCAAGGGGTGGAGTGGCCCCCAAGCTAGGTGGGGCGCCCCCCCACCCTAGGGTTTCCAACCCTAGGCGCAGGGGTGGGCCAAGGGGGGCGCACCAGCCCACTATGGGCTGGTTCCCCTCCCCACTTAGCCCATGGGGCCCTCCGGGATGGGTGGCCCCACCCGATGGACCCCCGGGACCCTTCCGGTGGTCCCGGTACAATACCGGTGACCCCCGAAACTCTCCCGATGGTCGAAACTGCACTTCCTATATATAATTCTTCACCTCCGGACCATTCCGGAACTCCTCGTGACGTCCAGGATCTCATCCAGGACTCCGAACAACTTTCGGGTTACTGCATATTCATATCTCTACAACCCTAGCGTCAACGAACCTTAAGTGTGTAGACCCTACGGGTTCGGGAGACATGTAGACATGACCGAGATGGCTCTCCGGTCAATAACCAACAGCGGGATCTGGATACCCATGTTGGCTCCCACATGCTCCTCGATGATCTCATCGGATGAACCACGATGTCGAGGATTCAAGCAACCCCGTATACAATTCCCTTTGTCAATCGGTACGTTACTTGCCCGAGATTCGATCGTCGGCCAAGGGGTGGAGTGGCCCCCAAGCTAGGTGGGGCGCCCCCCCACCCTAGGGTTTCCAACCCTAGGCGCAGGGGTGGGCCAAGGGGGGTGCACCAGCCCACTATGGGCTGGTTCCCCTCCCCACTTAGCCCATGGGGCCCTCCGGGATGGGTGGCCCCACCCGGTGGACCCCCGGGACCCTTCCGGTGGTCCCGGTACAATACCGGTGACCCCCGAAACTCTCCCAATGGCCGAAACTGCACTTCCTATATATAATTCTTCACCTCCGGACCATTCCGGAACTCCTCGTGACGTCCAGGATCTCATCCAGGACTCCGAACAACTTTCGGGTTACTGCATATTCATATCTCTACAACCCTAGCGTCAACGAACCTTAAGTGTGTAGACCCTACGGGTTCGGGAGACATGTAGACATGACCGAGATGGCTCTCCGGTCAATAACCAACAGCGGGATCTGGATACCCATGTTGGCTGCCACATGCTCCTCGATGATCTCATCAGATGAACCACGATGTCGAGGATTCAAGCAACCCCGTATACAATTCGCTTTGTCAATCGGTACGTTACTTGCCCGAGATTCGATCGTCGGTATCTCAATACCTCGTTCAATCTCGTTACCGGCAAGTCATTTTACTCGTACTGTAATGCATGATCCCGTGACCAGACACTTGGTCACTTAGAGCTCATTATGATGATGCATTACCGAGTGGGCCCAGAGATACCTCTCCGTCATACGGAGTGACAAATCCCAGTCTTGATCCGTGTCAACCCAACAAACACTTTCGGAGATACCCGTAGTATACTTTTATAGTCACCCAGTTACGTTGTGACGTTTGGTACACCCAAAGCACTCCTACGGTATCCGGGAGTTACACGATCTCATGGTCTAAGGAAAGGATACTTGACATTGGGAAAACTCTAGCAAACGAACTATACGATCTTGTGCTATGTTTAGGATTGGGTCTTGTCCATCACATCATTCTCCTAATGATGTGATCTCGTTATCAATGACATCCAATGTCCATAGTCAGGAAACCATGACTACCTGTTGATCAACGAGCTAGTCAACTAGAGGCTTACTAGGGACATGTTGGTGTCTATGTATTCACACATGTATTACGATTTCCG
The DNA here is from genome assembly GCF_018294505.1 of Triticum aestivum. Lineage (NCBI taxonomy): Eukaryota > Viridiplantae > Streptophyta > Magnoliopsida > Poales > Poaceae > Triticum > Triticum aestivum. The sequence goes on from NC_057800.1 coordinate 8,755,429, forward strand.
GATAACACAATTATAGCATGAATAAAAGACAATTATCATGAACAAGGAAATATAATAATAATCCTTTTATTATTGCCTCTAGGGCATATTTCCAACAATATGTGTGACTGAGAACAATGGAACTGAATATCTCACATCGTCGCTTCCATAGTAAAGGTGTGAATACCCCTCTTGTGCGTCCTTCTTTGTGTTCTTACCGGGTGAGATTAAGAGTACACGGGACGTGTGGCCGAGAACAAGTTTCCGGGCCATATTTGGCATTACCGGTGCCTTCCACATGGGAGAAAAATATTCCACTCTGTATAACTACCTCGTTTTGTTCCATCTCCTCAACCAAGCACGTCGATGTCCTTACAACAAATTGGAACAATTCCATTGCGTTCCGCCTCATTTTACAACCGAACACACGACAAGTCTTGCCCTAGGACCCAAAGTGAAGTGGCCGATTCAGAGAGAGAGAGAAATCGATCGAACCGTCATGAGTTACACATGTTCCTCATCCTACATTGCATGTCATCGAAAATTTCCAACTCCTACATGTAGCTAATCCACGTAAGCTACATACATACATGGTGTTGCTCGTCATCTCTCGATTGATCCATGCATGGGGGCCTTGTTGCCAATTGGCTGACAAGAATGAGTCATCCATCCTGGGAAGAACTGGTCGTCAACCATAAGTATGTATCAGCGTATGGGCTAGGATACACGCAAGCTTTGATGTATGATAGTAGTAGTATCATCGTCTGAGTTTGATGATCTGCACGTCTAGCTCCACCCACCCTTTCTTCGATCGGGAATTTTTGACCTCTTCTCTAAGGCCATAGCCACTCACCATCAGTCTCAGACGTGGAGTATCGGTTCCCGAGTGCATACACACATGAATCAACAGTAAATAAAAAGATAAAAAAAATGACACAAATATTGTTGAATGTTTAAGCTGCTTGCAAAGTTTCGTGACACATCCCTTCCTAATGGTTTGCATAGAAAAGCAACACTCTCAAATGCTTCTTTTACCTACACTTCCATAAATGTTACTACTTTATTATGCAACTTTGCACACATATGAAACATTCAACAATGTTTCTCACAAAAAATTCAGATTTTTTTAATTCACTATTTTTGAAAAATTTACTGTATGCACCTGGGAGTAGAAGGATTGGTATCTCCATACCATTCCGGGCTGCTCGAGGCAAAGCCATCAAATGCACTTTTTTACTTATTGTAGAAGCAAGTCAAACGAAATGTCATGGTTTCGTTTGAGTACAAAAATTAGATATGTTGATCATCCTACACTTCATGTCATCAGAATTCGATGTTTGTTTTAATCTACGGGTTTGATTAATTGGACAAATGAAACCGAATGAATATGACTCACATCTCCGCTTCCATAGAAAAGATGTGGACACACATCTTGTGCGGTCTTCTTAGTTGTTTATCGGGTGAGATTTGGAGTACGTGATACGTGTGACTGAGAACAATGGAACTGAATATCTCACATCGTCGCTTCCATAGTAAAGGTGTGAATACCCCTCTCGTGCGTCCTTCTTTATGTTCATACTGGGTGAGATTAAGAGTACATGGGACATGTGGCCAAGAACAAGTTTCCCGGCCAGATTTGGTGTTACCGGTGCCTTCCACATGGGAGAAAAATATTCCACTTTGTATAACTACCTCGTTTGTTCCATCTCCTCAACCAAGCACGTTGATGTCCTTACAACAAATTGGAACAATTCCATTGCGTTCCGCCTCATTTTACAACCGAACACACGACAAGTCTTGCCCTAGGACCCAAAGTGAAGTGGCCGATTCAGAGAGAGAGAGAAATCGATCGAACCGTCATGAGTTACACATGTTCCTCATCCTACATTGCATGTCATCGAAAATTTCCAACTCCTACAGGTAGTAACTAATGATAAATTCCATTAATCACTCTATTTTTGAATACATCTCGCTTGAGATGTTTCGTTTGCTACCGGTTTGGTTAATTGGAAACATGGAACCAAATGAATATGACTAACATTGCCACATCCATAGGAAAGGCATGGACACCCCTCTTGTGTGGTCGTCTTTGTTTTTTATCGGTTGAGACTTGAAGTATGTGAGATGTGACACGGAGAACGATGAAACCAAATGAATATGACTCACCTCGCCGCTTCCATAGAAAAGGTGTGGACACCCCTCTCGTGTGGTATTCTTTGTATTTTCCAATGAGATTTCGAGTGTGCGACACATGTGATTGAGAAGGATGAACCGAATGGCTCACATAGCCGCTTCCACACGAATGGTGTGGATACCCCTCTCGCAAGATCTAGAACGAGTTGCTCGGCTAGATCCTGTGCTACCTATGCATTATTCAACCGAGGCGAATATCCCATTCCGTAGAACCATCTCTTTTTGTTCCATCAACTCAACCAAGCACGTCGATGTCCTTACAACATATCGGGAACAATTTCATTGCATTCCACTTCATTTCCCAACCGAACACATCAGAAGTCTTGCGCCAGGACCTTAAGTGGAGTGAGCAATTCAGAGAGAGAAAGGGCCAAAAAAACAATTGACATGTCCTGAGTTACACATGTTCCTCATTCTAGATTGCATGACATCAAAAATTTCTAGCTCCTACATGTAGTAACTAATGATTAAATTCCATTAACCCCTCTATTCTTGAATACATCTTGTTTTAGATTTTTTAATTGGAAACATGAAAGCAAATGAATGTGACTGACATCGCCGCATCCATAGGAAAAGTGTGGACACCCCCTATCGTGTGGCCTTCTTTGTTTTTTATAGGTTGAGATTAAGTAGGTGAGATGAGTCACCGAGAACAATGGAACCAAATGAATATGACTCACCTTGCCGCTTCTATAGGAAAGATGTGGACACTCCTCCTGTGCGGTCTTGTTTGTTTTGTCTGATGAGTTTTGTAGTGTGCGAGGCATGTGATTGAGAACAATGAACCGAATGAATCACATCGCCGCTTCCATATGAATGGTATGGATAACCCTCTTGTGCATTATTATTTGTTTCTTATTGGATGAGATTTGGCGTACGTTGGATGTCTGTTAGAGAACGAATTGGTCTGCTAGATTCCACGCTACTGGTGCATCCCGCATCTGAGGTGAATATTCCATCTCGTAGAACAATCTAGTTTTCCTCCATCACCTCAACCAAGCACGTGGATGAATTTACAACAAATTGGAACTATTCATTGCGTCCCACTTCATTCTACAACCGAACACACCACAAGTCTTGTACTAGGACCCTACGTGGAGTGAGCAATGCGGAGACAGAAAACCCCAATTGGACCATCATGAGTTACACATGTCCCTCGTCCTACATTGCATGTCGTCGAATGTTTGCATATCCTACGTCTAGTAACTAATGATTAAATTCCATTAATCCCTCCATTCTTGAATACATATCATTTTACACATTTCTTTTGATCTCAAGGTTTGGTTAGTTGGAAACATGGAACCGAATGAATATGACTTACATGGCCGCATCCATAGGGAAGGTGTGGATACCCCTCTCGTGTGCTCTTCTTTTTATCAGGTGAGATTTGAAGTACACGACATGTGTCACTGAGAACGATGGAACCGAATGAATATGACTCACCTCACGGCTTCCATAGGAAAGGTGTGGACACTCCTCTCATGCGGTCTTCTTTGTTTTTTCCGATGAGATTTGTAGTGCGCGAGGCATATGACTGAGAACGATGAACCGAATGACTCACATCGCCGCTTCCAAAAGAACGGTGTGGATACCTCTCTCGTGTGTTCTTCTTTGTTTCTTATCGAGTGGGATTTGGTGTATGCTAGACGTATGTCTGAGAACAAGTTGCTCGGCTAGATTTGGTGCTACGAGTGCATTCTGCATCCGAGGCGAATATTCCATTCCGTAGAACCATCTTATTTTGGTCCATCTCCTACACCAAACACGTCGATGTCCTTACAACAAATTGGAGTGAGAAATATTTCATTCTACAACCAAACACACCACAAGTCTTGGGCTAGGACCCTAAGTCCTAACTGGAGTGAGAAATTCAGAGAAAGAAAGAGTGAAAAACCCGATTGAACCATCGTGAGTAACACATGTCCCTCATCCTACATTGCATGTCGTCGAATGTTTTCATTTCCTACCCGTAGTAATTAATGATTAAATTCCATTAATTCCTCTATTCTTGAATACATCTCGTTTTAGACGCTGGCGTGGTGGTCTCTAGGATAGAGACAGTGATCATCGTACACGTATGTGTATCAGAGGTAAAGAAAAAAGATGGGAAATATTTAATCATAAAAGTTTTTAATGAAAATCGTAAATGAGTATAGTGTTCATCTTGATAATAAATTAGACACTCTTACTATTGAATGGTTGGATCTCAAGGTTGGGTTGTTTGGAAGCATTGAACTGAATGAATTTAATACGACTCATGTCGCCACTTCCATAGGAAAGGTATGGATACCCCACTTGTGCAACCTTCTTTGTGTGTTTATCAGGTGAGATTTGGAGTGTGCGAGATTGTGTGATCGAGAATGAGTTGCTCGGTCAGATTCGGTGTTACCAACACATCCGAGGAAATATTCCACTCACAGAACCTTCTCGTTTCGTTCCATCCGACCAAGCAGACGCGTCGATATCGTTAAAACCCCAAAACCATTGTATTGCATTCCACTTCACATTTTACAACCAGACGTGCCACAAAACCTTGTGCAAGGGCTGAAAACAGAGTGAGCGATTGCAATTAAACTGTTTTGAGTCACATATGTGTATCATCCGACACCACATATCGAATGCTCCTAGCTCCTTCTAGCATAGTAATTAAAACTCATTACTCCCTCTGTTCTTGGATACGTGTCGCTTCAGATATCTGTGGGTAGCACACTCGACATTGACCATCCTACCACATGTGTATATCAAAACAAGAAAAAAATTGAAAATATATGTTATTAACATTTGAGTGGAAAATAGTATATTTTATCAAAAATTTAATGAGAATGTAAATGAGTACCATGTTCACCTACCTAATTAACGAGAACATATTTCTCTTACCAGTTTTACTGAAGCACATCTACTTAGCACACAAAAAAAATATTGCACATCTACATCATGTGTCATTGATCTTATGCGGAGATTCATGTGGGTATTTCTTTTTTCTTTTCTAATAACATACTCCCTCCATTTCACAATGTAGTGCTTCCTATCCACATGCTTCAACTTTGATCGTAAATTTAACTACCAAGACCGATTGCGGCGGGGGCAAAAATTATATCAGTGAATTCGTATTCGAAAGAAGTTTTCAATTATATAATTTTTTCTTCTGCCACAGTTGGTCTCGTTGGTTAAATTTATGATCAAAGTTAAATCTCGGGAAGCGCGGGCGAACTATATTTTGAAATGGAGGGAGTATCACATACGGAGTAAACGGTAGAAATTTAATTGCGGGGGATACGTACGCGTCATGGCATGCGGCGCCGACGTGTCCGCATATGTGGCCGTCCGCGGTTCCCCATGCCCGCGGCCGACACGCACAGCGCTCGACGGAACGGAAAGCCAGCGAAACGGAACGGCGCGGTCGCCGTCGCCGTTACTCCCCCGTTGAGGTCGCCGTCGCCATCCACCCCCGCCCGTGCTCCCCTCCCCTCCTCCCCTAATAAGACCACGACGGCCCGACCCCCTTCCCTCCTCGCATCCCACCAGCGAGCGAGCGACGCCAACGCGAGAGAGGAGACACAGACGAGCATAGCGCGGAGCTACCTACCCCCTTGAAGCCGGAGCTGAGATGGAGTCACCGGAGCCGATGAGCCCGTCGTCGTCGTCGTCGGGGTACCGGCAGCAGCACGGCGCGGCGGAGCGGCCGTCGGAGACGGCGGCGCTGCGGGCGCTGGTGGACCGGGTGCGGGGCGGGGAGGTGGAGGCGGCCCGCGAGGTGCGGCGCCTCACGCGGGCCTCCGCCCGGCACCGCCGCAAGCTGGCGGCCGCCGTGGAGCCGCTCGTCGCCATGCTCCGGTCCGGCGCGCCCGACGGCGCCGGCGAGGCCGCGCTGCTCGCGCTGCTCAACCTCGCCGTCCGCGACGAGAGGTGCGTAGCCCCCTTTCCTTCCTTTCCCCCTGCTTATCCTCTGTCCTGCTCCCTCAGTAGCGCCGATGCTAATTAATTTCTGCTTTTGAAACTTAATTAATCTCCATGATTTTCGGATATCGTCGAATTCCCTCCCGATATATTATTTGGCAGTATTTATCGTCTTTTAAAAAATTTCACCCCACCAATTGCTTAGATTTGCTACTATTTTACCTAAATGATTTGAAGAAGTTCGGAAATTTGTCCCCTTTCTCCCTGATGAAGCCGGTAATCTCCGCCTAGGCTGGCTCGCTAGAAGCGGTTCGAATTTCAGATATTTTCGCCGCCGACAGTTTCCTTGTTCAATTCCCAATTGACTTGTCAAATTTCCGCAAACAAGTTGGAATTCATTTTATAAGCTGAAGTCACCAATCTCCTTCTCGATTGATTGCGTGGCTGACTTTGCAGCGAGCGTGCAGAATTTTCTTGGAATTTATCGGCTAGCTATTGCACGGGCCTATTTGAATTTGGTTTTTGGACTGGCTCTGGTTTGTTTTTGATTGGGCGTACAATTCTTGGTCCCAATCGAATGGATAGTTTATTTAGTCGTGGCGGCTTAGCAATTCGATTTCCTCCGCCCGTCAATCAGAAAGTATCTCCCCCTCCTCAACCCTTCCGTGGGAAGGTCCTCCGCCACAAAAAAAGATTGGCTCTGGTTTGTTTTCGATTGGTCCCAGGATTTCTAGATTTCTAGTGTAGGATCACCAGGATCAACATCATCATCTTGCACTAGCAGGTAAGGCATCATCGATCATCATCCTTTTCTTTTCTTCCCTTCCACGCGCGGTGCATCTGCTGGTGGCACACAGATTTCATTCCGGTGACCATTCAACCAAGACGCAGCCCCTACTCCTCCTCCCTACAAGGGACGGTATAGATTTCTACTAAGAAATTGCAGCAAAGAGGAAAGCTAAGAAGACGGTGGGTTTAGAGCAGAGCAGACTGTTGGCCTGATTTGGACGCTGACCTAAGTTGGCCAACCACCGTATCCCGGTGGGCGGCTTCCGAGAAAAATCTAGCATCAGGAAGGAACCGGTCTTTCTTTCTTCTTTCTTGCAGAGAAGAGAATTCCTGGGCTGCTGCCTAATATTTTCGCCCCTTTCCAACTGCCGCGGTCAAGATACAGACATACATACAGTTCGCCTCCCATACCCGCTTTACAATTTTACAAATGTAGAGTATGTTGACCTCATAGGTCGTTGGTGGTAGGCCTGATAGGCTGATACTGATACCAACCTGCGGTTAGGAGATGGGAGTCGGTCAGGTGAGACAAGCATGGTGCTGCGTACCTGAATCAACCCAGACCCCATCCATCCTTCCTGCGTGTATGTATGTGCCCCTCTGTTTACTCTGTTTCCTCAAGGGTGAACAAGCGGGTAAGGTAAATTCATCGCCCACTGTTCTGTTCAGAGCTGAGCCGATCCTTCACTTCTCTGTGCCTTGCTTTTTAAGTTTTCACTGCCATTTGGTCTGGTGATGTCAACGGTGCCAACAGCGATGAGGGAATCAAGTTCTTGTCTTGATTCTTCTCGAGATCAGATCAGATCCCCCCGCAAAAAAAAAAAAAAAAAAGAGATCAGATCAGATCTGGTTCCGTCCGTTCAGACGGCCATGGATAAGGCCGGCCGATAAGTACCACCAGGCTCTGTTTATTCTCGGCCCATGGGCCGCACTCTCCTCGTTGCTCTTGGCCCATCCGTCCATCCTCCAGAGCCCTTTTAAAGCGGACCGCACGGCACACCAATCTGAAAACCCTAACCTCACCAGAGGGCACAGGGGCGGCCGCCACTGAGTCCTTTCTGCGGATCTGGCCGCGATTTCCTTCTTCTTCTTGGATGTTCGATCTTACTGCCGCTCTCCCGTATAACGTTGTTTCATCTCGTGGGAGTCTTGGGGTTTTGTTCCGATTTGAGTTGTGGTTCTTTCTCGCCCGTTTTGCGCACTTCTTGATTCTTCTTCTTCTTCCCGTCAGTGGGTAGGTTTTTTGTTGTTCGCGGAGATGAATTTGCCGGTGATGACAGCGTATGGTGTGAGCCTCGGCAACAACTGTGCGTATCGAGTAGGTGTTACTCGTGTTGCCGGCGGCGAGGATCAATGTGCTAATGCTAATCTGAGGCCAAATCCATTCTCATTCTTTCAAAATTTCCGCTCCCGTTTCTGTATCCATGGGTTCATAGCAACCCTTTCCCTTTGTGAGCACTAAGGGCCTCTTTGAATCAAACAACCCATTGAGAAAAAAATCCTTGGGATTGCATCATCCAGAATTCCTTTAAAAATCCTTTGAATCAAAGAGGACTATCTGATGTTGCAAATGAGTAATCACCAGATGACCAGAACCAATTAAACCAGCGTGGGGGCATCCAACAACTGTAGACTGACCGGCCGTCGTATCGCCCTCCTTGTTGCTACCCTAACCTTGTAACCCCGTGTCAGTGGATTAATCAAGTATCTGCGAGGGATTCGAGTAATTGGCTAGTTAGATTTAAACTGGAACATTCAAAGGTATACAATAGTACTACTATTTCATCATGGTTCCCATCTTGGTGTAAAATTCACATGTCCAGCTCTCAGCCGTCCTGGACACCATCCTAGCAGCAGCAGAGCCTTCAATTTAGATCTCTGCAATAGCTGGCCTAACTGTCTACTGAGTACAGGATCACTGTTTCGTCATTGTCTAGCACTTAACCGGGCCCTATTGTGGACCTTGTACTGTTCCTAAGTCGTCTCTGACATAGCTTACGTATGGATGAAACTTCTTTAATACATGCAAGCTAGCAATGTAATCATCATTGTGAACGTGTGGTACACCGCTTTTTATTTTTTGCCCAAATGTTCTCTGTCTATATGATTATGATCTGAAATGTCTTGGCTTAGTTATATTTGCCAGTAGGGTTTGGTATGATGCATGCACATTGTCCCTAAACATTTACTGTTTCATCTATGCAGGAATAAGATCAAGATACTGGACGCTGGTGCGCTTGAGCCGCTGCTTGATTACTTGCAGTCGAGCGATCTCAACTTGCAGGAGTATGCAACTGCTGCAATCCTCACTCTCTCAGCCTCATCCACAAATAAGCCCATCATAAGCGCATCCGGGGCAATCCCTCTCCTTGTGAAGGTCCTCAAAGAAGGGAATCCGCAGGCCAAGAATGATGCTGTGTTGGCGCTCTACAACCTCTCCACCATTGCAGATAACCTCCAAACCATCCTTTCTGTTCAGCCCATTCCCCCTTTGTTAGAGTTGCTGAGGTGTGGCAAGAGGTCCTCCAAAACAACCGACAAGTGCTGCGCCCTCTTGGAATCTCTGCTCGCCTTCGATCATGGCCGGGTGGCCCTGACTTCTGAGGAAGGCGGAGTGCTCACCATCGTGGAGGTGCTCGAGGAAGGCTCCCTTCAAGGCAGAGAGCACGCCGTCGGGGCGCTCCTCACGATGTGCGAGAGCGACCGCAGTAAATACAGAGACCCCATTCTGAACGAAGGCGCGATCCCCAGCCTTCTCGAGCTCACCGCCCATGGCACCCCCAAGTCCAGAGTGAAGGCTCATGCTCTCCTGGACCTGCTGCGCAACTCGCCGTACTCGAGGTCGAAGCTGCAGCCGAACACACTGGAGAACATCGTCAGCAACATCGCCTCTCAGATCGATGGGGAGGACCGTGGTGGGAAAGCCAAGAAGATGCTCGCCGAGATGGTGAAGGTCAGCATGGAGCAGAGCTTGAGGCACCTGCAGCGCCGGGCTTCCTTCGCTTGAAGATGATGGTGCTTCAACCTTCACCTGTTTTGCTTGCTTGCAATGGAATGAAGTAGAGAAAATAGCGGAGAAGAAGAATAACGAAGAACTGAGATTGCTGGAAGATGCCGGTCCAGGCCTCGACGGGACCGAGTGACTGGTGTAAGCGCTCCTCAAACACTCTTAAGCTTCTTGATGATGACATAGTTCCTTTTTCCGCTTGCGATCTTGTGTGCTGTTCCGAAAGAGAAAGGACAAATTTTCTTCCCCTCCCCATGTTTTGTGCATGTACGAAAAGGAAAATGTGTAAACAAAAAAATGGAAAAGAAAAAAAGAAAAAGAAAAGAAAGAGACATCTCCTTTGAAGAAAGGATTGTACATACATGAATGATATAAAGTTAAAGTTCCCCACTCTTTCGTGTCTGAAAAAACCTGGCTCTGTTCTTGATTATCTTTAGGTTTATTTGCTAAGTGTACTTCATTTCTGATCACACTTTTAATGCTTAGTTCCCACTAATTGCTTTACCTTTGGAGCCTTACCAGGTTTACACATTCTTGGTTTAGTTAGCAGTCAGATCTGTCTAGTTCTCTCCATGTACTGGTTTGGGCTTGTAAGGTCTGTTATGGTGTACTCTGCTTCAGGTTAAACTTGTCTCATCTCATTGTCCCAACCTATTCTCTCCATGTACCAAAGGGTTAAAAACTTAAGCTGTCAATTCTAGACCATATGGAACTGCAACATACTGCAGCCATGATCTATCTTGCTAGTTTCTTTTGTTCAGCTCCTGCTGAACACTCTCTTCATGACCTAGTAATATACTATAGCATCTTTTGGATTTTGTACCAAAGGTTAGTCTTTCATTGGTACTAGATCATATCAACTTCAGCCAGTTCTATTTTTCGAACATTTTGACTCTTCATCAGCCAATAACATAGTCTCTTCCGGACCAAAAAGCATGTTGATAATCTAGATATAATAGGTATATAAAAAACCAGTTGCTCTCTTTCGCCGTCTCTAAAAAAAATCTTTATTCTCTCATTGGCTGGCCAGTGGTTTGTTTTGCTTTGGTTTAGGGGTGTGATCATGACCTACTTGACCGCGTGAAGAAAGCTTGCCGATTGGTCGCCTCTGCTTTCTCTTTGCGTCTCAAAGGGAGATGCCTGCCCTGCATCATGACCTGATCATGTATGTGGCTTTTCCTTTCCGTTATTATCCGTTGCTTTGATCAAACGTTGCTGGTTTACTTTTCTGTAATTTTTGCTTGGAGCTTGGGTCTGCGATGCTCGTTTTTGCATCTCATCAGCGGCCGCGTCTTTAGATTCTGATTAATGCCAGAAGATGTGTTGCTTTGCTAAAGAGTTAGTTAATTAGGATAATCACGCCGCCGCCATTCTTGTCGTCGGGGAGGATCGGAATATGCCGGTGTCTGGCAGCGGTCGGACGCGCCGGCGGCGGCTTGGGCGAGACGAGTGCTGGGCTCGTCGGTGGACCGAACGGAATTTGTTTTGTTTTGGACATGACGTGACATACAAAAACAATCGTCTTGTTGCAATAATATTATATGTTCTATTTGTGTGCCTGCTATGCTTAGTTAGCCAAATTGTCTGCTCCTAGGCTCCAAAAAGCGCTTTTATTTACTTAAGAAGAAGAAGCATTTGGCAACTACCAAGAAATTCTGCATCCCTCAGTGCTAGAACCAGCTTTTATTCTACTCCAGTTGAGCCATAGTCCGCATAATATCACAATGAATGGCATTTGTTTTGGCGGGGAACGACAAATGGCATTTGAATGTTAATTTTATTTTTGGTAATTGATATATACGTACAGAAACATATGATTATTATGCACTCCTTGCATAAAAAAAATATAAAGAGCGTGTCCAGCTGTGGTAAGTTGTAAAAACTAATACTACTAGTGTAGTAGGACTGCTCACTGCTAGTAGCTTATATCGATCCACAAGAGCATGCCACAGTGGTCCGAAGCAAAGCCAGATGAGATCCGTGGCAGCCGCAGGATTCAGGGGGGCGGGCAGTGCAAAGCATACGTGTTGATGTGCTCTCTCTCAACAGTAGCACGTTGCAGCCGGTGATGGTAACGCGCATCTGCATCTGCATGTGATCCAATTTCATCATCCTCCTAACTGAAGAAGCCTCCCGGAAGGTCCAGTTATTGGTCGATCGATGCATCCTCAACTTTGACATGTGATCCGGTTCAATCCTTCTTCCTCCTAACCGAAGCTTCCCACAAGATCCAGTTATCGATGACGCACCTGAGGCCAGTGGCGCAAGACGATGCCAAGGGGTGTGGTGTCATCAGCCCATCTTCGTTGTGTTCTACTCGTGCATATAACATCAACACATAAAACCTAGGGTCGGATGCCACTGTTGGAGAACGTAGTAATTTCAAAAAAATTTCTACGCACACGCAAGATCATGGTGATGCATAGCAACGAGAGGGGAGAGTGTGATCTACGTACCCTTATAGACCGACAGCGGAAGCGTTAGTGCAACGCGGTTGATGTAGTCGTACGTCTTCACGGCTCGACCGATCAAGCACCGAAATTATGGCACCTTCGAGTTCTAGCACATGTTCAGCTCGATGACGATCCCCGGACTCCGATCCAGCAAAGTGTCAGGGAAGAGTTCCATCAGCACGACGGTGTGGTGACGATCTTGATGCACTACCGTCGCAGGGCTTCACCTAAGCACCGCTACAATATTATCGAGGATTATGGTGGAAGGAGGCACCGCACACGGCTAAGAATATGATCACGTGGATCAACTTGTGTGTCTAGGGGTGCCCCTTGCCCCCGTATATAAAGGAGCAGGGGGAGGTGCGGCCGGCCAGGAGGAGGACGCGCCAGGAGGAGTCCTACTCCCACCGGGAGTAGGATCCCCCCTTTCCTAGTTGGAATAGGATTCCGGAGGGGGAAAGAGGAGAGAGAGAAGGAAGGGGGGGGGGGGCGCCGCCCCCCTCTCCTTGTCCTATTCGGACTAGGGGGGAGGGGCGCGCGGCCCAGCCCTGGCCACCTCTCCTCTCTTCCACTAAAGCCCACTAAGGCCCATATACCTCCCGGGGGGTTCCAGTAACCTCCCGGTACTCCGGTAAAATCCCGATTTCATCCGGAACACTTTCGATATCCAAATATAGGTTTCCAATATATCAATCTTTATGTCTCGACCATTTTGAGACTCCTCGTAATGTCCGTGATCACATTCGGGACTCCGAACAAACTTCGGTACATCAAAATGTATAAACTCATAATATAACTGTCATCAAAAACCTTAAGCGTGCGGACCCTACGGGTTCGAGAACAATGTAGACATGACCGAGACACGTCTCCGGTCAATAACCAATAGCGAAACCTGGATGCTCATATTGACTTCCACATATTCTACGAAGATCTTTATCGGTCAGACCGCATAACAACATACGTTGTTCCCTTTGTCATCGGTATGTTACTTGCCCGAGATTCGATCGTCGGTATCTCAATACCTAGTTCAATCTCGTTACCGGCAAGTCTCTTTATTCGTTTCGTAATACATCATCTTGCAACTAACTCATTAGTTGTAATGCTTGCAAGGCTTATGTGATGTGTATTACCGAGAGGGCCCAGAGATACCTCTCCGACAATCGGAGTGACAAATCCTAATCTCGAAATACGCCAACCCAACATGTACCTTTGGAAACACCTGTAGAGCTCCTTTATAATCACCCAGTTACGTTGTGACGTTTGGTAGCACACAAAGTGTTCCTCCGGCAAACGGGAGTTGCATAATCTCATAGTCATAGGAACATGTATAAGTCATGAAGAAAGCAATAGCAACATATTAAACGATCGGGTGCTAAGCTAATGGAATGGGTCATGTCAATCGCATCATTCTTCTAATGTTGTGATCCCATTAATCAAATGACAACACATGTCTATGGTTAGGAAACATAACCATCTTCGATTAACGAGCTAGTCAAGTAGAGGCATACTAGTGACGTTTGGTTTGTCTATGTATTCACACAAGTATTATGTTTTCGGATAATACAATTCTAGCATGAATAATAAACATTTATCATGATATAAGGAAATAAAATAATAACATTATTATTGCCTCTAGGGCATATTTCCTTCAACAACACATAAGTGACGGCGCCGTCGTCGGATCCGACACTCAAAAGTTAGATCGTGGGCTTTCACCATGAAGATCAAGTCTGAACAAACTTCAATCAATGGCTTCATCAGGGTAGCGACGCCAAAAATGCCGCCATTGCCAGGCACAATCGATAAGAGGCTAGACCTAGGGTTTTCACCCAGGAGGTCAAGAACGGGTACTTGAGATGCACCACCCTATTGAATTTATCCTGTGCTATCTCCTCCATTTGCCATGAGCCCAGTTGTTGCAAATGCGCACTGACCTGACAACAGGTGAGCATGCCCACATGAGAAGGCAACTGAACCGCTACAAAAGCTGCTCGCCGCAACTGGAAGATTGAAATTGCTGGAAGATGCCGGTCCAGGCCTCGACGGGACCGAGTGACTGGTGTAAGCGCTCCTCAAACACTTAAGCTTCTTGATGACATAGTTCCTTTTTCCGTTTCTGATCTTGTGTGCTGTTCTGAGAGAGAAAGGACAAATTTTCTTCCCCTTCCCATGTTTTGTGCATGTATCAAAAGGAAAAAAGTGTAAACAAAAAAAAAGGAAAAGAGATATCTCCTTTGAAGAAAGGATTGTACATACATGAATTAAAGTTACAGTTCCCCACTCTTTCACGTCTGAAAAAAACCTGGCTCTGTTCCTGATACCTTAGGTTTATGTGCTAAGTAAGCTTCATTTCTGATCACATTTTGCCATTTTGGATGTTTAGTGCCCACTAATTGCCTTCTTTTGGAGCCTAACCAGGTGGTCAGTTGCCTTGCTTAATTAGCAGTCTCATCTGTCTAGTTCTCTCCGTGAACTAGACATGCTACTGGTTTGGTCTTTGTGAACTCTGTTATGGTGTACTCTGGAATTTTCTTCCCCTTCCCATGTTTTGTGCATGTACCAAAAGTTAAAAGTGTAAACAAAAAAAGAAGGAAAAGAGAAAAAGAAACAGAAAGAGAAATCTCCTTTGAAGAAAGGATTGTACATATACATGATATAAAGTTAAAGTTCCCCACTCTTTATGTCAAAAAACCTGGCTCTGTTCTTGGTAACTTAGTTTTTGTGCCAAGTAAACTTCATTTCTGATCACATTTTGGATGTTCAGTACCCACTAAATTAATTAATGCCTACACTGGAGCCTAACCAGCTGGTCAGTTACCTTGTGAAATTAGTAGTCTGATCTTGTTTAATTTCTGACTACACATGCTGCTGGTTTGGTCTTTGTGGGCTCTGTTAAAGGTATACTCTGCTTGTGGTTAACTTGTCTCATGTCATTCGGCCACCATTCGCATCCCATTCTCTTCATGGACCAAAGGGTTAATCTTAAGCTGTCAATTCTAGATCATATCAGACTGCAACTTGCTGCAACCAAGTTCCTGCTGGTTTCTTGTGGCCTTTTTTGGTTTTTGTATATCATATCATATCAACTTCAGTCCAAAATTTTGTGAACATTCAGACTCTTCATCAGATACTCTTTCGACATGATTTAGCTGATGAGTATCAGATTTTGTGAATATCAGATTATAAATACACCCTAGTCGCTCTCTTTCGCCGTCTCTAAAAAAAATCTTTATTCTCTCATTGGCTGGCCAGTGGTTTGTTTTGCTTTGGTTTAGGGGTGTGATCATGACCTACTTGACCGCATGAAGAAAGCTTGCCGATTGGTCGCCTCTGCTTTCTCTTTGCGTCTCAAAGGGAGATGCCTGCCCTGCATCATGACCTGATCATGTATGTGGCTTTTCCTTTCCGTTATTATCCGTTGCTTTGATCAAACGTTGCTGGTTTACTTTTCTGTAATTTTTGCTTGGAGCTTCCGCTTTGGGCTGCAACACTCGTTTTTTGCATCTGATCTTTTGCTGCTTTGTTCGTTTGCATCTTCAGGTTCCGATTAAGGTCAGAAGATGCGTTGCTTTGGTAAAGAGTTAATTAATTAGGATAATCATGCCGCCATTCTTGTCGACGATTCAGGTTCCGATTGGGCAAGACGAGTGCTGGGCTCGTCAGCGGGCCCAACGGAATTTATTTTTGGACATGACGTGCCATACAAAAACAATCGTCTTGTTGCAATGCTATGTTCTTTATTTGTGTCTCCTGTGCTTAGTTAGCCTACCACATTGTTTGTTCCCAGGCTCCAAAAGCGCTTTTAGTTAAGATAAGGCGAACCATTGGGCAACTTCCAAGAAATTCCGCATGTTCTCCGTTCTAGAACCAGTTTTTATTTGATTCAATCACTTGAGCCAAAGATAACAGGAGGTGCTACTTGAACTTGAATTTTATTTTTAGAGGGAGTACGTATACATACATACATTGATACATACGTATATACCGATACACGAACATATGATTATTATGAATTCACTTGTGCAACTGTTTGATTCTGTCAGATATCGATTCATCGTAACCAAAGCTTGCGTGTACCCTAACCCACACGGACACGGTGATAGGTCCAACCAGTTGTTGTTGGCCGCCACGTGGAATCTCAGTGACAGTGAAGTGGGGCGCACTGCAGAGTGTAGAGACAGACAGGACGGCTTGGTCATCGGGCGGTCATCAGGGCAAGACTAATTAAGTATAGTCAGTATTACGCATCCGTTAGGACTAATCTTGGTACTGTGATCTTCAGCTCTTCATGTTGCTCCGGTAGCAGTAGCACAGAGAAAGATTATAAACTTTGAGCTGAAATCGACGATTCTAGCTGGCTAGCTGGTATGGTTTACTCCGGTTGTTGCTGCAGCTTCGTCTTCTAAGTGTCGTGGTTTGGTTCAAATTTAAACTAAAATCACGACACTTATTTCGAAACGGAGGGAGTATCTTTTAAGCTGGCCTATTGGTCGACGCTCCACCCCAGCTAAAAAAGATTAGACATCTATCGATCCATGCAGTCAGGCACGATTTGCTGCAGATTCATTATAGAGTTTTTTTTGTTTTCACATGGATGGATGGATGGATCGCCCAGTTGCAACTAAACAAAAGCAGAGCATGGCCATGGATGCCATGCCATCATCTTCCCTATATATTTCCTTGTGCAGTGGTGGTAATTTGAACAATTAGTAGTGGCTTGTACAGTACTGTCGATGAACAGGAGCATGCTACAGTGGTCGGAAGCGTGGCAGCTGCAGGACTCAGGCAGGGGGGAGGGGCCGGCGGTGCAAGCGAACGTGTCCATGTGCTATCTCTCAACAGTAGCACGTTATAGCTGGTGATCAGTCACTCGGAAGCATATCTTCAGGGCCGGAGATCAGACGCCGATTTTCAAGGTTGGTACCGACAAGACAAGAGGAATTAGTTACTAGTATGCAGAACGTACACATCATTAAAAACTATGTTAAAAGTACCAATAAACGTTTTGAGGGTATGCATTAACATTTTTGATGGCATACTACTTATGCAATAAGTAGCATCATTAAAACTATGTTTAATTATGAATTCAACGATACTCCCTCCGTCCATGTGCATAAGTACGCCATGGTTGATCCGTACGCAAATTGTCGCTAACCAAATGTGAATCTATTCCGTGGTCGGCCTGATTGAGTTGAAGCTAAGTATTCATCCTTAGAGCATTTCTAGCAGACCCCGTATAATGCCGACCCGCAAAATGTAAAAAGTCTTTACGGGTTTTCCGGACCGTCGCCTGCGCCGGCCTGTAAATCAGTAATTTGCATTTCAATTTCGGGCATGAAAACACATTTTTTTGCTTCTTTATTTTTTTAAGGGCTTTGGAAACATAATAATTCACCAAATCTTTGCTAGAATAGCAAAACCAAAGAAAACAAGAACCACACTTAGGTATTTTAGAAGATATTCAACTTTTAGAACTGCTCCCACTAGTTGGACCAACATTTTCTCCATGCCTTCGTTGTTGATCTACGAATTCTTGATCTTGCATTCTTCATTCTTCTTTTTTGATTTTAAAGAAGTAGACGTTGCTTCCCCTCTAGTTTCTTCTCTAATTGCACATGCAGCCATATCATTAGCCTCAGTTCTACCAAGGAGTGCACACACATCTATTAAGTTTTTTTCTATCAATAAATTGATGTATTCTTCTTCCCAAAACCAAAATGAGTATCCATCTTCCTACACAATACATGACCATCTCAATAAGCTATCGAAATTGAACCGAATAGGTTGATAAAGCCGAATGAAAACAACAACAAATCCCGTCATTTTTGCATTTCAAGAATACCCATCCGGGGTGTTTCGGCGTGCTAGATGTTAGCCGCAGCAGTGTCAGCATGTTTGTGCCTACTCTCTGTTGGGACGATCGACCGCGGACTGTACACGTACCATTGTACAGTACCACGTAGAGTACATGTGTTTGCATGTGGCATGTACACGTACGTATGCATGGCACCGTAGACTGTTTAGCTCCTTGATTGAAGAGGCGTAATTATAGGTTTCTCCCCCGATTAATTTGCCAGGTTTTCTTTTCCCACCACAAGGCAAAAAATGCCAAGTTTATCAAGTTGTGCTAACTGGTGCCTGCCATAGAATATCCGCACGTACGTACACGAGGTAGGAGTACTCCTCAACAAGCACTCCACTACTGGAGTTGTATACTAGTGTACACGTAGATACACAAATTAAGCATATTATAGTGGTAAAGATAATCGATGAATTAAGTTCAGCCTGTCTAGGGATTACACCACGCACAAGTAAACATACGTCGGCGTACTACTTTGATTACTCGTATTGCTTACGGTATACAGTAGTACACTGCTCCAACCACTGTCGCAGGTGGCCGTATGTTGAGCATCCCGCAGTCGCAGCGTAATTAACTAAGTCGTCTTTGTGTTGGTTGGTTAATATTTTTTTTTGACGACAAATAAGTTGACTAATTAACGAGAGCCAGGTTAATTTGATTTTACTACATGCTACCACGGAGTTTACCAGTAGTACGCCGCCGTGGTTGATCCGTACGCAAATTGTCGGTAACCAAATGTTGCTAGCGCTTCATCGACGGTTTATATAGTATACTAGTACTAATTTGACTGTGATTAGACTGATCTTGGCTGCTGCGCGCGCTACTATTTACTGTACTACTAGTAGAACCGAATGAAGAACAAACCGTCGGCGCCCGTTAGCTAACGGACGGACGGAATCCGTTGCCCCTGTAGAGCACGCAACGGAACGGAACAGCGTTATGATATGCATATGTGATGATGTCAGGCTCGGGTGGCCGTAAAGCCAAAGTGAGAGAGCGAGAGAAAAAGCTGATATGCCTTCCCTGGCTTGGCTTGGCTTGGCTTGAGAGTTATCCATGGATGATGGATGGGATCACATGCATCATAGATCATGGATGCCTGCCTCATCAGACTCCAAGAACACCACCACTTTCTCATTAGATTAAGTCTGATCTTTTTCTAGTTGGGATTACATTAATCTGTCTTTCTATACATCCTTTTTCAGTTTTGTGCTGCCTCGCTAGCAAGTTTCCTGCAAACTTTATAGCAGCCGACATGCACAAGGCAGAGTACGTTATATTTTATTGCTACTAGGTAAGATGCGCGTACTTTCGAGAATTAATTATTGAGTGATAATTCCTTGCCTGTGATGGAGATGAAATTTGATGGCCAACTACTTATCACTAGTTAGAGATATTCCATGGAGGCCTTGGCTGGATATATCAAGTTGGATCGATCGTGCGGTTCGCCTTGTCTAATTATACCTAACCTTAAAAATGGCTCACATGTGGACTGGAGTATTTGAGCTCGGGCTCAAATGAGCCTGCATAAACAGTAAAATCGAAATGAAAGGAAAAAAAAATTCAAAACATTCTGATTTGTTTTGCGATAAACTTTGACAAATTTTAGAAGTGCTTGAAAATTTTCATCATGAGATCACATTCGAGGGAGGCGTGACAAAAAAACAAAAACGATGTTCTGAAAATGCTACTTTCGAAAGTATTTTGGAACACAGATTTATTTTTGCAACACCTTCCAGATTGTGATCTCATGATGAAAATTTGCAAACACTTAGAACATTTGCCAAAGTATACCACAAAAAAAAAGTTCAGTTTTTGTTTATGAATTTACTGTTCATCCGGGCTCAAAGAGCTCGAGCTCAAAAGGATACTTTCCATAATTGTGATCCACGGCTTGCATGTGTTCATTCATGCTCGACCCGGATCTAACCCGTCGACATAGACCTACGTACACCGGTTGTCTATTTGGGGCTGGATTAGGTCATTCCAGCACTAATACAACTTCTTATTTATTTATTTAGAAAGAGTTTTCCGTGAATGAGAAACACTGAAACATAATTCATTTTTCTTATGTGATTAATTGAATGTTAATAAAGAGGAAGACAATTTCAAGAGGACACACGTAAACATAGTTTTCTCAACAAAACATATGTGGTGCATGTCGAAATCCTTCTACAACTTCAGGCATATATATGAAAATAAGAATTCGGCATCACCTTGATTCAGTTGGCTCTTACAGGATAACTTCTATAATAAGTGAATTAAAGAAAAATTTCTGTAAGAACATTGATAAAGAAAGGGCCGTTGTCATATTTCCGTGTTATGGATAACTACGTCCGAGAACCGCTCATCATAAGCATTTTGTGATGCAACCCCTGATAAACCCCACTTGACTATGTGATCAGATTCTGGTATCTATTAAAGCAAGATAGTACACTTCATGGTGCAAGTTTATCCTGGCTTGTGTTTTTATTGTGCAGAATAAACATTAAACACATCTTTATGCCAAAATAAATATAGTGTAGCATGAGTCTTATATATTATTTCTGGTCTAATTAATCCTGATATGCGTGTTGTAGGTCGGCATCCTCTTCCGATGTACTCCCTCCGTCCCAAAATAAATGACTCAACTTTGTACTAACTTTAGTACAAAGTTAGTGTAAAGTTGAGTAATTTATTTTGGGATGGAGGGAGTATTTCTTTTACCTATTGGATGTGTCTTTATGGTTCCTGACATTATCTAGAAACCTTTACCAGTTTATTAGGTCTTACTTTTGCTAACTCCCTCTTTTGGTCAATAGTCGATCAGTGGGATTTATTCTTTCTCTCCGACAGGTTCTGAATTCCTCCACCTCTTATCATCTCATTTTTTCTAGAGAAAAAAATGTATTGGTCCAAGATACATTGTTAAGATATTAGCTTTTGATCTCGCATGCAATGCTTGTCATGCAAGTTTTTTTTTATCAATAGTGTAATATCAGGGATTGAGAACACAGAAGATCACGTGTCCCTTTCGATGAAAATTGATGGACAAATAGGCAAAAGGGAACAAATAATTGGACAAGCTAGTGTCCAAGTGTGTGCAGATATAAAACCTGGAAATTAGATGGACCTGCAGGGATCAATCACAGATGAGGCTCATAGATATGGGTGTAGACATACATCTTCATTTATTGAAAAGGAAAAGGATAATTCAAGAGGAAATATTAGACTGACCATTCAGCCATCGGTCTAATCTCATTCTCTCCATGTACCAAAGGTTTAATCCTAAGCTTTCAATTCTCGATCATATCAGACTGAACTGCAACCACCATCTTGTTGATTTCTGCGGGCTCTTCCGCTCTTGCTAAACATCTGATTGTCTGACTTTTGATCAGCTAATAATATAGTCTCTTTGGGGGTCCTAAATGCATTTCTATAATAGAGTGGTCGCCTTCTTTCGCCGTCTCTACAAAAATTGATTTCTTGTCTCATTGCCTGGTCTGGTTTGCGTTGGTTTTACAGGTGTGATCGTGACTGGCCCATGTGTGAATGACTCAATGTTCATCTTCATCCCATGTCTCTTCTTATGGGGCATTTCACTGAGCAGCTTCTAAGTGGCCGGAGTATAACGGCCGTCGTGGAGCTTTATGCGCCAGGTGAGGAGCTCGACGTCGAGGGACCCCTATGGCAAGCCAGCCAATATATTTGTCATTTTGTAAGCCATTTGCATCAAAACGAGGCATAACATAATTTCTGAACAAAATACATTTCTTTTTCGGAAAGGAAGAAGAGACGATCTCTGCACAAGAAGGAAAAAACGGCACAAAACCAAAAGAATAGTTCTCCTCCCAGGCGATTGAGAGCTCACATCCCCCATTTTTCAAGGGCAAAAAGGCCCACCACTTGATACTAGAGTACTGTATGAACCAACTGAAGAACTGGCAGAGGGCTATACCAATATGAGATCTGGAGTCGCGGATCTAGCCCAATTTTTTAGGGTGGGGCAATAGGTAGAAGGGGTGGGATTTTTTCTACTTATTTTTCTTCACACCCATATGGGCTGGGTCAAACTCTTAGGGTGGAGCCACCCTGCACCCTATTGGATCTGCCATGCCAAAACATCTTTTTTCATGTGTACGAAAACCGTAATAAATTTATGAAATAAATATGTATATAGCATACATACTTATACGCCTTACTGTCTAGCAAGCAGCATGTGGGCAACATCAATTTGGTTCTGCGCTCTAGCTGACTGGGTGTTTGTACGCGCTGTTTTGCTCATTGACAATAATTCAAGACTCACACCCCCAAAATAAATCCATTTAGCAACCAAAAACAGTCGACCAGTTACATAACTAAAATTTAGCTGGTGCACGCTTCGGGTTGTCGCCACCGCCCTCGTCTCTTAATTAGCTAGCCAACGCGTGGAGATCAGTTGAACTTCATGCAGTAATCCTCGAGCTTCTTGCAGTTGTGATGGCACGCTAGTCCGAGCATGGTCACCACGTTTCGTTCTGACACGCACTCACCAACCAAGGTATCGCACTTGTCCTTCATCCTGTCCAGATGGAAGCGAGACGCGGCAACCAACATGTCTTGGGCAATAGTTGTCACACCATGCCCCGTAGCAAGGGCTATTTCTTCCAAGGGAGGCAGCTCGTCGGTGTAGATGAAGCGAAGCACCGCCTTGAAGACTTCAACCCTCATACCCCAGACCGGTACGATGTACTCCTCCTCCTGGTTGGTGGCCAGAACCATCGTGTATAGGGCCGGGGACCGTGTGGCGTTGATGAGGCTGTGTGCGTGAATCTCTCTGTTTTCGACTAGAAACGTCACATCTGCACCCTTCTCGCTCACCAGGAGCTGCTCAAGATGAGACACAATGTTGGGTGGTGGCGCAAGAGTCATGTCTTCGACACCGGCTGAAGTGGCACTCGTAACAGTGCACAACTTGTTGGTCAATACAAAGTCGCAGCGAATGGTTAGAGAGCCATCATCAGCGTATACTGACACATCATCTTCCTGGCTGATCAAACACGAAAACCCACAAGAATCACCTTCCGAGTTGAAGGTTTCTTCAGCTTGCCACATGATGAGGGGCGAGTTGCCACCAGGGTCATCAATCATGAAACATAAGGACACCCTAACACTAGCCGTTCCTGGATCGGTCAACAATTCAGTGAACACGGAAATTCTCCCTTCCTTCACTGATACCTCCAACTTCCAGTCATGGCCTCCTATCTGGAAAGTGTCAGAACTGAATCTTTGTTTAACACCATGGCTCGTATGCAGGCTCTTAAAGTTTGGGATCCTCAACTCGTGTATACCGTGAGCCACCTCCGACGTGTTATACGTCAACACAGTCCGTTGCTCCGGCCGGCAGAGGCTGGTGTATGCGTGGCTGTCCACTAATTTACAAGTGGCTACTTTGTCTGTGACACCTGCTAGGAAAGAACATCAGCTTTCCTTTAGCTGACGGCAGCTATGCCGGCCGTGCACCGCCATCAACGTCGGAATGACAGACGCAATGTCTATGCTTTCGGACAATATCTTCTCACACATGAGCCTTAGCTTCTCTAGGTCGTAGCGATCCGCGGCAACGAGCAGGTCAAGCGCCATGTCCACACGACGCCTCGCGGCACATTTTTCTTTGCAACCACGTTTAATAGTCGCCTTTCCTTTGATGGGCATCTCGTCGGTGTAGATAAAGCGGATCATGGCCCTGAAAGTTGAGGCGCTCATGTCATCGACCACGACGCGACGGGTGGCGCTCTCTCTCATGTCACCGAGGAGCTCGGCGGCGAACACGGATGACTGCATGGCAAGGA
The DNA here is from genome assembly GCF_018294505.1 of Triticum aestivum. Classification (NCBI taxonomy): domain Eukaryota; kingdom Viridiplantae; phylum Streptophyta; class Magnoliopsida; order Poales; family Poaceae; genus Triticum; species Triticum aestivum. The sequence goes on from NC_057800.1 coordinate 8,779,417, forward strand.
TGAGCCTGTGCGCCTGGATCTCGGCGGATGGGCTCTCCTGCTGGGATCCCTGCACGCACTATCGTGCAGGGCCAACCAGCGGCCAACACGTGGCCTGGTGGACCCCATCACTAAAACAACCAGCCCGTATCTCTCTAATTACATAAAATCAGTAAAACTGCCTTTCTTTCTCGCGTATCAACAGATTGCCGCCAAAATCACCAACATCCTTTCTCCTATCTATCTACTCCATTGTGGATCACACGAGAATAGATCAGGATCGATAGAGAATTGCCCTCTCACGTGGACCAGCATCTACGGTGTTCTTCGGCATGGAAGGAGCTCCTGCGACTTCAACCATAGGTTTGTTGTTGTGTCTTGAATCTGCAAATTATCAACACTCTCATCATATGGAGGAGACAAGATTAAACAGAAACAAAGGAAGAGCTTATTTATGACATGCAAATTAATCCTTGAGACTTAGCTCCACGTACTTCATCTTCCATAGGTCTGTTTCTTGTGTCTTCTTTGCCAATTGTAATGATAGAGATTATTGTATCTAAGAAAAAGGACAATGTTTTGCTAATGCTCCTATGAATACAGTGTGATATTTGGCAAAATATGTTGTCCCATCTTCAAGTGTTGTTCAGGTTTCACTACAACAGGACTCTGAATATTGTGTTTTTTTTAACAAAACTGTGTCGTCCATGAATTAATTAGTATATGATATTTTTATGTTGTGTAGATCATGAGACCACTAATGTGGGAGAGGCAGGTCGAAAGACAGATGATTATTACAGCAAAAGGTTAAAACCAGAGATAGGAATGGAATTTGAGAATGAAGATATAGCATATGAGTTTTATAATGCATATGCAGGACATGTAGGTTTCAGTGTTAGGAAATTTTGGCATGATAAATCCTCAACGAATGTTATTCGAACAAAGAAATTTGTATGCTCAAAGGCAGGTTTCAAGGACAAGAGCAAGGAACAATGCCAGCGGAAGCGAGCAGATACAAGAGTTGGATGTCTGGCAGAGATGACCATCAAAATAAGTGCTAACGGAAAATATGTTGTAAGCAGCTTGGAGGATGCCCATAATCATGAACTCGTAACTCCAAGCAAATCCCATCTACTGCGATCCCAAAGAAGAATTACAGAAGCTCAAAAGGCCCAGATTGACATATTGAATGATTCGGGTATTAGACCAAAATCTGGTCATGAAGTGATGAGTAGGCAAGCAGGGGGCCGACAAAGTCTTTGCTTCGGTCGCAAAGATTATAAAAATTATCTCCGGTCAAAGCGTATGCAATCAATCCAAGAAGGAGACACAGGTGCCATTCTTCAATACCTACAGGAGAAGCAAATGGAAAATCCTTCCTTTTTTTATGCAATACAAGTAGATGAAGAGGATATGATGACCAATATATTCTGGGCAGATGCAAGATCAATATTAGATTATCACTACTTTGGTGATGTGGTATGCTTTGACACAACCTTTAAGACAAATAGTTATGGAAGACCATTTGCCCCTTTTGTTGGTGTCAACCATCATAAACAAACAGTGATTTTTGGAGCTGCATTATTGTACGATGAAATAGCTGATACGTTTGAATGGTTATTTGAAACATTCAAAAGGGCTATGTCAGGGAAAGAACCAAAAACAATATTGACCGACCAATGTCCTGCCATTATTAGTGCCATTGACAAGGTTTTTACCAATTCAATACATCGTCTATGTGTGTGGCACATGTATCAGAATGCTGCAAAACATTTGAGTCATGTTTTCCAAGGTTCAAAGACATTTAAGAAAGATTTTGGCAAGTGTGTTTATGATTTTGAAGAAGTTGATGATTTCTTAGCAGGTTGGAATGATATGCTAGTGAAATATAATTTGGAAGACAATGACTGGCTACATAGATTATTTCAGAACAAGGAGAAGTGGGCTTTGGTTTATGGTCGGCAGACCTTTTGTGCGGATATGAAATCTACGCAAAGAAGCGAGAGTATGAATGCACTATTGAAGCGATACTTGCATGTTCGCCTTGATTTATTAGATTTCTTCAAGCACTATGAGAGGGCCGTGGATGATAGAAGGTATGCTGAAGTAGAAAGTGATTTCTATGCGAGTCAAACATCACCAAAAGTGCCACATGTGCAGATGTTGATTCAAACTTCCAAAGTATATACACCTGCTATGTTCGAGGTATTTAAACAAGAATTTTACATGGTAATGGGATATTGTGTGTATGAAAGTGGCCGTGCTGCCTCTATTTCTGAATTCAAGGTTACCCATTCAGCTAGCCAAAATAGTCATACAGTGAAATTTGATCACAATGGATCAAAAGTTTCCTGCTCATGCAAAAAGTTTGAATTTATTGGGGTCTTGTGTCGTCATGCATTGAAGGTGTTGGACCACAACAATATTAAGGAGTTGGCACCGGAATATATCTTGAAAAGATGGACAAGGCAAGCAAAATCAGGGCCATCATATGCAATTCAAAAGTGCGCTGATGACGAAGATGCTAGAGTTGTGCTAGCTAGACAGTATGGATCACTATGTCGCACTTACAATAACATTTTGAGCAAAGCAACAGCAAACAAAGAGGCATATGCACTACTGCAAAGTATGTCAATAGAACTAATGGAAAAGGTGGACCAGATTTTACATGGAAGCAACCAATCGAAAGATATACCATCAAATCATGAACAAGCTGAGAAACAAGCAGAGAAACAGCCAGTTAAATGCAACAATGAGAATGTTGTCCAAGAAAAAGGAATAAGGAGAAAAGAAAAAGGAAATAGCAGTAAGAGGATTAAATCTGGATTGGAACTAAACAAAAAGAATACACACAAGAAAGGTATGGTACAGCTCAAGAAATGGCTATATAATTATCTGCTCATGTTATTCAAATAGATCTAACAGTTTCTTTTCCAAATAGGTCAAGCAACAACATGCAAGAATAGGAATGGTGATTGTGCTTCTGCCTCAACTGAAGCAAATCCTAGCTTCACCATGTCAAATCAGTACTCCAACTTGCAAGTACTGCAGAGTGCCATGCCTCTAGTACCACATGCTACGAACTACAGTTTGCAAGTATCATCGCACGCTATGCCTCCACTACCACATGTTGCGAACTACAGTTCGCAAGTATTGTCGCACGCTATCCCTCCGAACCCACAAGCTACGAACTACAATTCGCAAGTATTTCCGCGCGCTATGCCTCCGCACCCACAAGCTACAAACTCCAATTTGCAAGTATTGCCGCATGCTATGCCTCCGCAACCACAGGCAGAAAACTACAATTTGCATCTACTTCCTCAGACTATGACACCAGTGCCACAGCCACAGAATTATAATTTGCAAGTACTGCATCACGGCCTGCCTCAACTACCGCAGGCAGATGCTACTTCTTTTCAGCAGTTACTCGGCTTGCAACCACAGCAACCATATTTCTATTATGGCACTCAACCAAGTCAGGTATATTTACTTGGTTAGTCGTTAAAAATTAAGACGAACATGCATAGGTCATTCACTTCCATTAACTTTAAACTGTATGTAGAGTTCTGTATTGATACCGAACTCGGAATGGCCAGCATATCAAAATGACCAGCTGCCGACTAAGGTATTGTTTCACTTACAAGTCAGACTCTCAAATTCAAGTTTATTTCTCACACGAAATCGTTCCTTTTTTTTATTTCAGGACTTGGGTAGCCAATCAAGCCATGGACAAGATGGCACTTTTAAATAGCTCATTCGCAAAAAAAATAGCTCTATATAAACTTTGCTTCTAAGGATTGCTCTACAAAACAATTTTTTTTTGAGGGTTGCTCTACAAAACAATTACGTCCCCATGTAATAGTTAATCTTACTGTTCCTTTTGGTGTGAGATGTATAACGGATTTATTCTAAATGGATATATATAGGTGCACCGATTAGTTGCTGGTTATTTCTCTGTGGTTCCATCCACAAGGATCTTTCACCAATTTGAGATTTCTGTGACTGTCCTGTGACTAAAAACAGAGAACATAGTTGAACATAGCTACATGACGCTGCCTAGTTTGAAGTCATTGAAAGCTAGTTTAATCTCAAATTAACGGTTATCTTAGCAACATACTAGCAGTAATTAATTGGATAGCCCTTGTACTAGTTTGAAGCCATCGTAAGCTAGCTACTAGTACACGATAGATGAAGAAATCAGCTACCACTAACCTGTAACCTCTGTCCGGCGAGTGTGCATCTGGCTCCCGTCTTGATGTGCGCCTGCACGGCCTCTTGCGGCATCCCAGCGAAGCAGTGCTGCACCCAGCCGGCCGCATGCCCTGCAGTTCCCCACCTTCTCCAAGGGATCTGGTCGGTCCAGGAGGGGAACGGCGGCATGCCAGAGCAGCTGCTCCAGCCTTGGCCGGGGCTTGGGCGCGCCGGAGTCAGGCAGCAGCAGCCGCGGCTGCTCCCTCTGTTGCTCGCCACGACCACGACGCTGCCGGACGGCGAACCTCACTTTCTGGAACTCTCTATCTCTCTCACTCACGGAGCTTAGTTCAGTGGAATAATGGTAGTACTAGCTCGAAGCGTCCGCGGCGGATAAGGCAAGGAGAAGGACTTTTCAGAAAATTAAACAAAACAAAATCTGTTTATTAAGTGGTGGGGTCCACCAGGCCTCGTGTTGGCCGCTGGTTGGCCCTGCACAATAGTGGGTGCAGGGCTCCCAGCAGGAGAGCCGGACCCGGATCTCGGCCTCCTCCACGACGAACGTCACGTCCGGCACCATGCATGCAGGTGTTGTACTCTTTGGCTCCAACGAGAGGAAAAGAAGCTTTTGCATATCCTCGGCGATAGCAGACTCCTCCTCCTCCGCCCGGAGGACCTCGACAATGCAGATGATGGTGAGGCGGTCGTCTTGCACGTAGCGGCTCTCATGGTCGCGGAATGCCTCCGGCACCGGCAACGTCCAGCTCCTGCCGGCCCGAGACAGCTGCCAGCTGTTGCCGGACCACACGGGGAAAGTGTAGGCTTCGTCGCTCTCCCACACGGCGGCGGGCCACCGGCCAAGCGGGTCCTCGATCCTCAGGCTGGCCGCTGGCCTTGGCGACGACGGCGTCGTCGGTCATGTAGGGGGTGAGCAGCAGGAGAGCGATAGAGGCGAGGTGCCCGTCGTCATCGAAGCTGCAGTCTAAGGCCCAGTTGTGGCCGCCGACCTTGAAGGCGCCGGAGAGGATGGAGTAGTGGGCGTTGTTGGCCAGCGCCGCGCGAGCGTTGTAGCCGACGATGTGGAACTCATGCTCGCCTCGGACGAACGATGTCGGCCTACGCGACGCCGGAACGGCGGCCGGCGGGGTAGACCGCTTCTTCCATGGGCAACGGCGAGTCATCTGCAATGCTGCTGCTGGCTGACCGCTAGCTTGCTGGATGGATAGCTTCCTTCCGGTGGATACATGGGATTATATAGGCGTAGTAGAAGCTAACCTATTTCCTTCCATGTACGAGCGGGACATGAATGGATAGCTTCACGAACCCGAGTAGGACTCGCCATCAACAGCACGCAGTTCCAATCGGATTGCTTTAGGGCCCTTTCCGAAACTCTCCATCACCATCACGAAGCAAAGCGGTTCGGCTCGTGTGCTCCGGTTTTATTTTTCTTTTGTTATTTTTCACCAGTTTCTTTGCCGGGTTTTCTAGTTTTCTGAACGGTTTTTTTCCATCTTTTACTAATTGTTTTTTACAAAAAGGTTCTGTGTGCATTTAAAAAATGCTCAGCACGTATTGCAAAAAAAATCACCGTACATAAAGAAAAAGTTCTCTGTATATTAAAAATGCCCACCTTATATTAAAAATCTGTGTGTATTTTAAAATATGTAAACAGCTAGCCCCCACTATTAGGATTTCCCTAACTTCTCCTTGAGCCACATCACTTAAATTATTTTAGCGGTTGGATTTGCTAGATTAGTGTACGACAGACATCAGATATGCACTTGGGAGCAGCTGCACCAAGCTTATGCACGCATGCATGCAATGCCTCTTTTTTTTGCGGAATGAACATTTGTATTACTCATTCATAAGATCCTTGCAATCAGCTTGAACCACTTCTAAAACCCTGGGCGGGCCTGAGCCTATCCAGGTCATAGTTCTTTGTTCGATTCTAGCGAAACTAGCAAGACAGTCACTAGCATTATTTTGACTACCACTCACATGAATAACACACGTTTCTCTAAGACCTCTCAGATATTTAATCTCCTTAACTAGTGCAGCATACACCGATCTGTCCACCTCCCTTCCTTGAATCATGGAAACCGCAGAGATCGAATCCATTTCAATGATAATTGGCGAACTGCTTCGCTGAAGAGCCAGCGAAAGTCCTTCCATACAGCCACAGAGCTCAACTTCCAACGCATCCCGGCACGAGAACAGTTGTCTGCATGCCAAGAAGATCACGTCGCCAGCTTCATTACGTAGGATCATTCCGGCACCCGTTGTTCCATCCAAATGATATGATCCATCCGTATTAAGCTTGAGCCACCCTTGAGTGGGTGGATTCCACCTTACAACCTTCTCCATAGACATGGCCGCCGGCTCCCTTTTCTCACACGATAAGCTCACCTTCCCTTTTCTAAGTTCAGCAACTGAATCTGATCTGATTGCAATGATGGAGTCCAAGTAGCTTTGGAGAAATCTACATGAGGCCTCCACCCAATATGTAAGCAGCTTCACCAAGGTCTTTCATTGAAAAACTCTTATTCAAGTATCCCTTTATGCTATCCAGAAATTCTATATCATTTCCAATCAGTAATATGTCATCCACATACAATATCAGAAATGCTACAGAGCTCCCACTCACTTTCTTGTAAATACAGGCTTCTCCGAAAGTCTGTATAAAACCAAATGCTTTGATCACACTATCAAAGCGTTTATTCCAACTCCGAGAGGCTTGCACCAGTCCATAAATGGATCGCTGGAGCTTGCACACTTTGTTAGCTCCCTTTGGATCGACAAAACCTTCCGGTTGCATCATATACAACTCTTCTTCCAGAAATCCATTCAGGAATGCAGTTTTTACATCCATCTGCCAAATTTCATAATCATAAAATGCGGCAATTGCTAACATGATTCGGATAGACTTAAGCATCGCTACGGGTGAGAAGGTCTCATCATAGTCAATCCCTTGAACTTGTCGAAAACCTTTTGCGACAAGTCGAGCTTTGTAGACAGTAACATTATCGTCAGCGTCAGTCTTCTTCTTGAAGATCCATTTATTCTCAATTGCTTGCCGATCATCGGGCAAGTCAACCAAAGTCCATACTTTGTTCTCATACATGGATCCCATCTCAGATTTCATGGCTTCAAGCCATTTTGCGGAATCTGGGCTCACCATCGCTTCTTCATAGTTTGTAGGTTCATCTGTTGGAAATATGCCCTAGAGGCAATAATAAATTGATTATTATTATATTTCCTTGTTCATGATAATCGTTTATTATCCATGCTATAATTGTATTGATAGGAAACTCAGATACATGTGTGGATACATAGACAACACCATGTCCCTAGTAAGCCTCTAATTGACTAGCTCGTTGATCAATAGATGGTTACGGTTTCCTGACCATGGACATTGGATGTCATTGATAACGGGATCACATCATTGGGAGAATGATGTGATGGACAAGACCCAATCCTAAGCATAGCACTAGATCGTGTAGTTCGTATGCTAAAGCTTTTCTAATGTCAAGTATCATTTCCTTAGACCATGAGATTGTGCAACTCCCGGATACCGTAGGAGTGCTTTGGGTGTGCCAAACGTCACAACGTAACTGGGTGGCTATAAAGGTACATTACAGGTATCTCTGAAAGTGTCTGTTGGGTTGGCACGAATCGAGACTGGGATTTGTCACTCCGTGTAAGCGGAGAGGTATCTCTGGGCCCACTCGGTAGGACATCATCATATGCGCAATGTGACCAAGGAGTTGATCACGGGATGATGTGTTACGGAACGAGTAAAGAGACTTGCCGGTGACGAGACTGAACAAGGTATAGGGATACCGACGATCGAATCTCGGGCAAGTACAATACCGCTAGACAAAGGGAATTGTATACGGGATTGATTAAGTCCTTGACATCGTGGTTCATCCGATGAGATCATCATGGAACATGTGGGAGCCAACATGGGTATCCAGATCCCGCTGTTGGTTATTGACCGGAGAGTCGTCTCGGTCATGTCTGCATGTCTCCCGAACCCGTAGGGTCTACACACTTAAGGTTCGGTGACGCTAGGGTTGTAGAGATATTAGTATGCGGTAACCCGAATGTTGTTCGTAGTCCCGGATGAGATCCCGGACGTCACGAGGAGTTTCGGAATGGTCCGGAGGTAAAGAATTATATATAGGAAGTGCTATTTCGGCCATCGGGACAAGTTTCGGGGTCACCGGTATTGTACCGGGACCACCGGAAGGGTCCCGGGGGTCCACCGGGTGGGGCCACCTGCCCCGGAGGCCACATGGGCTGTAGGGGGTGTGCCTTGGCCTATATGGGCCAAGGGCACCAGCCCCAAGAGGCCCATGCGCCAAGAGAAGAGAAAAAGGGGAGAGTCCTAAAGGGGGAAGGCACCTCCGAGGTGCCTTGGGGAGGATGGACTCCTCCCCCCCTTGGCCGCACCCTTCCTTGGAGGAAGGGGCAAGGGCTGCGCCTCCCCCTCTCCCTTGGCCCTATATATAGTGGGGAAAAGGAGGAGCAAACCAATCTAAGGCCTGACGCCTCCCTTCCCCTCCCGTGACACATCTCCCTCCTCCCGCAGCGCTTCGCGAAGCCCTGTTGGAATCCCGCTACTTCCACCACGCCGTCGTGCTGCTGGATCTCCTCAACCTCTCCCTCTCTCCTTGCTGGATCAAGGCATGGGAGACGTCTTCGGGCTGTACGTGTGTTGAACGCGGAGGTGCCGTCCGTTCTGCACTTGGTCATCGGTGATTTGAATCACGACGAGTACGACTCCATCAACCCCGTTCACTTGAACGCTTCCGCTTAGCGATCTACAAGAGTATGTAGATGCACTCTCCTTCCCCTCGTTGCTGGTCTCTCCATAGATAGATCTTGGTGACACGTAGGAAAATTTTGAATTTCTGCTATGTTCCCCAACAGTGGCATCATGAGCTAGGTCTATTGCGTAGATTCTATGCACGAGTAGAACACAAAGTAGTTGTGGGCGTTGATTTTGTTCAATATGCTTGCCGTTACTAGTCTTATCTTGATTCGATGGTATTGTGGGATGAAGCGGCCCGGACCAACCTTACACGTACTCTTACGTGAGACCGGTTCCACCGACAAACATGCACTAGTTGCATAAGGTGGCTGGCGGGTGTCTGTCTCTCCCACTTTAGTCGGATCGGATTCGATGAACAGGGTCCTTATGAAGGGTAAATAGAAATTGGCATATCACGTTGTGGTTTTGCGTAGGTAAGAAACGTTCTTGCTAGAAACCCATAGCAGCCACGTAAAACATGCAAACAACAATTAGAGGACGTCTAACTTGTTTTTGCAGGGTATGCTATGTGATGTGATATGGCCAAAAGGATGTGATGAATGATATATGTGATGTATGAGATTGATCATGTTCTTGTAATAGGAATCACGACTTGCATGTCGATGAGTATGACAACCGGCAGGAGCCATAGAAGTTGTCTTAATTTATTTATGACCTGCGTGTCAACATAAACGTCATGCAATTACTTTACTTTATTGCTAACCATTAGCTGTAGTAGTAGAGGTAACAGATGACGTGACAACTTCATGGAGACACGATGATGGAGATCATGATGATGGAGATCATGGTGTCATGCCGGTGACGATGATGATCATGGAGCCCCAAGATGGAGATCAAAGGAGCTATATGATATTGGCCATATCATGTCATTATTATTTGATTGCATGTGATGTTTATCATGTTTACACATCTTATTTACTTAGAACGACGGTAGTAAATAAGATGATCCCTCATAACAATTTCAAGAAGTGTTCTCCCCTAACTGTGCACCGTTCCTAAAGTTCGTCGTTTCTAAGCACGCCGTGATGATCGGGTGTGATGGATCCTTACGTTCACATACAACGGGTGTTGACGAGCCTAGCATGTACAGACATGGCCTCGGAACACATGCAAACACTTAGGTTGACTTGACGAGCCTAGCATGTACAGACATGGCCTCGGAACACAGAAGACCGAAAGGTCGAGCATGAGTCGTATGGTAGATACGATCAACATGAAGATGTTCACCGACGTTGGCTAGTCCGTCTCACGTGATGATCGGACACGGCCTAGTTGACTCGGATCATGTAATCACTTGGATGACTAGAGGGATGTCTATCTGAGTGGGAGTTCATAAGATGAACTTAATTATCCTGAACATAGTCAAAAGGATTTTGCAAATTATGTCGTAGCTCACGCTATAGTTCTACTGTTTAGATATGTTCCTAGAGAAAAATTAGTTGAAAGTTGATAGTAGCAATTATGCGGACTAGGTCCGTAAACTGAGGATTGTCCTCATTGCTTCATAGAAGGCTTATGTCCTTAATGCACCGCTCAGTGTGCTGAACCTCGAACGTCGTCTGTGGATGTTGCGAACATCTGACATACACATTTTGATAACTACGTGATAGTTCAGTTAAATGGTTTAGAATTGAGGCACCAAAGATGTTTTGAAACGTTGCGAAACATATGAGATGTTTCGAGGGCTGAAATTGGGATTTCAGGCTCGTGCCCACGTCAAGAGGTATAAGACCTCCGACGATCTTCTTAGCCTGCAGACTAAGGGAGAAAAGCTCAATTGTTGTGCTTGTGCTCAGATTGTCTGAGTACAACAATCGCTTGAATCAAGTGGGAGTTGATCTTCCAGATGAGATAGTGATGTTTCTCCGAAGTCATTACCACCAAGCTGCTAGAGCTTCGTGATGAACTATAATATATCAGGGACATATATGATGATCCTTGAGATATTCGCGATGTTAGACACCACAAAAGTAGAAATCAAGAAGGAGCATCAATTGTTGATGGTTGGTGAAACCACTAGTTTCAAGAAGGGCAAGGGAACAAAGGGATACTTCATGAAACGGCAATTCAGCTGCCGCTCTAGTGAAGAAACCCAAGGTTGAACCCAAACCCGAGACTAAGTGCTTCTGTAATAAGGGGAACAACCACTGGAGCAGAATTACCCTAGATACTTGGTAGATTAGAAGGCTGGCAAGGTCGATAGAAATATATTGGATATACATTGTGTTGATGTGTACTTTACTAGTACTCCTAGTAGCACCAGGGTATTAGATACCGGTTCAGTTGCTAAGTGTTAGTAACTCGAAATAAAAGCTACGGAATAAACGGAGACTAGCTAAAGGTGAGCTGACGATATGTGTTGGAAGTGTTTCCAATGTTGATATGATCAAGCATCGCACGCTCCCTCTACCATCGAGATTGGTGTTTGCGTTGAGCATAGACATGATTGGATTATGTCTATCGTGATACGGTTATTCATTTAAGGAGAATAATGGTTACTCTGTTTATTTGAATAATACCTTCAATGGTCTTACACCTAAAATAAATGGTTCATTGAATCTCGATCGTAGTGATACACATGTTCATGCAAAAAGATAGTAATGATAGAACCACCTGCTTGTGGCACTGCCACGTAAGTCATATCGGTATAAAACGCATGAAGAAGCTCCATGTTGATGGATCTTTGGACTCACTCATTTTTGAAAGGTTTGAGACATGCGAACCATGTCTATTGGTGTATATGCATGAAGAAACTCCATGCAAATGGACCGTTTTGTACTCGCTTGATTTTGAATCACTTGAGACATGCAAATCATACCACATGGGCAAGATGACTGAAAGCCTCGTTTTCAGTAAAATGGAACAAGAAAGCAACTTGTTGGAAGTAATACATTTTTGATGTGTGCAGTCCAATGAGTGCTGAGGCATGTAGTGGACATCGTTATGTTCTTACTTCACAGATGATTTGAGTAAATGTTGAGTATATTTACTTGATGAATCACGAGTCTGAATTATTGAAAGGTTCAAGTAATTTCAGGGTGAAGTTGAAAGATCATCGTGACAAGAGGATAAAATATCTATGATATGATCATAGAGATGAATATCTGAATTACGAGTTTGGCACAGAATTAAGACATTGTGGAAATTGTTTCACAACTGATACAGCCTGGAACACCATAGTGTGATGGTGTGTCCGAACATCATAACTGCACCCTATTGGATATGATGCATACCATGATGTCTCTTATCAAATTACCACAATAGTTTATGGGTTAGGCATTAGAGACAACCACGTTCACTTTAAAAGGGGCACCACGTAATTCCGATGAGATGACACCGTATGGACTATGGTTTAAAGAAACCTAAGTTGTCATTTCTTAAAAGTTTGGGGCTGCGACGCTTCTGTGAAAAAGTTTCAGGCTGATAAGCTCAAACCCAAAGCGGATAAATGCATCTTCATAGGACAACCCAAAAACAGTTGGGTATACCTCCTGTCTCAGATCCGAAAGCAATAAAGGATTGTTTCTAGAATCGGGTCCTTTCTCGAGGAAAAGTTTCTCTTGAAAGAATTGAGTGGGAGGATGGTGGAGACTTGATGAGGTTATTGAACCGTCTCTTCAACTAGTGTGTGGCAGGGCACAGGAAGTTGTTCCTGTGGCACCTACACCAATTGAAGTGGAAGCTTATGATAGTGATCATGAAACTTCAGATCAAGTCACTACCAAACCTCGTGGGATGACAAGGATGCGTACTACTTCAGAGTGGTACGTAATCCTGTCTTGGAAGTCATGTTGCTAGACAACAATAAACCTACGAGCTATGGAGAAGCAATGGTGGGCCTATATTCCGATAAATGGCTTGAGGCCATATAATCCGAGAGAGGATCCATGTATGAAAACAAAGTGTAGACTTTGGAAGAACTACTTGATGGTCGTAAGGCTGTTGAGTGTAGATGGATTTTAAAAGGAAGACAGACAATGATGGTAAATGTCACCATTAAGAAAGCTCGACTTGTCGTTAAGATGTTTTCTGACAAGTTCAAGGAGTTGACTATGGTGAGATTTTCTCACTCGTAGCGATGCTAAGAGTCTGTTGGAATTATATTAGCGATTACTTCATTATTTATGAAATCATGCAGATAGGATGTCAAAACATTGTTTCCTCGACGATTTTCTTGAGGAAAGGTTGTATGTGATACAAGCGGAAGGTTTTTGTCAATCCTGAAAGATGATAATAAGTATGCAAAGCTCCAGCAATCCTTCTAAGGACTGGAGTAAGCATCTCGGAGTTGGAATGTATGCTTTGATGATGATCAAAGATTTTGGGTTTATACAAAGTTTATGAGAAACTTGTATTTCCAAAGAAGTGAGTGGGAGCACTATAGAATTTCTGATGAGTATATGTTGTTGACATATTGTTGATCAGAAATGATGTAGAATTTCTGGAAAGCATATAGGGTTATTTGGAAAGTGTTTTTCAATGAAAACCTAGATTAAGCTATTTGAACATTGAGCATCAAGATCTATAAGGATAGATCAAAACGCTTAATGGTACTTTCAAATGAGCACATACCTTGACATGATCTTGAAGGTGTTCAAGATGGATCAGTCAAATAAGGAGTTCTTGGCTGAGTTATAAGGTATGAAGTTAAGACTTAAAGCTCGACCACGGCAGAATAGAGAGAAAGGACGAAGGTCGTCCCCTATGCTTAAGACATAGGCTCCACAGTATGCTATGCTGTGTACCGCACCTGAAGTGTGCCTTGCCATGAGTCAGTCAAGGGGTACAAGAGTGATCCAAGAATGGATCACAGGACAGCGGTCAAAGTTATCCTTAGTAACTAGTGGACTAAGGAATTTTTTCGATTATGGAGGTGGTAAAAGAGTTCGTCGTAAAGGGTTACGTCGATGCAAGCTTAACACCTATCCGGATAGCTCTGAGTAGAGATGCCGGATACGTATAATGGAGCAACAATTTAGAATAGCTCCAAGTAGAACAGTTATTTGGATTAGCTCCAAATAGAACGTGGTAGCTACATCTAGTAGATGACATAGAGATTTGTAAAGCACACACGGATCTGAAAGGTTCAGACCCGTTGACTAAAACCTCTCTCACAAGCAACATGATCAAACCCAGAACTCATTGAGTGCTAATCACATAGTGATGTGAACTAGATTAATGACTCTAGTAAACTCTTTGGGTGTTAGTCACATGGTGATGTGACCTGTGAGTGTTAATCACATGGCGATGTGAACTAGATTATTGACTCTAGTGCAAGTGGGAGACTGTTGGAAATATGCCCTAGAGGCAATAATAAATTGATTATTATTATATTTCCTTGTTCATGATAATCGTTTATTATCCATGCTATAATTGTATTGATAGGAAACTCAGATACATGTGTGGATACATAGACAACACCATGTCCCTAGTAAGCCTCTAATTGACTAGCTCGTTGATCAATAGATGGTTACGGTTTCCTGACCATGGACATTGGATGTCATTGATAACGGGATCACATCATTGGGAGAATGATGTGATGGACAAGACCCAATCCTAAGCATAGCACTAGATCGTGTAGTTCGTATGCTAAAGCTTTTCTAATGTCAAGTATCATTTCCTTAGACCATGAGATTGTGCAACTCCCGGATACCGTAGGAGTGCTTTGGGTGTGCCAAACGTCACAACGTAACTGGGTGGCTATAAAGGTACATTACAGGTATCTCTGAAAGTGTCTGTTGGGTTGGCACGAATCGAGACTGGGATTTGTCACTCCGTGTAAGCGGAGAGGTATCTCTGGGCCCACTCGGTAGGACATCATCATATGCGCAATGTGACCAAGGAGTTGATCACGGGATGATGTGTTACGGAACGAGTAAAGAGACTTGCCGGTGACGAGACTGAACAAGGTATAGGGATACCGACGATCGAATCTCGGGCAAGTACAATACCGCTAGACAAAGGGAATTGTATACGGGATTGATTAAGTCCTTGACATCGTGGTTCATCCGATGAGATCATCATGGAACATGTGGGAGCCAACATGGGTATCCAGATCCCGCTGTTGGTTATTGACCGGAGAGTCGTCTCGGTCATGTCTGCATGTCTCCGAACCCGTAGGGTCTACACACTTAAGGTTCGGTGACGCTAGGGTTGTAGAGATATTAGTATGCGGTAACCCGAATGTTGTTCGGAGTCCCGGATGAGATCCCGGACGTCACGAGGAGTTCCGGAATGGTTCGGAGGTAAAGAATTATATATAGGAAGTGCTATTTCGGCCATCGGGACAAGTTTCGGGGTCACCGGTATTGTACCGGGACCACCGGAAGGGTCCCGGGGGTCCACCGGGTAGGGCCACCTGCCCCGGGGGCCACATGGGCTGTAGGGGGTGTGCCTTGGCCTATATGGGCCAAGGGCACCAGCCCCAAGAGGCCCATGCGCCAAGAGAAGAGAAAAAGGGGAGAGTCCTAAAGGGGGAAGGCACCTCCGATGTGCCTTGGGGAGGATGGACTCCTCCCCTCCTTGGACGCACCCTTCCTTGGAGGAAGGGGCAAGGGCTGCACCTCCCCCTCTCCCTTGGCCCTATATATAGTGGGGAAAAGGAGGAGCAAACCAATCTAAGGCCTGGCGCCTCCCTTCCCCTCCCGTGACACATCTCCCTCCTCCCGCAGCGCTTCGCGAAGCCCTGTTGGAATCCCGCTACTTCCACCACGCCGTCGTGCTGCTGGATCTCCTCAACCTCTCCCTCTCTCCTTGCTGGATCAAGGCATGGGAGACGTCTTCGGGCTGTACGTGTGTTGAACGCGGAGGTGCCGTCCGTTCTGCACTTGGTCATCGGTGATTTGAATCACGACGAGTACGACTCCATCAACCCCGTTCACTTGAACGCTTCCGCTTAGCGATCTACAAGGGTATGTAGATGCACTCTCCTTTCCCTCGTTGCTGGTCTCTCCATAGATAGATCTTGGTGACACGTAGGAAAATTTTGAATTTCTGCTACGTTCCCCAACATCATCATGATCTAGTAGCATGACTTCTAGAACAGGATTACCGTACCACTCTGGTGCGGATCTTACTCTGGTTGATCTACGAGGCTCAGTAGTAACTTGATCTGAAATTTCTTGATCATCATCATTAAATTCCTCACTAATTGGTGTAGGTATCGCAGAAACCGGTTTCTGTGATGAACTACTTTCCAATAAGGGAGCAGGTACAGTTACCTCATCAAGTTCTACTTTCCTCCCACTCATTTCTTTCGAGAGAAACTCCTTCTCTAGAAAGTTTCCGAATTTAGCAACAAAAGTCTTGCCTTCAAATCTGTGATAGAAGGTGTATCCAATAATTTCCTTTGGATATCCTATGAGGACACATTTCTCCGATTTGGGTTCGAGCTTATCAGGTTGAAGCTTTTTCACATAAGCATCGCAGCCCCAAACTTTCAGGAACGACAACTTTGGTTTCTTGCCAAATCATAGTTCATAAGGCGTCGTCTCAACGGATTTCAATGGTGCCCTATTCAACGTGAATGCGGCCGTCTCTAAAGCATAACCCCAAAACGATAGCGATAAATCAGTAAGAGACATCATAGATCGCACCATATCTAGTAAAGTACGATTACGACGTTCGGACACACCATTACGTTGTGGTGTTCCGGGTGGCGTGAGTTGCGAAACTATTCCGCATTGCTTCAAATGTACACCAAACTCGTAACTCAAATATTCTCCTCCACGATCAGATCGTAGAAACTTTATTTTCTCGTTACGATGATTTTCAACTTCACTCTGAAATTCTTTGAACTTTTCAAATGTTTCAGACTTATGTTTCATTAAGTAGATATACCCATATCTGCTTAAGTCATTTGTGAAGGTGAGAAAATAAAGATATCCTCCACGAGCCTCAATATTCATCGGACCACATACATTTGTATGTATGATTTCCAAAAAATCTGTTGCTCTCTCCATAGTACCGGAGAACGGTGTTTTAGTCATCTTGCCCATGAGGCACGGTTCGCAAGTACCAAGTGATTCATAATCAAGTGGTTCCAAAAGTCCATCATTATGGAGTTTCTTCATGCACTTTACACCGATATGACCTAAATGGTAGTGCCACAAATAAGTTGCACCATCATTATCAACTCTGCGTCTTTTGGCTTCAACATTATGAATATGTGTATCACTACTATCGAGATTCAATAAGAATAGACCACTCTTCAAAGGTGCATGACCATAAAAGATATTACTCATATAAATAGAACAACCATTATTCTCTGATTTAAATGAATAACCGTCTCGCATTAAACAATATCCAGATATAATGTTCATGCTCAACGCTGGCACCAAATAACAATTATTTAGGTCTAATACTAATCCCGAAGGTAGATGTAGAGGTAGCGTGCCGACTGCGATCACATCGACTTTGGAACCGTTTCCCACGCGCATCGTCACCTCGTCCTTAGCCAATCTTCCCTTAATCCGTAGTCCCTGTTTCGAGTTGCAAATATTAGCAACAGAACCAGTATCAAATACCCAGGTGCTACTGCGAGCATTAGTAAGGTACACATCAATAACATGTATATCACATATACCTTTGTTCACCTTGCCATCCTTCTTATCCGCCAAATACTTGGGGCAGTTCCGCTTCCAGTGACCAGTCTGCTTGCCGTAGAAGCACTCAGTTTCAGGCTTAGGTCCAGACTTGGGTTTCTTCTCTTGAGCAGCAACTTGCTTGCCGTTCTTTTTGAAGTTCCCCTTCTTCTTCCCTTTGCCCTTTTTCTTGAAACTAGTGGTCTTGTTGACCATCAACACTTGATGCTCCTTTTTGATTTCTACCTCCGTAGCTTTCAGCATTGCGAAGAGCTCGGGAATAGTCTTATTCATCCATTGCATGTTATAGTTCATCATGAAGCTCTTATAGCTTGGTGGCAGTGATTGGAGAATTCTGTCAATGATGCAATCATCTGGAAGATTAACTCCCATCTGAATCAAGTGATTATTATACCCAGACATTTTGAGTATATGCTCACTGACAGAACTGTTCTCCTCCATCTTGCAGCTATAGAACTTATTGGAGACTTCATATCTCTCAATCCGGGCATTTGCTTGAAATATTAACTTCAACTCCTGGAACATCTCATATGCTCCATGACGCTCAAAACGTCGTTGAAGTTCCGACTCTAAGCCGTAAAGCATGGCACACTGAACTATCGAGTAGTCATCAGCTTTGCTCTGCCAGACGTTCATAACATCTGGTGTTGCTCCAGCAGCAGGCCTGGCACCCAGTGGTGCTTCCAGGACGTAATTCTTCTGTGCAGCAATGAGGATAATCCTCAAGTTACGGACCCAGTCCGTGTAATTGCTACCATCATCTTTCAACTTTGCTTTCTCAAGGAACGCATTAAAATTCAACGGAACAACAGCACGGGCCATCTATCTACAATCAAACATACATAAGCAAGATACTATCAGGGACTAAGTTCATGATAAATTTAAGTTCAATTAATCAAATTACTTAAAGAACTCCCACTTAGATAGACATCCCTCTAATCCTCTAAGTGATCACGTGATCCAAATCAACTAAACCATGTTCGATCATCACGTGAGATGGAGTAGTTTCATTGGTGAACATCACTATGTTGATCATATCTACTATATGATTCACGCTCGACCTTTCGGTCTCCGTGTTCCGAGGCCATATCTGCATATGCTTGGCTCGTTAAGTATAACCTGAGTATTCCGTGTGTGCAACTGTTTTGCACCCGTTGTATTTGAACGTAGAGCCTATCACACCCGATCATCACGTGGTGTCTCAGCACGAAGAACTTTTGCAACGGTGCATACTCAGGGAGAACACTTCTTGATAATTTAGTGAGAGATCATCTTATAATGCTACCGTCAATCAAAGCAAGATAAGATGCATAAAAGGTAAACATCACATGCAATCAATATAAGTGATATGATATGGCCATCATCATCTTGTGCTTGTGATCTCCATCTCCGAAGCACCGTCATGATCACCATTGTCACCGGCGTGACACCTTGATCTCCATCGTAGCATCGTTGTCGTCTCGCCAATCTTATGCTTCCACGACTACCGCTACCGCTTAGTGATAAAGTAAAGCATTACAGCGCGATTGCATTGCATACAATAAAGCGACAACCATATGGCTCCTGCCAGTTGCCGATAACTCGGTTACAAAACATGATCATCTCATACAATAAAATTTAGCATCATGTCTTGACCATATCACATCACAACATGCCCTGCAAAAACAAGTTAGACGTCCTCTACTTTGTTTGTTGCAAGTTTTACATGGGTGCTATGTGCTTAAGCAAGAACCGATCTTACCTACGCATCAAAACCACAACGATAGTTTGTCAAGTTGATGCCGTTTTAACCTTCGCAAGGACCGGGCGTAGCCACACTTGGTTCAACTAAAGTTGGAGAAACAGTCACCCGCAAGCCACCTATGTGCAAAGCACGTCGGGAGAACCGGTCTCGCGTAAGCGTACGCGTAATGTCGGTCCGGGCCGCTTCATCCAACAATACCGCCGAACCAAAGTATGACATGCTGGTAGGCAGTATGACTTATATCGCGCACAACTCACTTGTGTTCTACTCGTGCATATAACATGAAACCATAAAACCTAGGCTCAGATGCCACTGTTGGGGAACGTAGTAATTTCAAAAAAATTCCTACGCACACGCAAGATCATGGTGATGCATAGCAACGAGAGGGGAGAGTGTTGTCTACGTACCCTCGTAGACCGAAGCGGAAGCGTTGACGCAACGTAGAGGAAGTAGTCGTACGTCTTCCCGGTCCAACAGATCCAAGCACCGTTACTCCAGCACCTCCGAGTTCTTAACACACGTACAGCTCGATGACGCACCCCGGGCTCCGATCCAGCAAATCTTCGGGGAGGAGTTTTGTCAGCACGACGGCATGGTGACGATCTTGATGTTCAACCGTCGCAGGGCTTCGCCTAAGCACCGCTACAATATGATCGAGGTGTAATATCGTGGAGGGGGGCACCGCACACGGCTAAGGAACGATCACGAAGATCAACTTGTGTGTTCTAGGGTGCCCCCTGCCCCCGTATATAAAGGAGCCAAGGGGAGGGGGCGGCCGGCCAAGGAGTGTTGGAAATATGCCCTAGAGGCAATAATAAAAGCATTATTATTATATTTCCTTGTTCATGATAATTGTCTTTATTCATGCTATAATTTTGTTATCCGGAAATCGTAATACATGTGTGAATAATAGACACCAACATGTCCCTAGTAAGCCTCTAGTT
This sequence comes from Triticum aestivum, assembly GCF_018294505.1. NCBI lineage: Eukaryota > Viridiplantae > Streptophyta > Magnoliopsida > Poales > Poaceae > Triticum > Triticum aestivum. Next base: position 8,799,712 of record NC_057800.1, read on the forward strand.
GACTAGCTCGTTGATCAACAGATAGTCATGGTTTCCTGACTATGGACATTGGATGTCATTGATAACGAGATCACATCATTAGGAGAATGATGTGATGGACAAGACCCAATCCTGAACATAGCACAAGATCGTATAGTTCGTTTGCTAGAGTTTTCCAATGTCAAGTATCTTTTCCTTAGACCATGAGATCGTGTAACTCCCGGATACCGTAGGAGTGCTTTGGGTATACCAAACGTCACAACGTAACTGGGTGACTATAAAGGTAGACTACGGGTATCTCCGAAAGTGTCTGTTGGGTTGACACGGATCAAGACTGGGATTTGTCACTCCATATGACGGAGAGGTATCACTGGGCCCACTCGGTAATGCATCATCATTAGGAGCTCAAAGTGACCAAGTGTCTGGTCACGGGATCATGCAGTATGGTACGAGTAAAGTGACTTGCCAGTAACGAGATTGAACGAGGTATTGGGATACCGACGATCGAATCTCGGGCAAGTAGCATACCGATTGACAAAGGGAATTGTATACGGGGTTGCTTGAATCCTTGACATCGTGGTTCATCCGATGAGATCATCGAGCAGCATGTGGGAGCCAACATGGGTATCCAGATCCCGCTGTTGGTTATTGACCGGAGAGCGATCTCGGTCATGTCTACATGTCTCCCGAACCCGTAGGGTCTACACACTTAAGGTTCGGTAACGCTAGGGTTGTAGGGATATGTATATGCAGTAACCCGAATGTTGTTCGGAGTCCCGGATGAGATCCCGGATGTCACGAGGAGTTCCGGAATGGTCCGGAGGTAAAGATTTATATATGGGAAGTCCTATTTCGACCATCGGGACAAGTTTCGGGGTCACCGATATTGTACCGGGACCACCGGAAGGGTCCCGGGGGCCCACCAGGTGGGGTCACCTGCCCCGGGGGGCCACATGGGCTGTAGGGGGTGCGCCTTGGCCTATATGGGCCAAGGGCACCAGCCCCAAGAGGCCCATGTGCCTAGGGTTCAAGAGGGGAAGAGTCCCCAAGGGGGAAGGCACCTCCTAGGTGCCTTGGGGAGGAGGGATTCCTCCCTTGGCCGCCGCCCCCCTAGGAGATTGGATCTCCTAGGGGTGGCGCCCCCCCTAGGCCCCCTATATATAGTGGGAAGATGGGAGGACTTCAAAACCCCACGCCTTTGGTGCCTCCCTCTCCCTCTCCAACACATCCTCCTCCTCCATAGAGCTTGGCGAAGCCCTGCCGGAGTACTGCAGCTCCATCACCACCACGCCGTCGTGCTGCTGCCGGAGCCATCTTCCTCAACCTCTCCTTCCTCCTTGCTGGATCAAGAAGAAGGAGACGTCATGCTGACCGTACGTGTGTTGAACGCGGAGGTGCCATCCGTTCGGCGCTAGGATCTCCGGTGATTTGGATCACATCGAGTACGACTACCTCATCCCCGTTCTTTGAACGCTTCCGCTCGCGATCTACAAAGGTATGTAGATGCATCCAATCACTCGTTGCTAGATGAACTCATAGATGGATCTTGGTGAAACCGTAGGAATTTTTTTTGTTTTCTGCAATGTTCCCCAACTAGGAGGGCGCGCCAAGGGAGTCCTACTCCCACCGGGAGTAGGACTCCAAGTTGGAGAAGGAGAAGGGGAGGAAAGAGGAGGAAGAGAGGAAGGAAAGGGGGGGCGCTGAAGGAAATATGCCCTAGAGGCAATAATAAAGTTATTATTTATTTCCTTATATCATGATAAAAGTTTATTATTCATGCTAGAATTGTATTAACCGGAAACATAATACATGTGTGAATACATAGACAAACAGAGTGTCACTAGTATGCCTCTACTTGACTAGCTCGTTAATCAAAGATGGTTATGTTTCCTAACCATGAACAAAGAGTTGTTATTTGATTAACGAGGTCACATCATTAGTTGAATGATCTGATTGACATGACCCATTCCATTTGCTTAGCACCCGATCGTTTAGTATGTTGCTATTGCTTTCTTCATGACTTATACATGTTCCTATGACTATGAGATTATGCAACTCCCGTTTGCCAGAGGAACACTTTGTGTGCTACCAAACGTCACAACGTAACTGGGTGATTATAAAGGAGCTCTACAGGTGTCTCCAAAGGTACATGTTGGGTTGGCGTATTTCGAGATTAGGATTTGTCACTCCGAATGTCGGAGAGGTATCTTTGGGCCCTCTCGGTAATGCACATCACTTAAGCCTTGCAAGCATTGCAACTAATGAGTTAGTTGCGGGATGATGTATTGTGGAACGAGTAAAGAGTCTTGCCGGTAACGAGATTGAACTAGGTATTGGATACCGACGATCGAATCTCAGGCAAGTAATATACTGATGACAAAGGGAACAACGTATGTTGTTATGCGATCTGACCGATAAAGATCTTCATAGAATATGTAGGAACCAATATGGGCATCCCGGTCCCGCTATTGGTTATTGACCGGAGACGTGTCTTGGTCATGTCTACATTGTTCTCGAACCGTAGGGTCCGCACGCTTAAAGTTACGATGACAGTTTCATTATGAGTTTATGTATTTTGATGTACCGAAGGTTGTTCGGAGTCCCGGGTGTGATCACGGACATGACGAGGAGTCTCGAAATGGTCGAGACATAAAGATTGATATATTGGACGGCTATATTCGGACACCGGAAGTGTTCCGGGTGATTTCGGATAAAACCGGAGAGCCGGAGGGTTACCGGAACCCTACCGGGAGTAGTAATGGGCCATATGGGCCTTAGTGGAGAGAGAGAAGGGCGCCAGGGTGGGCCGCGCGCCTCCTGCCCCCCTTGGTCCGAATTGGACTAGGAGAGGGGGGGCGGCGCCCCCCTTTCCTTCTCCCTCCCCACTTCTTTCCCCCTCCTAGTAGGAGTCCTACTCCTACTAGGAGGAGGACTACTCCTGGCGCGCCTATAGGGGCCGGCCGGCCTCCTCCCCTTGCTCCTTTATATACGGGGGCAGGGGGGCACCCTGGGACACACAAGTTGATCTTTGTGATCGTTCCTTAGCCGTGTGCGGTGCCCCCCTCCACGATATTACACCTCGATCATATTGTAGCGGTGCTTAGGCGAAGCCCTGCGACAGTTGAACATCAAGATCGTCACCACGCCGTCGTGCTGACGAAACTCCTCCCCGAAGCTTTGCTGGATCGGAGCCCGGGGTGCGTCATCGAGCTGTACGTGTGTTAAGAACTCAGAGGTGCCGGAGTAACGGTGCTTGGATCGGTTGGACCGGGAAGACGTACGACTACTTCCTCTACGTTGCATCAACGCTTCCGCTTCGGTCTACGAGGGTACGTAGATAACACTCTCCCCTCTCGTTGCTATGCATGACCATGATCTTGCGTGTGCGTAGGAAATTTTTTGAAATTACTACGTTCCCCAACAGCCGCCCCCCTTCCCTTGTCCTATTCGGACTAGGAAGGGGAGGGGCGCGCGGCCACCTCCTGCCTCCTTCTCTCTTCTCCCTCAAGGCCCATGTAGGCCCAATAACCCCCCGGGGGGTTCCGCCCCCGGTACTCCGGTAAAATGCCGATTTCACCCGGAACGATTTCGATGTCCAAATATAGGCTTCCAATATATCAATCTTTATGTCTCGACAATTTCGAGACTCCTCGACATGTCCGTGATCACATCCGGGACTCCGAACAACCTTCGGTACATCAAAATACATAAACTCATAATGAAACAATCATCGTAACTTTAAGCGTGCGGACCCTATGGTTCGAGAACAATGTAGACATGATCGAGACACGTCTTTGGTCAATAACCAATAGCGGGACCTGGAAGCCCATATTGGTTCCTACATATTCTACGAAGATCTTTATCGGTCAGGCCGCATAACAACATACGTTGTTCCCTTTGTCATCGGTATGTTACTTGCCCGTGATTCGATCGTCGGTATCCAATACCTAGTTCAATCTCATTACCGGCAAGTCTCTTTACTCGTTCTGTAATACATCATCCCGCAACTAACTCATTAGTTGCAATGCTTGCAAGGCATAAGTGATGTGCATTACCGAGAGGGCCAGAGATACCTCTCCGACGATCGGAGTGACAAATCCTAATCTCGAAATACGTCAACCCAACATGTACCTTTGGAGACACCTGTAGAGCTCCTTTATAATCACCCAGTTACGTTGTGACGTTTGGTAGCACACAAAGTGTTCCTCCGGCACACGGGAGTTGCATAATCTCATAGTCATAGGAACATGTATAAGTCATGAAGAAAGCAATAGCAACATACTAAACGATCGGGTGCTAAGCTAATGGAATGGGTCATGTCAATCAGATCATTCAACTAATGATGTGATCCCGTTAATCAAATAACAACCCTTTGTCCATGGTCAGGAAACATAACCATCTTTGATTAACGAGCTAATCAAGTAGAGGCATACTAGTGACACTCTGTTTGTCTATATATTCACACATGTATTATGTTTCCGGTTAATACAATTCTAGCATGAATAATAAACTTTTATCATGATATAAGTAAATAAATAATAACTTTATTATTGCCTCTAGGGCATATTTCCTTCAACATATTCATAATGTTGAAGCCAAAAGATGCAGAGTTGATAATGATAGTGCAACTTATATGTGGCACTGCCGTTTAGGTCATATCGGTGTAAAACGCATGAAGAAACTCCGTATTGATGGACTTTTGGAACCACTTGATTATGAATCACTTGGTACTTGCGAACCGTACCTCATGGGCAAGATGACTAAAATACCGTTCTCCGGTACTATGGAGAGAGCAACAGATTTGTTGGAAATCATACATACAGATGTATGTGGTCCAATGAATGTTGAAGCTCGTGGCAGATATCGTTATTTTCTCACCTTCACAGATGATTTAAGCAGATATGGGTATATCTACTTAATGAAACATAAGTCTGAAACATTTGAAAAGTTCAAAGAATTTCAGAGTGAAGTTGAAAATCATCGTAACAAGAAAATAAAGTTTCTACAATCTGATCGTGGAGGAGAATATTTAAGTTACGAGTTTGGTCTACATTTGAAACAATGCGAAATAGTTTTGCAACTCACGCCACCTGGAACACCATAACATAATGGTGTGTCCGAACATCGTAATCGTACTTTACTTGATATGGTGCGATCTATGATGTCTCTTACAGAATTACCGCTATCGTTTTGGGGTTATGCTCTAGAGACAGCCGCATTCACATTAAATAGGGCACCATCAAAATCCGTTGAGACGACGCCTTATGAACTGTGGTTTGGCAAGAAACCAAAGTTGTCGTTTCTAAAAGTTTGGGGCTGCGATGCTTATGTGAAGAAACTTCAACCAGATAAGCTCAAACCCAAATCGAAGAAATGTTTCTTCATAGGATACCCAAAAGAGACTGTTGGGTACACCTTCTATCACAGATCCGAAGGCAAGACATTTGTCGCTAAGAATGGATCCTTTCTGGAGAAGGAGTTTGTCTCGAAAGAAGTGAGTAGGAGGAAAGTAGAACTTGATGAGGTAAGTGTACCTGCTCCCTTATTGGAAAGTAGTACATCGCAGAAACAGGTTTCTGTGACACCTACACCAATTAGTGAGGAAGCTAATGATAATGATCATGAAACTTCAGAACAAGTTACTACTGAACCTCATAGATCAACCAGAGTAAGATCCGCACCAGAGTGGTACGGTAATCCTGTTCTGGAAGTCATGCTACTAGATCATGATGAACCTGTGAACTATGAAGAAGCGATGGTGAGCCCAGATTCCGCAAAATGGCTCGAAGCCATGAAATATGAGATGGGATCCATGTATGAAAACAAAGTATGGACTTTGGTTGACTTTCCCGATGATCGGCAAGCAATTGAGAATAAATGGATCTTCAAGAAGAAGACTGACGCTGACGATAATGTTACTGTCTACAAAGCTCGACTTGTCGCAAAAGGTTTTCGACAAGTTCAAGGGATTGACTATGATGAGACCTTCTCACCCGTAGCGATGCTTAAGTCTATCCGAATCATGTTAGCAATTGCCGCATTTTATGATTATGAAATTTGGCAGATGGATGTCAAAACTGCATTCCTGGATGGATTTCTAGAAGAAGAGTTGTATATGATGCAGCCGGAAGGTTTTGTCGATCCAAAGGGAGCTAACAAAGTGTGCAAGCTCCAGCGATCCATTTATGGACTGGTGCAAGCCTCTCGGAGTTGGAATAAACGCTTTGATAGTGTGATTAAAGCATTTGGTTTTGTACAGACTTTTGGAGAAGCCTGTATTTACAAGAAAGTGAGTGGGAGCTCTGTAGCATTTCTGATATTATATGTAGATGACATATTATTAATCGGAAATGATATAGAATTTCTGGATAGCATAAAGGGATACTTGAATAAGAGTTTTTCAATGAAAGACCTCGGTGAAGCTGCTTACATATTAGGCATTAAGATCTATAGAGATAGATCAAGACGCTTAATTGGACTTTCACAAAGCACATACCTTGACAAAGTTTTGAAAAGGTTCAAAATGGATCAAGCAAAGAAAGGATTCTTGCTTGTGTTACAAGGTGTGAAATGGAGTAAGACTCAAAGCCCGACCAATGCAGAAGATAGAGAGAAAATGAAAGATGTTCCCTATGCTTCAGCCATAGGCTCTATCATGTATGCAATGCTGTGTACCAGTGTCTTGCTATAAGTCTAGCAGGGAGGTACCAAAGTAATCCAGGAGTGAATCACCGGACAGCGGTCAAGAACATCCTGAAATACCTGAAAAGGACTAAGGATATGTTTCTCATATATGGAGGTGAAAAAGAGCTCATCTTAAATGGTTACGTTGATGCAAGCTTTGACACTGATCCGGACAATTCTAAATCGCAAACCGGATACGCGTTTACATTAAACGGTGGAGCTGTCAGTTGGTGCAGTTCTAAACAAAGCGTTGTGGCGGGATCTACATGTGAAGCGGAGTACATAGCTGCTTCTGAAGCAGCAAACGAAGGAGTCTGGATGAAGGAGTTCATATCCGATCTAGGTGTCATACCTAGTGCATCGGGTCCAATGAAAAACTTTTGTGACAATACTGGTGCAATTGCCTTGGCAAAGGAATCCAGATTTCACAAGAGAACCAAGCACATCAAGAGACGCTTCAATTCCATCTGGGATCTAGTCCAGGTGGGAGACATAGAGATTTGCAAGATACATACGGATCTGAATATTGCAGACCCATTGACTAAGCCTCTTCCACGAGCAAAACATGATCAGCACCAAAGCTCCATGGGTGTTAGAATCATTACTGTGTAATCTAGATTATTGACTCTAGTGCAAGTGGGAGACTGAAGGAAATATTCCCTAGAGGCAATAATAAAGTTATTATTTATTTCCTTATTTCATGATAAATGTTTATTATTCATGCTAGAATTGTATTAACCGGAAACATAATACATGTGTGAATACATAGACAAACATAGTGTCACTAGTATGCCTCTACTTGACTAGCTCATTAATCAAAGATGATTATGTTTCCTAACCATGAACAAAAGAGTTGTTATTTGATTAACGGGATCACATCATTAGAAGAATGATGTGATTGACATGACCCATTCCATTAGCTTAGCACCCGATCGTTTAGTATGTTGCTATTGCTTTCTTCATGACTTATACATGTTCCTATGACTATGAGATTATGCAACTCCCGTTTTCCGGAGGAACACTTTGTGTGCTACCAAACGTTACAACGTAACTGGGTGATTATAAAGATGCTCTACAGGTGTCTCCAAAGGTACATGTTGGGTTGGCGTATTTCGAGATTAGGATTTGTCACTCCGATTGTCGGAGAGGTATCTTTGGGCCCTCTCGGTAATGCACATCACCTAAGCCTTGCAAGCAATGCAACTAATGAGTTAGTTGCGAGATGATGTATTACGGAACGAGTAAAGAGACTTGCCGGTAACGAAATTGAACTAGGTATTGAGATACCGACGATCGAATCTCGGGCAAGTAACATACCGATGACAAAGGGAACAACGTATGTTATTATGCGGTCTGACCGATAAAGATCTTTGTAGAATATGTGGGAGCCAATATGAGCATCCAGGTTCCGCTATTAGTTATTGACCGGAGACGTGTCTCGGTCATGACTGTTATATTATGAGTTTATGAGTTTTGATGTACCGAAGTTAGTTCGGAGTCCCGGATATGATCACGGACATAACGAGGAGTCTCGAAATGGTCGAGACATAAAGATTGATATATTGGACGGCTATATTCGGACACCGAAAGTGTTCCGGGGAAGTTTTGGATAAAACCGGAGTACTGGGGGGTTACCGGAACCCCTGGGGGGTTAATGGGCCTCATGGGCCTAAAGTGGAGAAGAGGAGGGGCTGCTAGGGCAGGCCGCGCGCCCCCTCTCCCCCTAGTCCGAATTGGACAAGGAGGGAGGGGCGGCGCCCCCCTTTCCTTTCTCTCCTCTCTCCCTTCCTTCCCCCTCTCCTACTTGGGCAAGGAAAGGGAGGGAAGTCCTACTCCCGGTAGGAGTAGGACTCCTCCTGCGCGCCTCCTACTAGGGCTGGCCACACCCCCCTTGGCTCCTTTATATACGGAGGCAGGGGGCACCCCTAGACACACAAGTTGATCCACGTGATCGTTTTCTTAGCCGTGTACGGTGCCCCCTTCCACCATAATCCTCGATAATATTGTAGTGGTGCTTAGGCGAAGCCCTGCGACAGTTGAACATCAAGATCGTCACCACGCCGTCGTGCTGACGGAACTCTTCCCCGACACTTTGCTGGATCGCAGTCCGGGGATCGTCATCAAGCTGAACGTGTGCTGAAACTCGGAGGTGTCGTAGTTTCGGTGTTTGGATCGGTCGGATCGTGAAGACGTACGACTACATCAACCGCGTTGATATAATGCTTCCGCTGTCGGTCTACAAGGGTACGTAGATCACACTCTCCCCTCGTTGCTATGCATCACCATGATCTTGCGTGTGCGTAGGAATTTTTTTGAAATTACTACGTTCCCCAACAAAATATGCATGCGTCCCTATTTTTTTTGCGGGATAAATTTCCGATCTATTCATCTTTAATCATGAGAGTACAACGAACACTAAAAATAATAAAAAATACATCTAGATCCGTAACCACCTAGTGATGAATACCCTCGCCGGAGCCGGGCACCTTGTTGTAATATACAGTCGGGAAGTCGTCGTGCTAAGGCCCCATAGAACCAACGCACCAGAACAACAACTGTCGCCGACGAAGAGTGTAGATAAGAAGGATCCAACCTGAAGACACACGAACAAAGACGAACGACGAAAAAATCCGAGCAAACCCTCCGGAGACACACCTCCACACGCCCACCGGCAATGCTAGACGCATCAACGGAACGGAGGCTGGGCAGGGAGATCTTTATTCCATCTTCAGGAAGCCACCGCCGTCTTGCCTTCCTGAGAAGGACACGAACCCTAACAAATCTTAAAAAGATCTAAAAACGGAGTCCTCCCACCGGCAAGAGCCGGGATCCACTCCGCCCCAAGTCCACGGGAGACGAGGCGGACCGGCATGCTTCCCCATTTATCACGTCTCTTACTTGATTTGTGGTCCTGGACAGCGTATTGTAAACTCCATCAGTCAAGCAATGAAATAATTGTTTTGCTGCTGTTGTTGGTGACTGAGGCTAGGTAGGTAGCTCTTTTGATATTTTTATTTTTCGTTTTCAGTAGTATTACTTTCCTCTTTATCTATGAATTGGATCTCCCTTGGAGTGGTTTATGTATTGTAGCTTCTACAATCTCAAGTCTTAACCCATCAAGGTGCTAAAGTCCCCCTTATCTATCAAACGTGTTATAGAATCTCCATCTTGCCCATATATCTTGCATGCCACTCTTATTGATGATTAAATTATTTCCCATGTTTACAAAATAATCTGACGCAGTCATTGGATCCAAAACCTTACTGTTTTCCTTATGTATCAAGTATTTGAGACTTTTAGTTACATGAAAACACTATTACTACCATCGGACCTATTTGCACATCCAATTATTTTCATGCGTACTGTGCATGCATATGCCAACAGTTGCAGTGTGCATTTTAATTCTTCCTTTCTCATACCAGCATAACACAAAAAACCACATGGCAACGCACGGGGTATCTATTAGTGTTCATCATATAAAAAACATTGTTTGGTGTGTATTTAACAAAATGTTCACCATATATACTAAATATTCAGAGTGTATTTGAAAAATATTCACCATTAATTTCTTTCTATAGTTCCTAGAACTATAAAAAAGAGAAAGCGTAAAAGAATCCCTAAAAAAACCATACTAGAAGAGAAAACATGTAAACAATAGATAGAAAACAGAAGAAACCCAGAAAAGGAAAAAGTCCGAAACAATTTGATATCTTCTTCTTTGTTGGGTCTCATTAGAATTTGATTTTGCTATATATGTAGAGGAGAGAGGATCATGTCTGCTACGGCCGCCTCCATCACCCCAGGGGTGGTCGGTGCAGGGCAAGAGGCTAGAGAGCAGTAACGTGCCGCCGCCGCCCCAGCCACCACTGATGGCCGTGGCGGCACCGCAAAACCTTTTGTCCATGAAATGAAATGAAAGACCAGCGCGACACATTGAGCCGACACTGGTGTCCCTCTGTTTGCCTGCCTTACTTAATTCAGATGATCATTAAGGACCTCGAGAAATAGTCAATGTTGGGTCTATCCCGGAACTTGCGCTCTCTCTCTCTCTCTCTCTCTCTCTCTCTCTCTCTCTCTCTCTCTCTCTCTCTCTCTCTCTCTCTCTCTCTCTCTCTCTCTCTCTCTCTCTCTCTCTCTCTCTCTCTCTCTCTCTCTCTCTCTCTCTCTGAGGTAGACGAAGGAGTACAAGAAGATAGTTTTCTGGTGACTAATACCCTGGCGCTCAAAACGCCTTTTTTTGCTCTTATCAAAACAACCAGCTTACGAGTCTTTAAGTAGCCTCACGCATGCATGCATAGCCGGTCCATCATGATGACTGTTAGAAGGGATAGAGGGGGATTGGTGTAATGCGATGGATGTATTATTGAGCCTCGAGGGCGAGTATGTATTGAGTACAATATTTGAAGGGTAAGACACCTCTCCTAGAGATAAGGTAGGAGACAGATTACAAATCCTAGACTACCAAACACATGTAACCCAGATATATCTTTAACATCCCCCGCAGTCATAGCGGTAGCGTTGCGAACAACATGAGCATCGCAGACGGTCAGACTAGAGAGAATACCAGCCGACGGCTGACATCCCCCCGTAGTCGTAGCGGGAGCGTCGTGGACGGTGTTGGGTCGCAGACGCGTTGACTATAGAGGAAGCCGTCGAGTTGCTCAAGCAAGGTGACAACCCTTTGTGCCATTGTCGAGGTAGCCAAGAGCGTGGGTGGGGTGGTCAAGGTCGATGTAGCAGTGCGAAAAATGCCATGGTCCATGTCGAGTCGGGGCGGCCGGTGCCGAGGAAGTCGACGTGGGTCCGCATGCGCAAGGAGGCGCCGAGTTAGTCATGGACGCAGTGGTGTCGAAGTAGTGGTGCGCTAGGAAGAAGACGGTGTTGACGAAGCTCGGCGCCGGGTTTTGCTAGACCTGGGGACACGTCATAGACAAAGGCACGCGTCATTGTTGCCAGCACCGGGCATGCGTAGATGGACGAAGACAAAGTTGACGAAGCGCCGTACCAGGCTTGCCAAGCCCGAGGACACGTGGTGGACGAAGGCACGCATCGGTGGTGTCAGCACCGGTCATGCGTAGACGGGGACCTGCACGAGCTGTACGTCATGTCGATGAGTCGGAGGGGCCAGCAGAGAAGGAGACTCGACAACGATTGTGGCGCCAATTGGCATGGGGCTGATGTCATCAACGGTGGTCGTAGTAGACGAAGTAGTCGGGGAAGATGACGGCGACGCTGGCGACGAGCTGGTGCTGGACGAAGACGAAGGGGGTGGACTGGGGCGGCTCGGATGAGCAAGCGGCAGCGGCGCCAAGGTAGTAAAGCGGCAGTAGCGGCCTGAGGAGGAGGCGGCGGCGGTGCTCGAAGTAGGCGAGGAGAACCCAACAGCGTGACGAAGACCAGCGTGGACGGTGGCATTCCGACACCGAGGGAGGAGGCGCATCGCATACTACGAGAAGTTAACGCGCCGTGATGGCGGAGTGGACCACGGGCCGCGGCAGTATGGCCCGAAGGGGCGACGCGGCGATGGCGGGCAGGTCGGAGCGACGACGGGAATACCTCGGGCGGTTGCGTGGACCGTGCGCCACGTCGATACGGTCAAAGGGACGGCGCAGCGGCAACGTGCGAGTCGGTGCAGCCGCGAAGAGAACCACGCGGTGGCGGTGCTGCGACCCGACATGGCGACACAGCGGCAGCCCGACGCTTGGACGGCGAAGAGGCGTGCATACTCAGGTAGGATCTTGACAGGAATTGACGAAGGCCCATGCAACGACTGATCAGGTCGGTCGCGGGACGTGGATGATAGCACATATACAGTTGATTAGACTGGACATGCGATAAAGATGGAGTGGATCGTCAGGCGCGAGGACAGAATGACGGTAGCGAAGTGCGACGACGATGGCGCGCCAGCCGCAGACGAAACGCGAGCTTATGATTGATTGATTCTGCACATGTACGTGCATGCTGTAGACATGATAATGAGGTGTCACGTGAAGCTTCCTGGTGCAGAGCAATTCCATCTTTAGCTGGCTTGATGGCGGTAGTCCTGTTGCACCGACGGCGCTGTACAGAACCATGAGCGTACAACTGCTCAAGTGGCCGCCGGACCAGCACATCATGTACTGCCATGCGCTGCATAATCCAGTGGAGTCGATGTAGGTTTCTTGATCAAAACGAAGCGATGATGTACGGCCAAGAATGAGAGGCAGACCAACGCACGGATGCGCGAACGACGACCTTTATAGTCTTCCGTGGGTCGCGTGAGGCCTTGTTGTGTCGTTGAACAGGCCGACGGAGTCGAAGGCCAAAGTCGGAGTAGAGGCGCACGAACGTCGATGGGACGGCGGGCGATATAAACTGATCTTAAATCGAAAAACCAAAAAGAAAACATCAATCAATGCGATCGGGAGAAGAGAGAAAAAACCGGATTAAACGATTGGGGAAAAAGACTCTTTAAGGCAGCCGGTCAACACGACCGGCGGACGAACACTAAGTACGGGCAGCGCGGCCCCTGGTGGTGACCATGGAGATCAATCGCCCCGGGGGCGGCGCGGTGGGGAAGCGGCAGCGGCGTTAGGGTTTGGATCGGTTAGGCTGATACCATGTTAGAAGGGGCAGAGGGGAATTGGCGTAATCCGATGGATGTATTATTGAGCCTCGCGGGCGAGTATATATTGAGTAAAAGACTAAGACGCCTCTTCTAAAGATAAGATAAGAGATGAATTACAAATTCTAGACTACCAAACACATATAACCCAGATATATCTCTAACAATGGCTACTAACAGCATGAGCCACACAACCTGAGTGTTCAGCTAACCAGCCCACGAACTAACGTGCTCTGGAAGTTAGCTGATAATTATGTCAAATTAATGTGCTTAGGAAGTTAGCTGATAATTATGTCAAACTAATCCAGAAGCATGTTCTCAGGTTGTCATTTAAATGGATTTGTCAGTTGCATTATTTGTATCAAATCTGTGATATGATGCTAGAACAAATCACTCCATTATTAATCTATAAGCTGTAAAAGTGGGTAACTTTGCTGAGACAAAAACAAGTTGGGCATATATGCCAATGTTATTGCGAGAAACTGAGATACCAAATAGATTATGCTTATTATATCTGATAGATATTGTTCCTGCCTCTTGTTACCTTTTTTTAGCAAACTCTTGACACCTGCACATTTTTACAAGTTCTATTATATGTCCACTGCAGGGTAACCTTGAAGGGAAACTTGCAACTTAAGCTGCAACCAAAGATTATAGAAAATGAGGTCTCTTCTTGTGTATATTTAGTTGATGCACTTGTGTGTTTTTAGATGTTGCACCTCTGTTTTCATTGACCTTCGATTCATGTATGTAAATTCTATGGAACTGTATCTGAAGACATGTGAATTTGTATCTCTGGTTGATGAAAACAATTGATAGTGATGTTTCTATGTTCTAAATATTCTAAGTTATGGAATAGCTATGTATAAAACCATTGATATTTTTTTATTGGGTTTCTTTTTCTCCTGATGGTTATGTATGACGGGGATATACTATTTCCCTGGTTTGCCAAACCTGACGCCTATTCCATCAACAGACAGGCATAGGTTATTTTCCCTATCAAGCTACCCCTGACGGCTAACCCTAACGGGTGGCCAATAGGAAATACTTTTCCTGTCGGTACACCCTATTTTCCTGTCGGTTTTGGGCTCACAGAAAAATATCAGTTTCTGGTAGTGTACGAGCTAACTACATGCACGCCACACTAAGGTGCTTCATCCAAACGCTTCGGCCGCGCGCGCACACCGCGGCCACCCGCAACAGACCGCTAATTCACCTAGCTCACGCAACTGTACCGCCCTGCCATACATACACATGCACACACACGCACGGCATGCACGCACACATGCTACACACACGGTCGTGACCCAGCCCCGCAGACTCGACCTGACGCGCTCATGTCGGTCTGCACCGCCACGGACCCGATCTGGCGCACTGAGCCGGTTGTTACCATGCTCCATCGCGGCTTATTCCCAACAGTCAATTGTATAAGTATTACTTTCTGTGGACACGTATAGTTTTAGGCATCATTCTATTTTTCTTAGGCAATGAAGCTGCGCGGAGCATTTACACATATAATGACAATCATTTTATTGCTATAGTATGTATCAAACTTTTTGTCATTTGGGAATTTGATCTACTGAGTGTTAACTGAATGCCTAGAAGGAGGCATAACACAACAAAGGCAAAATGATGTGCCCAAATATTTTTGTCATTTTGTGAGCCACTTGAATCAAAACGGAGCACAACATAATCTCCGTACGGAATACACAATTTTCATACAAAAAGACAAGATTGGAGAAGGAAAGGGAGCACAACACCAGTAGAGCTCCAATATAGGGGGCTGAGAACTCAGATCCCCCGGTTTCCCGAGGACAAAAAAGCCCACCACTTGATACTAAGAGCATCTCCAACAGTCGCATAAGACTTTCGCGCGCTAAAATAGTTTTAGCGTGTCACTGTAGCACTTTTAGCGCGTTGGACTCAACATTGGTTTACCAGATGCCAAAAACGCGTGCCCAAAAAATCACGCAGTGCAAATTGTGAAGCGCGCGTAATTGGGCGCCCTAAATTTGCAGCATACGATAGCACTTTTAGCGCGTGCCTAAACCATTTTTGCGCGTGCACTATTTTACAGCTTCAGTTGGAGCTGTCAGACGCCCAAAAAACCCGAATTTTAACGCGCGGAGCAGTTTTTAGGCGCCTGTTGGAGATGCTCTAAAGTACTTCACTTCTGCATAAACCAGCAAAAAAATCTGCATAGATCACACAAACTTATACGCCCTATTGTAGACCTAGCCGGAAAGAGCGAGCGACGTGCTCGGACAAGAATACAGTTGAAGGGTACAAGCGAAGGAAAGAGTGGCTAGGGATCATTGGGATGTATGGCATAGGAAAGCCGCCGTGCCGGGATTCAAACGAGATCCATGGCCAGCCGGAGATTGGCTTTCTCTTCCCACACATCCCACGGCTCCAAGCCACCCAGCTTCCTTGTCTCGGCTTCCATGGACGTTGAACTCGGACGAAGCACTGGACACACCCCATTTTGCATCCGAGAGAAGGAGAGCAGCGAGATGTGGTATGGCATTGGCATGCATGAGTGAGCAGCGTGCTTGCTACATAAATTTTGTGGAGTGCTCTAGCTGACGACAAGGTGTCGTACGCTATTTTCATTACTCAACTGAAATAACACCAATAATTTGAATACTGACTGATATAGGAAAAACTATCCATTTAGTAACCGCAAACAGTTGACAAGCTACATAACTAAAATTAGCTAGTACATGCTCCGGAATTGTTGTCATTGCCCTCGTGTCTTAGTTAGCTATCCACGCGTACGTGGAGATTATTCAAACTTCAAGCAGTAATCCTTGAGCTTCACGCAGTGGTGATGGCGCGCAAGTTTGAGCATGCTCGACGCGTTCTGTTTCGAGACGGACTGACCAAATAAGGTCTCGCATTTGTCCTTCATCCTGTCCAGCTTGAACCGGCACGCCGCAGCGAGCATGTCCCCAGCGGTAGTCATCACGCCGTCTCCCGCAGCAAGGGCTATGTCTTCCAAAGGAGGCAACTCGTCAGTGTAGATGAAGTGGAGCATCGCCTTGAAGACCGCAGCCTTCATATCATTGATGGGTACAATGTCCTCCTCCTTGTTGGCGGCCACAACCACCATGTAAAGGGCCGGGGACCGTATGGCAATGATGAGGCTATGTGCGTGAATTTCTCTCTTTTCAAATAGGAACGTCACATCTGAGCCCTTCTCGCTCACTAGCAGCTTCTCAAGGTGACACATAATGTTGGGCGGTGGCGCAAGAGTCGTGTCTTTGATACAGGATGAAATGGCACTAACTAAGAAATTGCAGCGTATGGTTAGAGAGCCATCATGTGCCAGGTACTGGTACGGTGACTTGGTGCCTTCAGCGCCCATGAAATTTGAATACCCCCATGTTGTTGCTTTCCTGCTGAAGATTGGTTTAAATCGTCTTACGATTGGCCGCAACTTGCCACCAGGGTCATCCATCCTCATAAACAGGGCTGCCCTAAGACCAGCGGTTCCTGGATCAGTCAACAATTTGGCGAACACGGAGATTGTCTTTTCCTTTACTGATACCTTTAGCTTCCAGTCATAACCTCCTATCTGAAAAATATCCGAAAAGATTGTTTGCTTGACACTATAGCTCCTTCGCATGCTATCGAAGTTGGGGATCCTCATCTCATATGTGCCGCGGACAACCTCCGATATGTTATATGTCGACACACTCTTTTTCTCTGGTCGTCGGCGGCTGGTGTTGGCGCCCAAGGAGGAGTCATTAGCCGCTAATTTACGTTTGGCTACTTTGTCCATTACATCTGCTGTGAACGACCAACAACTTTCCTCTAGCTCCTTGTACTCCTCCATGGCCTTGACATTGGCATACAAGTCGTCATCGGACGCCAAGTAATCGATGCAAGATGCCTCCAGTTGGCGGCAGCTTAACCGTCCGTGCACCACCATCAGCGTCGGCGTGACAGAATCCACATCTATGCTTTCAGACAGTATCTTGTCGCACATGAGCCTTAGCTTCTCTAGGTCGTAGCGATCAGCGGCAACGAGCAGGTCAAGCGCCATGTCCACACGACGTCTCGCCGCACGTTTTTCTTTGCAACCACGTTGGCTTCTCAAAGCCACATCGCTAGCCTTCCTTTTGATGTTCAGCTTATCGGTGTAGATGAAGCGAAGCATGGCCCTGAAGGTTGAGGCGCTCATGTCATCGACCATGATGTGACGGGTGGTACCCTCTCTCATGTCACCGAGGAGCTCGGCGGCGAATACCGGTGACCGCATGGCAAGGACGAGCCTGTGCGCCTGGATCTCGGCCTGCTCCACAACGAACGTCACGTCCGGCAACATGCATGCAGGTCTTGTACTCTTCGACTCCGACGAGAGGAAAAGAAGCTTTTGCATATCCTCGGCGATGCCAGAGTCCTCCTCCTCCTCCCGGAGGACCTCGACGGTGCATAGGATGGTGAGGCGGTCGTCTTCCATGTAGTGGCTCTCATGGCTGCGGAACGCCTCTGGCACCGACAAGCTCCAGCTCCTGCCGGCCTGAGAAAGCTGCCAGCTGTTGCCGGACCAGACGTGGAAGGTGTAGGCTTCGTCGCTCTCCCACACGGCGGCGGGCCACCGGCCAAGCGGGTCCTCGATCCTCAGGCTGGCCTTGGCGACCACGGCGTCGTCGCTGATGTAGGCGGTGAGCAGCAAGAGGGCGATAGAGGCGAGGTGCCCGTCGTCATCGAAGCTGCAGTCTAGAGCCCAGTTGTGGCCGCCGACCTTAAAGGCGCCGGAGAGGATGGAGTAGTGGGCATTCTTGGCCAGCGCCGCGCGAGCGTTGTAGCCGACGATGTGGAACTCGTGCTCGCCTCGGACAGAGGACGCCGGCCTGCGTGCTGCCGTCTCTTCTTGTGGAGGCGGAGCGGCGGCCGGCGGGGTGGACCGCTTCTTCCATAGGCAACGGCGAGTCATCTGCAATGCTGACCGCGAGCTTCCTGGATGTATTCCTTCCGGTGGAGTATACGATGGATTGCTAAGGGGATACATGGGATTATATAGAAGCTAACCTATTCCCATGTACGAGCCGGACATGGATGGAGATAACCAATGCAAAGTTTCTTGTCCCGTGTAGGACTCCCCATCCGAAACGACTCGCAGTTCCAATCGGATTGCTTTAGGCTCCGTTCGGCTCGTGTGGTCCGGTTTTATTTTCTGTTTTATTTTTCTTTTGCTTTTTTCAACAGTTTCTTTGCTGGGTTTTCTAGTTTTCTGAACGTTTTTTTTTCTATATTTTTTACTTATTTTTTTAGAAAGGGTTCTGTGTGCATTTTAAAATTGTTCAGTGCGTATCACAAAAAAATCGCTGTACATAAAAAAGTTCACTCTATATTAAAAATGCCCATCGTATATTAAAAATCTGTGTGTATTTCAAAAAATGTTCACCGTATATTAAAAAAATCTACTATATCTAAATAGCTAGCCCCCACTACTAGGATGCCTCTGGTAACTCCATCAGTCAAGCAATGAAATAATTGTTTTGCCGCTGCTGTTGGTGACTGCGGCTAGGTAGGTAGCTCTTTTGATATTTTTCTTTTCATTTTCAGTATTACTTTCCTCTTTGTTTATGAATTGGATCTCCCTTGTAGTGGTTTATGTACTGTAGCTTCTACAATCTCGAGTCTTAACCCCTCAAGGTGCTAAAGTAAGTCCCCCCTTATCTATCAAACGTGTTAAATAATCTCCATCTTGCCCATATATCTTGCATGCCATATTTATTGATGATTAAATTGTTTCCCATGTTTACAATATAATCTGACGCGGTCATTGGATCCAAAACCCTACTGTTTTCCTTGTGTATAAAGCATTTGAGGCTTTAAGTTACACAAAAACACTATTACTACCATTGGACCTATTTGCACATTCAATTATTTTCATGCGTACTGTGCATGCATATGCCAACAGTTGCGGGGTATCTACTAGTGTTCATCATATAAAAAACATTGTTCGGTGTGTGTTTAAAAAAATATTCACCATAAATTTCTTTCTATAGTTCCTAGAACTATAAAAAAGAGAAAGTGTAAAAGAATCACTAATAAAAGAAAAACCATACTAGAAGAGAAAAAAAATGTAAACAATAGATAGAATACCGAAGAAACCCATAAAAGGAAAAAGTCTGAAACAATCTGATATCTTCTTCTTTGTTGGGTCGCATTACAATTTGATTTTGCTATATATGTAGAGGAGGGAGGATCACGTCTGCTACGGCCGCCTCCGTCACCCCAGGGGCGGTCGGTGCGGGGCAAGAGGCTAGAGAGCGGTAACGTGCCGCCGCCGCCCCGCCACCATTGATGGCCGCGGCGGCACCGCAAAATCCTTTAGATCGGCAGCAACGCGTGCATCGTCTTTTGTCCATGAAATGAAATGAAAGACCAGCGCGACATGTTGTGCCGACGCTGGTGTCCCTCTGTTTGCGTGCCTTACTTAATTGGGATGATCATTAAGGACCCCGAGTAATAGTCAATGTTAGGTCTAACCTGGAACTTTCTCTCTCTCTCTCTCAGAGGTAGACGAAGGAGTACAAGAAGATAGTTTTCTGGCGACTAATGCTCTGGCACTCAAACCGCCTTTTTTTTTTTTGCTCTTATCATCAAAACAACCAGCTTACGAGTCTTTAAGTAATAGCCTGTCGCACGCATGCATAGCCGGTCCACCATGCTGGCTGCTAGAAGGGATAGAGGGGGATTGGCGTAATGCGATGGATGTATTATTGAGCCTTAGGGCGAGTATATATTGAATACAAGACTTGAAGGGTATGACGCCTCTCCTATAGATTAGGTAGGAGACGGATTACAAATCCTAGACTACCAAACACATGTAACCCAGATATATCTCTAACATCCTCCCGCAGTCATAGCGGTAGCGTTGCGAACAACATAAGCGTTGCGGACGATCAGACTGGAGAGAATAGCATCCGACGGCTGGCATCCCCCCGCATTCGTAGCGGGAGCGTCGTGGACGGTGTCAGGTCGCGGATGTGTTGACTGTAGAGGAAGCCGTCGAGTTTCTCAAGCGAGGTGACAGCCCTTTGTGTCGTTGTCGAGGTAGCTGAGAGCATCGGTGGTGAAGCCGTGGTGGAGATAGCCGTGCGGAGAATGCCGTGGTCCATGTTGAGTCGGGGTGGCCGATGTCGAGGAAGTCGCCATGGAGCCACAGGTGCAAGGAGGCGCTGAGTTAGTCATGGACGCAGTGGTGTTGAGGTAGTGGTGCGCTGGGAAGAAGACGGTATTGGTGAAGCTCCGCGCCGGGTTTTGTCAGACCCAGGGACACGTCGTAGACGAAGGCACACATCGGTGTTGCCAGCACCGGGCATGCATAGACGGACGAAGACGAAGTTGACGAAGCGCCGCACCAGGCTTGCCAGGCCAGGGGACACGTCATGGACGAAGGCACGCATCAGTGGTGCCAGCACCAGGCATGCATATACGGGGACCTGCACGAGCTGTATGCCATGTCGAGGAGTCGGAGGGGCCAGCAGAGAAGGAGACTCGATGACGGTTGTGGCGCCAATCGGCATGGGGCCGATGTCACCAACGGTGGTTGGAGTAGACAAAGTGGTCGGAGAAGATGACGACGACGTTGCTGACGAGTTGGTGCTGGACGAAGACGAAGGGGGTGGACTGACGGCGCGGCTTCGGTGAGCGAGCGGTAGCGGCGCCGAGGAAGTAGAGCGGCAGCAACGGACTGAGGAGGCGGCGGTAGCGGTGCTCGAAATAGGCAAGGAGAACCCAACAACGTGACAAAGACCGGCGCAAACGGCGCCAAGGGAGGAGGCGCACATCGCATACGACGGGAGCTAGCTACTCTGTCAGTGAATCTGCTTAAACTCACAATTGTTTCATAGGCTCATTATTGCGTATGATCCCGAGTGCCTTCTCCAGGTTGGCCACCACGTTTGACATGGCTGGCCGGTCCTTGCCGTGCGGCCACAGGCAGAGCCTCGCCGTGTGTGTCACGAGCTCGAGCGCCTCCAACTGTCGCAGCATGGGCTGCAACTGCAACACCGGGCGGCCGTCTAGCATATCGTGCAGATTACCGTCTCGAATGACCGGGAGCGTGGAGTCCACCAGGGTCACGACGTCCTCGCCCTTCACCCGGCCGCTGCTGACCGGCGGCCTCCCGGTCAGCGCCTCCAAAATGACAACACCGAAGCTGTACACGTCGCTGGCCAGGTTCATGCGCCCCGTGCACCGGTACTCCGGGTCGATGTACCCGGGAGTGCCGACGACCTCCGCAACGAGCTGGTCCGCCTGCAAGACCTGTACGCTGACGAAGCCAGATAGGCGCGGCATCGAGTAACAGTTGGTGTCGAGGTGGATGTTGGACGAGCTCACGTTGCCGTGGATGATCGCGCAGCGGTGCAAGTGCTCTATGGCCCGGGATACGCCCAGCAGCACCTCCACGCGGGTCCTCCAAGACACCGTCACCGGCGACGAGCTGGAGACACCGTGCACCAGGTGGTCTCTCAGCGTGGTGTTGCTCATATGCCCCTGCTCGTAGACGAGGATCTTACGCTCTGCCACGAACGCGTCGTCCACGTCTTGCAGGGAACCGGCAGAGGAGCAGCCCGGCATCTCGCCGTCGCTAGTGTGCTCCGGAGAAAACATTTCGAGGATCTTGTGCTCCTCCATGAACGCCTCCTCCACGTCGTGGAGGGAGGCAGCCGAGTAGCAGCCCGGCACCTCGCCGGTGTCTTCGGGAGGAAAGATTCCTAGGATCTTGCACTGCGCTGCAAACGCGTCCTCTACGTTCGGCTGGGAGCCAGCAGAGGAGCAGATCGGCACCTCGCCGGTGTGGATGGCAGGAAATATCTCGAGGAGCTCCGCCACGAACACGTCCTCCTGCTCCACCTTCCGCGGAGCCGGGGATCCGGGACAGGAGCAGCCTGGTTCATTGAGGCGGCGGGCGATGGCGGCGTAGCTGATCAAGGGGAAGAGGCTGAGGTGGGAGTCGATCCTGGCGTTGACTGACCTTAACCTATCGGCGTGGATGCTTGCCCGGAAGAATTGCTTGGCGGTGCTCCGCTTCTGGAAAGCGACGATGAGGTCGTATGCCTGTTGCAGCATGTCGATCAGCTCGGCCAGCGGCCGCTCCAACTCCGGGTCCGGCGGCAGGCCATGCAGCACGTGGCCGATCGTGGGCAGGCGGTCCCTGAGGTGGTCGTACTCCACCTTGTTCTGGCGCGCCGTCTCCACCACCCGCTTGATCTTGCCTATGATCCCCACCGCGGCCCCGACAAGCTGCGTCGTGCTGACCGCGATCTCCATATGACACACTGTACGCTATAGTCGTCCCAAGAAGAGGAAACAGAGGTAGAAGAAGTAGCTAGAGGAGTAGCATGCATTGATGAATGTGCCTATCAGACTATCAGTAGCTAATATATACATATAGCACGTAGTTTGTAGTTTTTTTTAACGTGAAATTCATATAGAGCGAGTCGCTTTGGAGACCAAGTACTAGAGTAGTACGTACTTAGTGCCCACAAGTAGCTAATTTAGTGGAAGTAAATTAGTGCCCACGAGTCCTACTGAACTTTGATTCTTGGAGAAGATGCTCTCACGTCGTGGAAATTCGGAGGAAATTCCGCAGGTGGAAGGGCGTCGTCCACGTGGAAGACCGTGAGCAGTCGGGTCCTCCTCGCTACTCTCGATCGATCTGCACCCTTGAGTATATTGGTCAGCGCTGATCGTACGGTGGACCCTCCTCAGCCCTTGATCGTAAGGCGAGCGCTGACTTCAGCTTACAGCGCGTCCCTTTCACCACCCACCCTCACACGCGTTTGCTTCACCCACACACCATGTTGAGTACTCCCTTCGTTTTAAATTACTCGTTGCATAAATGAATGTATGTAAAACTTAAATACATCTAGATACATCTATATCCGCGACAAGTAATTCGGAACGGAGGAAGTAGTACTTTACTACTTTCTTATTATTGGACCATGTACTAGGACTATAAATAAACCGGTCGGCCGGCCAACGCATGTCATCTGTGGTAACCGTAACCGTGTATAATAGAGAATACCCCACGCGTCGTTGAGGGAACTGATGATGATAGAAATTTAGGTTGATAGCATCATAATCAAAATTAAAAATAGTTATGATTTATTATATTTGATCATGTATCATTGTAAAATATTCATTGAAGACAAGTGGAATAATTGAATGGTAAACAGTTTCCTATGCATGGTTGAATATTGTGGTGAATTTTTTTTCCATGCATGATTGCATGTTGTGATGGGTCTTTATGTCATTCATAATTGTATGGTAAAATGCACTAGTAGAAAAAAACCCATTCGTCCCGGTTGGTAAGGGCCTTTTGTCCCGGTTTATGAACCGGGACTAAAGGGTCGTTACTAATGCCCTAACCCTTTAGTCCCGGTTCTTACACGAACCGGGACAGATGGGCCTCCACGTGGCCGGTGCGCCGAGCCCAGGCAGGAGGGCCTTTGGACCCAGTTGGTGGCACCAACCGGGACCAATAGGCATCCACGCGTCAGCATTTCAGGGGCTGGGGTTTTTGTTTTTTTAAGGGGGGGGGGGGGGTTGGGGTTTTGGGGGTTTAATTTAGGTGTTTCATATGTTGTGTTAGCTAGCTAATTAATAGAGAGAAGTGTCCTCTCTTATGTCGGTGCTTGGTCGACGTTATATATACGTATATATAGAGAGGACTAGACACGCTAGCTAGTAAGCAAATGAAGGAAACAGAAGATCGTCATGAACATATGCATACAGAGAGAAGTGATATCGACCACCTCTCCTTCTCCGAGAGATTGGTCGAACAACAAGTTCTCGTATATCTATCCGACACTACCGGCTACATATATACAATAATTATCTCTTACAATGTAATTAATGTCCTAATTATATATGAACACAGGGTCCACATAGTATTCTTCGTCTTCAGCGATCACGTGGTCAAGGAAGAATGCCACCAATTCCTCTTGAATTGCTCGCATACGATCTGGTGCTAGGAGTTCATCCCGCATCCGAAACATCTTATTTGAACAAGGGGGTAAATATATATATATATATATATATATATATATATATATATATATATATATATATATATATATATATATATATATGAATAAATGAAACTCAACACAAATGATGGTAATAAAATAAAATTGTGAATATTATTGCTTACACACTTCATATTGTTCATCAGAGTAGCCCCGTTCACAGGTCGTGTGGCGGATGGACTCGCAAACGTAGTATCCATAGAAATCATTCCCTTGTTCCTGCCACAACCACTTTACAAGAAATAGAGGTCAATCAAACTGATAAGCAAGCATGCCAAATGGTATTGATGAAACTAGCGGTTGAATCACTAGGAGATGCGTGGAACATGTTACTATAGTACTTACTTTCGGGTGTCTAAATTGCAGCTTCTTCGGCAGCCCCGGAGCTTTTTTGGTGAATTTTCTCCAAACCCTGCCAGACAAAGAAAACAATTACTTGATGTATCAGGAAATGAACAAAGTTGTTGATATGGTGGATAATGATCGATTTAACTTACTTCTCGAGCATTTGAGTCATGTTCGCATAGTCCTGGGGATCTTTTTGTCTCGAGTCTAAGACGGTTACTAGTCCCTGCTCAAGCTTAATCTCTAGGAGAATATACTGGAAGTTGCGCACGCATGCATAACTCATCAATTACATTACTATAACCTAGACTAATAAGGGAAACCAAATATGCACAAGACAGTAACACTCACTTGAAGTTGTAAGGAAAGAGTATTATATCTTTGTTTTCATTTATTACCAACAATCGTAGCAAGTTGGCCTCGGTATCTTCGGCACGATATTTAACCTCAGTTGCATCTATGAGAGTTGTGTTAATGAACCCAATATCACCGATTTGTCTTTTCTTCAATTCGGCAATCTTCAATCTGCATAATATAGTGAGGATAATTATAAATACATGCAATGAAAGAGCTGACCTATATAGAGAGACTTAATGACAGAAGTAGTACTACTTACAGACAATAGCAAGTGACCGTTGCTTTATCGAGGGCCTTTTGATTGAAACACTGGAAGAACTCCTCAAATGGAACATTCAACAGTTCAATTCCAACGAGGTCATGCTCCTCTCGAACTCTCAGCGTCAAAGTATTCCTCCCCCAGACTCTCTGCGGGTTTCCATGTACCAATCATTGAATCTTTGCATCATCGTTGCTAGAGATCTTTCATATTTGACGAGAGGCTTCCCGTACTCGTATTTGTGTTCCTCCACCTCCAAGAACTCATAATGTACATCGTCGGGCAGGTAATCTCCAAGATTGCTATAACCGGGCACCATGCTCGGATCATTAGTAGGCACCTTGAGCGGGGGGCACGATTGGTTCGCTTGTTCGCTGAGCTGGGGAATTTTTTTCCCAGCTCGTCATTCTTTTAACCTTTGATCACTGACAGTACTTCCCGACCACTCCGCTTTGACAAATGACTTTGCAATAATGCCGTCATAGTTGCCTTTCGGCGGAGACTTTGCTGGTTTTTTCAGGGCAGCCAGAGTGCGATTCGCTTTCACCGGATCTACCTTCTCCTCCGGAGGTGGATGTTTCTTTGCTTTCACCCCTTCAAAGAAGTTCCTCACTTCGGCTCGCGCGATCTTGGCGTTCTCCTCCGGGGTCCTCTCGCATGGTAACTTCTCTGGAATCTTCAAAGAAGGACCGAATCTGTATTGCCTCCCGCCTCTGGCTGTACTGCTAGACGCCGGCAGAGCAGACGGAGCGGCTGCGGCTGTCTTCTTTCCTTGCTTACGAGACGGAGGAGAAGGACTGCGATGCGTCGGAGCAGCCGGAGCGGCGGCGGGTCTCTTTCGCCCTTGTTGACGAGGGGGAGAAGGAGGAGGCTGGCTGCTCGGGCGCGCCGGCACAGGCGGAGAAGGAGGCGGAGTGCCGCCACGCGCCGGAGAAGGAGGCCGAGTGCCCTGATCGTCACTCGCCGAAGGAGGAGGCGGTGGAGGAGGCGGAGTGCCCTGACTCGCCGGAGGAGGAGGAGGAGGCGGAGGCGTTCAGTTCGGAAGGTTGATGAGCTCCTTCCGCCATAGGCATGAAGTCTTCAGATCAGAACCCAACCGAGTCTCCCCTTCACCGGTAGGGTGGTCAAGCTGGAGGTACTCAAATCCCTCTGTTATTTCATCCACCATCACCCTAGCATATCCTTCTGGAATCGGCCGACGGTGAAAAGTTGCACCGGGTTCAGTAGGAAAAATAGAGCCAACAGCCGCCTTGACCTTCAAATTCATCCATTGCGTCATAAGATGGCAATTTTGAGACTCCGTGATAGCATCCACGGGATAGCTGGCAGGAGCCGTCAAGACATGCTCCGGCTGAAGCAGCTCGGTGGAAGCCACGCTGCTTCTCCGTTGAGATGGCAGGGTAGCTTCGGGGGAAGCTTCGGCAGGTTGCTTGCTGCGATTTGCTTCTCGTTCCTCTATCGCTTGTACCCTTGCGTGCAGTGCCTGAATTTGGGCATGCTCCACTTTTTTCCTCCTCTCCTGGCATTTGTAACCGCCTGCGTTCGGAAAACCAGCCTTCCACGGAACGGAGCCTGGCGTGCCTCGTGTCCGTCCAGGGTGCTCAGGATTCCCGAGGGCCATTGTGAGCTCGTCGTTCTCTCTGTCTGGAATGAACGTCCCTTGCCGCGCTGCATTGATATAGTGCTTTAGCTTCTTGACTGGTATGTTCATTTGCTCGTCCGTCCAAACGCATTTCCCTGATACAGGGTCCAAGGTTCCGCCAGCCACGAAGAACCAAGTCCGGCAACGGTCTGACCAGTTCATTGTCTCTGGTTCGATCCCTTTATCAAGCAGACCATTCTCAGCCTTGGCCCACTTAGGCCGGGCTTTGAGGTAGCCACCTGACCCCGTGCGATGGTGAAGCTTCTTCTTTGCAGCATTTTTCTTGTTTGTCGCCGACATCTTCTTACTCTTTTCCGATGTCTTGTATGTTGGGGAACGTTGCAGAAAACAAAAATTTTCCTACGGTTTCACCAAGATCCATCTATGAGTTCATCTAGCAACGAGTGATCGGATGCATCTACATACCTTTGTAGATCGCGAGCGGAAGCGTTCAAATAGCGGGGATGAGGTAGTCGTACTCGACGTGATCCAAATCACCGGAGATCCTAGCGCCGAACGGACGGCACCTCTGCGTTCAACACACGTACGGTCAGCGTAACGTCTCCTCCTTCTTGATCCAGCAAGGGGGAAGGAGAGGTTGAGGAAGGTGGCTCCAGCAGCAGCACGACGACGTGGTGGTGGTGGAGATGCAGTACTTCGACAGGGCTTCGCCAAGCTCTATGGAGGAGGAGGAGGTGTTGGAGGGGAGAGGGAGGCGCCAGGGGCAAAGGTGTGAAGCCCTCCCTCCTTATCCACTATATATAGGGAGCCTAGGGGGGCGCCGGCCCTAGGAGATGCAATCTCCTAGGGGGGCGGCGGCCAAGGGGAGGGGGGCTTGCCCCCCAAGCAAGCGGCGCCCTCCCTTAGGGTTTCCCCCAACCCTAGGCGCATGGGCCCTAGGGGAAGTGGCGCCCCAGCCCACTTTGGGCTGGATCTCTTCCCACTTCAGTCCATGGGGCCCTTCGGGATAGGTGGCCCCACCCGGTGGACCCCCGGGACCCTTCCGGTGGTCCCGGTACAATACCCGTGACCCCGAAACTTGTCCCGATGGCCGAAATAGCACTTCCTATATATAATTATTTACCTCCGGACCATTCCGGAACTCCTCGTGACGTCCGGGATCTCATCCGGGACTCCGAAAAACTTTTGGGTTACTGCATATACACATCTCTACAACCCTAGCGTCACCGGACCTTAACTGTGTAGACCCTACGGGTTCCGGGAACATGTAGACATGACCGAGAACGCTCTCCGGTCAATAACCAACAGCGGGATCTAGATACCCATGTTGGCTCCCACATGCTCCTCGATGATCTCATCGGATGAACCACGATGTCGAGGATTCAAGCAACCCCGCATACAATTCATTTTGTCAATCGGTACGTTACTTGCCCGAGATTCGATCGTCGGTATCCCAATACCTCGTTCAATCTCGTTACCGGCAAGTCACTTTACTTGTACCGTAAAGCATGATCCCGTGACCAGACACTTGGTCAGTTTGAGCTCATTGTGATGATGCATTACCGAGTGGGCCCAGAGATACCTCTCCGTCATACGGAGTGACAAATCCCAGTCTTGATCCGTGTCAACCCAACAGACACTTTCGGAGATACCCGTAGTATACCTTTATAGTCACCCAGTTACGTTGTGACGTTTGGTACACCCAAAGTACTCCTACGGTATCCGGGAGTTACACGATCTCATGGTCTAAGGAAAAGATACTTGACATTGGAAAACTCTAGCAAACGAACTATACGATCTTGTGCTATGTTTAGGATTGGGTCTTGTCCATCACATCATTCTCCTAATGATGTGATCTCGTTATCAATGACATCCAATGTCCATAGTCAGGAAACCATGACTATCTGTTGATCAACGAGCTAGTCAACTAGAGGCTTACTAGGGACATGTTGGTGTCTAAGTATTCACACATGTATTACGATTTCCGGATAACACAATTATAGCATGAATAGAAAGACAATTATCATGAACAAGGAAATATAATAATAATGCTTTTATTATTGCCTCTAGGGCATATTTCCAATATTGTAGGCCACAAACGCGGGCCAGTGATCTCTGACGATGAATTCTGGTGTCTCTTCTTTGTTGACAAACGTTTTCAGCTCATTCTTCCACCTCCTGAATAGGTCTGCCATCTTCTTAAGAGCATGAGACTTGATTAATTGCTCTTTAACTGGCTTCTCCGGATCCTCCTCTGGCAGTAGGGTGAAATTTGCCTTCAGCTCAGTCCAAAGATCATCTTTCTGCATATCATTGACATAAGACACCTCAGGGTCTTTGTTCTTAGGCTTATACCATTGCTGGATGCTGATCGGGATCTTGTCCCTAACAAGAACCCCACACTGAGCAGAAAATGCTTCCTTTGTCTGGATGGGTTCAATCGGTTGGCCGTCGCACGCGATTGCTGTGATCTCAAACCTTTCATCCGAGCGCAACTTTTTCTTCGGGCCTCGTCTCTTTACCGAAGTTGTGCTCGATCCGGAGGGCTAGAAAAAAGAAGAATTAGACAAGAGTTAATTAATATGTGTACATACCAAAACAATGAATGCATCAATTAACTAGTCATCATTGGCTTAACTAATATATTTACCTGGCCGGACTCTGTTCGGTCACCGGAGCCGTCACCACGGGCTCCTTCTTGCACCAGCATTGGGTCACCGGAGCCATCATAATCATGTCTTTCCTCCTCCACTGTCCAATCACCGTAGCCTGCTTGTTCTTCACCCGGTTCTGCTTCCAGACCATCATTGTCGTTAAGATACGACATGACATCACCTCCGGCTAAGATTATGTCCCCCAACACCTGTTCTTGTTCCTCGTCTCGTCCGAACTCCATTGTTTCTGCAAATATTACAACATGGCAATTATTACACAAACATGACAGCATGTGGATATATTAGTGGCAAATGTAGACCTAGCTTATTCCGGGTTTGGGGTGGCCTCGGCAACGCTTCAAGGGTAGGGGCGCGGAGGGAGGGGGTAGGAGACCGACATCATTTTTTTCTAGGGTTTGGGTGTCCTCGAGAGTTTTGGTCGAGCGAGAGGGCCGGGGGTGCTCCCGTGGTATAAGTTATCATGGTCGAAGTTATCCGGGAGGGGGTTATATCGACAATGACGACATACATACATGGGAAAATAATGTTATCGGGGAGGGGGTAGGTCGAACCCCCCCTCGTGTTGAAGTTATCGGGACACGGGGTATATCGACAACGACATATCCGATAAAAAATAAGAAGACGAAGAAGAAATAAAAAGAGGAGAAGAAGATATTAATAGAGGAGAAGATTGAAGAAAAAAGAAGAAGAAAAAAGAGGAGAAGAAGAAAGAAATAGAGGAGAAGAAGAGAAAATAGAATATTCTATTTTTTCTTCTTCTCCTCTATTCCTATATTCCATTTTTTCTTCTTCTCCTCTATTCCTTTCTTCTTCTTCTCCTCTTCTTTTTCTTCTTTTTTCTTCTTCTTACTTATTTCTCCTCTTCCTCCTCTCCTCTTCTTCTCCTTTCTTCCTCTTCTAATTTTCCTTTTTCCTCTCATTCTTTTTCTTCTTCTTCCTTTCCTAGCTAGATATATAAATTTTTTCTAAAAATGTAACTTTTGCATACATACATGGGAAAATAATATTATCGGGGAGGGGGTAGGTCGACCTCCCCTCATGTATATCGACAACGACATATCCGATAAAAAAATAAGAAGACGAAGAAGAAATAAAAAGAGGAGAAGAAGAAAGGAATAGAGGAGAAGATCGAAGAAAAAAAAAGAAGAAGAAAGGAATAGAGGAGAAGAAGAAAACATAGAATTCTATGTTTTCTTCTTCTCCTCTATTCCTTTCTTCTTCTCCTATTTTTTTTCTTCTTTTTTCCTTTTCTTATTTATTTCTCCTCTTCTTCCTCTCCTCTTCTTCTCCTTTCTTCCTCTTCTTATTTCATTTTTCCTCTCATTCTTTTTCTTCTTCTTCCTTCTTAAAAATACACGAAGTAGTATTGCTTGCTTTTTTTAAAATAATGTTCAAAAATAAAAGTAGTATTGCTTCCTTTTTCCTCTCATTCTTTTAAAATAAGGTTTTGCCTAATTCATTGTTCATATGAATATACAAACATTTGCATATTTACAATAAATAATATCACCAAAAAATTATATGAACAGAAAAAAATCCTATTTTTTCTAAAAATCTATCTTTTGCACATATATATATATATATATATATATATATATATATATATATATATATATATATATAGTATAGGGTCGTGCTATTCGTCACCCTGGGTGAGCAATTCTTATTCCTCACCCCATACCACCCGACGGCCAAAACTTTAGCAGGTAACAAATAAACTACTTGAGGTAAGATTAAACCAGGAGGAGGAACCTGACCTTCCACCGCAAACAAAGGTGGGTGAGGTAATCTTACGCTACTAAAATACAAATGATGGTGTTGTAATTTTACGGCAATGTGTAGGGAGGCATTACTGACATTTTTTTTTATAGAATAACACTGCGCTCCAGAACCATTGCCGTAAGAAACAATAGACTTGCAAGGTAAATTTACCTCGCGCACATAATTCTGCACGGGCTGCATCGCATGACCCTTTTCGTGTCAGGTCGATTTCTTTAAATATCTTCTTCCACTCCCAGAGTAAGAACGAGACAGATTG
This sequence comes from Triticum aestivum, assembly GCF_018294505.1. NCBI lineage: Eukaryota > Viridiplantae > Streptophyta > Magnoliopsida > Poales > Poaceae > Triticum > Triticum aestivum. The sequence goes on from NC_057800.1 coordinate 8,831,310, forward strand.
GATGGCCGAGACTTCTCTTTACAACTGCTTCATATCAAGGCTAATGCATACGTACTAAGTTTTTCTCTTTCCTTTTCGTCATCTATTTTTATCACTTGCTCATGAGGCACCATTGATTTGACCATTGATGTAGTGGAAATATTATTTAGGGTATCTTCAATTGCATCCTCAACCATTCGAAAGTTTTTTATTGAGTTTTGACTGGAATTTCAAGCAGTAAAATGGCCTCAAAATTACATTCCTGAAAAGACCGTATTTGTATCATATGAACACAACATTGCTTCTTCTTTTTTGCAAGGAAACACCTATTCTTTAAAAAGAATAATGTTATCTCAAAGGGATTCTTGCCAAACTTCATTAAAATACACTGAAAATTTTACAGTATCATTTCTAAGAAACGTAAAACTCGAATTTACAGGGTCAGCTCTCAAGAAAACATAGATGGGACTCTATACATGGCCTCCAAGAGCAAGCTGATAGCCTCACTACCGACATAAATACACGATTAAACCTCATTTCTTCACAGGGTCAGTCCGGAGAAAATAGCAGGAACGCGATTCAGAAAGAAGTCAAGCAGCCCGCAGCTCTCTAGGGTTAAACCTCATCAATTATAGCCTCAAACACCATGTCAGCAAAACCTCTGTTCTGTCAAAGATCCAGACACCGTGTTCTGTTCAAATTTGCCAATGTATTAATATCACTGTAATATCAGCCTACTATTATCAGGGTACATGAGCTACCTAAAAGGTAAATAAATTTCTGATATATATATATATATATATATATATATATATATATATATATATATATATATATATATATATATAAGATTTTTTGACTGAACCAAATACAAATCTTCTCTCATGAGAAGACTGGTAAATTAGTTAAATCAAAATTATCATAGAGGACTCAGCCAAATAGTAGAACTGAAGATACAGAGATTATTCACATAAAGCCTATATGCACACGGAAAAAATTATCCTATCTCAAAATTATCTGCATCCAGAACATGGTTAATCAACCAATTACAGCTTGTATTACAGAAGGCAATATAGCAAATTAAACATGCATACTCTCCTAGAACTAATTATTACATCTACTACTTGTCATAATAGATTTGGTGATAAAGGGTTTCCCCCCGCTTTATATTATAAAGCATCCATCTACTACTTGTCAGAATAGATTTGGATCAGTAGGATAACCAATCAAGGTACTCAAGATGTTGCACATCTAGTCGAAGCCTGACTGCTTTGCTCTCTGCCTTTGAGAGATGATGAACTGAAACATCAGATGGAATGGTTGCCTCTGGAAGTCACGCATTGCAATTAAAATAGGAACAAAATATTATGCCTGGAACAAACTCAAGGAAATGATCTCGAAGCAAAATCAAAATTTCTTTACTCACTAATTTTAGTCTACGAAAGATAATCATGCCAAAACACTGTTTTTCTATTATTTTTCTATTAGCCTTTCATTGGCATGTCTACATGAACCAACAAGCAACACATCTGACACAAGACTGCTAGTGATTGGTTGCTACAGAATGTAAAGCATGATTCAAAAGCAAATTAACCTTTTTTTATTACACTAAACCTCAATTCTATAGCATGGAAGAGTTGCATGCTCTGCCTCGCCCCACTAGGGTTGGTGAGTCACCTTCTCTCTGCATGCCCATTGGCGGCTGATTTCGGGGCCGCGTTGAGTAGAAGGTGCCTTCAGTGACCTCTTTCTGCAATCTGTCGTATGCGGCTCGCCTCAATGGCGATGTTATATTAAGGTGCACAAAACAGGCCTAATTTTTTTAGTGCAAGGAGAGCTTATATTACGCATAGCCAATCGCAGTATTACAATCAAGAAGTAAATGTACAGATAGGGACTGCGGTGACTGCAAAACCATGTCATCTTATTCAGGTATCCTACCGAAATACTTCAAGGAGTCTGGAGCTTTCTTGTCACTGACCCACTAGTATTCGTTAAAACATGAAAACAAAGTTAATTTAGTTGGATCATGGTACATTCGCAAAAAATACAAACACCATATCAAATCACAGTGTAGTAGGTACTTTTTTACAAGCTGCACAACAGTGGAATTGCAGTATGCAGGCTAATTCTTGGCACACCAGTAACATGAAAATTTAGGACAGAATCAAGCACAAGTTTTCGTAATTTTATCCAGGACACCAAAGATAACTTAGTCTGCTGGGATTGGATGAAAACTCAGAAGTAAATAAACAATGCCACATGTTCTGCTAGTAAAATGCTATATGAATATCAAAATTACAATCAACTGAAGCTGAACTATTAAGGCAACTACAATGGTGAATTCTTCCATTGTCCCAATCCGGAGAGGCTAGCTATGAAGACAACCACGAGAAACAAGTACCACTACAGACGTTTGTATCCCAAAGATTGTTGTAAGTTGTAACAGTAGCCTTAGAGCTTACACAGCGGACACCCTACATTTGGCATCTCTAAATCTTCATAGTACAATGCAAGACAAACAACAGTGAAACTCCTCATCTACAGGCCTAACTGCCACCAAGAATCTTCCACAAGATCCGCTAGTCACAGTTATGAACAATCATTAGCCCCAACAATCAAGGCAAGCAGAGCAAGATCAAATTTTCTGGAGGACCAAGGCGACCCGACCATACCAGCAGGCACATCGACAGGCGTGGGGACTGGGGACTGTAAACAGTATGCGAGTTGGCCCGTTGACAGACCTGTGGTTCTTGATGGTGTCGCAGGTAATGGCATACTATACTTCATCTTGACGACGGATCAAACGCGCGTCCTTGGTGGCGAGGCAGTTGTGGGCGGTGGCGAGCATGGACTACTAGGCGTGGACGACGTCAGAGAGCAGCAAGCGGATCCGCACCGACTGCTGCCCCACCGTGTTCTAGGTGGTTGCGATGCGTAGGTGTGCTCCACCGCTCCAACTGGTGTCGCACTACTCACCATGACGTCCTCCGAGTCCGCTGGGTGGAGTAGCGCCGTCGTGGCCGACGGAGAGGAGGAAGCGGCCATGGTCAATGCAAGGCCACGACGAGCACCACCCGCAGATCCGCCCCACGCACCACCCGCCGCGTCGCTCGAACCGCTCGCAGTAGCATCGCCAAATTAGGGGGAAAAGGGGATAGCGGGCAAGGTTTTTAAATTTTTTTTGTGAGTTGAAAGGATCGTGCCGTTTTCCACATCGACAGGGGGGAGGGGGCGGTGCAATCATGGCTCGGTGGATGGGCTGGGGTGAGGAATTACTTATTCCTCACCCTAGGTTATAAATAGAGTTTACATATATATACACACAGAGAGAACATATATACATACATATATACATTTTTATAAAAATGCAAAAACAGAAAATCTAAAAAAAGACATATAAACAGATATACACACATACATATACTCATACATATACATATAATCAGGAAAAAAACATCTATATATATATATATGCAAAAAAACAGGGATGAAGAGGGGGGCTGTGCCGGCCCTGACCAAATGGATGAGTCAGGGCGTGGTCGGGGCAGGGCGAGGTAGAGGCGACGGCGGCGTGTGGTCGGGGCAGGGCGCGCGAGCCAGATGCGACGGCGGTGCGGGGCAGCTGGGGCGACGACGACGTGGTCGGGGCAGGGGCACGCGACATGGTCGAGGCGGGCCACCGGCGGCGTGATCGGGGCAGGGCGGCGACGACGTCGACAAGGCAGCAGAGGGCGGCGACGGCGTCGACGGGGCGAGCTTGATCGGGCAGCCTGGTGGCGTCGTCGGGCGAAATGATGCAGATGATGTCTGAAAAACGCCAAGTGCTTTCGTATATACTGAGAGCATTGGTCCCGGTTCGTGGCACCAACCGAGACCAATGCCACCCTTTAGTCCCGGTTGGTGGCACCAACCGGGACCAAAGGCCTCTTTTTAGCAGCCCAAAGGGCAGGAAGCGGCGGCCTTTGGTCCCGGTTGGTAGCACCAACCGGGACTAAAGGGTGGCATTGGTCCCGGTTGATGCCACAAACCGGTACCAATGCACCCCTTTAGTCCCGGTTGGTGGCACCAACCGGGACCAAAGGCCTTGTGCTGGAACTGGCGCGGTGCGATGGGATGTTTACTCCCACCTCGCTAGCCGAGAGGCTTCGACAGTGGTTTATAAGCGCTGCTGCGCTGACCACTTCGAGCTCCTCTCAAATGCAGGCTTACGGGCCTAAAGTCACTTTATCTGCCTGTGGGCCTACTGGGCCTCCTGCGGGCCTATATCCTGGCCCATGGTAGGGTTTCTAGTCGTATTCAGGCCGTGAGGGCCCAGTAGGTGGCACTTTTTTGTTTTTTTGTTTTCTTTGTTGCTTTATTTATTTTATTTTGTTTCTACTTACAAGAAAATACTTAATGTTGCTATTTTTTTCCCAGTTTTTTGTTTTGTTTTTTGCATTATTTATTTTCTTTTGTTTCTTGCTTTATTTTTTAAATCTTATTGCTTTTAGGTCTGAAAAATTATAAACTTTCTGTTAGTGCCATTAGTTTTCAAATTTGAATAGTTAAAATTTGAATTCTTTGAAATTTGTGTGAATCACAAGTTTGTGATTAACTTTACTATAAAAATAGTTTTTTTTCTAGTTTTTTGTTTTGTTTTTTTTGCATTATTTATTTTCTTTTGTTTTTTGTTTTTTGTTTTTTGCTTTTTGCTTTAATTTTTAATTCTTTTTTTCTTTTAGGTTAGCAAAATTATAAACTTTCTATTAGTGCCATTAGATTTAGAAAAATTATAAACTTTCTGTTAGTGCCATTAGTTTTCAAATTTGAATAGTTAAAATTTGAATTCTTTCATATTTGTTGAATTCACAAGTTTGTGATTAACTTTACTATAAAAATAGTTTTTTTTCTAGTTTTTTTGTTTTGTTTTTTGCATTATTTATTTTCTTTTATTTTTTGCTTTATTTTTTAATTCTTTTTGCTTTTAGGTCAGAAAAATTATAATCTTTCTGTTAGTGCCATTAGTTTTCAAATTTGAATAGTTAAAATTTGGATTGTTTGAAATTTGTGTGAATCACAAGTTTGTGATTAACTTCACTATAAAAATAGTTTTTTTCCTGTTTTTTGTTTTGTTTTTTGCATTATTTGTTTTCTTTTGTTTTTTGCTTTAATTTTTTATTCCTTTTGCTTTTAGGTTAGCAAAATTATAAACTTTCTATTAGTGCCATTATTTTTAGAAAAATTATAAACTTTCTGTTAGTGCCATTAGTTTTCAAATTTGAATAGTTAAAACTTAAATTCTTTGAAATTTGTGTGAATCACATGTTTGTGATTAACTTACTAAAAAAATGAGCATAGATGCGCTTATAGAGAAAATTCAACCTAAATTCACCGTAAATTTCTATGATTTCAGAGAAATTCACTCTGAATTTAGGTTAAACTTTTCTCTATAAGGGCATCTATTTTCATTTTGAGAGGAGCTCAACAAGGCAGAGAGGGAAGGGCTTATAAACCGGTGTGAGCCCCTTTCGGTTGGAGAGGTGGGACTAAACTCTGCCCGCAACGAGGACCAACCCTTTTGTCCCGGTTTGTGGCACAAACCGGGACTAATGGTCATGGGCCAGGGGCGAGGAGCATTGGTCCCGGTTGGTGCCACGAACCGGGACCAATGCCCCCTTTAGTCCCGGGTGGTGGTACCAACCGGGACCAAAGGCCTTGCACTGCATGCGGCAAAAGTTTAGTCCCACCTCGCTAGTTGAGAGGGGCTCGGAGTGGTTTATAAGCCCCAATGCGGCTGCCCTCTCGAGCTCCTCTCAAATGCAGGCTTACGGGCCTAATCTCACACTATGCTGTCTATGGGCCTATTGGGTCTTCTGCAGGCCTGAATCCTGGCCCAGGTTGGGTTTCTAGTCGTATTCAGGCCGTGCTGGCCCAATAGGTGGCAGTTTTTTTATCTTTTTTCCAGTTTTTTGTTTTGTTTTTTGCATTATTTATTTTCTTTTGTTTCTTGCTTTATTTTTTAATTCATTTTGCCTTTAGGTTAGAAAAATTGTAAACTTTCTGTTAGTGCCATTAGTTTTCAAATTTGAATAGTTAAAATTTGAATTCTTTGAAATTTGTGTGAGGCACAAGTTTGTGATTAACTTTACTATAAAAATAGCTTTTTCCCATTTTTTTTGTTTTTTGCATTATTTTTTTTCTTTTGTTTTTTGCTTTTTAAATTCTTTTTTCTTTTTGGTTAGCAAAATTATAAACTTTCTGTTAGTGCCATTACTTTTAGAAAAATTATAAACTTTCTGTTAGTGCCATTAGTTTTCAAATTTAAGTAGTTAAAATTTGAATTCTTTGAAATTTGTGTGAATTAGAAGTTTATGATTAACTTTACTATAAAAATAGTTTTTTTCCATTTTTTGTTTTGTTTTTGCATTATTTTTTTTGTTTTTTGCTTTTTTAATTGCTTTTAGGTCAACAAAATTATAAACTTTCTGTTAGTGCCATTAGTTTTAGAAAAATTATAAACTTTCTGTTAGTGCCATTAGTTTTCAAATTTGAATAGTTAAAACTTAAATTCTTTGAAATTTGTGTGAATCACATGTTTGTGATTAACTTACTAAAAAAATGAGCATAGATGCGCTTATAGAGAAAATTCAACCTAAATTCATAGTAAATTTCTATGATTTCAGAGAAATTCACTCTGAATTTAGGTTAAACTTTTCTCTATAAGGGCATCTATTTTCATTTTGAGAGGAGCTCAACAAGGCAGAGAGGGAAGGGCTTATAAACCGGTGTGAGCCCCTTTCGGTTGGCGAGGTGGGACTAAACTCTGCCCGCAACGAGGACCAACCCTTTTGTCCCGGTTTGTGGCACAAACCGGGACTAATGGTCATGGGCCAGGGGTGAGGAGCATTGGTCCCGGTTGGTGCCACGAACTGGGACCAATGCCCCCTTTAGTCCCGGGTGGTGGTACCAACCGGGACCAAAGGCCTTGCGTTGCACGCGGCAAAAGTTTAGTCCCACCTCGCTAGTTGAGAGGGGCTCGGAGTGGTTTATAAGCCCCACTTCGGCTGCCCTCTCGAGCTCCTCTCAAATGCAGGCTTACGGGCCTAATCTCACACTATGCTGTCTATGGGCCTATTGGGTCTTCTGCGGGCCTGAATCCTGGCCCAGGTTGGGTTTCTAGTCATATTCAGGCCGTGGTGGCCCAATAGGTGGCAGTTTTTTTTATTTTTTTTCCAGTTTTTTTGTTTTGTTTTTTGCATTATTTATTTTCTTTTGTTTCTTGCTTTATTTTTTAATTCATTTTGCCTTTAGGTCAAAAAAATTGTAAACTTTCTGTTAGTGCCATTAGTTTTCAAATTTGAATAGTTAAAATTTGAATTCTTTGAAATTTGTGTGAATCACGAGTTTGTGATTAACTTTACTATAAAAATAGCTTTTTTCCATTTTTTTTGTTTTTTGCATTATTTATTTTCTTTTGTTTTTTGCTTTTCTTAATTCTTTTTCCTTTTTGGTCAGCAAAATTATAAACTTTCTGTTAGTGCCATTACTTTTAGAAAAATTATAAACTTTCTGTTAGTGCCATTAGTTTTCAAATTTAAGTAGTTAAAATTTGAATTCTTTGAAATTTGTGTGAATCAGAAGTTTATGATTAACTTTACTATAAAAATAGTTTTTTTTTCATTTTTTGTTTTGTTTTTTGCATTTTTTTTTTTGTTTTTTGCTTTTTTAATTGCTTTTAGGTCAGCAAAATTATAAACTTTCTGTTAGTGCCATTAGTTTTAGAAAAATTATAAAATTTTTGTTAGTGCCATTAGTTTTCAAATTTGAATAGTTAAAATTTGAATTCTTTGAAATTTGTGTGAATCACAAGTTTGTGATTAACTTTACTATAAAAAATCATTTTTTTCCAGTTTTTTGTTTTGTTTTTTGCATTATTTATTTTCTTTTTTTTTTGCTTTATTTTTTAATTCCTTTTGCTTTTAGGTCAGAAAAATTATAAACTTTCTGTTAGTGCCATTAGTTTTAGAAAAAATTATAAACTTTATGTTAGTGCCATTAGTTTTAAAATTGGAATAGTTAAAATTTGAATAATGGTATTACGAGGGCCGAACCATAAGACATTGAAGCATTTCAAATGAACTCTGGAAAAGTTGAAAGTTGGCATAGTATCATAATTTCACCCACATAACATGTGCATGTACAAAACGGACAATGGTATCATACTCGTCTGTTACAAAGTTGGCATGGTATCATCATAATAGTTGCGGGAGAAAGTCTTCACTTTTTCCTCGCTTGTTTCATTTGCTTATTGTGCCGTAACCATGAATAATCGGGACAACAGGCCCTTTTTCTACCAGTCTTGTGTTCATCGACATACGGGGTCACCAAGATAGAGTTCTGTAGAACTGTGTAGTGTGCTTGAGACCAAGAATATCCGTCCCTGCATATTATTGAGGCCCCTCCCAGCGTGCCTTTTCCAGTCAGTCTCCCCTCATACCGCGATTTAGGGAGACCTATCTTCTTAAGGCCAGGAATGAAGTCAACACAAAACCCAATGACATCCTCTGTTTGATGGCTCATGCAGATGCTTCCTTCTGGCCTAGCGCGGTTACGGACATATTTCTTCAGAACTTCCATGAACCTCTCAAAGGGGAACATATTGTGTAGAAATACGGGCCCAGAATGACAATCTCGTCGACTAGATGAACTAGGACGTGCGTCACGATATTGAAGAAGGATGGTGGGAACACCAGCTCGAAACTGACAAGACATTGTGCCACATCACTCCTTAGCCTTGGTACGATTTCTGGATCAATCACCTTCTGAGAGATTGCATTGAGGAATGCACATAGCTTCACAATGGCTAATCGGACGTTTTCCGGTAGAAGCCCCCTCAATGCAACCGAAAGCAATTGCGTCATAATCACGTGGCAGTCATGAGACTTTAGGTTCTGGAACTTTTTCTCTGGCATATTTATTATTCCCTTTATATTCGACGAGAAGCTAGTCGTGACCTTCATACTAAGCAGGCATTCAAAGAAGATTTATTTCTCTTCTTTCGTAAGAGCGTAGCTGGCAGGACCTTTATACTGCTTCGGAGGCATGCCGTCTTTTTCGTGCAAACGTTGCAGGTCCTCCCGTGCCTCAGGTGTATCTTTTGTCTTCCCATACACGCCCAAGAAGCCTAGCAGGTTCACGCAAAGGTTCTTCGTCACGTGCATCACGTCGATTGAAGAGTGGACCTCTAGGTCTTTCCAGTAGGGTAGGTCCCAAAATATAGATTTCTTCTTCCACATGGGTGTGTGTCCCTCAGCGTCATTCGGAACAGCTAGTCCGCCGAGACCCTTTCCAAAGATTACGTGTAAATCATTGACCATAGCAAGTACGTGATCACCGGTACGCATGGCGGGCTTCTTCCGGTGATCTGCCTTGCCTTTGAAATGCTTGCCTTTCTTTCGACATTGATGGTTGGTCGGAAGAAATCGACGATGGCCCATGTACACATTCTTCCTGCATTTGTCCAGGTATATACTTTCAGTTTCTTCTAAACAGTGTGTGCATGCTGTTGGGGAACGTAGTAATTTCAAAAAAAATTCCTGCGCACACGCAAGATGATGGTGATGAATAGCAACGAGAGGGGAGAGTGTTGTCTACGTACCCTCGTAGACCGGAAACGGAAGTGTTGACACAACGTAGAGGAAGTAGTCGTACGTCTTCCCGATCCGACCGGTCCAAGTACTGAACGTATGGCACCTCCGAGTTCTGCACACGTTCAGCTCGATGACGATCCCCGGATTCCGATCCAGCAAAGTGTCGGGGAAGAGTCTCGTCAGCGCGACGGCGTGGTGACGATCTTGATGTTCTACCGTCGCAGGGCTTCGCCTAAGCACCGCTACAATAATATCGAGGAGTATGGTGGAAGGGGGCACCGCACACGGCTAAGGAGACGATCACGAGGATCAACTTGTGTGTCTAGAGGTGCCCCCTGCCCTCGTATATAAAGGAGCAAGGGGGGTGCCTCCGGCCCTAGGAGGAGGCGCGCAGGAGGAGTCGTACTCCTACCGGGAGTAGGACTCCCCCCTTTCCCTAGTTGGATTAGGACTTGGGGGGAAGGAAGAGAGGGGGGAAAGGAAAGGGGGGGTGCCGCCCCCCTCCTTGTCCAATTCAGACTTGGGGGGGAGGGGCGCGCGGTAGCCCCTAGGCCTCCTCTTCTCTTTCTCCACTAGGCCCATTAAGGCCCATTAGGTTACCGGGGGGTTCCGGTAACCTCCCGGTACTCCGGTAAAATGCCGTTTTCACTTGGAACACTTCTGATGTCCAAACATAGGCTTCCAATATATCAATATTTATGTCTCGACCATTTCGAGAGTCCTCGTCATGTCCGTGATCACATCCAGGACTCCGAACGAACTTCGGTACATCAAAATATATAAACTCATAATGAAACTGTCATCGTAATGTTAAGCGTGCGAACCCTACGGGTTCGAGAACAATGTAGACATGACCGAGACATGTCTCCGGTCAATAACCAATAGCGGAACCTAGATGCTCACATTGGCTCCTACATATTCTATGAAGATCTTTATCGGTCAGACCGCATAACAACATACGTTGTTCCCTTTGTCATCGGTATGTTGCTTGCCCGAGATTCGATCGTCGGTATCTCAATACCTAGTTCAATCTCGTTACCGGCAAGTCTCTTTACTAGTTTAGTAATACATCATCTCGAAACTAACTCATTAGTTGCAATGCTTGCAAGGCTTATGTGATGTGCATTACCGAGAGGGCCCAGAGATACCTCTCCGACAATCGGAGTGACGAATCCTAATCTCGAAATACGCCAACCCAACATGTACCTTTGGAGACACCTGTAGAGCTCCTTTATAATCACCCAGTTACGTTGTGACGTTTGGTAGCACACAAAGTGTTCCTCCGGCAAACGGGAGTTGCATATTCTCATAGTCATAGGAACATATATAAGTCATGAAGAAAGCAATAGCAACATACTAAACGATCGGGTGCTAAGCTAATGGAATGGTTCATGTCAATCACATCATTCTCTAATGATGTCATCCTGTTAATCAAATGACAACACATGTCTATGGTTAGGAAACATAACCATATTTGATTAACGAGCTAGTCAAGTAGAGGCATACTAGTGACGTTTATTTTGTCTATGTATTCACACAAGTATTATGTTTCCGGTTAATACAATTCTAGCATGAATAATAAACATTTATCATGATATAAGGAAATAAATAATAACTTTATTATTGCCTCTAGGGCATATTTCCTTCAGTCTCCCACTTGCACTAGAGTCAATAATCTAGATTACACAGTTATGATTCTAACACCCATGGAGCTTTGGTGCTGATCATGTTTCGCTCGTGGAAGAGGCTTAGTCAACGGGTCTGCTACATTCAGATCCGTATGTTTCTTGCAAATCTCTATGTCTCCCACCTGGACTTGTAGAAAACAGGGCTTTGGTCCAGGCCGGGTCAGCCCATTAGTCCCGGTTCAGTCCAGAACTGGGACCAATGGGGGCATTGGTCCCGGTTCGTGAGCCCAGGGGGCCGGCCGGGCCACGTGGGCCATTGGTCCTGGATCATCTGGACCTTTTGGTCCCGGTTGTGGGACGAACCGGGACCAATGGGCCTCGCTCCTGGCCCACCACCATTGGTCCTGGTTGGTGGCTTGAACCGGGACGAAAGGCTCCCCTTTAGTCCCGGTTCATGCCACCAACCGGGACCAATGAAGTGCCTATATATACCCCCTCGCGTAAGAGCAGAGCACACTGCTCTGTTTTTTTCTGGCCGAGGGGGAGAGGGCTTGTTGGTGCTCTAGCTCACCTCCTATGCACACAAGGTGTTCGATGGAATGCCCGAGCCACACTACTTAAGCTTTCTCCTCTCTAAGCTCGACCTACAAGCTCCATTTTTGACAATATTTGTCTAGGTTTAGTGGCCCGTCACGCCCCGTCCCCGTCTTCACCGCCGTCGATCACCCGCGCCGAGCTCATCGCCGGCACCACCGTGGTGAGCCTCTTGTTCTTATCTTCTTTCTGAAAGGAAAAATATTCTTACTTGTATGTTTACATAGATACTTGTATTATTCTCTTACTTTTATTATTGCATCTTATATAGTGCGATGGTTTTGGTATCCGCCCCCGTCGGCCCTCATCCTGTCTATGATTCGGATGCGGTATATATATTATCTTTATAACTATTGGTTCATTTATTGTTTATGAAAATTATGCCGACCAACGTGACATAGATTTTATTTATGTAGGATGTATGTGAATCGGAAATGCCAACCGACCCTATTGTCGAGAGGTTAAATTTAGTTGAAGAAGAAAACAATTTGTTGAAGGAAAAAATAAAAAAATTGAGGAGGAGAAGATGATATTGGAGTTGCATGTTGCAGATGTCGTCGATGATCACAAGATCAAGATGGATGCAATGCGCTTGAAGATTAGAAAGATTAGAAAATATGCCATTCATACCGCTTGGTATCATTATGCTGTTGGATCAATTGTTACCTTGGTTGCGATTATGATCACATTTGTTTTCGCATTGAAATGTTTTACATAGTTTCAATGTATGGTTTAATTAATTAGATGCTCTGGAGAGCTATATGTTCTTAGATGAGAACTATGTATGCACTTTGGTTTTAATGTGATGATGAACTTCTATTAATTTGGACACTTAATTATATATAATGCACGCAGATGAACCGGCAATGGATGTACGGTGACAGACACACCTGCGAGTATATTAAGCGCGTGCATGAGTTTCTCGATGCGGCTGAGGCAAACAAGCAGAATGGTTTTATGTGTTGTCCATGCACTAAATGTGGGAATACGAGGTCTTACTCTAACCGGAAAATCCTTCACTCCCACCTGCTTTACAAGGGTTTCATGCCACACTATAATGTTTGGACGAGGCACGGAGAAATAGGGGTTATGATGGAAGACGGCGAAGAAGAAGAGTACGATGACACTATGTGCCCCCTGGATACGGTGATGCTGCAACGAGGGGAGCTGGTGGAGATCAAGAGGAACCAGACGATGTGCCCAATGATGCTGCAACGGGTGAAGCTGCTGAAGATCAAGAGGAACCAAACGATGTGCCCGATGATGATGATCTCCGCCGGGTCATTGTCGATGCAAGGACGCAATGCGAAAGTCAAAAGGAGAAGCTGAAGTTCAATCGCATGTTAGAGGATCACAAAAAAGGGTTGTACCCCAATTGCGAAGATGGCAACACAAAGCTCGGTACCGTACTAGAATTGCTGCAGTGGAAGGCAGAGAATGATGTGGCTGACAAAGGATTTGAGAAGCTACTGAAAATATTGAAGAAGAAGCTTCCAAAGGATAACGAATTGCCCGACAGTACATACGCAGCAAAGAAGTACGTATACCCTCTAGGATTGGAGGTGGAGAAGATACATGCATGCCCTAATGACTGCATCCTCTACCGCGGTGCATACAAGGATCTGAATGCATGCCCGGTATGCGGTGCATTGGGGTATAATATCAGACGAGATGACCCTGGTGATGTTGACGGCGAGCCCCCAGGAAGAGGGTTCCTGCGAAGGTGATGTGGTATGCTCCTATAATACCACGGTTGAAACGTCTGTTCAGAAACGAAGAGCATGCCAAGTTGATGCGATGGCACAGTGAGAACCGAAAGAAAGATGGGAAGTTGAGAGCACCCGCTGACGGGTCGCAGTGGAGAAAAATTGAGAGAAAGTACTGGGATGAGTTTGCAAAGGACCCAAGGAATGTATGGTTTGCTTTCAGCGCGGATGGCATTAATCCTTTTAGGGAGCAGAGCAGCAATCACAGCACCTGGCCCGTGACTCTATGTATGTATAACCTTACTCCTTGGATGTGCATGAAGCGGAAGTTCATTATGATGCCAGTTCTCATCCAAGGCCCTAAGCAACCCGACAACGACATTGATGTGTACCTAAGGCCATTAGTTGAAGAACTTTTACAGCTGTGGAATGGAAATGGTGTACGTACGTGGGATGAGCACAGACAGGAGGAATTTAACCTTAAGGCGTTGCTGTTCGTGACCATCAATGATTGGCCCGCTCTCAGTAACCTTTCAGGACAGACAAACAAAGGATAGCATGCATGCACGCACTGTTTAGATGACACTGAAAGTATATACCTGGACAAATGCAGGAAGAATGTGTACCTGGGCCATCGTTGATTTCTTTCGACCAACCATCGATGTCGAAAGAAAGGCAAGCATTTCAAAGGCGAGGCAGATCACCGGAAGAAGCCCGCCATGCGTACCGGTGAGCACGTACTTGCTATGGTCAATGATTTACACGTAATCTTTGGAAAGGGTCCCGGTGGACTAGCTGTTTCGAATGACGCTGAGGGACACGCACCCATGTGGAAGAAGAAATCTATATTTTGGGACCTACCCTACTGGAAAGACCTAGAGGTCCACTCTTCAATCGACTTGATGCACGTGACGAAGAACCTTTGCGTGAACCTGCTAGGCTTCTTGGGCGTGTATGGGAAGACAAAAGATACACCTGAGGCACGGGAGGACCTGCAACGTTTGCACGAAAAAGACGGCATGCCTCCGAAGCAGTATAAAGGTCCTGCCAGCTACGCTCTTACGAAAGAAGAGAAAGAAATCTTCTTTGAATGCCTGCTCAGTATGAAGGTCACTACTGGCTTCTCGTCGAATATAACGGGAATAATAAATATGCCAGATAAAAAGTTTCAGAACCTAAAGTCTCATGACTGCCACGTGATTATGACGCAACTACTTCCGGTTGCATTGAGGGGGCTTCTACCGGAAAACGTCCGATTAGCCATTGTGAAGCTATGTGCATTCCTCAATGCAATTTCTCAGAAGGTGATTGATCCAGAAATCGTACCAAGGCTAAGGAGTGCTGTGGCGCAATGTCTTGTCAGTTTCGAGCTGGTGTTCCCACCATCCTTCTTCAATATCATGACGCACGTCCTAGTTCATCTAGTCGACAAGATTATCATCCTGGGGCCCGTATTTCTACACAATATGTTCCCCTTTGAGAGGTTCATGGGAGTCCTAAAGAAATATGTCTGTAACCGCGCTAGGCCAGAAGGAAGCATCTCCATGGGCCATCAAACAGAAGATTTCATTGGGTTTTGTGTTGACTTCATTCCTGGCCTTAAGAAGATAGGTCTCCCTAAATCGCGGTATGAGGGGAGACTGACTGGAAAAGGCACGCTGGGAGGGGCCTCAATAATATGTTGGGACGGATATTCTTGGTCTCAAGCACACTACACAGTTCTACAAAACTCTACCTTGGTGACCCCGTATGTCGATGAACACAAGAACAGTCTGCGCTCCAAACACCCGGAGCAGTGCGACGACTGGATTACATGTGAACACATCAGGACTTTCAGTAGTTGGTTGGAAACACGTCTCAGAGGTGACAACACTGTTTGTGATGAGTTGTACTTGTTGTCCAGGGGACCATCTTTGACTGTATTGACTTACAAAGGATACGATATAAATGGGAATACATTTTACACGATCGCCCATGATCAAAAGAGCACCAACCAAAACAACGGTGTCCGCTTTGATGCAGCAACCGAGAGCAGAAAGGACACATATTATGGTTACATAGTGGACATATGGGAACTTGACTACGGACCTGATTTTAAGGTCCCTTTGTTTAAGTGCAAATGGGTCAATCTGTCAGGTGGCGTGGTACAGGTAGACCCACAGTACGGAATGACAACAGTGGATCTAAAAAATCTTGGGTACACTAACGAACCGTTCGTCCTAGCCAATGATGTGGCACAGGTTATCTATGTGAAGGACATGTCTACCAAACCGAGAAAAAGAAAAGATAAGGAAGCGAATACATCATACGATGAGCCAAAGCGCCACATAGTTCTTTCAGGAAAAAGGGACATCCTGGGAGTGGACGGCAAGATAGACATGTCTGAAGATTATGAAAAGTTTCATGAAATTCCTCCCTTCAATGTCAAGGCTGACCCAAGCATCCTGATAAACGATGAAGATTATCCATGGTTACGGCGCAATAAGCAAATGACACAAGCGAAGAAAAAGTGAAGACTTTCTCCCGCAACTATTATGATGATACCATGCCAACTTTGTAACACACGAACATGCTACCATTATCCGTTTTGTACATGCACATGCTATCTGGGTTTAATTATGATACCATCCCAACTTTCAACTTTTTCAGAGTTCATTTGAAATGCTTTAATGTCTTATGGTTCGGCCCTCGTAATACCATTATTCAAATTTTAACTATTCAAATTTGAAAACTAATGGCACTAACAGAAAGTTTATAACGTTGTCTAAAACTGATGGCACTAACAGAAAGTTTATAATTTTTCTGACCTAAAAGCAAAAAGAATTAAAAAATGCAAAAAAACAAAAGAAAATAAATAATGCGAAAAACAAAAAAATGGAAAAAGTAAAGTTAATCACAAACTAGTGATTCAAACAAATTTCAAAGAATTCAAATTTTAACTATTCAAATTTGAAAACTAATGGCACCAACAGAAAGTTTATAATTTTTCTAAAACTAATGGCACTAACAGAAAGTTTATAATTTTGCTCCTCGCCCCTAGCCCATGACCATTAGTCCCGGTTTGTGCCACAAACCGGGACTAAAGGGTTGGTCCTCGTTGCAGGCAGAGTTTAGTCCCACCTCGCCAACCGAAGGGGGCTCACACCGGTTTATAAGCCCTTCCCTCTCTGCCTTGTTGAGCTCCTCTCAAAGTGAAAATAGATGCCCTAATAGAGAAAAGTTTAACCTAAATTCATAGTAAACTTCTCTGAAATTCATAGAAATTTACTATGAATTTAGGTTGAATTTTCTCTATAAGCGCATCTATTCTCATTTTTTAGTAAGTTAATCACAAACTTGTGATTCACACAAATTTGAAAGAATTCAAATTTTAACTATTCAAATTTGAAAACTAATGCCACTAACAGAAAGTTTATAATTTTTCTAAAACTAATGGCACTAACAGAAAGTTTATAATTTTGCTAACCTAAAAGCAAACAGAATTAAAAATTAAAGCAAAAAACAAAAGAAAATAAATAATGCAAAAAACAAATCAAAAAACAGGAAAAAACTATTTTTATAGTAAAGTTAATCACAAAATAAAATAAATAAAGCAACAAAGAAAACAAAAAAACTAAAAAAGTGTTTTCAAATTTGAAAACTAATGGCACTAACAGAAAGTTCATAATTTTTCTAAAACTAAAAGCAAAAAGAATAAAAAATAAAGCAAAAAACAAAAGAAAATAAATAATGCAGAAGACAAAACAAAAAAAACTGGAAAAAATAGCAACAATAAGTATTTTGTTGTTAGTAGAAACAAAATAAAATAAATAAAGCAACAAAGAAAACAAAAAAACAAAAAAAGTGTTTTCAAATTTGAAAACTAATGGCATTAACAAAAAGTTTATAATTTTTCTAAAACTAAAAGCATAAAGAATTAAAAAAATAAAGCAAAAAACAAAAGAAAATAAATAAAGCAACAAAAAACAAAAAATGCCACCTTCTGGGCCCCCACGGCCGGAATACGACTAGAAACCCATCCAAGGGCCAGGATTCAGGCCCGCAGGAGGCCCAGTAGGCCCACAGGCATAGCAGTGACAATTAGGCCTTTAAGCCTGCAATGGAGAGAAGCTCGACAGGGGTGCGGCAGTGGGGCTTATAAACCACCGCGCACCCCTCTCAACTAGCGAGATGGGACTAAACTTTGCCCCCTTTAGTCCCGGTTGGTGCTACCAACCGGGACCAAAGGCCGCCGCTTCCCGCCCTTTAGGCTGCTGAAAATTGGCATTTGGTCCCGGTTGGTGCTACAAACCGGGACCAATACTCTCTGTATATAAGCAGGACTTAGGAAAATTTGACGAACTCATCGCCAGTGGCCCCCCGGCCCGCCCGACGACGCCGAGCTCATCGACGCCGCAAGGCTGCCCAGATCGACGCCGTCCGCTGCCCCCCGAGCCCGCGCGCCCCTGCCCTCACCCACGAGCGCGCCTTCACCGTCCGCCGTCCCCGAGCCTTCCTTGTTGCCGACGCCACCTCGCTGTGAGTGCCGCCCGTTCCCCTGCTCCTCCCCATGTACTGGCCGCCGTCGCCGCCGCCCCTGCCCTTCGCGCGCTGCCGCCCTGCGCTGCCCCTGCCCTGCGCGGCCGCCGCGCGCCGCCCCTGCCCTTCGCTGCCGCCGCACGACGCCCCGCCGCGCGCCTGCCCTGCCCTGCCGTGCCGCCGCCCCTGCGCGCCCTTCATTTTAATTAGTTTAATTTTGTTGTTCATATATATATAATGTATATGTGTATGTATGTGGCTATGTGTATGTATATGTTCAAAATGTATAAAAAATTGTTCAGAGCATGTTTTTGTTCATATATGTATTTTTTTGTTCATATGTGTATTAATCTTTTTCCATATATGTAATTTTTCTGGTTCATAGAAAGAAGAGGAAGAAAGAAGAAAATTTGTTCATAGAAATTTTGTTCATATATATAGAGAAAGTTTTTTGTTCATAGAAAGTTTTTTGTTCATGGAAAGTTTTTTGTTCATATATAGAAAGTTAGAAGAAAATTTAGAATATGCTAAAATTTAGAAGAAAAAGAAGGATATGAAAGAAGAAAATAAGAAGAGGAAGAAAGAAAGAAGAGGAGAGGAAGAAGAGAAGAAATAAATAAGAAGAGGAAAAAAGGAGAAAAAGAAAAGGAGAAGAAGAAAGGAATAGAGGAGAAGAAGAAATTTTTCTATTTTTTCTTCTTCTCCTCTATTCCTTTCTTCTTCTCCTCTTTTTTTTCTTCTTTTTTTCTTCGATCTTCTCCTCTATTCCTTTCTTCTTCTCCTCTTTTTATTTCTTGTTCGTTTTCTTATGTTTTATCGGGTCTGTCGTCGTCGATATACCCCTCCCGATAAATTCAACACAAGGGGGGGTCGATATACCCCCTCCCCAATAATATTATTTTTTTGTTCATATTTTTTTCATAGCATTATTTCCATGTATATATGTATGTGGCTATGTATGTATAGATGGATAGCATTTTTTTCCATGTATGCATGTCATTGTCGATATACCCCCTCCCCGTTAACTTCGATAGGAGGGGGGTCGATATAACCCTCCCCGATAACTTCGACATGAGGGGGGGTCGATATACCCCCTCCCTGATAACTTAGACATGAGGGGGGGGGTCGAGAACTAGTTTAGGGGGTCGAGGGTTGAGAACTAGTTTAGGGGGTCAAGGGTCAAGAACGTCGGACATTCATGAGAGAGGCGAGGAAGAAGGGGAAGAAGAGGGAGAATAAGAGGAGAGGAAGAAGAGGAAGTCTTCTCCTCTATTCTTTCTTCTCTTCTTTTTTCTTCTTCTTTTTCCTATATGTATTAGTCTTTTTATTTAGGTTGTTAATTAGTAAATATTAATTTTGTTCATATATGTATGGATGCATGTGATATGTATGTATGTATCGGGTATGTCGTTGTCGATATACCCCCTACTCGATAACTTCGACATGAGGGGGTCGAGAGGGGGTCTAGGGTCGCCGGGGGGTCGAGGGTCGTCGAACATGAGAGGAAGAAGAGGATAAAAAAAGAAGAGGAAGAAGAAAAAAATAGGAGAAGAAAGAATGGAGGAGATTCTTCTCCTCTTTTTTTTCTTCTTCTTCCTCTTTTTTTATCGGGAACGAGGGTCGTCAAGGGTCGCCGAGCGGTAGAGGAAACCCTAAATAGCAAATATCGTCGGTGTGAGATACATGTGTCATCGGTGTCGGACACTACATCCACGTCCCACAAGTGACGCGGGCTTCGACGCCCATGTCACTTGTGGGTCGTGGATGTAGTGTCCGACACCGACGGCCACATGTATCTCGCACCCACGATACTTGCTATTTAGGGTTTCCTCTACCGCTCGGTGACCCTCGTTCCTGATAAAAAAAAGAGGAAGAAAAAGAAAAAAAGAGGAGAAGAAAGAATAGAGGAGTTCTTACTCCTCTATTATTTCTTCTCCTCTTTTTTTCTTCTTCCTCTTCTTTTTTTATCCTTGAAGCGTTGTCGAGGCCACCCCAAACCCTAGAGAAGCAGCGTCGAGGCCACCCCAAACCCTAGAGAAGCAGCGTCAATATTTGTTGTCAATATTTGAATAATATATCCATCTGTCATGTTTGAATAATAATTGCCATGTTGTCAATATTTGTAGAAACTATGGACACCGCCGAGACGAAGTACAAGAAGAGTTGTTGGGGGACATAATCGCATGAGGAAGTGATGCCGTCTGCTCGTTGTTTCTCAACGACACCGATGGTCTGGAAGCAGCTGGCTATGATTATGATGGCTCCGGTGACCTAATGTCGGTGCAAGAAGGAGACCGTGATGACGTCTCCGGTGACCGAACCGAGTCCGGCGAGGTATATATATTAGTTAAGCTTCTACTGACTAGCTAATTGATGCATTCATTGTTTTGGTATGTACACATATTAATTAAGTCTTTGTTCTTTTTTCTAGCCCTCCGGATCGAGCACAACTTCGGTAAAGAGACGAGGCCCGAAGAAAAAGTTGAGCTTGGATGAAAAGTTTGAGATGATAGCAATCGCGCCCGACGGCCAACCGATTGAACCCCTCCGAACAAAGAGCGCATTTGTTGCTCAATGCGGGGTTTTGGTTAGGGACAAGATCCCGATCAGCATCCAGCAATGGTTAAAGCCGGCTAGAGAAGACCCTGAGGTGTCTTATGTCAATGATATGCAGAAAAATGATCTTTGGACTGAGTTGAAGTCAAATTTCACCCTACCGCCAGAGGATGATCCAGAGAAGCCAGTTAAAGAGCAATTAATCAAGTTTTTTGCTCTTAAGAGGATGGCAGAACTATTCAGGAGGTGGAAGAAAGAGCTGAATAAGTTTTTCGAAAATAAAGAGACACCAGAATTCAAGGGCAGATATGAGAAGATCAGAGATCAATGGTCCGCATTGTGGCCCACAAGACATCGGAAAAGAGTAAGAAGATGTCGGCGACAAACAAGCAAAATGCTGCGAAGAAGAAGCATCACCATCGCACGGGGTCAGGTGGCTACCTCGTAGCCCGGCCTAAGTGGGCCAAGACTGAGAATGATCTGGTTGATAAAGGGATCGAACCAGAGACAATTAACTGGCCCGGCCGTTGCCGGACTTGGTTCTTCGGGGCTGGCGGAACCTTGGACCCTGTAACAGGGAAGTGCATTTGGATGAACGATCAAATGGACATACCAGTCAGGAAGCTTCAGCAGTATATCGAAGCAGCGCAGCAAGGGACGTTCTTTCCAGACAGAGAGAACGACGATCTCACAATGGCCCTCAGGAATCCTGAGCACCCTGGACGGACACGAGGCACGCCAGGCTCCATTCCGTGGAAGGTTGGGTTTCCGGACGCAGGCAGTTATAAATGCCAGGAGAGGAGGAAAAAATTGCAGCAGACCCAAATGCAGGCGCTGCAAGCAAGGGTACAAGCGATAGAGGAACGAGAAGCAAATCGCAGCAATCGAACTGCCGAAGCTTCCCCCGAAGCTACCCCGCCATCTCAGCGGAGAAGCAGTGTGACTTCCACCGAGCTACTTCAGCCGGAGCATGCCTTGACAGCTCCTGCCAGCTATCCCGTGGATGCTATCACGGAGTCTCAAAATTGCCACCTTATGACGCAATGGATGAATTTGAAGGTCAAGGCGGCTGTTGGCTCTGTTTATCCTACTGAACCCGCGCAACTTTTCACTGTCGGCCGATTCCAGAAGGATATGCTAGGGTGATGGTGGATGAAATAACAGAGGGATTTGAGGACCTCCAGCTTGACCACCCTACCGGTGCAGGGGAGACTAGGCTGGGTTCTGCTCTGAAGACTCCATGCCTATGGCGAAAGGAGCTCATCAACCTTCCGAACTGGACGCCTCCGCCTCCTCCTCCTCCTTCGGCAAGTCAGGGCACTCCGCCTCCTCCTCCGGCGAGTCAGGGCACTCCGCCTCCTCCACCGCCTCCTCCTCCGGCGAGTGACGATCAGGGCACTCGACCGGCTCCTTCTCCGACGCGTGGCGGCACTCCGCCTCCTTCTCCGCCTGCGCCGACGCGCCCGAGCAACCAGCCTCCTCCTTCTCCGCCTCGTCAGCAAGGGCGGAAGAGACCTGCCGCTGCTCCGGCTGTTCCGGCGTGTCGTAGTCCTTCTCCTCCGCCTCGTAAGCAAGTAAAGAAGACAACTGCTCCGTCTGCTCTGCCGGAATCTAGCAGTACAACCAGAGGCGGGAGGACATACAGATTCGGTCCTTCTCTGAAGACTCCAGAGAAGTTACCATACGAGAGGACCCTGGAGGAGAATGCCGAGATCGTGCGAGAAGAAGTGAGGAACTTCTTTGAAGGGGTGAAAGCAAAGAAACATCCACCTCCAGAGGAGAAGGTAGATCCGGTGAAAGCGAAGCGCACTCTGGCGGCCCTGACAAAACCACCCAAGTCTCCGCTGAAAGGAAACTATGAGCGCATTATTGGAAAGGAATTTGCCGAAGCGGAGCGGTCGGGAAGTACTGTCAGTGATCAAAGGCTGAAAGAACGACGAGATGAGAAACAAATTGCCCAGCTCGGCAAACAAGCGAAGCAATCATGCCCCCCGCTCAAGGTGCCTAGCGACAACGTCGCTAATGATCCGAGGATGGAGCTCAGTTATAGCAATCTTGGTGATTACCTGCCGGACGATGTACATTATGATTTCATGGAGGTGCAGATACAAAGATACGAGTATGGGAAGCCTCTCGTCAAAGATGAAAGATCTCTATCAACGATGATGCAAAGATTGCATGATTGGTACTTGAAAATCTGCAGAGACTCTGGGGGAGGAGTACTTTGTATGTGAAAGTTAAAAAGGAGCATGACCTCATTGGAATTGAACTGTTGCCTGTTCCATTTGAGGAGTTCTTTCAGTTTTTCATCAATTGGCCCTCGATAAAACAACGGTCACCTGCTACTGTCTGTAGGTAGTACTACTTCTGTCATTAAGTCTCTCTATATAGCTCAGCTCTTTCATTGCATGTATTTATAATCATCCTCACTATATTATGCAGATTGAAGATCGCCGAATTGAAGAAAAGACAATTCGGTGATATTGGGTTCATTAACACATATCTCATAGATGCAACTCAGGTTAAATTTCATGCCGCAGATACCGAGGCCAACTTGCTACGATCGTTGGTAATAAATGAAAACAAAGATATAATACTCTTTCCTTACAACTTCAAGTGAGTGTTACTGTCTTGTGCGTATTCGGTTTCCCTTATATATTAGTCAAGGTTATAGTAATGTAATTGATGAGTTATGCATGCGTGTGCAGTTTTCACTATATTCTCCTAGAGATTAAGCTTGAGCACGGACTAGTAACCGTCTTAGAATCAAGACGAAAAGATCCCCAGGACTATGTGGACATGACTCAAATGCTCAAGAAGTAAGTTAAATCGATCATTATCCACCATATCAGCAACTTTGTTCATTTCCTGATATATCAAGTAATTGTTTTCTTTGTCTGGCAGGGTTTGGAAAAAATCTCCAAAAAAGTTCCAGGACTCCCGAAGAAGCTGCAATTTAGACACCCGAAAGTAAGTACTATAGTAGCATGTTCCGCGCATCTCCTATTGATTCAAGCGCTAGTTTCATGAATACCATTTGGCATTCTTGCTTATCAGTTTGATTGACCTCTATTTCTTGTAAAGTGGTTGTGGCAGGAACAACGGAATGATTTCTGTGGATACTACGTTTGCGAGTCCATCCGCCACACGACCTGTGAGCGGGGCTACACTGGCGAACAATATGAAGTACGTAAATAACAACATTCACAATTTTATTTTATTACCATCATTTGTGTTGAGTTTCATTCATTCATATATATATATGTATTGACCCCCTTCTTCAAATTAGATGTTTCGGAAGCGGGATGAACTCCTAGCACCAGCTCGCATGCAAGCAATTCAAGAGGAATTGGCGGCATTCTTTCTTGACCACGTGATCGCTGAAGACGGAGAATACTATGTGGACCATGAGTCCGTATGATTATATTTGTAAGAGATAATTATTGTATATATGTAGCCGGTAGTGTCGGATAGATATACGAGAACTTGTTGTTCGACCAATCTCTCGGAGAAGGAGAGGTGGTCGATATCACATCTCTCTGTATGCATATATGTTCATGACGATCTTCTATTTCCTTCGTTTGCTTACTAGCTAGCTAGCGTGTCTAGTCCTCTCCATACGTATGTAGAGTACGTAGCGTCGACCAAGCACGGACATAAGAGAGGACACTTCTCTCTATTAATTATAGCTAGCTAACACAATATATGAAAAACCTAAATTAACCCCCAAAACCCCCCCCCCCCCCCCCCCTTTTAAAAAAACAAAAACCCCAGCCACAGAAATGCTGACGCGTGGATGCCTATTGGTCCCGGTTGGTGCCACCAACCGGGACCAAAGGCCCTCCTGCCTGGGCTCCGCGCACAGGCCACGTGGAGGCCCATCTTTCCCGGTTCTGGATTGAACCGGGACTAAAGGGACAGGGCATTAGTACCGACCCTTTAGTCCCGGTTCAGGAACCGGGACAAAAGGCCCTTACGAACCGGGACAACATGCCCTTTTTCTACCAGTCTTGTGTTCATCGACATACGGGGTCACCAAGGTAGAGTTCTGTAGAACTGTGTAGTGTGCTTGAGACCAAGAATATCCGTCCCTGCATATTATTGAGGCCCCTCCCAGCGTGCCTTTTCCAGTTAGTCTCCCCTCATACCGCGATTTAGGGAGACCTATCTTCTTAAGGCCAGAAATGAAGTCAACACAAAACCCAATGACATCCTCTGTTTGATGGCCCATGCAGATGCTTCCTTCTGGCCTAGCGCGGTTATGGACATATTTCTTTAGAACTTCCATGAACCTCTCAAAGGGGAACATATTGTGTAGAAATACGGGCCCAGAATGACAATCTCGTCGACTAGATGAACTAGGACGTGCGTCATGATATTGAAGAAGGATGGTGGGAACACCAGCTCGAAACTGACAAGACATTGTGCCATATCACTCCTTAGCCTTGGTACGATTTCTGGATCGATCACCTTCTGAGAGATTGCATTGAGGAATGCACATAGCTTCACAATGGCTAATCGGACGTTTTTCGGTAGAAGCCCCCTCAATGCAACCAAAAGCATGCAATTGCGTCATAATCACGTGGCAGTCATGAGACTTTAGGTTCTGGAACTTTTTCTCTGGCATATTTATTATTCCCTTTATATTCGACGAGAAGCCAGTCGTGACCTTCATACTAAGCAAGCATTCAAAGAAAATTTCTTTCTCTTCTTTCGTAAGAGCGTAGCTGGCAGGACCTTTATACTGCTTCGGAGGCATGCCGTCTTTTTCGTGCAAACGTTGCAGGTCCTCCCATGCCTCAGGTGTATCTTTTGTCTTCCCATACACGCCCAAGAAGCCTAGCAGGTTCACGCCAAGGTTCTTAGTCACGTGCATCACATCGATTGAAGAGCGGACCTCTAGGTCTTTCCAGTAGGGTAGGTCCCAAAATATAGATTTCTTCTTCCACATGGGTGCGTGTCCCTCAGCGTCATTCGGAACAGCTAGTCCGCCGGGACCCTTTCCAAAGATTACGTGTAAATCATTGACCATAGCAAGTACGTGATCACCGGTACGCATGGCGGGCTTCTTCCGGTGATCTGCCTTGCCTTTGAAATGCTTGCCTTTCTTTCGACATTGATGGTTGGTCGGAAGAAATCGACGATGGCCCATGTACACATTCTTCCTGCATTTGTCCAGGTATATACTTTCAGTTTCTTGTAAACAGTGTGTGCATGCTGTTGGGGAACGTAGTAATTTCAAAAAAATTCCAACGCACACGCAAGATCATGGTGATGCATAGCAACGAGAGGGGAGAGTGTTGTCTACGTACCCTCGTAGACCGGCAACGGAAGTGTTGACACAACGTAGAGGAAGTAGTCGTATGTCTTCCCGATCCGACCGATCCAAGTACCGAACGTACGGCACCTCCGAGTTCTGCACACGTTCAACTCGATGACGATCCCCGGACTCCGATCCAACAAAGTGTCGGGGAAGAGTTCCGTTAGCACGACGGCACGGTGACGATCTTGATGTTCTACCGTCGCAGGGCTTCGCCTAAGCACCGTTACAATATTATCGAGGAGTATGGTGGAAGGGGGCACCGCACACGGCTAAAGAGACAATCACGAGGATCAACTTGTGTGTCTAGAGGTGCCCCCCTGCCCTCGTATATAAAGGAGCAAGGGGGGTGCGACCGGCCCTAGGAGGAGGCGCGCAGGAGGAGTCCTAATCCTACCGGGAGTAGGACTCCCCCCCTTTCCCTAGTTGGATTAGGACTTGGTGGAAGGAAGAGAGGGGGGAAAGGAAAGGGGGGGGGGTGCCGCCCCCTCCTTGTCCAATTCAGACTTGGGGGGGGGGCGCGGGTGCCCCTAGGCCTCCTCTCCTCTTCCTCCACTAGGCCCATTAAGGCCTATTAGGTTACCGGGGGGGTTCCGGTAACCTCCCGGTACTCCGGTAAAATGTCGTTTTCACTCGGAACACTTCCGATGTCCAAACATAGGCTTCCAATATATCAATCTTTATGTCTCGACCATTTCGAGACTCCTCGTCATGTCCGTGATCACATCCGGGACTCCGAACGAACTTCGGTACATCAAAATATATAAACTCATAATGAAACTATCATCGTAACGTTAAGCATGCAGACCCTACGGGTTCGAGAACAATGTAGACATGACCGAGACATGTCTCCGGTCAATAGCCAATAGCGGAACCTGGATGCTCATATTGGCTCCTACATATTCTACGAAGATCTTTATCGTTCAGACCGCGTAACAACATACGTTGTTCCCTTTGTTATCGATATGTTACTTGCCCGAGATTCGATCGTCGGTATCTCAATACCTAGTTCAATCTCGTTACCGGCAAGTCTCTTTACTCGTTTTGTAATACATGATCTCGAAACTAACTCATTAGTTGGAATGCTTGCAAGGCTTATGTGATGCGCATTATCGAGAGGGCCCAGAGATACCTCTCCGACAATCGGAGTGACAAATCCTAATCTCGAAATACGCCAACCCAACATGTACCTTTGGAGACACCTGTAGAGCTCCTTTATAATCACCCAGTTACGTTGTGACGTTTGGTAGGACACAAAGTGTTCCTCCGGAAAACGGGAGTTGCATAATCTCATAGTCATAGAAACATGTATAAGTCATGAAGAAAGCAATAGCAACATACTAAACGATCGGGTGCTAAGCTAATGGAATGGGTCATGTCAATCACATCATTCTCTAATGATGTGATCCCGTTAATCAAATGACAACACATGTCTATGGTTAGGAAACATAACCATCTTTGATTAACGAGCTAGTCAAGTAGAGGCATACTAGTGACGTTTATTTTGTCTATGTATTCACACAAGTATTATGTTTCCGATTTATACAATTCTAGCATGAATAATAAACATTTATCATGATATAAGGAAATACATAATAACTTTATTATTGCATCTAGGGCATATTTCCTTCACATGCGTGGTATCCCTTGTTTGTCTGTCCTGAAAGGTTACTGAGAGCGGGCCAATCGTTGATGGTTACGAACAACAACACATGTAGTTTAAATTCCTCCTATTTGTGCTCATCCCACGTATGTACACCATTTCCATTCCACGGCTGTAAAAGTTCTTCAACTAATGGCCTTAGGAACACATCAATGTCGTTGCCAGGTTGCTTAGGGCCTTGGATGAGAATTGGCATCATAATGAACTTCCGCTTCATGCACATCCAAGGAGGAAGGTTATACATAGATAGAGTAACGGGCCAGGTGTTGTGATTGTTGCTCTGCTCCTCGAAAGGATTAATGCCATCCGCACTTAAACCAAACCATATGTTCCTTGGGTCACTTGCAAACTCAGGCCAGTACTTTCTCTCGATTTTTCTCCACTGCGACCCATCAGCGGGTGCTCTCAACTTCCCGTCCTTCTTACGGTCCTCACTGTGCCATCGCATCAACTTGGCATGCTCTTCGTTTCTGAACAGACGTTTCAACCGTGGTATTATAGGAACATACCACATCACCTTTGCAGGAACCCTCTTTGTGGGGGGCTCGCCGTAAACATCACCCGGGTCATCTCGTCTGATCTTATACCGCAATGCACCGCATACCGGGCATGGGTTCAGATCCTTGTACGCACCGCGGTAGAGGATGCAGTCATTAGGGCATGCATGTATCTTCTGCACCTCCAATCCTAGAGGGCATACGACCTTCTTTGCTGCGTATGTACTGTCGGGCAATTCGTTATCCTTTGGAAGCTTCTTCTTCAATATTTTCAGTAGCTTCTCAAATCCTTTGTCAGGCACAGCATTCTCAGCCTTCCACTGCAGTAATTCCAGTACGGTACCGAGCTTTATGTTGCCATCTTCGCAATTGGGGTACAGCCCTTTTTTGTGATCCTCTAACATGTGATCGAACTTCAGCTTCTCCTTTTGACTTTCGCATTGCGTCCTTGCATCGACAATGACCCAGCGGAGATCATCATCATTGGGCACATCGTCTGGTTCCTCATGATCTTCAGCAGCTTCCCCCGTTGCAGCATCATTGGGCACATCGTCTGGTTCCTCTTGATCTTCAGCAGCTTCCCCCGTTGCAGCATCATCGTATTCAGGGAGCACATAGTTGTCATCGTCCTCTTCTTCACCGTCTTCCATCATAACCCCTATTTCTCCGTGCCTCGTCCAAACATTATAGTGTGGTATGAAACCATTGTAAAGCAGGTGGGTGTGAAGGATTTTCCGGTCAGAGTAAGACTTCGTATTCCCACATTTAGGGCATGGACAACACATAAAACCATTCTGCTTGTTTGCCTCAGCCACTTCGAGAAAATCATGCACGCCCTTAATGTACTCGGAGGTGTGTCTGTCACCGTACATCCATTGCCGGTTCATCTACGTGCATTATATATAATTAAGTGTGTCAAAAACCATTACAGAACATCATGAATAGATAATTAAGTGATCAAATTAATAGAAGTTCATCATCACATTAAAACCAAAGTACATACATAGTTCTCATCTAACAACATATAGCTCTCCAGAGCATCTAATTAATTAAACCATACATTGAAACTATGTAAAAAAATTCAATGCGAAAAAAAATGCGATCATAATCGGAACCAAGGTAACAATTGATCCAACGGCATAATGATACCAAGCCTCGGTATGAATGGCATATTTCCTAATCTTTCTCATCTTCAACCGCATTGCATCCATCTTGATCTTGTGATCATCGACGACATCCGCAACATGCAACTCCAATATCATTTTCTCCTCCTCAATTTTTTTTATTTTTTTCCTTCAAGTAATTGTTTTCTTCTTCAACTAAATTTAACCTCTCGACAATAGGGTCGGTTGGAATTTCCGGTTCAACTACCTCCTAGATAAATAAAATCTATGTCACGTTGGTCGGCATAATTGTCATAAACAATAAATGAACCAAATAGTTATAAAAAGATAATATTATATACCACATCCGAATCATAGCCAGGACGAGGGCCGACGGGGGCGGATACCAAAACCATCGCACTATATAATAACAAGCAATAATAAAAGTAAGAAAATTAGACAAGTATCTATCTAAAGTAAGAATTTTTTTCTTTCAGAAAGAAGATAAGAACAAGAGGCTCACCACGGTGGTGCCGGCGACGAGATCGGTGCGGGCGATCGACGGCAGTGAAGACGGGAGTGGGACGTGATGGGCCGCTAAACCTAGACAAATCTCGAGGAAAATGGAGCTTTGAGGTCGAGCTTCGAGAGGAGAAAGCTTAACTAGTGTGGCTCGGGCATTTCATCGAACACCTCATGTGCATAGGAGGTGAGCTAGAGCACCACAAAGCCCTCCCCTCGCCGGCCAGAGAAAAACAGAGCACTAGGGTGCTCTGCTCGCGGGCGAGGGGTATATATAGGCACCTCATTGGTCCTGGTTCGTGGCATGAACCGGGACTAAAGGGAAGCCTGTGGTCCCGGTTCAAGCCACCAACCGGGACCAATAGTGGTGGGCCAGGAGCGAGGCCCATTGGTCCCGGTTCGTCCCACCAAGCGGGACCAAAGGGGCATGACGAGTCGGGACCAATGCCCCCACGAGCCTCGGCAGGCCCCTAGCCTCACGAACTGGGACCAATGCCCCCATGGGTCCCGGTTCTGGACTGAACCGGGACTAATGGGCTGACCCGGCCTGAACCAAAGCCCTCTTTTCTACTAGTGATGGCATGCTCGCATTTTGAGATAAATAAGCTAGTGGGATGAGTCTCTTAGATTTAGGTATATAGGGTACCATGTGTGGCTCCCAACCTTTGTTTGTGGGTGTAAGGACATCTCTAATAGAATCTTAAAGTCTCTTTTGTGCGGATGTAATAGAATCTTGAAGATAATTCAAAAACAAAAAGCTTGCTCCAATTAGTTTAGTCACAAGAAATGACAATGTATTGGGAGCCTGGTTCCTAATCGATCCCCAAAATTGATTTTTAAAAACAATTCAAATTGTAGTTCAATCTTTTGTGTTGTGCATCCATGTGAACATTCCACTTGATCTTTAACATAAACTTCATAATCAGCTTCACAATTGTTTGTACATATTGTGACGGTGTCCCAGACTAGGGTCACTCACCACGTCGTCTCCTGGCCAGGTGGGCCAGGACGAGGACTCCATGTCGGTTCACTGATGGGCCACGTCGAGGCGGCCCATGGCGTACGGAAGGAAGGCTCCTATGCATACTCCAATAGAGGTCGTCTACAACACATTTACCTTGTATGTAACCGACTAGGTAGTAACCCTACACCCCTTGGGTGCCTATATAATCCAAGGGCTAGGGCTCATGGACGACGCACAACAATCTCATGGTAGATCACATGCGGTTTTACTCCATCCCAAATGAAAACACAAGCATGACGTAGGGTTTTATCTCTTAGGAGAGCCCGAACCTGGGTAAAACATTTGTCTCTGTTACCATCACATCAAGGCTATTTGCTCGGGGCCCCCTATCCGAGATTTGCCGAAATCGACTCCATCATTGGTGGCCCATGGTCCCGCTACGTAGTCACAACGATCCGATGGAGATCTGTGTATGCTAGAAAATCAGTGCATACGTCACTTTCATGTCGGGACAGACTTTTGTCTTCGACGACATAGCTTTCCTTGTTGGTTTGGCTGGCCACCTAGGTGAAACCTCAACCCTAGGTCGAATCATCAGATTTGACGATCGAGATAGCACCACGGATTTTCGCAGGAATCGGGCCTTCACGAGCTGGGTGTCATACTACCTAGTCGAGGATCTTCCAACTGTTCTGAAGAATTGTTCTGAAAGTCAGCTTGGAGGATCTTCCAACTGATCTGAAGAATTGTTTTCTGCACTGCACAATATTTCCAGAGGATTATCCATTCCGAAGAAAAGTGGTAATCAGGCATTGGATCGCAGATGGATTCATTAAAGAAACAGGGAGCAAAACATTGGAGGAAGTGGCAGAGGGCTACCTGAACGAACTTGTAAACAGAAGCCTACTGCAGGTGGTCGAGCGGAATTGGTGTGGCCGAGTTCGCAGATGCCGAATACATGACATTATCGGTGTTCTTGCTCTCTCTAAAGCAGAAGAAGAATCCTTTTGCCAATTTTACAATGGCTCAAGGACTTTTTCGACCGAGAACAGCTGACCCCATTGTTGTGTGCACCAAGTCTCCGCTCTCTGCATGTTTTCACGAGTCATCTGAGAATTGATTCTCTGCAAGCTTTCCTCAAACCTGTAAACTTGCTGTCAACATTGGATCTGCAAGGAGTTCAAATCAAGAGACTACCCAAGATGGTCTTCAACTTGTTCAACCTGCGTTTTCTAGGTCTTCGAGATACTCAAATTGAATATCTCCCAAAAGAAATAGGAAGGTTACAGAATCTAGAAGTCCTTGATGCTTGCAATGATATGCTATCGGTGCTTCCAGTGGAAGTAGCCACACTTTGAAAATTGAAATACCTGTATGCGACTACTGTTCCGGCTGTAGCTGACGAGAGAGTTCTTGCTTTTGATGGGATCTAGGTGCCTAAGGGTATCGGCAATTTGACCGACTTGCCGGCCCTGCAATTTATCGAAGCTAGCAGTGAGGTGTTGTATAAACTAGGATGTTTGACCAAGTTAAGAACTTTTGGTATCAGTAAAGTCAGGCATGGTCATTGTGCAGATTTGTGTGGGGCGATCACAAAAATGGTTCATCTTGTTCGTGTATCAATTGTTGCAGTTGATCAAAGGGAGGTCCTGCAGCTAGAAGCACTTTGCTTACCACCAACTGTTTCAAAAGTTGACATATTAGCGCGCTGGACAAAAGATTTCTACCCCAGTTTGTCTCATCCAGTTCAAAACTTATTAACCTCACTGATCTACATTTGAGTTGGACTTTTCTTGCTTTCTTGAGTGGACTTATCTGTATGGAGCTGGTCGTCTAGCTTTATCCTGTTATTGGATGATGTCATGTCGACAGTATGGACAACTTTTATTTTACTGTCATCCCTTCTCAACCATCTAAACTCGGTTTCTGTATTCAAATTTCAGTTAACAGTTCAATTGTGCGCTTGCTTGTACAGTTGTAGGTTCTTAGCTTTCTACAACTAGATGACGCAAGAAGCAATTAAAACCGAGAATTCTGTGGGTATTTGTCCAGCGGCCCTTGAGACTATAGCATGTAGAGAAGCCGTCTCATTAGCGCAGGACCTTCATATCCATTAATTTGTGGTTTCTTCAGATGCCAAGGAAGTGGTTACAGCTATCCAGAGAGAAACTCAAGGCAATACTGGGGCTATCATTAACGAGATTAGAATCTTAGAATCTTCTTTTAATTGTAGTTTCATTTTCGAAGGTTGTGCCGTCAATTATGAGGCACATAGTTTAGTCAAGTTTTCTCTTTCTTTAGGTTTGGGACGTCACATTTGACTTCGCCAATCCCATGATCAGACTTGTATTCCACAATTTGCTTAAATAAGCCATTTAGAACACATTAAGATATACATCAACCTGCCATGCAGATTAGGAGAGTATTGCATCTTCATGGAGTGGTATTTTGAATAGTAAGGATACTCTCCTCTCAGTTGACCAACAGCTTGTCTTCCACATCTAATTCACGGGATCTCCGATCACAAAGAATAGGTTATCACTATGAACAACTCATATTGTGGGTCTCACACCCATCTCCCTCGATACATTATCTATCACATTACGTGATAGACCCTTAGTAAAAGGATCTGCCAGATTTTTAGACGTTTGGATATAATTCAATGCAATAACTCCGGAGTTTTTCATTTTCCTGACAGACTTTAACCTTCTTTGAACGTGTCTTGATGACTTTATGTTATCCTTTGAACTGCTCACTTTCGTGATCACAGTTTGATTATCGCAATTCATAAGGATACCCGGTACAGGTTTCTCAACAATCGGCAAGTCATTCAAGAGCCGACGAAGCCAATCTGCTTCGACCGTATATGTATCTAGTGCTGTGAGTTCTGCTTCCATTGTTGACCTCGTTAAGATGGTCTGTTTGCAAGACTTTTAAGAAACAGCACCACCTCCATGAGTGAATACATAACCGCTCGTGGCCTTTATCTCATCAGCATCTGAGATCCAGTAAGTCACTATACCCTTCAAGCACCTTTGGCTGCCCGGTGTAGTGAATTCCATAATTCGCAGTGCCTTTCAAATAACGCAAAACTCTTTCTAGAGCTTTGCAATGCACATCTCCTGGTTTTGAGACAAACCGACTCAGTTTGCTAACAGCAAAAGAGATGTCAGGTCTTGTAGCACTAGCTAAGTACATAAGCGAACCAATAATCTGAGAATACTTCAATTGGTCTCTAGCAATTCTTCGATTCTTTCGAAGTAACACACTTGCATCATAAGGTGTTGGAGAGGGCTTACAGTCACTATAGCCAAAGCGACTCAAGATCTTTTCCACATAGTGAGATTGAAGCAATGTAATCCCACCATCATCGTCTCTCAACAACTTAATATTCAGAATGACATCAGCCACTCCTAAATCCTTCATCTTAAAACAGCGAGATAGGAAATTCTTGACCTCCTTAATAATATTCAGATTTGTTCCAAAAATCAGTATATCGTCAACATACAAGCAAAGGATAACTCCCTCGCCCCCACCATGGCGATAGTACACACATTTGTCAGCTTCGTTTACAACAAAGCCTGCGGCTGTTAAAGTTTTTTCAAACTTCTCATGCCACTGTTTAGATGCTTGCTTGAGTCCATACAAAGACTTCAGCAACTTGCACACTTTTCCTTCCTGACCATCTAGTACAAACCCGCCTGGTTGTTCCATATAGATTTCCTCGTCCAACTCTCCATTTAGGAAAGCAGTCTTAACATCCATTTGATGAACAAGAAGACCATGCGAGGCAGCTAGTGAAAGTAGAACTAGAATAGTGGTCAGTCGAGCCACAGGTGAGTAAGTATCAAAGAAGTCTTCACCTTCCTTTTGGGTATATCCCTTAGCCACGAGCCGAGCCTTGTACTTTTCAATAGTACCATCAGGCCTAAGCTTCTTCTTGAATACCCATTTGCATCCTATATGTTTGCACCCATAAGGACGATTAGTTATCTCCCAAGTTTTATTCGCCAAGATGGAATCCATCTCGCTACGAACCGCTTCCTTCCAGTAGTCAGCATCTTCAGATGCATAGGCCTCTGAAATAGAACTGGGAGTGTCATCTATGAGGTACACAAGAAAGTCATCACCAAAGGACTTTGCAGTCATTTGTCTCTTGCTCCTAATAGGAACTTCATTGTTCTCCTTCACAGGACTTTCAAAGTGTTCCATCGAAATTGTAGGTTCGGTAATTGTAACTGGTTCCTGATTCTATAAACTAGGCATCTCCTGATTAGATGAGGTAGCCATATCCTTCATGGGAAAGATATCTTCAAAGAAAGTCGCATCATTCGACTCCATGATCATACTGACATGCATGTCAGGTACCTCATATTTTACAACTAAGAATCTATAGCCAATGCTATGAAAAGCATATCCCAGGAAAACACAATCCACAGTCTTTGGTCCAAGCTTCCGCTTCTTTGGAATTGGAACATTGACTTTCGCCAAACAATCCCATGTTCGTAGATAAGAGCGTTTTAACCTTTTCTTCTCCCATTCATCGAATGGAGTTATCTCTTTGTTCTTTGTGGGAACTCGGTTTAGGACATGACATGCCGTCAATATCGCCTCCCCCCACCATGCCTTGGAGAGACCCGATGTGTCTAAGATGGCGTTAACCAAATCAGTTAGAGTATGATTCTTTCTTTCGGCTACCCCATTTGACTGAGGTGAATAGGGAGGCGTCCTCTCATGGATTATACCATGTTCCGCACAAAAAGCATCAAGTTCATTGGAAAAATGCTCTCCACCACGGTCGGACCTAAGCCTCTTGATTTTTCGATCAAGTTGGTTTTCCACTTCAGCTTTATAGATCTTGAAAAAGTTCAAAGCCTCATCCTTAGACTTCAGAAGATACACACTGCAGTATCTAGTGGAGTCGTCAATTAACGTCATGAAATATTTCTTTCCATCTTTTGTCAAAACACCATTCATTTCACATAGATCTGAATGTATGAGCTCTAGTGGTGCAAAATTTCTCGTTTCCGCAGTCGTGTGAGACTTACGAGGTTGCTTAGCTTGCACACACACTTGACACTTAGATCCCTTGACAGTGGTGAAACTAGGGATTAAGTTCAACTTTGCTAGTCGCGGCATGCAACCAAAATTAACATGACAAAGACGTGAATGCCACACATTGGATTCACTATTGTTGCAAATATGATTAACAACTTTATTGCAAACGTCTGATAAGGATAAACAAAACAGACCTCCTGACTCATAGCCTTTACCAACAAAGGTTCCATACTTGGATATTACAAATTTATTCGACTCAAAGACAAGCTTGTATCCATCTCTACACAGAAGAGATCCGCTAACAAGATTTTTTTTTACGGAGGGGACATACTGCACATTCTTCAGCCGCACGATATTCCCTGAAGTAAACTTCAGATCGACCGTGCCAACACCACGAACAGAAGCACTTGAATCGTTGCCCATCAGCACGGTTGAAGTCCCTGCGGTCTGATAAGACGAAAACATGCAAATATCACCGCATACATGCACATTAGCACCCGTGTCAATCAACTAATCAGGAGAATGACATACTGAAAGAATAGTGAGAAATATACCATACCCATCATCCTTCATGTCAGTGTCTCCAATGACAACATTAGCGGTCTTGCCGCCTTTCCCAGGGTGACGCTTGTCATAGCGATTGGGGCAACTAGGAGCCCAATGATCAGGATCCCCACACACATGACACACACCTTTCTTCTTGTCATTCTTCTTCATGAAGTTCGTGTGTTGCACAGCCTTGTTCTTCCCATCAAACTTTGCTTTACCATCAAACTTGCCCTTGTTCTTGAACTTGTGGGGCTGGAAGTTCTTCTTCTGTACCATACTGGCATTAGATCCTCCCTCAATACCTCGAGCACGTGTGTCCTTTGCTCTCGTCTTTTCTTCCATATCAAGAGTGTCAATGAGATCCGGGGCGAAAAACTCTTGTTTCTTATGCTTCAGCAAGGTAGCAAAGTTCCTCCATGAAGGAGGAAGCTTAGTGATGATACCTCCGGCAACAAACTTGTCCGGTAGCATACAACCGAAGTGCTCAAGTTCTCTAGCAAATGACTGTATCTCATGAGCTTGCTCAACCACGGAGCGCTCTTCAGTCATCCTGTAGTCATAGAATTGCTCCATGATGTACAGCTCAGTGCCAGCATTCGAGACCCCAAACTTGGCCTCGAGTGCATCCCACATATCTTTTTTATTATCAATTAACGCATAAGCATCAACTATGTTCTCACCAAGAACACTCAAGAGAGCAGCCTTAAATAGAGTATTCATTTTCTGAAAGGCTTGTGCCTGTTGAGCATCAAGCTCCCCTTCAGGTTTGCCGAGAGTGGTGTCATAGCAACTCATGGTTTGAAACCATAAGACTGCTCTCACGCGCCACCTCTTATAGTGGATACCCTCAAACATAGGAGGTCTCACGGAAGTAGCAAAATCACTTGGGGTAAATTGCCTATAATAAGGTTTTTGGATTGTTGGAAATATGAGCAATTTACCAAATGATTTTATTAACAAAAATACTAGATAAAGCATAACTAATATAGTAGAGATAAAACAAGTCATGCGTTCTGACAGAGAGAAGGTAAATAGCTTCTGCATATATGAACCGTAGCCTATTATATCTATAGCAGACAGTAGAACTAGTTGCATATATGAGGTAGAACCTCACATATTTAGGGTAAGTACTAGCACGAGAAACTGTCGCGGGATATCTAACAGAAAGAAGAACACATACGTGACAGCACCAGCAGTAGCACTGGACTTGGGGTCGGTGTCCTCTGCAGCCATGTCGTCGAGGAGGTTGTCGACGTCGGAGTCTGGGGCGTCCGTGACGAAGGAGTCAGTCAGTAGTCGCGCAGAGCGCTTCCCAAAAACCTTATCACCCTTCTCCTGTACAGGACTCAAAGAGGTGCGGTTTCGGAGGCCTACTGTCCCGACCTGCAGTGCATGCCGCAAGTCGGGATGAGGAAGACAGCAGCAACGGGAGGCGAAACAAAGAGACGGAGGCGATTTCAGCTTCCGTGTGACCTTTCGTATACCCGTAGTGCGTGGTAAAAATTTAGATATCGGCTTGGCTCATTCCCGCAACCCGTGGCGTGGCGTGGCGTGGCGTGGCGTGGCGGGCGGCGAAGGAGCGCGCATGGATATCCCTCTTGTTCTCATGCTCGTACAAGTGGGGAAAGAACCTCCCTTATAAGGAGGTCCAACTCCCATTAAACTAGCACTGTAAGATTAAACTTTTATACCACCTCTTGCCTTGCACAAATGGTCTAAGTGGGTCATTAGAATTTATTAGGAATTTATGAAACTGTTATTGGGCTAGGCCCAAAATAGACAAAATTCCAGCACAATCCGTCTCTTTGCTTTGTTGACGAAACTGTCAATCCTTGCCTTGTTCGAGAAAGTGTTGAAAGCCCAAAATCGGCGCAGCACTTGCTGAAGGAATTTCCAGGCGCGTAGGGTGCGAAAGGTCTGTGAGAACATTGCCCTGACGCGTGCGGTAGAGGACTTTGACTGGCACTTTGACCGTTGCAGCTCTGGTTGCCATGAGAGAGACCGGTGGCAAGCACCTCCACCACTATAAAACAATGCGACGTGATCCATAGCTATAGTGGACATGCTTGGCTAGCTCCGGTTTGGTTCATTGGTTCCAGGTTGCTCTGGTCGAACATCGAAGCAAAAGCATCACACTCAGAAAGAGAGAGAGAGAGAGCGAGAGAAGATGGGCATGGCGAGCGGCTCCTTTTCTTGGGCGCACACCCTGGCGCTCCTAGTCATCCTCCTGGCTGCTACCTTCATCTGCTCGGCAGCCGATGATGCCGACGATGGTAACTATTACTGCTAATCGCTCTCGACTCGATCGTGTTGTTTGTATGTACTCCCTTCCTAAAATATATATATATATAAGAGCGTCTAGATTACTATATTCTCAAAAAAAAAATCTTCTTTTTCGTTGCAACTCATTACGTTTGATTTGCCGTACATGTAGAAGAGAGAGGCTCACGTCTGCTACGGCCACCTCCGTCGCCCCAGGGACGGCCGCTGCGCGGCCAAAGGCGGCTGGAGTACGTCGGCGACACGCCGCCGCCCCCACCACCACAGACGGCAACCGCGGCACCGCGAGACCCTTCACACCGGCGGCACAGCGGACGCCATCTCTTGTCCACGAAATGAAATTGAAGACCGTCGCGACACGATGAGGCAACGCTGCACAGAGCATTTGTACATATAACGACAGTTATATTGATGCTATAGTATGTGTACCAGGCGGGTTTTTTTTTTCCTTTGCACAATCTGATCTACCGAGTGTTAAACTGAGTGCTTAGAAGGAGGCGCAACACAGCAAAGGCAAAATAAAAACGATGTCCCGAAATTTGTCATTCTATATAAAGATTAGCATATTTTTGACTAATCTAATCCACGAGTATACAGTAAACATGACAAATATGATATGCATCTCATACCGACACCTAAGCATGTGAGCACATACAGTACATAAAATCAAAACATCTATGAACAGCAACTATACGACCAGCACATGAACGAGCATATAGGGGATGAACGAGTCATACCCTCCGGTTGGCTAGACCAACGCGGCGGCGGCAGCGACAACCTCGGCCGACGCCGAGGCCTTCTTCTTGGCGGCTTCATCGTCGCCCATGGAGTCGATGCAGGGGAAGTAGTGCAAGTATAAGCGGACGGAGACGGGGACGGATCCGTAGCAGTCGCATCGAGATGCTCCCCAAAAACCTTATTGTCGTTCTCTCGGGAAGGAACTTGAACGACAGTGTTCCGGAGGCATCTGCTCGTTAGTCTTCACTTCGTAAGGGAAAATGGCACTTGCGTAAGTGACTCGTTAATTAATTCATAATTAATTA
Organism: Triticum aestivum; assembly: GCF_018294505.1. Lineage (NCBI taxonomy): Eukaryota > Viridiplantae > Streptophyta > Magnoliopsida > Poales > Poaceae > Triticum > Triticum aestivum. The sequence goes on from NC_057800.1 coordinate 8,870,922, forward strand.
ATAATTCTCGACAGGCGAAAATAAGGCTCGACTCATTCCCGCGGTGCACGCGCGTCCGGAACATTTTCCAGACTCATTCCCGCGGTGCACGCGCATCCGGAACATTTTCCAGACACTCTCAGACATTGCCCTCGCATTTGCGAGGGCCATCATGCTAGTTTTATAAAATCCAAAATTTTATAAGGCGAATTACCTGACCCAAACATTTCTGATAAACCCGAACGCCCAGCCTGAATTAATGGCAACCTTAATCACCAATCCGCTATTTTCTGAACTTTCAAATGCAAAAGATCGGTACTATACATGCTAATCTAGGAATTTGAACAGAGAGAGATGGAGAAATGCGAGATGCATTCAATATTGCACATGGTTATGCCAGAGCCATTTGAAAAATGAAGAGGTTTCTCCAAATAGCAGATCATGCAACACATGAAAAAATACAAGTCTTGAATACATCAAATTCGTCGATCCCAATGCAAACCAGTGACTTTAACAAAGAACAAACTTTTGCCGTCATCCAAATGAGCCCGGTAACAATGACAGATTGACAGCACATCACATAAACAATCAATTTCTTCACATCCGCCGCCGTCATACATGCGAGAGCCTCTGCCTTATCATTGCCGCGTCCGGCCTGCTGTTGGGGTCTTCCTGGATGCAGTCCAGCGCTATCTCGATGCAGTTGCGGGCTTGTGTGATAGAGTCGCCCGGCAGGCCATCAACATCCATGAGAGCTCGGACGTCTCCTCTCCACTCCTCATGAACCTGCTTGCAGACAGAAAGAATGTGTCTCATGACATGACGAGTTGACGACAACTGGAAGTGTAGGAGATCGTTGAGTAAGGGTACCTACCCAGGTGATGAAGTCGCCCGAAGAATCGCCCACCTTGGCGCATCGCCCAGTGACTATCTCCAGAATAAGAATGCCAAAGCTGTATATATCGGCCTTGGGTGAAATTCTGCCCTTGCAGACGTATTCCGGTGCCATGTACGCCCTGCATTCATCGTCCACCAGATCACTTATGTTAAATAGGCTGTGTTCAGCAAGATTGACATTTTATCATTCGAGCTATGACATTCTTACATAATTACTTCAGCAAAAATCTAACGGAATAGTACCATCCAATGACGGTTTATTGTCACATGCAGCTCCAGGTGGTTATTAACTTATTATCCCTCTCACAGTACGTGACTATTTTCAAAATAAATAAATATATGTAACAATATATTTATGTTAACACTTGACAAGATACTTGGACTTACAATAGACCAACGACCTGCTCCGTGTACGAGTGTGTTAGATCCGCTTTGAAGAACTTTGAGAGGCCAAAGTCGGCGATCTTCACACAGGTGATGTCTCCCCCATCGCCGCGGCTGACCAGTACGTTGCTCGCTTTCAAATCCAGGTGAACGATGTTCTGCTCATGGTCTAGTTCGTGGTGTAGGTAGTGCAGGCCTGAACATATTCCTTGCACAATCTTGTAGCGTCCGCTCCAATCTAGCACGTACCCACTTCCCTCTGCATGACAAACATGGACGTCTCATCTGTAAAGAGGTTGTCTAACTGAACAATGTTAAGAAGATGTTGGCACGTGGTATCATCCATACTATAGATAAACTTATCGATGCTTCCGCCACTGAGATACTCGAAGCAGAGCAACCTGTCGTCGCCTGTGTCGCAGTACCCCAGCAGCTTCACAAGATTCTTATGCTTGAACGCCATGAGCATGTGGGCTTCGCTAGTGAAGGCCGCCCCTACGACACCATCCTTGCTATGAAGCTTCTTTACCGCAACCTCCTTCCCTCCCATTGTACCCTGGTACGTGGACAGAACAGAGAAGGGCCTTGGTCATGATGAATGAGTGATGACTAATAGTACTACATACGAGCGGGACGTGCTTCTTGTGTTGTTCATAGGCGCATGCATATACATTAGTATTGAGTGAAATGCGTCATTAGTTCATTAACTCAAAATGATTACACGCTTTAGGCCAACAACTTGGGATTTGATCAATTTAGGCCACATCATCTGATCACTAGCGAGGAAATAATAAAAGAAAGGGTGCGCATTAACCGGGACTCGCGGCAAAACAAGGGTTTGCTAACCACTAGGCTGTCAACTGGTTTGTGTTGAGTGTCAATATACATGCATTGCATAGTCTGCGTGGATTGCTACTTATATTGGCTCCGTCGGCATAACAACGCACTAGGCCCTTTCACGTGAAAAAAAAACAGATGCAACTGCCTATTTATTGAGATGAGTGCTCAGCTAATCCAGCTTTAACAGTTTGTAGTACTTGTACATAATGTGAGCTGCATATTATAAACGAATCAACTACTACCCTCCGTCCTGGTTTATTAGTCCTTATAGTATTTTGTATCAAACTTTGACCATAGATTTAACCAAAATAATAATAATGCATGTCGCCAAAAAATATACATTGTATTCGTATTTGAACATAGTTTTCAATGATATTACTTTTTATTACGTGCATTAGCATTTTATTAGTTAAATCTAAGGTCAAAATTTAGCACAAAATTCAAAGAGGACCAGTAAATCAGGACGGAGGTAGTAATAGTCTAGTGGCTAGCAAGCCCTTGTTGTACCCTCAGCTCCTGTCTTCAAATCCCAACCAGTTCGTGCCTTTAAAATAAATAAATCAGTTCCACTATTGTGAAAAGAACCCTCTAAATATTAGTCAATTAGAGAGCGATCAAAGGTACGCTGATGAGGCAGCCACATGGCCGGTCTTTCCAATCCAAAATTGATTTTGGCCTTATTTGATCAAATAAACGAGTTTATGGTCTAAATTAATCAAGTCCCGAGTTATTGATCTAAAGCATGCAATCAGTTTGAGTTAACGGACTCATGACACATTTCACTCTCTACTCATGTCAAGAAAGGAATCTAATCTACTAGAGTACTAGTAGTATTGGAACTATAGTCAATAGTTGACATCGGCCGTACGTGCTAGTGCTGGACGTTTGCATCAGCCACTGCTTCGTCTCTTTTCCGACAACACCAGCGCTATTCAACACCAGCGCATTTCAGAGTCCCCGTGCGAACTCTTGGACTCCATCGTCAGCCTTGGCACTCGCCTCACCACGGCCCTGATGGCTACCCACGTAGCTGGTCGTCGCTGCATGCTACGGTGTTTGATGTGGTGTTTTTGGTCACTGCCGCACTCCGGGGACCTGTCGTTGGGGTAGTTATAGCATGGAAGAAGACAGGGAGAAGAAACGAGAGGAGGTGGCGGCAGTGTGCTTTCTGGTGGAGAAAACCGAAGCAATTAGACTTTTCACCGCATAAATGACCCGCTGAGTATCTCTATCCCTAATGTGTTGGGTTTGCTACGTTTTCTGTTTGTTTCCAGGTATTTTTCATGTTATGTGTTTGCAGATATATATTCAAATGATAAGTGCGACACGTGTGGCACGAAGTAACACTGCCATGACGTTTTAACACCTAAAATTGCTATCCAAAGAAATGAAACCCCAAAAAAACTGAAACTCGCCATCCAAGCAGAAAGTTGCCATACTTCACAACTAAAGTTTTCATCTCCGGATACCTAAAGTTGCCATCATAAAACATCAGGGCGGAATTATTTTGTGCCACACGCGTGACACTTCTTAGGGTCCTATATAATTAATAAAATGGATGCACGCGTCGTCCAGATGCAGAGGCTGGGGGTCCTCCTCCTTTTCTAAAAAGAAAGAATGGTCCCCTGTTTGGGTTGGGCACTAGGTGCCCGCACTCCTAGCCACAGCCCAGAGTCGGTCCTGGCGTTGCCGCCCTCACCAGTTGCGGCACCGAGGGGAGACTTCGGTGCTGTTTGGTTTATGACTAAGGCTGCCTATGATTATTAAGTTATGCAAGTTTGATCAACTTAGGAGGTTGTTTGGTACAAACCTTTAGGCAACATGTTTTTTGCCATACTAGAACCCCACATGACATGTACTCAAAAAGTAAGGCAAAATTTTCTTAATCTTGCCAATTTGTGGCTCTCATTTTGTTGAGCTAATCTTAGACAAGCTTGGCAAAAAAAATAAGTAGCAAAGTATGGCAGTGAAAGGCCTAGAACCAAACAGCCCCAAATTCATCTCCCTCCCTGTCCTTGTGCGGTCACCAGAATCGAAAGTTTGAGGGTGTGACACCGCCGCCGCCGCGGCGTAGTTTTCTTGAAACGGAGAAGACAAGAAAGTGGGCAATTGGGAACTCCCGAACAGAAGTCACGATCATTGGGAATGGCACAAAGCCACGAACAGGGGCCACGTACATGGATGGGCGAGTCAATGACTCTCTTTATGCAACGCGGAAGAAGACAGGGTCGTCCATGAAACATTGTGAAATTTCGTTGAAATTGTCGAACGTTTTCCTCTGAATAATGATGTTTTTTTCCTATAAACTTGATAGAACTTCAAACAGTCTGACTAAAGACAAAGCTAATATAGGATGTAAAAGGAAACGGAGAGGGTACCTTGTACACGGTACCGAATGCACCGCTGCCTAGAGGGTCAGTGAAGTTGTTAGTCGCGTCCCTGAGCTGGCTGGCTGAAAACTGCATTGGCGCGGAGCTGCCAAGTTGTATGCTTTGCCTGGAAGGCACACGGGACAACCTCCCACGGAAGAGGTACCTGAGAAGAAGCACAATCCCGCTCACCAAGACGATGCTGCCGCTGCAAATACCTATGATAACTCCTATCATCGTTGCCCTCCCTGCAAATGCAAAAATGAGTTGTAGATTTTTTACGGTACATTTTACCACCTATAGGACAGAGTAGTATCAAACAAGATCAACAGCTAAATGAGTTGTAGATTTTTTAGGGTACATCTTACCACCTCTAGAACAAAGTAGTATCAAACAAGATGAACAGCTGATTAGATGGTTATTTTAGTCTTTTGTTACAAACATTTTAATATGGGTAATTTGGTCTGCAGGTATTTCCCAGGTTCTGCTTCTGCATAATCCTTTTTATTAGATGGATCCCAGCGCATACCTCCACGCTCCCCCCACCGACCGTTTCTTCAGTCATTTCACACGCTTTCACATGCCAGAGCGCTCATGTCTAATGAGGAATCCCCGCATAGAGCTTGTACAAGTATGTATCATTCGGTTTGCAGAATAAGTTATTTTAAATCTGAGGTTTTTCTTACATCATTATATTTAGAATTTACGTTTGATATACAAATATTTATGTTCATATTGAACCACTACACAAAAAATCACTATAAGAAAAGTAAGATATGAGGAATAATATCATAAAATTTACAATTATATGTATATTTTAAGACAATTTTAACTATTTTTTAAGATGTACCGAAAACCCTGGGGTGGACCTTATCCTCATGTGAGACAGGGCAACAGAGACACGAATCGTAGTGTAGCATTGGCGTATATATCTAGGCTGTTGGATCTGAAAAATAATTTGGTGTATCGTGAAAAAAGTTATGGAGCTTGAGGAGCAGAAATGTTGTGTTGTGGATCTCACCTTTGTGTTTGTGGGGTGGTGGCGCCGGCGCCAGCGCTGGTGCCATGGCGGGTGCTGTCGCCCAAGCGTGTTTGGGCGACGACGTTGTCATGTATTCATTGACGTAGTCGACGAACTGCTCCGTCCCGTATCTGATGTAGCAATAATAACCTTTGATGGCGCCTACGGTCTTATTATCACAATCAATGCGTCGTATGAATCCGTTGAGGCAGGAGTTGCAGTTATCTCCGGACAGGAACCTCTGGCACTGGACAAGCCCGTAGATGCTTGCGGCATCGCTGCCGTAGCTGTACATGGTGCTGCTGGCCGCGGCGTACTGCTTGGACGCAATCGCCCGGCTAGATAGATCTTGCAGAAGCAATCTCCGCTTCGTCCGGAAGCTCACCACATCTTGGCTGCCGGTGAGGTCAAGCCCCAAATTTCTGGTGACCGCCATGAATGAGTAGCCGATGCCCACCACCGGGGGGAGCTGGTAGTACCATACCTGGCAGGCGTCGTAGAAGGCGGACGCGTTCCTGGCGTTGGGGCAGTCCTTCCCTTGGAGGAACCGGCCGGCGACGTACCTGAGGCACTGCGCGCACTCTTCCCGGCCGTGGTCCGCGTAGCACATGGCCACGCAACCCACCCTATCATCAGGGTCGCTGTCGCTGGCCCTGTTGCCGACACCAGCCAAGACGGAAATGGCGCCGTCCTTGATGACGGACTCCGTAAGGTTGGGGAGAAGCCAGCGAACGTTGTCATCGTAGCCGCTGCCCAGCTCGTACTTTTGGGAGCCGCACTTGATGTACTGCACCGCTGGCAGGATCGTGCTGATCGCCCGCCCGCGGTGGACAACACAAGAGATGAGGATGAAGGCGATGAGGAGCCTCGGCATGGAACCAGAAGCCATGGCCAACAACTCGAGATGTATCATGTCATCGTGTATATGGGGTGGGCTAGGCTAGCATCACAATAACAATATAAAAGTCCAGCTAGAGGCTAGAGGAGGAGTCATACCGCCGACAGCTAAGAGCATCTCCAGCCGTTCGGCCCCCCGGGCGTCGAAAAAGAGCGGCCTGGGGGCGAGCCGGCGCTAGATCGTCCCCTGAGGTTCGGTTCACTTTCAGTCACGTGCCCATGATCGCCGCGGGTTCGGCGAAGTTTGTTTCAATTTTTTTGCAAACTCGGCGACTTTTGCATGAACTTGGCCAATTTTCGACGAAATTTGTACAAAAACTTAAAAACATGCATTGACTAACTTAAAAACGAACTAAAAAGCCTAGCCACTGCCGCCACCGTCGCCGCCGCTGCCGTCTACATGTCGAGAAGCCTGTAGAAGCGGGTGTAGTCGCCACCGTCGTCGCCGTCCAGTAAAAAGGCTTTCACTGCAGGTAGAGGGGGAGGCTGTGGCGCTCACCGGCGGGGAGGAGCGCCTTTTATAGCCGAAGCGGGGTGGCCGGGGGGGCGGCATGCGGGCGGGACGCGTGTCGGCGACGTCTTAAGTGCGCCGCCCATGAGGCATCAATGGAGGCCGACCTGCGCGGCAGTTTTCGCATTGATTCCCGCGGGAACCGAGGCGATGAGGTCGACGAAGCGGCTGTCTCACTGACTCGGCGGGCCTGCGGCTGTTTCGCGCCAAAACACTCGCCCCGGCGCCCCCGGCGCGTCAGGTTCGGTCTGGATCCGCCGGCGCTGATTTCGGCCCAAGCCGACGAAAAACGACTCCTGAGGGCGCGACTGGGCCGTTATTTCGCCACCGGCGCAAAAAAATCGCCTGAGAAGGCCGTTCTGGGGGCGCGGCTAGAGATGCTCTAAGCCGGTGTGGACGGAGCCTAGAGAGGGACAAAAATCATTGCTGGCTGGTTGTGCGGCAAATGCACAATAGTAACCCTATCTTTGACGGCCGAGCCCATTATATACTGTCTGTCGTGTGGACGAAAACATATATTAGAGCAACTCCAATGGGGCGACCTATTGCGTCCGCCGCCGTCCGTTTGGGTCGGCGCGAAAAGGAAAGTCGGCCCAACGTGCCGACCCAAACGGATGCACGTCCGTTTTTCGTCCGCGGGCGACCCATTTCCGGCCCAATTTTGAGCCGAATTTGCGTCGGCGCGGACACGAGATGGACGCGCGTGCCTACTCCTCTCCCCGGGCCCGCCTGTCGGTGGTAGCCACCACCATTTCCCCCCATTTTCCCAAAAACACTTTCGCCCGCGCGCGCTCCCGCCCCCAACCAGCAATGGACGACGCCATCGACCTTGACGCCGCCGCCGGCCTAGCCTCCCTCGCCTCATCCGGCGTCGCCTGCCCCTTCAGGAAAGGCAAGGCTCGTGCCCTGCGCAAGACCGCTGCCGTGATCAAGCCGAAGAAGGCGCTGACGCCCGAACAGCAGGCAAGAGAGTCGGTCAAAAGGAAAGGTCGGAGGCACGTCGCAGACGCGAGGGATGAGGCCGCCGCGCAGACCGCGGTTGTCTAGCTAGAGGCTAGAGGAGGAGTCATGCCACGAACAGCTAAGCCGGTGTGGACGGAGTCTAGAGACGGACAAAAATCATTGCTGACCGACTGTGCGGCAAATGCACAACAGTAACCCTATCTTTGTCGCCCGATCAAGCCCATCTTACACTGTCTGTCGTGTGGACGAAAACATATATTAGAATTCCTGCACCCCTGCCCGCTTATCTGATACGTCCATATACATGGGGATATGGGCCAGCTGTTTCCGTAAAGATTCACAGGCCACCGGTTTATATCGCGTGTGTTAGTGTGACCCTGGACGTGATCCGCCTACCTACATAGCATAGGGCACTGTACACCGAGATAAGGACAGCCGCTATCGGACACTACAGGAGGCGGCCCGTGATTCTGTGTTTCATCTGCGTCGTGGCGTCTACTGCAACCTACGACTGGACCCTTGCCGGAGCATGCTTAATCCCTTGGCACAAAAGATCTACTCACATGATCAGATACCCGGACTAGACGTATCGACTTTTGCAGTGTGCACTGTGCAGCACGCGGACAGGTAAAGTGGATTCCATGCAAAACCATCCCATGCAGCAGAGTTGCTCACGGGGTGACCAATTCTTCTTAATTCTCGGTGGGTACATGTGTGCTGCTTAAATCAAGTGAATAAGCGCATGTCTATGTAAACGTTTTCTGAAACATCCAGCATTGCTGGTTTTCTATGTAAATGTAATTGTAAATGGTGTGTAAGAGCATTTACAGTAGGACTTGGCAAATTCGGTATACGGGCGCGTCCGGGCACACTCCTGGACAGCCCCGCAGGTCCTTCATATGTTGCATTGCACATCCATATACCTCAAATCCGGATTCTTAAATCCATGTAATCCATGCATGTTGATCATATGATACAAATTGTTCGATTTCAAAAGTTCGAAACAAAGCAAAGCAAATCATAGTTCAACAATCCGGATATGCCAAAATGAAATCGATGTCCGAGCGTGACGGGCGGCCTTGGATCACTGGCCGGGCTCCTGCTCCGAGCGGAATGCATCGTGCTCCAGGCGGAATGTGTTTTGCTCGTCCTGCTCCGTGCATCCGAGCTGGTTGCTTCGTCTGCATCCGCGTTGTCTCCTCCGCCTGCATCTGTGCTGCAACCGTCCTCACCGCCTCGTAGTCCCTACGGTCATTGATCTTCTTTTTTTTTGTCCGCAAGCCACTTCTTCGCATACAAAAATCGAAGAGGCTTTTCATCCGTCAACATGATCCTCGCATCACCCGCGTTCCGTGCGAGTTGCAACCTCTTCTTCTCAAACTCAATGTCGCCAAATATCTTTCCTTTTGATCATCGCTTCTTACTTCTTCAACTTGATGTGAAGTCTATCCCCACAGCGCACGTCTAAAGCGGCGTCTTCTCCAACTCTTGACCCGTGAAAACGACTAAAGTCTATCCCTACAGCGCACGTACGTCTTATACAGCTGATGAATCCTCTGTGCATTATCTACGCACTTTTCCTACCCACTCCCACAGTCCCACCACAGAAAAGCGCAGGGCACCTCTGGGCGCTACCACCCATGGCAATGATTCCAACTGTGCCAAGTCCCTAGGCCTGTATAGGTATAGATTCTTGTGCGTATTCCGACACAGACCCCGCGTCCGCTTAACATTTGGCTAGCTGGTTTCGCGTCCGAGAATGGTACAAACGGCACTCCTTTTTTTTTTGCGTGATAATGATTATATATTACTCCCTTATTTCCGATTTATAAGACTCAATTTAAAAATCTCACCAACCAAGATAGATGATGAGTGGAGGAATATTTTTTATAGTTTGCAAAAGCATTCAATTAATGCTTTTATTTTCCTCAAAAAATTATGTTTACGAATGCATTAGTTGTAATGCATGCATGCATAAAGTGCATGCATTGGTCAGTTTTCTCTTAATACTTGCATGTAATGATTTAATGCATCTTAAAGTCTGAACATGTGATGGGAAACAATCAAATTGAGTCTTATAAAATGAAAAAACTAAAATTTTGAGATAAGCCCTATAAAACGAAAAGGAAGGAGTAGGTAGTAATACGAATCTCAATCACGTATTCATGCCGGAGGTGAGTCGTATTAGCACAGTAATAATTGTGTTTCTCTCACACATTCCACAACGGGTGCTTCACATATTCGTGGCATTTTTGGTATTGACGTTTCTGAAAAAAGAAAAGTGGTAAGTGGCAGCGCATGTGACGCCGGACCTCGCTGCCACATCGCGCTTCGCGCCTTGTCTTGGCTTGTGCGGCCCTGAGCGCGATGCTCATCACAAGAGAAACAGCGCCGCGCGCACCTCCCACCTAGCAGTAAAAATACAAGTGCTTTAGAATCCACCCATCATTGCATGCATACACCCGTGAACACCTGTGTCTCCACTACCATCGCTCAAACTCCATAAATAGATGCGGCCGAACAGTGCATTTGTACATCATACGCATCGCCGTCGCACCCAGCCACCACAACATTTTCATAGTTTTTTTTATTCGCAAAAATAAGAAACATTTTCATAGTTTTAGACATGCCGGCACCTCGTCGCTCGACTCCCGGACCGCGGGGCAACACGCAAGGCCGGAACGTAGGAACTGGGAGCAACTCCTTTAGCTCTTGTTCTGCGGGTCCCTCGCAGGGCGATGCAAGTTCCCAGCCCAGACGCTCACAGCGATGGCCTATAAGACATGATTGTATTTTCAACTCGTCATGATGCACATACGTGTTTTGGGTCACTGGAATATAAATCGTATTGTGCATATTTTTCAGCTCAGATTTGGATTTGTACCATGCTCTGCCTCTGATGAATCCCCCTCCCCCGCCGCCTAGCCTGCTCAATAATGATACAAGGGGGAACACGTATGGACCAGAGTCACGGGCCGGCCAAATTTCATGTTTTGACTCTTTTGCTGTACAAAATCGGGATTTGACCCTCCTTTGAACAATTTTTGACATCTGACCCTTTTGCCTACCACCACGAGGCCCGGCGGTAGGATTGCCTAGGCTACCTCCAGACACTGCGGCGGTAGGAAACGTATCCACGTCAGCATCGTTAACGGCCTCCCCCCCCCCTTCCGTCCCACCCTACCGCCGCAGGTCATGACGGTAGCCTGTTCGATCCTACCGCCGGGGTCCCTGGTGGTAGGGTACGGGCAGTTATAAGCCGCGGGCCGCCCCACCCCTCCCCTTCTCCCCCAACCACCCCCAAGAACAGAGGAGTTCTTCCTCTCACCCCTCTCTTCTCCTCCACTCCCCCCTCTGATCTTCGTCGTTTCTTCATCATTTTTGCGGATCGAGATGGCCCCGAAGAAAGAAAAGTAAGCTCCTTCGATCCCTCCAATTAGTTTTAGTCAAATAGCTTCCGATTCGTCGCATTATTTGATTCAAATCACCCCCTTCTTGAACTAGATTTAAATATTTTGAACCCTAGGATTGATTTAGGTTGATTATAGATGTTATATTGTGTTAGATATGAACTCTAGTCACTAGTTAGTATGGTTATGTGAAGATGAACCCTAGTTCATATTATTTTTGGAGGATTTTTTTTATATGATGCATGTTGGAGGAATTTATTGTGATATGATGTTGCATGTTGATATGCTATGATGCAAGTAGTGGATATAGTTGGAGAACAAATGTTGAACCCTCAAGATGAACCTAGTTCATAATTTTTTGTGTTAAAAAAATTTATGAATATTGGAGATATTTGTTTTGATATAGGATGCATGTGGATCTTATATGATGCAAGTAGTGGATTTTGTTGGAGTAAACATGGTTAATCCCTCAAGATGAACCCTAGTTCATGGTTTTTTGTTTTTTAAAACAATATGATATGATGCATGTTGGATGTTGTTGGAAATCATGGTGATTGTATTTAGATCATGTGGATCATATATTTCCTAGTTAAGATGAACCCTAGTATGGTGATTGTATTTAGTATATGTTTCCTAGTTTTTGTTTTTGAAAACAATATGATATGATGCATGGTGATTGTATTTAGCTCATGGAAATCATGATATGATATAGTTCACCTAGGGTTCATCATTAACTAGGAAACATATTGTTGGAGAAATATGATATGATATGATATCATATCATATGATGCATTTGAACCATGGTGATTGCATCTTGATATATGTATTTTATTTAATTCTTGATATATGTATTGTATTTAGTTCATGTTCATGATTATCTTGATATATGATTATTCAAAGATTGAACTCATAGATATTTTTGGATGTGATGAACCTTTGTTATGCATCCATATGTTTCCTAGTTAATGATGAACCCTAGTTCATGTTGAAAAATCTTTTGATATGCTTATGCAATTCTTTTAGGAGGACACCTCTTGCGGACGACATCGGCATGAAGTACACCATGCTTGACCCTAGGTTCGACAAGCGTCAACGTGCCCGTTTCACGTTCATTTTCAAAATCATGAGGATCCCTAGTTGATGAACCCTAGGTTTAGGTTTAGATTGCAATGTGATGAACCTAGTTAATGAACCCTAGGTTTAGTTTCTTTTTACCATATGAGGAACCCTCCATAGTTGATGAACCCTAGGTGATTGCAATGTGATGAACCTAGTTGATGAACCCTAGGTTTAGTTTTTTTGACCATATGAGGAACCCTCCATAGTTGATGAACCCTAGGTTTAGGTTTAGATTTTTTTTTGACAACTGTTGAACCATCAACTTCTCAATTTTTTTTGTTAACAAAATTTATGATATGATGAATATTGGAGTAAACAAAATCTATATGATGCAAGTACTAGATTTGGTTGGAGTAAATATGATATGATATGATATTGCATTTGACCCATCTTGCTATATGTATTTTATTTAGTTAATGATGAACTTTTGCTATTCATCCATATGTTTAGGTCTGCAACGGTGGCGCAACCATCGCCCATTCATCTCCAACACGACCCATCCGCCTTGCCACTTCCGTACGTGTACGAGTCCTTCCCCGAGCTTCTGCAGCCGGTGGGAGCTTTTCCAGACGAGTTCCTAGAGGCGACGAGGGCAGTGCGGTGGCACGAGAGGGCAGAACGGATCTCCGACTATGTGAAGTGTTGGTTGCAGAGTGGGAAGGAGTGGAAGAGAGTGATTGCAGAGATGGCAAATCCAACTATCTCCAACGCCGGGAAGGGACCATTGAAGCTGCCAAGCAGCACTCCAACTGGGAGCTACGCAATTTGGGCCAGAGGATCTACTTCGAGAGAAATGCGGAGGAGAGAGCCAGGATGCCGCCCCCAAGTGCATCGGCATTCGATATCATCCGCTAGGGAAGGGCGGAGGCGAAAACTCCAGCGGGCAAGGCAAGGTGGGAGTGCTTAAACGGTCGGATGCCGACCAGCATTCCGCCTCCGCCTGAACTAGTGGATCCATTGCCGTATCTGTCTCCACGGCCTGGCCTAGCATACGAGGGGGGGAGGTTTATCCTCCCTATAAACTTGTCTTCAGAACTTGTTGCACCATTTGTTGGCTTTGCGAAAGCTTTTTGCGAAACTACTTGCGTTAGTTGGGGTTGTCAAACTATGTGGACAAGTTTGCTATTTGCTATTTGCTACTTGTGAAACTATGTGTAAACTGTTTGATATTTGCTATGTGGAACCTTTATTAATATGTGAGCTCATATTTTCCTATTTATGAAACTATGTGAAACAACTCGAGACATGTTATATTGTGTTAGCTCTGCATATTTAAGGTTTTTAAATATATTTTTTTGTTACAGCATCTTTGTGAAACTGTATTCTTTCCTGTGATAAAACTTTACAAAATAAACAATCACTAAAACTAATAAAAACCCAAAACCACATGACCCTACCGCCAAGCCCCCTGGCGGTAGGATATCATAACCTACCGCCAAGGCCTGTGGCGGTAGGGTGGTGCACTGGCCGTTAGGTAACGGCAATGGGCCGTCCATGCCACCGCCAGAATCCCTGGCGGTAGCCTGCGTGACCCTACCGCCGAGGCCTTTGACGGTAATAAAAGGGTCAGATGTCGAACATTTTTCAAAGGGGGGTCAGATCCTGATTTTGTACAGCAAAAGGGTCAAAACACGAAATTTGGCCTCACGGGCCTCCTCCTGGTGTGTCTCCAACCTGTTTGTCCTTGTCTGTAGCTGAACAGTAGCCTAAGCTGAGATGTAGGCAGATCATGGTCGGGGGAAGTACTAACCCAAGCGATATAACCGTGGCCTGACTGTCTTACGGAAACGTCTGCCGCATATCCCAAGGGATATGGATGTACCAAATAAGCGGGCCGGGGTGCACATGCTCTATTATATATTTTTGCAAAAATCATTGCTGGTTGTGCGACAAATGCACAATAGTAACCCTATCTTTGACGCCCGATCGAGCCTATCTTACACTGTCTGTCGTGTGGAGACGTGTTCCACCACCAACAACCTCTATCAACAGTTGCTTCGAGCAACTAGGTAGCTTTGTGTGGTTGTCGGTGTCAAAACCGGCGGATCTCGAGTAGGGGGTCCCGAACTGTGCGTCTAAGGCAGATGGTAACATGAGGCAAGGGACACGATGTTTACCCAGGTTCGGGCCCTCTTGATGGAGGTAATACCCTACGTCCTGCTTGATTGTTCTTGATGATATTAGTATTACAAGAGTTGATCTACCATGAGATCATAGAGGCTAAACCCTAGAAGCTAGCCTATGGTATGATTGTTTGTTGTCCTACAGACTAAACCCTCCGGTTTATATAGATACCGAAGGGGGCTAGGGTTACATAGAGTCGGTTACAAGGGAGGAGATCTACATATCCATATTGTCAAGCTTTCCTTCCACGCCAAGGAAAGTCCCATCCAGACACGCGACGAAGTCTTCAATCTTGTATCTTCATAGTCCAACAGTCCGGCCAAAGGATATAGTCCGGCTGTCCGGAGACCCCCTAATTAATCCAGGACTCCCTTAGTAGCCCCTGAACTAGGCTTCAATGACGATGAGTCCGGCGCGCAGTTTTGTCTTCGGCATTGCAAGGCGGGTTCCTCCCCCAAATACTCCATAGAAGAGTTTGAACACCAGAATAGTGTCCGGCTCTGCAAAACAAGTTCCACATACTACCGTAGAGAGAATAATATTTCCAAAAATCCAATCTGCTGACACGTTTGACAGCATGACATCACGCCATGGCCTGGTCATTATTCGGACCATTTTTCTCAACCAGCACCGCACATAACGCAGGGCGGTTTTCTTGACGCATCTTGTCAAAGCAGAGATCGTGCCCCCCTTATTACGGGATTCTCATCAATACGGACATGGGTTACCCAACCGCGCCATCAATTACGGCGCCTGGGGAATAAGCAATTTTACCAGGCAAGTGGGGAGGCGCATCGCCTCTTCCGCCCTTATAAAGGGACAATGTTTCACCCCTTTTACCCATGGCTTCTACCTCCTTGCTTATCCCTTCTCACGCACTCGAGCTCCAGCGCCCAAGCTCGCGTTCTTCTTCTCAAACCACTCCAAGCATGTCCGGAGCAGGAGGCAAGTGGATGGTCTCCTCCGTCACGGAGGATGTTGAGAATTTGTCACGGCAGATGTCCTTAGTATCAGGACTTAGTCGCGAGGCCAACACATCTATGTGGTAGCTTGAGAGGGGTTGAGTGGGACGAGAGATGCAAGGCGGATCAACACATAAGACAAGGATTTAGACAGCTTCGGGCCCCGGGAAATATCATCCGGAATAGCCCTACATGCTGTTTGTGGCTAGGTCTCATTATCATCACGAGAGAGACGCCGTAAACCGGCCCTTTGTGTCCAGCCCTAGAGATTGTTTCTTGCTTGTCCCTCTTTAGGGAGCCCTGCCCTTCCTTATATATGTTGAAGCGGCGGTTTACATGACTAGTCCTAGTTGGATTAGGATTATTCTATTACAAGTGGAGTCCTAGTCTTGCTTCCTTTGTAAGGGAATATTCCTTGTGCTTTCCTCATAAACCGGCCCACCATTAAACGTGAACCGGCCTTCTGGGCCATGGGCCTCGTCTCCATCTGACCCGCCCGCCGGGTTACTAATGAACCGCCAAGACCGGGTGGGTAGCCCGTGAACCGCCAAGCTCCGGGCGGGTTACCAATGAGTCGTCCAGTCCGGCCGGGTTATACTTCCGGCCGGTTTACGCCACGGGGTATATCCCCGACATTAGCCCCAGTTTAATTTGGATTTATCCATGTTAAACTGATCCTGTAAAATAAACACAAGAACAAACTTGACAGGTTGTGCTCCGGGTTAAAAATTCTTGTAAACCGGCACCTGATCATCCTTAAGTCCTTGTCATTTCCTCCTTCTAAAAAATCCAGGTCAATAAGCCAGCATCATACTCAATTTGCTGACATTGGTTTCTCACGGACAAATATTGTGAAGAATAATCCACTTGAGTCGGCTTCCAAAGCGTTGGTTTAAGAAATATTGGTCTTGAAATATTCATCTGATATTCAGCCGGTTTGAAGATGTAAAAACTTGCCGGTTTAACATTACCAAAATGGCCGGGTTATAAAAACTGATGATCCCGGATTATGACCGTTGATAGACGCCGGGTTATGATTGTTGCCAACGCCGGATCACACAATTAATCTTCCTGATTTGCCAAAAACTGAGAATTTAAAGATGTTCCTCCTTTATATGCATATTACCTGTAGCCCCCAAGTCTTAAGAGGAGAACATAATGATAGCTTAAGACTTGTGTCAATATAAATGTTGCATGCTTGAAGAAATCCAGACTGTTCATCTCAGTTACTAGTCACAACTAAATATTCCACATATGTAGCCCCCAAGTGCCGGGTTGTTATGCTTGCAGCAACCTGGGACTTGTATTTGCTTTATGCATATAAAAACTTCAACCAATGTAGCCCCCAAGGGCCAGGTCATTATGCAATAATGAGCAGGGACTTTGTAGATATGATCATATAGATTTGAACAGCAACGTGTAGCCCCCAAAGGCCGGGTCATTATGCAATAATGAGCAAGGACTTTGTAGATATGATCATGTAGACTTGAATTGTTGACAGGAGCAATTGGTAGCCTCCAAGGGCCGGCTCATTATGATGTGATGAGTCGGGTCTTCAATAAGACGAGCAAAAAATGACTTTGCATTGAACCGGATTGTAAACCGGAATCTTCATTTTCAGCCAGAAATTTTCTGACGGACTTTCAACTCGAACTTGCGAGAAGTCAATTCTTTTTTGAATTGGACACTTTTAAACCGGATTTGAGAGCTTCAGAGCTTTGTGGGAGAACAGATTTCCCTTGAACCGGATTGTAAACCATATATTTGAGAGCTCCAGTGAGACTGACTTCCCTTCAGCCAGATTTCAAACCGGAATCCTTTCTGATGATCCGGAACTTCTTCATTGAGCCGGGATTTTGTAACTGTCATATATTTTCTAAGCCGGAAATTTTCTGATGGCCTTTAAATTTTTATGAATATAACAGTAGCCTCTGGGACCGGGTTATCTTTCCCTCCATCGTCCTGGGGTTCTTAAACCGGCTGAAACTGGCAAGAATTGCTGAATCATGTCATCGTAGCCCCCGAGTCTCAGAGGTGACTCGAGGAGTTGGCTTGAGACTCTCCATATTTGACCGTGATATAAACCGGCATAACTTGTATATCATTGATGTTGATAGCACGATGTGACCCCATAGAAGGTTGAGGTGACTGCGGCGGGTTATAAATGATCCCGTATGAGCCGTGTTAGCAACTCGGCCAATGGTTCCTTCCAACTGGCGATTTGAAGTTAACCAAACTGTAGTGGCGGCGACTTGTGCGCCTGCCCATTGAGCCATCCAGTGCAGACGGCGGTTGATAGTATATGATGATTTGCCTCCATTTTGTTGAAAGAAAAATCGGGCTACCCAAGCAGTGACTTGCTCATACTTAATAATTAGCTCATGCAGACAGGTGCGGCCCGGTGTGTTGATGTAAACCGGGCCGCGAGAGACGGACGGAAAATACGACCATAGCATTAGAAGCGGCACAGACAGATAAGTCGGCCGCGGCGTTGTAAACCGGCTCGGACGGGCGAGTCAAGCGCAGGCGCGGTCCCGGCAAGCTGATGTAAACCGGGCCGTAAGGGCGGCGTCTTGTACGCGTCCATTTACCATGTAATGTGGCACAGACGATCACCGGGCAGGACGTTGCCAGCGCGTGCTCCGTACCCATGGTATAAACCACGTTTATAATGAATAATTGTCCTGCGCATAAAAACATTAAAGGCATAATAATGTTTCTCGGAGGAATTAAAGCATAATGATGAAATGAATAGGACAGATAGCACCTGATAGTTTTGCCGGATGAACACAGACTGAACAAACAATCCCTTGTTCTCCTGGTGTCCATGCTAGTACTTACTTTCGGGTGTCTAAATTGCAGCTCCTTCGGCAGTCCCGGAGCTTTTCTGGTGAATTTTCTCCAAACCCTGCCGAACAAAGAAAACAATTACTTGATATATCAGAAAATGAACAAAGTTGCTGATATGGTGGATAATGATCGATTTAACTTACTTCTCGAGTATTTGAGTCATGTCTGCATAGTCCTTGGGATCTTTTCGTCTTGAGTCTAAGACGGTTACTAGTCCCTGCTCAAGCTTAATATGTAGGAGAATATAGTGGAAACTGCACACGCATGCATAACTCATCAATTACATTACTCTAACCTTGACTAATATATAAGGGAAACCAAATACGCACAAGACAGTAACACTCACTTGAAGTTGTAAGGAAAGAGTATTATATCTTTGTTTTGATTTATTATCAACGATTCTAGCATGTTGGCCTCGGTTTCTGCGGCATGAAATTTAACCTGAGTTGCATCTATGAGATATGTGTTAATGAACCCAATATCACCGACTTGTCTTTTCTTCAATTCGACGATCTTCAATCTGCATAATATAGTGAGGATGATTATAAATACATGCAATGAAAGAGCTAAGCTATATAGAGAAACTTAATGACAGAAGTAGTACTACTTACAAACAGTAGCAGGCGACCGTTGTTTTATCGAGGGCCAATTGATTGAAAAACTGATAGAACTCCTCAAATGGAACAGGCAACAGATCAATTCCAACGAGGTCATGCTCCTTTTTAACTTTCACATACAAAGTACTCCTCCCCCCAGAGTCTCTGCAGATTTTCAAGTACCAATCATGCAATCTTCGCATCATCGTTGATAGAGATCTTTCATCTTTGACGAGAGGCTTCCCGTACTCGTATCTTTGTATCTGCATCTCCATGGGTTCATAATGTACTTCGGCGGGCAGGTAATCTGCAAGATTGCTATAACCGGGCACCATCCTCGGATCATTATCGACGTTGTGGCTAGGCACCTTGAGCGGGGGGCACGATTGCTTCGCTTGTTCGCCGAGCTGGGCAATTTGTTTCCCATCTCGTCGTTCTTTCAGCCTTTGATCACTGACAGTACTTCCCGACCACTCCGCTTCGGCAAATTCCTTTCCAATAATGCGGTCATAGTTTCCTTTCGGCGGATCAGACTTCGGTGGTTTTGTCAGGGCAGCCAGAGTGCGCTTCACTTTCACCCGATCTACCTTCTCCTCCGGAGGTGGATGTTTCTTTGCTTTCACCCCTTCAAAGAATTTCTTCACTTCTTCTCGTGCGATCTCGGCGTTCTCCTCCTGGGTCCTCTCGTATGGTAACTTCTCTGGAGTCTTCAGAGAAGGACCGAATCTGTATGTCCTCCCGCCTCTGGTTGTACTGCTAGACGCCGACCGAGAAGACGTAGTGGTTGTCTTCTTTACTTGCTTAAGAGGTGGAGGAGAAGGACTACGACGCGCCGGAGCAGCTGGAGTGGCGGCAGGTCTCTTCCGCCCTTGCTGACGAGGCGGAGAAGGAGGAGGCTGGCTGCTCGGGCGTGTCGGCGCAGGCGGAGAAGGAGGCGGAGTGCCGCCGCGCGCCGGAGAAGGAGCCGGCCGAGGGCCCTGATCGTCACTCGCCGGAGGAGGAGGCGGTGGAGGCGGAGTGCCCTGACTCGCCGGAGGAGGAGGAGGAGGCGGTGGCGTCTAGTTCGGAAGGTTGATGAGCTCCTTCCGCCATAGGCATGGAGTCTTCAGAGCAGACCCCAGCCGAGTCTCCCCTTCACTGGTAGGGTGGTCAAGCTAGAGGTCCTCAAATCCCTCCGTTATCTCATCCACCATCACCCTAGCATATCCTTCTGGAATCGGCCGGCAGTGAAAAGTTGCGCCGGGTTCAGTAGGAAAAACAGAGCCAACAGCCGCCTTGACCTTCAAATTCATCCATTGCGTCATAAGGTGGCAATTTTGAGACTCCGTTATAGCATCCACGGGATAGCTGGCAGGAGCCGTCAAGGCATGCTCCGGCTGAAGCAGCTCGGTGGAAGCCACGCTGCTTCTGTGCTGAGATGGCAGGGTAGCTTCGAAGGAGGCTTCGGTAGTACGTTTGCTGCGATTTGCTTCTCGTTCCTCTATCGCATCTACCCTTGCTTGCAGCGCCTGCATTTGGGTCTACTGCACTTTTTTCCTCCTCTCATGGGATTTGTAACCGCCTGCGTCCGGAAACCCAACCTTCCACGGAATGGAGCCTGGCGTGCCTCGTGTCCGTCCAGGGTGCTCAGGATTCCCGAGGGCCATTGTGAGCTCGTCGTTCTCTCTGTCTGGAAAGAACGTCCCTTCCTGCGCTGCTTCGATATACTGCTTAAGCTTATTGACTGGTATGTCCATTTGATCGTTCGTCCAAATGCACTTCCCTGTTACAGGGTCCAGTGTTCCGCCAGCCCCGAAGAACCAAGTCCGGCAACGGTCTGGCCAGTTAATTGTCTCTGGTTCGATCCCTTTATGAACCAGATCATTCTCAGTCTTGGACCACTTAGGCCGGGCTACGAGGTAGCCACCTGACTCCGTGCGATGGTGAAGCTTCTTCTTCGCAGCATTTTGCTTGTTTGTCGCCGACATCTTCTTACTCTTTTCCGATGTCTTGTGGGCCACAAATGCGGGCCAGTGATCTCTGATATTCTCATATCTTCCCTTGAATTCTGGTGTCTCATTATTTTCGACAAACTTATTCAGCTCTTTCTTCCACCTCCTGAATAATTCTGCCATCCTCTTCAGAGCAAAAGACTTGATTAATTTCTCTTTAATTGGGTTCTCTGGATTATCCTCAGGCGGTAGGGTGAAATTTGACTTCAGCTCAGTCCATAGATCATTTTTCTGCATATCATTGACATAAGAGACCTCAGGGTCTTCTGTAGCCGGCTTAAACCATTGCTGGATGCTTATCGGGATCTTGTCCCTAACCAGAACCCCGCACTGAGCAACAAATGCGCCCTTTGTCCGGAGGGGTTCAATAGGTTGGCCGCCGGGCGCGATTGCTATGATCTCAAACTTTTCATCCGAGCTCAACTTTTTCTTCGGGCCTCGTCTCTTTACCGAAGTTGTGCTCGATCCGGAGGGCTAGAAAAAAGAACAAAGACTTAATTAATATGTGTACATACCAAAACAATGAATGCATCAATCAGCTTGTTAGCATAGGCTTAACTAATATATATACCTGGCCGGACTAGGTTCGGTCACTGGAGCCGTCCTCATGTTCTTCTTCTTGCACCGGCATTAGGTCACCGTAGCCAGCTTGTTCACCCTCTCTTTGCAGACCATCGGTTTCGTTGAGAAACAACGAGATGGCATCACTTCCTTCTGCGATTATGTCCCTCAACAACGCTTCTTTTGTTGCTTCGTCTAGGGCGGTGTCCATAGTTTCTACAAATATTTACAACATGGCAATTATTATTCAAACATGACAGATGGATATATTAGTGCCAAACGTAGAACTAGCTACCTAATCATAGTAAGCTATCGGGAGGGGGTATATATCGACAACGACGACACTACATCTATGTCCCTCGACGACCCTCGTTCCCGATAAAAAAAAGAGGAAGAAGAAGAAAAAAAGAGGAGAAGAAAGAATAGAGGAGATCTTCTCCTCTATTCTTTCTTCTCCTCTTATTTTTCTTCTTCCTCTTCTTTTTTTATCCTCTTCTTCCTCTCATGTTCGATAGGATCGCCGAGGGGTCGGGAGGTTGCCTAGTGTCAAGGGATTCAACAGAACCATGTCTTCATCATTAGGCGAAAGTAACATGTGCATGATGGTACGAAACTCTTCAAAGTTGTTCTGGAACGGAGTCCCAGATAGGATAATTCGCTTTTTGGTACAAAGTTCAGCAAGAGCCTTCCGAATATCGCTATTTGGAAGGCCTTTGCTGAATTCATACCAAAAGGAGGATTATTCTATCCGGGACTCCATTCCAGAACAACTTTGCAGAACTTCGTACCAACATGCCCTGGTTACTTCCGGCTAATGATGAAGGCATGGATTTCTTCAATACTTTGACACTAGGAAACCTCTCTCGACCCCTCGGCGATCCTCGACCCCTCGAACCCTCGACGACCCTGGAACCCTCGACCCCTAGACGACCCTCTTCTTCCTCTCATGTTCGAGAGGATCGCTGAGGGGTCGGGAGGTTGCCTAGTGTCAAAGGATTCAACAAAACCATGTCTTCATCATTAGGCGAAAGTAACATGTGCATGATGGTACGAAGCTCTTCAAAGTTGTTCTGGAACGGAGTCCCAGGTAGGATAATTCACTTTTTGGTACAAAGTTCAGAAAGAGCCTTCCGAATATCGCTATTTGGAAGGCCTTTGCTGAATTCGTACCAAAAGGCGGATTATTCTATCCGGGACTCCATTCCAAAACAACTTTGCAGAACTTTGTACCAACATGCCCTGGTTACTTCCGGCTAATGATGAAGGCATGGATTTCTTCAATACTTTGACACTAGGAAACCTCTCTCTACTTCCGGCTAATAAGAATAAGAAGAAGAAGAAGAAGAAGAAGAAGAAGAAGAAGAAGAAGAAGAAGAAGAAGAAGAAGAAGAAGAAGAAGAAGAAGAAGAAGAAGAAGAAGAAGAAGAAGAAGAAGAAGGAGAAGAAGAAGAAGAAGAAGAAGAAGAAAAGAAGAAAAAAAAGAGGAGAAGAAGAAAGGAATAGTGGAGAAAAGAGAAAATAGAATATATTCTATTTTCTCTTCTTCTCCACTATTCCTTTCTTCTTCTCCTCTTCTTTTTCTTCTTTTTTCTTCTTCTTATTTATTTCTCCTCTTCTTTTCGGTAGAGGAAACCCTAAATAGCTAGCAAGTATCGTGGGTGTGAGATATATGTGGCCTTCGGTGTCGGACACTACATCCACGTCCCACAAGTGACGTGGGCGTCGAAGCCCGCACCACTTGTGGGATGTGGGTGTAGTGTCCGACACCGACGGTACATGTATCTCACACCGACGATACTTTCTATTTAGGGTTTCTCCTCTACCGCTCCTCGACCTCTCGACAACCCTCGTTCCCGATAAAATAAAGAGTAAGAAGAAGAAGAAAAAAGAAGAAAAGAAAGAATAGAGGAGAAGACTTCCTCTTCTTCCTCTCCTCTTCTTCTCCCTCTTCTTCCCCTTCTTCCTCGCCTCTCTCATGAATGTCCGACGTTCTCGACCCCCCCCCCCATGTGTCAAAGAAAAAATAAGAAAAAAAGAAGAGAAGAAGAAAGGAATAGAGGAGAAAAGAGAAAATAGAATATATATTCTAATTTTCTCTTCTTCTCCTCTATTCATTTCTTCTTCTCCTCTTCCTTTTCTTCCTCTCCTCGTCTTCTCCTTCTTCTTCTCCTTCTTTCTCTACTTATTTTCCTTTTCCTTATTTTACTTTTTCCTCTCCACTAACATCATCATATATATGAAAAAATGCATATATGAAAAAAAAAACATCATCATATATATCATCTATCATCTATGAACAAAAATATTCCTAGATACATAAAAAATTTCTACAAATGAAAATAACCTAAAAAATCATATGATCATCTATGAACAAAAAAAACATCATTTGATCATCTATCATCTATGAACAAAAAAATCATCATTTGATCATCTATCATCTATGAACAAAAATATTCATCATTTGATCATCTATCATCTATAAACAAAAATATTCCTAGATACATAAAAAATTCTACAAATGAAAATAACCTAAAAAATCATATGATCATCTATGAACAAAAAACATCATTTGATCATCTATCATGCATCTATGAACAAAAAAATCATCATTTGATCTCTATCATCTATGAACAAAAATTTGCAAAGGGATGGCGCCGACGGCCGGACCAAGCTAAGGAGAGGTCGGCGGCGAGGATGGCGTCGGGGCAGGGGCGCGGGCGACGGCGAGGGCGGGCCGGGGCGGCGCGCAGGCAACGGCGACGGGGGCGGGCCGGGGCGGCCGCGTCGGGGCAGGGGCGGGCCGGGGCAGGGGCCCGGGCGACGGCGAGGGCGCGAGCGACGGCGAGCGACGGCGGGCAACGGCGAGGGCGCGGGCAACGACGGGCACGGGCGAGGCGACGGCGACGGCGGGGCAGCCTGGCGGCATCGTTGGGGCGAGCTCAGGCAGCCTGGCGGCGGCGTCGGGGCGGGGAACTGGCGATGAAAAGGCTTTGGTCCCGGTTCGTGGCACAAACCGGGACCAATGCCCACCTTTAGTCCCGGTTGGTGCCACCAACCGGGACCAAAGGCCAATTTTCGGCAGCCCAAAGGGCGGGAAGCGGCGGGCTTTGGTCCCGGTTGGTGGCACCAACCGTGACCATTGCCCCCCTTTAGTCCCGGTTGGTGCCACCAACCGGGACCAATGCCCTTGTGCTGCCCGCGCCCAAAATTTTAGTCCCACATCGCTAGCTGAAGGGCGCCGGCACTGGTTTATAAGCGCTGTTGTGCCTCTCCATTCGAGCTCCTCTCTAATGCAGGCTTTCGGGCCTAAACTTGCTACTGCCTGTGGGCCTATTGGGCCTCTGCGGGCCTGAATCCTGGCCCATGTAGGGTTTCTAGTCGTATTCAGGCCGTGGAGGCCTAGTAGGTGGCATTTTTTTTGGTTTTTTCTTTTTTATTTCTACATTTTTTGGTTTTTTTATTTTTTTTATTTCTACTTAAAACTAAATACTTACAGTTTTTTAGTGATTTCTTTTTGCTTTTAGGTCACAAAAATTATAAACTTTCTGTTAGTGCCATTAGTTTTAAATTTTGAATAGTTTAAATTTGAATTTTTAAATATTTGTGTGAATCACTAGTTTATGAATAACTTTACTATAAAAATAAATTTTTTTTCTATTTATTTTTTACTTATACTTACAACTAAATACTTATAGTTTTTTAGTGATTTCTTTTTGATTTTAGGTCACAAAAATTATAAACTTTCTGTAAGTGCCATTAGTTTTAAAATTTTGAATAGTTTAAATTGGAATTTTATAAAATTTGTGTGAATCACTAGTTTATGAATAACTTTACTATAAAAATAGAATTTTTTTTCTATTTATTTTTTATTTATACTTACAACTAAATACTTATAGTTTTTTAGTGATTTCTTTTTGATTTTAGGTCACAAAAATTATAAACTTTCTATTAGTGCCATTAGTTTTAAAATTTTGAATAGTTTAAATTGGAATTTTATAAAATTTGTGTGAATCACTAGTTTATGAATGACTTTACTATAAAAATAGAATTTTTTTTCTTCTTTGCTATTTATTTTTTATTTATACTTACAATTAAATACTTATAGTTTGATTTTAGGTCACAAAAATTATATTCTTTTTGCTATTGAAGAATATTATAGTTTTATTTTAGTTGATCATAACATAATATTTTAATTGATTGTTTTTATTTTCATAAAAGTTTTGTAGTTCATTCTGTTTGCTATTAATTCATTCTTTGAGCTAAATGACTCTGAAATTGGAAAGCATTTCAAAATGAACTCTGAAAAGGTTGAAAGTTGGCATGGTATCATCATTTCACCCACATAGCATGTTCCAAAAAGTAGAGAGGGTTACGACAAAAACTTGATGCACTTCGTGTACAAAATGGACAATCACTTTCGAAGTATCAAAGTTTCGAACCATAAGACATGAAAGCATTTCAAATGAACTCGAAAAAAGTTGAAAGTTGGGATGGTATCATAATTTCACCCACATAGCATTTGCTTATTGCGGGAGAAAGTCTTCACTTTTTCTTCGCTTGTGTCATTTGCTTATTGCGCCGTAACCATGGATAATCTTCATTGTTTATCAGGATGCTTGGGTCAGCCTTGACATTGAAGGGAGGAATTTCATGAAACTTTTCATAATCTTCAGACATGTCTGTCTTGCCGTCCACTCCCAGGATGTCCCTTTTTCCTGAAAGAACTATGTGGCGCTTTGGCTCATCGTATGATGTATTCGCTTCCTTATCTTTTCTTTTTCTCGGTTTGGTAGACATGTCCTTCACACAGATAACCTGTGCCACATCATTGGCTAGGACGAACGGTTCGTCAGTGTATCCAAGATTTTTCAGATCCACTGTTGTCATTCCGTACTGTGGGTCTACCTGTACCCCGCCGCCTAACAGATTGACCCATTTGCACTTAAACAAAGGGACCTTAAAATCAGGTCAATAGTCAAGTTCCCATATGTCCACTATGTAACCATAATATGTGTCCTTTCCGCTCTCGGTTGCTGCATCAAAGCGGACACCGCTGTTTTGGTTGGTGCTCTTTTGATCTTGGGCGATCGTGTAAAATGTATTCCCATTTATCTCGTATCCTTTGTAAGTCAATACAGTCAAAGATGGTCCCCTGGACAACAAGTACAACTCATCACAAACAGTGTTGTCACCTCTGAGACGTGTTTCCAACCAACTGCTGAAAGTCGTGATGTGTTCACATGTAATCCAGTCGTCATACTGCTCCGGGTGTTTGGAGCGCAGACTGTTCTTGTGTTCATCGACATACGGGGTCACCAAGGTAGAGTTCTGTAGAACTATGTAGTGTGCTTGAGACCAAGAATATCCGTCCCTGCATATTATTGAGTCTCTTCCAAGAGTGTCTTTTCCAGTAAGTGTCCCCTCATACCGCGATTTAGGGAGACCTATCTTGTTAAGGCCAGGAATGAAGTCAACACAAAACCCGATAACATCCTCTGTTTGATGGCCCATGGAGATGCTTCCTTCTGGCCTAGCGCGGTTACGGACATATTTCTTTAGGACTCCCATGAACCTCTCAAAGGGGAACATATTGTGTAGAAATACGGGCCCAGGATGACAATCTCGTCGACTAGATGAACTAGGACGTGCGTCATGATATTGAAGAAGGATGGTGGGAACACCAGCTCGAAACTGACAAGACATTGCGCCACATCACTCCTTAGCCTTGGTACGATTTCTGGATCGATCACCTTCTGAGAGATTGCATTGAGGAATGCACATAGCTTCATAATGGCTAATCGGAAGCCCCCTCAATGCAACCGGAAGCAGTTGCGTCATAATCACGTGGCAGTCATGAGACTTTAGGTTCTGAAACTTTTTCTCTGGCATATTTATTATTCCCTTTATATTCGACGAGAAGCCAGTCGTGACCTTCATACTGAGCAGGCATTCAAAGAAGATTTCTTTCTCTTCTTTCGTAAGAGCATAGCTGGCAGGACCTTTATACTGCTTCGGAGGCATGCCGTCTTTTTCGTGCAAACATTGCAGGTCCTCTCGTGCCTCAGGTGTATCTTTTGTCTTCCCATACACGCCCAAGAAGCCTAGCAGGTTCACGCAAAGGTTCTTCGTCACGTGCATCACGTCGATTGAGGAGCGGACCTCTAGGTCTTTCCAGTAGGGTAGGTCCCAAAATATAGATTTCTTCTTCCACATGGGTGCGTGTCCCTCAGCGTCATTCGGAACAGCTAGTCCACCGGGACCCTTTCCAAAGATTACGTAGTGTAAATCATTGACCATAGCAAGCACGTGATCACCGGTGCGCATGGCGGGCTTCTTCCGGTGATCTGCCTCGCCTTTGAAATGTTTGCCTTTCTTTCGACATTGATGGTTGGTCGGAAGAAATCGAGGATGGCCCAGGTACACATTCTTCCTGCATTTGTCCAGGTATATACTTTCAGTGTCATCTAAACAGTGCGTGCATGCGTGGTATCCTTTGTTTGTCTGTCCTGAAAGGTTACTGAGAGCGGGCCAATGGTTGATGGTCACGAACAGCAACGCCTTAAGGTTAAATTCCTCATGTCTGTGCTCATCCCACGTACATACACCGTTTCCATTCCACAGCTGTAAAAGTTCTTCAACTAATGGCCTTAGGTACACATCAATTTCGTTGCCGGGTTGCTTAGGGCCTTGGATGAGAACGGGCATCATAATGAACTTCCGCTTCATGCACATCCAAGGTGGAAGGTTATACATACATAGAGTCACGGGCCAGGTGCTGTGATTGCTGCTCTGCTCCCCGAAAGGATTAATGCCATCCGCGCTTAAAGCAAACCATACATTCCTTGGGTCCTTTGCAAACTCATCCCAGTAATTTCTCTCGATTTTTCTCCACTGCGACCCGTCAGCGGGTGCTCTCAACTTCCCATCTTTCTTTCGTTCTCACTGTGCCATCGCATCAACTTGGCATGCTCTTCATTTCTGAACAGACGTTTCAACCGTGGTATTATAGGAGCATACACATCACCTTCGCAGGAACCCTCTTCCTGAGGGGCTCGCCGTCAACATCACCAGGGTCATCTCGTCTGATCTTATACCGCAACGCACCGCATACCGGGCATGCGTTCAGATCCTTGTATGCACCGCGGTAGAGGATGCAGTCATTAGGGCATGCATATATCTTCTCCACCTCCAATCCAAGAGGGCATACAACCTTCTTTGTTGCGTATGTACTGTCGGGCAATTCGTTATCCTTTGGAAGCTTCTTCTTCAATATTTTCAGTAGCTTCTCAAATCCTTTGTCAGCCACAGCATTCTCTGCCTTCCACTGCAGCAATTCCAGTACGGTACCGAGCTTTGTGTTGCCATCTTCGCAATTGGGGTATAACCCTTTTTGTGATCCTCTAACATGCGATCGAACTTCAGCTTCTCCTTTTGACTAATGCATTGCGTCCTTGCATCGACAATGACCCGGCGGAGATCATCATCATCGGGCACATCGTGTGGTTCCTCTTGATCTTCAGCAGCTTCACCCGTGGCAGCATCATTGGGCACATCGTCTGGTTCCTCTTGATCTTCACCAGCTCCCCCCGTTGCAGCATCACCGTATTAAAGGGGCACATAGTTGTCATCGTACTCTTCTTCTTCGCCGTCTTCCGTCATAACCCCTATTTCTCCATGCCTCGTCCAAACATTATAGTGTGGCATGAAACCCTTGTAAAGTAGGTGGGAGTCAAGGATTTTCCGGTTAGAGTAAGACCTTGTATTCCCACATTCAGTGCATGGACAACACATAAAACCATTCTGCTTGTTTGCCTCAGCCGCATCGAGAAACTCATGCACGCCCTTAATGTACTCGCGGGTGTGTCTGTCACCGTACATCCATTGCCGGTTCATCTGCGTGCATTATATATAATTAAGTGTCCAAATTAATAGAAGTTCATCATCACATTAAAACCAAATTGCATACATAGTTCTCATCTAACAACATATAGCTCTCCAGAGCATCTAATTAATTAAACCATACATTGAAACTATGTAAAACATTTCAATGCGAAAACAAATGCGATCATAATCGCAACCAAGGTAACAATTGATCCAACGGCATAATGATACCAAGCCTCGGTATGAATGGCATATTTTCTAATCTTTCTAATCTTCAAGCGCATTGCATCCATCTTGATCTTGTGATCATCGACGACATCCGCAACATGCAACTCCAATATCATCTTCTCCTCCTCAATATTTTTTATTTTTTTCTTCAACAAATTGTTTTCTTCTTCAACTAAATTTAACCTCTCGACAATAGGGTCGGTTGGCATTTCCGATTCACATACATCCTAGATAAATAAAATCTATGTCACGTTGGTCGGCATAATTTTCATAAACAATAAATGAACCAATAGTTATAAAGATAATATACATACCAAATCCGAATCATAGACAGGACGAGGGCCGACGGGGGCGGATACCAAAACCATCGCACTATATAAGATGCAATAATAAATGTAAGAAAATTATACAAGTATCTATCTAAACATACAAGTAAGAATATTTTTCCTTTCAGAAAGAAGATAAGAACAAGAGGCTCACCACGGTGGTGTCGGTGATGAGATCGGCGCGGGTGATCGACGGCGGTGAAGACGGGGACGGGGCGTGACGAACCGCTAAATCTAGACAAATCTCGAGGAAAATGGAGCTTGGAGGTCGAGCTTCGAGAGGAGAAAGCTTAAGTAGTGTGGCTCGGGCATTCCATCGAACACCTCATGTGCATAGGAGGTGAGCTAGAGCACCACAAAGCCCTCTCCCCCTCGGCCAGAAAAAACAGAGCACTGTGCTCTGCTCTTGCGCGAGGGGGTATATATAGGCACCTCATTGGTCCCGGTTGGTGGCATGAACCGGGACTAAAGGGGAGCCTTTGGTCCCGGTTCAAGCCACCAACCGGGACCAATGGTGGTGGGCCAGGAGCGAGGCCCATTGGTCCCGGTTCATCCCACGAACCGGGACCAATGGCCCACGTGGCCCGGCCGGCCCCCTGGGCTCACGAACCGGGACCAATGCCCATATTGGTCCCGGTTCTACACTGAACCGGGACTAATGGGCTGAGCCGGCCTGGACCATAGCCCTGTTTTCTACTAGTGTATACACAGAATCTTAGCAGCAGTGCGGCTCAAAAAGGAGCGCTGCTGCTAATTAGCAGTAGCGCGGGTGCGGAAAACCCACTACTGACAAGTGCTTAGCAGTAGCGCGCTCGGCGTAACCCGCGCTGCTACAAATATCGACCGACAGTGCCCACCCAACTCCATTTAGCAGCAACGTGGTGCCGCGAGCCGCTCTACTGCTATAGCTGTAGCAGTAGCGCGGTTTGTTTGAGGTCGCTGCTGCTAATTTTTAAATCGGGCACACTTTTGGTCCCGGTTAGCAGTAGCGCTTGTACCGAAAGCGCGCTGCTGCTACTTTCTTAGCAGCAGCGCGTTTTACGTACCACGCTACTGCTAATCCGCACCCACCACCTTTTCCCCACCCGTCCTCCCCCTCCCCCAAATCCCTCCTCTCTTCCGCCACTCCCTCCTCTCTCTCTCCATACGTTCTCACATTGACCACTTGCCCATGCGCCCCTCCTCCTCCATGGCACCGAAAGAGGGCGCCGCCTCGTGCCAGCGGCATCTAGGAGCTCGCCGGTCTTCCACCGGCGTCTAGGAGGCCACCGCCTCGCGCCACCACGCCAGAGACCTAACCACCGGTGACCAGCCCTGCTACTCCCTCCATCTCCTTCCTCTCTCCCTGGGTTTTCTTTCTCTCTCTCTTTCTCTCTCTCTCTCTCTCTCTCTCTCTCTCCCCCTCTGGTTTGACTCACAATCCCATGTCCATGCCCTTGCAGGTAGTCGCCATGGACGACCATATATGGCATGGTCGGGAAAAGGAGCCCCACGCCGCTGCCTTGCTCTTCCATGGAAACAGGCCCTCCTCCAACAGCCACCGCCGGATCTGGTCTGCCGCTGCTCGTTCATGCCTCCGGCGACCCCAACCATCGCTGGATCGAACAACTGTTGCCATTGACAACACGCACGGGATCGAGATATTTTTTGCTTTTGAAAGTAATAGTAGTAGCGCGGGGTATAAGACCCGCTACAGATAATTAGTAGTAGCGTTGTACTGCAACGCACGCTACAAGTAACCATGTATAGCAGTAGCGCGTGTCAACACGCGCTACTGCTACAAGTTAGCTGTGGCGCCGTATCAGTAGCGCGGGCGCCCGCGCTACTGATACACCCAAAACCCGTGCTACTGCTAGGCTTTTCCCTAGTAGTGGCAAACAGAGTTTGTAAAAGTTTTTTCTTTCTTTCTTTCAGTTTGTCAACTGAATTGCTTGAGGACAAGCAAGGGTTTAAGTTTGGGGGAGTTGATATGTTTCTGTCGTGTCTACTTTTCCAAACACTTTTGCCCTTGTTTTGGACTCTAACTTGTATGATTTGAATGGAACTAACCCGGACTGACCCTGTTTTCAGCAGAATTACCATGATGTTGTTTTATGTGCAGAAAACAAATATTCTCGGAATGACCTGAAACTCCACGGGATGTCTTAGAAAAAATAATAAAAAATCCTCGCCAAATATGAAGACCAGGGGCCCCACACCCTTCTCACGAGGGTGGGGGACGCGCCCCCTAGGGCGCGCCCCCTACCTCGTGGGCCCCCTGGAGACCCTCCGACGCCAACTCCAACTCTATATATTTTCTTTCAGAGAGAAAAAATCAGAGAGAAGAAATCATCGCGTTTTACGATATGGAGCCGCCACCAAGCCCTAAAACCTCTCAGGAGGGCTGATCTGGAGTCCGTTCGGGGCTCCGGAGAGGGGGATTCGTCGCCGTCGTCATCATCAACCATCCTCCATCACCAATTTCATGATGCTCACCGCCGTGCGTGAGTAATTCCATCGTAGGCTTGCTGGACGGTGATGGGTTGGATGAGATCTATCATGTAATCGAGTTAGTTTTGTTAGGGTTTGATCCCTAGTATCCACTATGTTCTGAGATTGATGTTGCTATGACTTTTCTAAGCTTAATGCTTGTCACTAGGGCCCGAGTGCCATGATTTCAGATCTGAACCTATTATGTTTTCATGAATATATGAGAGTTCTAAATCCTATCTTGCAAGTCTATAGTCACCTATTATGTGTTACGATCTGTTAACCCCGAAGTGACAATAATCGGGATACTTACCGGTGATGACCGTAGTTTGAGGAGTTCATGTATTCACTATGTGCTAATGCTTTGTTCCGGTTCTCTATTAAAAGGAGGCCTTAATATCCCTTAGTTTCCAATAGGACCCCGCTGCCACGGGAGGGTAGGATAAAAGATGTCATGCAAGTTCTTTTTCACGTATGACTATATACGGAATACATGCCTACATTACATTGACGAATTGGAGCTAGTTCTGTGTCACCCTATGTTATGACTGTTACATGATGAACCGCATCCGGCATAATTATCCATCACTCATCCGGTTCCTATGAGTTTTCCATATACTGGTTTACGCTTATTTACTTTTCCGTTGCTACTGTTACAATCACTACAAAATACGAAAAATATTACTTTTTGCTCTCTTTACTTTTGTTGCCGCTACCACCACTATCATATTACTTTGCTACTAAACACTTTGTTGTAGATACTAAGTTTCCAGGTGTGGTTGAATTGACAACTCAGCTGCTAATACTTGAGAATATTCTTTGGCTCCTCTTGTGTCGAATCAATAAATTTGGGTTGAATACTCTACCCTCGAAAGCTGTTGCGATCCCCTATACTTGTGGGTTATCAATCAGGTAGCGGTCCAGCACCCTGTGGGTGGTGGTTCCAGCTCGTCTCCTGCATCATCGTCCATACCGTCGATGTCTTCGGAGTCGAAGTCGAGCATGTCTGTTAAATCGTCGACAGTGGCTACTAAGTGGGTGGTGGGTGGGCAGCGAATTTCTTCGTCGTCCGCATCCCATTCTAGCCGGACATAGTTTGGCCAAGGTTCTCCTGACAGGGAGAGAGACCTTAATGAATTTAGCACATCGCCGAAAGGCGAGTGCTAAAAGATATCCGCGGAGGTGAACTCCATGATCGGCGCCCAGTCGGTTTCGATGGGCACGGATGCAAGCGGCTCGGAGTCCGTGGCCGGAGACGAATCCAGTGGTTCGGCGACACGGCTCTCGTAAGGGGTGAAGTCAGTATCCGGCTCTGTCGCCACTGAGAGTGCGGCCTCCATGGCGGGGTCTATCCCTCCGCTCTCGGATGGCGCGATTTGCTCCGGACTGACGGCCAGAGTAGTTGCAGATGCGATCTCCCGAATATTGTCCGACGGTAGAGTTACGTCATGCTCGTTGTGACTGTGCGGCACACCTGACATGGGCTCGAATCCGTCAAAGATCAAGTCTCCGCGGATGTTGGCAGTGTAGTTTAAGTTTCCGAACCTGACCTGATGGCCAGGGGCGTAGCTCTCAACCTGCTCCAGATGGCCAAGCGAATTGGCCCGTAGTGCGAAGCTGCCGAATACGAAGATCTGTCCGAGGAGGAAAACCTTACCCTGGACCACATCATTATCGATGATCGAAGGAGCCATCAAGCCTTATGGTGACGGCACAGTGGAACTCTCAATGAAAGCACCAATGTCGGTGTCAAAACCGGCAGATCTCGGTTAGGGGGTCCCGAGCTGTGCATCTAAGGCGGATGGTAACAGGAGGCAGGGGACACGATGTTTACCCAGGTTCGGGCCCTCTTGATGGAGGTAATACCCTACGTCCTACTTGATTGTTCTTGATGATATGAGTATTACAAGAGTTGATCTACCACGAGATCGTAGAGGCTAAACCCTAGAAGCTAGCCTATGATATGATTGTCTGTTGTCCTACGGACTAAACCCTCCGGTTTATATAGACACCAGAGAGGCTAGGGTTACACATAGTCAGTTACAAGGGAGGAGATCTACATATCTGTATTGTCAAGCTTGCCTTCCACGCCAAGGAAAGTCCCATCCGGACACGGGACGAAGTCTTCAATTTTGTATCTTCATAGTCCAATAGTCCGGCAAAGGATATAGTTCGGCTGTCCGGGGACCCCCTAATCCAGGACTCCCTCAGTAGTGGTAATTCAAATGATAACGCCAGTAATCGCATTGCTTCCTAGTAATATGTACTACTCTTGAGAAGCAAAGTCTCCATCATCTGGACTCTGGACTGGACCGAGTGCCTCTCTCTTGATAACAACAAATGGAACAGCCCCCGCGTCGTCCACCTCAGGCGACATGAGTGGCGCCTGCTACAGCCGCCACCAAAACCCTCCCCTCGCCTGGCAAAGCCCCGGGCGGCAGCAGGTGGTGCGCCATTAGTAACAAAAAAAATTCATTTTTTTTCAAAATTAGTAATGGCGCACCAGTGGATAGTGCGCCATTACTAGTTAAACTAGTAATGGCGCACCACATCCACGGTGCGCCACTAGTAAATTATTTTCAAAAAAGAATTCCAAATTTTTTTATTTATTTTTTCAAAACTAGTAATGGCGCACCAGTGGACAGTGCGCCATTACTAGTTAAAACTAGTAATGGCGCACTGTCAACTGGTACGCCATTACTAAGTTTTTAAAAAAAAATCAGAATTTGTTTTTTTTTCAAAACTAGTAATGGCGCATCGTGGGTGTGGTGATTACTAGTTTAACTAGTAATGGCGCACCACTCCCACGGTGCGCCATTATTAACTTGGCCCAAAACGTACCGAATGCACCCCCAGTGGACCGCCTTTTTAGTTTAAAAAATAAAAGAAAATGATGAAAATGTCAAAAAAATAAAAGAAAATAAGTTTCCCATGTGATATGTGGTCTAGTTGTTGGGAAAATTTACAAATATGAATTTCGACTTTATTTGCAAAATCTCTCTGAAATTTGTAAAGTGGACATAACTTTTGCATATGAACTCGGATTAAAAAGTTCTCTATATGAAAAATCATCTACTTGAAAAGTTACATCCGAATTTAACCGGGGGAACCCCGTTAAGCATTTTCAAAATCCCCAAAAACCTAACAGAAAAAAAGTTACAGGGCTTTTAAGATCCGGAGGCAAAAAAATTCAAAAAATTTCAAACTTACTAGTGGCGCACCGTATGCTAGGTGCGCCACTAGTAACAGAAAAAAAATTGGTTTTAAAAAAATTGAATTATTTTTCAAAATATGATACGTAATATGACCGGGAAGTTTGAAATATTTTTTCAAAATTTCATCATACTTATGAACATGAACAAAGTCCTAGACATCAGCAAGGTTTAATAGGATTGATATGATAGATATATCAACAAGTGCCTGTGAAGTGAGGTGGTGTTGGGTTGGATAGAACTATGAAGTTGAGCGTGCTTGGGCTGAACTAGTGTGAGGATGTGTGACCTTTTGGGAAGTTTGACCACAGAGTGTGATTTGATCTGAGATTAAGCCATAGTGACCCGAGATTAATAAAAAAATCAATTTTTTTTGAAAAAAAATTTGAAAAAAAATTATTACTAATGGCGCACAAAAAATTATTACTAATGGCGCACTTCTATGTGGTGTGCCATTACTAAGTCAGATAGTAATGGTGCACCTCTAGGCATACTAATGACGCACTACTAGTGCGCCATTAGTAGGCCTTTTCCTAGTAGTGTCGCGTGGAGGGTCGAGCTCTCGTCTCACCTTGCCATGGACTGGACTGGCCGGCTTGCAGGGAGTTTGTCCCTGCCCACATGTGTCACTTTTCAGGTGTAGTTGAATTGATAACTCAACTACTAATGCTCATAAATATTATTTGACTCTCTTTGCGTCAAATAAATAAATTTGGGTGAAATACTACCCTCGAAGACTGTCCTGACCTCCCTATACTTGTGCGTTATCAAGCCACAAGCTCAGCTGCCCATCCTAGGGCGTGCCACCCAGGCTTGTGGGCTAAGATTGATGTTGTTATGACTTTGCTATGCTTAATGCTTGTCACTAGGGCCCGAGTACCATGATTTCATATCTGAACCTATTATATTTCCATGAATATAAGTGAGTTTTAAATCCTAACTTGCAAGTTGTATGCACCAATTATGTGTTATGATCCTTAGACCCCAAGATGACAATTATTGAGATTCGCTCCGGTGATGACCGTAGCTAGGATGAGGAGTTCATGTATTTATTAAGTGATAATGCTTTGTTCATGTTCTCTATTAAAAGGAGACCTTAATTTCCCTTAAATTTCCTTAAGGACCCCGCTGTCATGCGAGGGTGGGACAAAAGATGTCAAACAAGTTCTTATTATAAGCATATATGACTAAATATATAATACATGGCTACATGGATTTCTTGAAGTGATGATCTGGCATAAATGACAAATTCCTATTTCTCAGGCTATTTCTATTTTCTCAGGCTATCGCAAGAACGTAGTGATGATCTGGCATACAAATTCCTTTTTTTCCTCTGTAAGCTGTTAAAAGGGCCGGGTTTTGGTTCCTGATACTGAACAGAGTTAGAGACATGGTGCAGGGTTAGAAATGTGGCTTAGCTGTCCCTGATTGCAGGGTTAGAGACATGTTTTCTGGCCCACTTCACCGTTCAGTTTGCAGCGACTGTTGTGTAGCAGGAATGTTTCTCCTATTTACAGTGTATTGTCGGATCTCGTCATTTCATCGGTAAGCTGCGGTGGTGATCGGGTGCCACGAAGTGCAAGTTCCTTTGAGAAGTGTACATTTTTTCATGCCAGTAGCAACACATGGTAGTTGCCTTGTGGAGTATTGCTCATCAAACAGGTAGCAAGTGATGTTTGAGTCTCACTCATGGCGTTTCTGGAGATGCGCACGGATGGAGTCCCAGACATTGTTGGAGATTGCTTCAACCTGATCACAACTTCCTGCCTTGATGCTTCAGTTTTCTTTGCCTTGTGAGAAGTGTCTGGTGCTGGTTTCACCAGCGGTAGCGCTAGCCCTAGATGATCAGGTGAACGAGCCGTACCCGTACGTGTGGTGTGGAGAATGTACTTAGTTTTTTCTCTGCGGCTCGGCTCCTACTCTGCTGTAGTGGTTCTTGTGTTTTTTCTGCTTGTTTTTTTTTGAGTGCATTTTTTTAGTGCTTTTTCTGCTTGTTTTATATAGGCCTTCTCCTTTCTTTGGCTTTGGTCACAAGAGTGCTTTTCAAATTCAATATTAACATTTTTTAATTACATGGTCAACATGTTTTCAATATGATTTAACATTTTTAAATGCTTGATTGACACTTTACAAATACAAATTTAACATTTTTCCAATGCAATACAAGATTAATTTTTTTTGGATACATGGTCAACATTTTGAAATATAGGTCTTTCTAGATATTACAACAAGTGACTACATACGGAGCAAAATGAGTGAATCTACATTAAAATATGTCTATATACATCCGTATGTGGTAGTCCATTTAAAATATCTAGAAAGACTTATATTTAGGAGCGGAAGGAGTACTATAGTACAGTAATTTTAAAATTTTACTTGCCCTAGGTTTTCCCGCCATAGAAACACAATCTGTACCATGCATTTGCCGCATCCAACGGTTAAGCATGCGGTGAATCCCTGAAACGCTGGCCGTCCGTTCTCATGCATCCGATGGCTAACATTTGTTAGCTCTCTGCCGGCCTGCAAAAGGCTGCTACGCATGAGCCCATGTTTGTAAAGAAATCAGTGAGCGAAAGGACACGGCAGCCAAATGGGTCCCATCGTATTCCAAAATCCCTTGGTTAACATGCTTCATTCCGGTGTCTCTGCTCTGCAAGAAGCTGTGTGCAGTGCATAATTTCTGACACAATAAATACTGCTAAATATTTTTGTTATATTTATGTTCCAATACTTTCTTTCTTTTTGCAAAAACATATGACTTATGTTCCAATACAACTTTATAAACAAGCAAAAAGAGAAAGGAAAGAAATACAACTAGGCCTTTGAGTATTCGTACAGCCAAATAGATTTGGGCAGAACTGTTCCTCCTCAATTGAAAAATAAATAAATTTCTGACTTGGGTCATGTTTGAAATGGGTGTAAGTTTATACATCTGTATTTATTTTATAGGTGTAAATTACAGTCAATATTTTATTTCTGTTTGGAAAGAAAACGATGGAAGATGCCTGTATTTTAAACCGGCCAGGAACATGAGGAAACGCTAATCCAAACAGGACCTTGAGGTGCAAAGATGTGCAAAGCACGTGCCGTTAACTACAGTAGTATACGCAAATATAACATTTTTTAAATACATGATCAACTTTTTTTCACACACATTGTATATTTTTTGCATACATTTTTCATGCACGTGTGAAATATTTTCTCTATACACATTCAACATTTTTTAAATGCTTGTTTAAAATTCTTTCAATTTTTTCTATAATTCATAGAATGTATTTATTTAAAATGTTTGGAAGTTTAAACGAAAGTAAAAAAACGAACTTAAAAAATAAAAGAAAACGAGGACGTAGTCTCCCGCGCGGCTGGACGCCAGCCTTACGCGCCAGAGACATACTCTCACGCGTGCCCCTAGCATGTCACGGGCCAGCGGAGTTCGTTCGATCAGACTCGGCTGCTCGATACGCAATTTTCTTATTTCGGTTTTATTTCGTCAGTTACCAGTCAACTTTTCACTTTAGAAAAATTCCGAAAACAATTAGAAAAATTGTAAATATATGAACTAATTTTTTTTCATGGATTTACCAAAAAATCACAATCATCTAAAAAGTTCATCTACTTTTAAAAAAATTCATCAAATTTCAAAACAATTCATGGAATTTCAAAAAAGTTATTCATCGGGTTTTAAGAAACTTTCATAAATTTTTAAAAAGGTTCACAAATATGAAAATAATCGATTAAAAAACTTCATGGATTTTTGAAAAATTTAATGGAGTTGAAAACAGCACAAATTTCAAAAAAAAGTTCATCGACTTTAGAAAAGAAATCACAATTTAAGAAAACAAACATATGGAAAAGAACAAGAAAAAAGAAATCCGAATAAAAACGTTGGGAAAATGACCAACGAATTTGAAAAAATGAAGAAAGTGATAAAAGGAAACATAAAAGCAAATGTGCACCAGCAGTAAGCTAGCATAGTGCTTACCACGGTTCCTTTCAGCGCTGAGGGTACGAGTTCGAACCCCTTTTTGCCGCACCTTTATTGGAGTTTAAACAGAAGAATAAGGTACTGCTTCTCTCTCAGTTTACAGGGTGTGCGCGTACCTCTAGGTAGTTAATTTGACCAAGCTAATACAAGTCATATATTACAAAAAATATACCAATATAAACTTAGATGTTCTATTTTCAAACGATATAATTTTTATGTTACATAGTTTATATTAAGGTGATAAAATTGACAACCTAGATATACATGTAGGACTTGTAAACTGAAACGAAGGTAGTATATGGGTTGGCCTAGAGCGAAGTGGGGGTATGCGCCCGATGGTAGAAAGACTTAACGGGTGCAACAGGCGTTGCTTAGGAAATGCTGAGGCAAGCGAGCGGGAGGCGGGCTAATGAACGTTCCAACGCATGGGTCAACGGGTGAGCCTACTAGGCTGCGGCCCATGTGCGCACCCCTGTGCAATTTATGAGCACTTTGATGTGTAAGGCGCTATAGAGGAGCTCCCCGCCCGAGACACACCCCGAGTTTGCATCAAAAGCTTCTTTTGGAAGAAGAGCTAACATTGCCATGATCTCACAAGAAGATATCAGAGTTCAAGTTGTCTCTTTAATTTGGATCCTTTCGATCTACGTTATTTTTCATCGGTGATGGTTGCTGTTCTGGGATGTTGGTCCTATGGGGTCTTAGCACGACGACTTCCCAACTGTCTACTATAACAATTTGTGCCCGATTCCGGAGAGGGGTGATGACGGCGACGCGCCTTTGGCTCGCTTCGGTGCTTGTAGTCTTTCCTAGATGGTCAACGGATTTGTATGTAATTTTTATTTCTGGTGTTCGTTGTACTGTCATGATTGAAAATGAATCGATTGGAATTTGAAAGTTTTCCCGCAAAAAAAAAAGTTGTAGCTGCATGGCTACACCCATGTTCTTCTCCACAAGATCAATATGGAGTTAAATTTTTTATTTAGAAAATCTGGTTTCTGTTTTTTTAGATCCTGTCGGATTTCTGTTTTTTTTTTCTTTTTTGAGCAACTGTGGGATTTCTGTTGAGAGGGAAGAAGTGTGGACCACAAAAATGTCGATTCAACAAGGTGAAAGATTAGCAAGACATGTGGGCTTATGGGCCCTGGGCGGTTGAAAGAAAGCGTTATGGCCTTTCCTCCCCCAAATCCGAATGGGCTCGCCGGCGGCGAGCTCGGCCACTCCGGCTCCGGCGACCGAGCCTCCCCTCCCCATCTCTCTCCAGCATACATAGTCTCCGTGCCCCCCAGCCCCTCCCCTCTCCTTTCCACCACCGGACGGCAAAGGCGCGCGCTCGGCGGCGCACCGTCGGTCAGTCGCCAGACTCCTTCCACCGGTAATTGCCAAATTGTTTACTTTTATTATTGCCCCATCTTACGCGCGATTACCATCCTTGTCTTAATTTTGAGGTCTAGAATTTCTTCGTCTTAAATTTGAGGATACCAAAGCAGAGAGTAAGGTTTGGGATCTGAAACTGCAGATTAGTTCCTGCCGACAGATGGTTCTTGGTAGATGTAATCTT
Organism: Triticum aestivum; assembly: GCF_018294505.1. Classification (NCBI taxonomy): domain Eukaryota; kingdom Viridiplantae; phylum Streptophyta; class Magnoliopsida; order Poales; family Poaceae; genus Triticum; species Triticum aestivum. Next base: position 8,912,058 of record NC_057800.1, read on the forward strand.
AGTTAGTGCCTGCCCCCAAGATGGAGTAGTAAAGTAGACCTAGCTTAGCAGATCTCAAGGAAAGTATTACACTACAATTACCACTAACTAATTGTTGTAGCATGTTAATCCATGGCACAGGCTTGTGTTTATCGTCGTCCCTTAAGAAAAGATCTCGGTTAGATACAAAAATTATTTACGCGGTTTGACACTATAGTTAACTAAAGCTACAAATTCGGCCAAGCCGTGCTGATCTCGGTCTCAATCACATCCACGGCAATCCATTCTAAATTCTTCACATGGACATATATGTTGGCCAAAAGTACGTATATACTTGAGGGGAGGACGGACACTGTCATGCTAATTAATTTGCATTTTGGTGGTTGTATGCATCTTGAGATTCACAGGGTGATAAAATAGTATGTTATCATCGGGAAGGAGATATGTATTCCTCAGCCTTGATCAGAGCTATCTTTTGACGCGTGGATCTGACAATAATACTTTGTGCTTACAAAAGGTCCTACTTAACAAGGGCTAGTTGAGCTGACGGATCATGACCATCGGGGCAGGAACTTCCGTTCAGATCCAAATCTAGCCAATGCCACTTCATAAACTATTCAGTGGTAACAAAGAGTAAAAAGAGTAAGCAAGCTTAACAACCTGACAGCTAGCCCACGTTCAGTAATTAGTTAATTAGCTCTGTCCAGTGCAGCTGTCAGCAAGTTTTGTTACGTTTAAGTTTTAGATAATGACAAGATGGCATGGGATCACTGCAATGTGTTATACACATGCACCCCAGAACGCTGTGATATATTTGCTCAACCCAATATTAAGATGAGAACTGAAGATTAAGCAATTAGGTAGTTTCCCTTCCGTTCATATCCAACAGAAGCCCCGTCTTCCTCTTCACCAGGATTGAGTTGCTCTATCCCGAGCTGAATGAGCAGGACATCCAGCCATCTCAAACGTTGGTTCTCACCAGCATTAATTGGGGTGGATGGCTCACGCGGCTTTTCAAAACCTATTAGGTTGTAGTCTGGCTTGCAGAAGATTGGTCATGTGCAGTTTCTTTACTCAAGCCTTGGATAAAAATTGAGATGCAAAAGATGAAGCTATAGGCAAGGATTTCAATGTAGTTTGATGAAATTTTCAGTTTTGTCAGCTATTTTCATTTTTGTGTGTGTTCTGGTTTCTTCGATATAGCATATTCTTTTAGTTAATGAATAAAGTCAGATCATTCCGAAACAAATAAAAAAGAGAGGATAGGGACGCTGGTGGTGGTGGTTGGGGGAGGTGCATTTGGCCAGAAAGTCGTCAGTTGGTGGGACGCACGTACTGTTAAACTCATTTAGTTCAGAAAATTAGTGTACCCTTGCAGCTCTTGATTCTTTTTCATGAGTAGCATATAGAATGTCAACTTGGTTGAGCACATTGATTATAACTTGGTTTAGACTTAAGAGACCTCTGAGGATTTTTCACCACATGACCACCTAAACACTCAGAGAAACAGGGCAACCAAGAATACACGTGCATACACCAGATCCATTTGAAACTCTGCTCGAGTTCTCGGACGTGATCCCAGATCCACCATGGCAGAGGGTGTTGTAGCGTTGCTGATTGCCAAGCTTGGTTTTGCCTTGGCAAAAGAGGCAGCAACCTTTGGTGCATCGCTGCTATGCAAGGAAGCATCTGCACTCAAGGGTCTCTTCGGCGAGATCCGTGAGGCCAAGGAGGAGCTGGAGAGCATGCAGGCCTATCTCCAGGGGGCGGAGCGGTTCAAGGACACCGATGAGACCACCGGCATCTTCGTCAACAAGGTTAGGGGCTTCGCCTTCGAGATCGAGGATGTGGTCGACGAGTTCACCTACAAGCTGGAAGACACCCATGGGGGATTCGCGACCAAGATGAAGAAGAGGGTCAAGCACATCAAGGCATGGCGCCGTCTGACACTCAAGCTCCAAGATATTAAGGGCAGGCTTCAGGGTGCAGATAGGAGAAAGGTCCGCTACGACATGAGAGGGATTGATAGAGGGGGCTGCAACAATGTTCAGTCAAGATCTGCTGACCATTCTCTGAATCCTCCTAGGGAAGAGGATCTTGTGGGTATTGAGGAGAACAAGGACAAGCTGATGCACTGGCTGGTGGGTGATTTGGAGGAGCAGGGGAGCAAAATTGCAACTATTTGGGGAATGGGAGGTGTGGGTAAGACCACTTTGGTTCATCATGTGTACAAGGCCGTGAAGATGGACTTTGCTAAATATGCGTGGATAACAGTATCAAGTAGCTACCAAGTTGAAGACTTGTTGAGACAGATAGCAACTGAACTCGGTGTCGCAATTGGCCTCGCGGACGCAAACAGGAACCTGGTTGAGGTAATCCATAATCATCTGCAAGGTTCAGAATATCTCATAGTTCTGGATGATGTTTGGCATTTGGATGTTTGGTTTAAGGTAAGGAATGCATTTCCTACAGAAAGCACTAGTCGATTTGTCATCACCACTAGAATCCAGGAGGTGGCATTGCTGGCAACAAAAAACTGTACAATCAAATTGGAACCATTAGAAAGACATCATGCATGGCAGTTATTTTGCAATGAAGCCTTTTGGAACAATGAGAAAAAAACATGCCCAGATGAACTAGAAATTTTAGCTCAAATGTTTCTGGATAAGTGTGGTGGCTTGCCCATTGCTATTGCTTGTGTAGGCCGCTTGTTGTCATGCAGGCATCCAACATACTCTGAATGGAAAAGTTTATACAAGGAGTTAGAGTTGCAGCTCAGTAATAATGTGATCCTCGATGTTAATGCTGTTCTGAAAGTCAGCTTGGAGGACCTTCCAACTGATCTGAAGAACTGTTTTCTGTACTGCACAATGTTTCCAGAGGATTATCTGTTCCAAAGAAGACAGGTAATGAGGCATTGGATAGAATCTGGATTCATTAAAGAAGCAGGGAACAAAACATTGGATGAAGTGGCAGAGGGTTACCTGAACAAACTTGTAAACAGAAGCCTACTGCAGGTAGTCGAGCGGAACCGGGCTGGCCAAGTTTATAGGTGCCGAATGCATGACATTCTCCGTGTTTTAGCTCTCACTAAATCAGAAGAGGAATCCTTTTGTCATGTTTACAATGGCTTAACGCCTTTTTCGACCAAGAAGACGCGTCGTCTGTCAATTCAGAGTACAAACGTGGAACAATTGGCCCCGTTGCTGTGTGCAACAAGTCTCCGCTCTCTGCATGTTTTTGAGAGTCATCTGAGAATTGATTCTCTAGAGGCTTTCCTCAAACCTTTCAACTTACTGTCAACATTGGATCTGCAGGGAGTTCAAATCAAGAGACTACCCAAGATTGTCTTCAACTTGTTTAATCTCCGCTTTCTAGGTCTTCGAGATACTCATATTGAGTATCTCCCAAAAGAAATAGGAAGGTTACAGAACCTGGAAGTCCTTGATGCTTACAATTCTATGCTATCGGCGCTTCCAGTGCAAGTAGCCACACTTCGGAAATTGAAATACCTGTATGTGGTTACTATTCCAGCTGGAGCTGACGAGAGAGTTCTTACTTTTGAAGGGATCCAGGTGCCTAAGGGTATCGGCAATTTGACCGACTTGCTGGCCCTGCAACTTATCGAAGCTAGCAGTGAGGTTCTGTTTCAGCTAGGATATTTGACCAAGATGAGAAGTTTTTCTATCACTAAAGTTAGGAGTGGCCATTGGGCAGATTTGTGTGGGGCCATCGCGAAAATGGTTCATCTTGTTCATGTAACAATCCATTCACTTGATCAAAGGGAAGTTCTGCAGCTGGAATCACTATGCTTACCACCAACAGTTTTGGAAGTTGTAATATATACGCAGCTGGACCAAAGAGTTCTACCTCAGTTCGTCTCATCCAGTTCAAAACTCATTAACCTCACTGGTTTACATTTGGGTTGGTCCAAATTAGATGAAAACTCTTTTGCGTGCCTCTTGGGTTTGCATGGCTTAGTTACACTTGTCCTTAATAAGGCTTATGATGGAAAGGAGCTGAACTTTCCTGCAACATCACTTCCAAAACTCAAATATTTACGGATATGGGATGCTCCAAATCTCAGCAGAGTTACAATTAAACAACGTGCGATGCAAAATATTGTTCAACTAATTCTCAGTGACTGTCCAGAATTGAAACATCTTCCTCATGGCATCGAGCATCTTAGTACCCTCGAGTACCTGAAGCTGTGCGATATTTCCGAAGAGCTGACACGGAAGCTTCAGCTAAATGAGGAATCAAAGGAATGCAATGAAGATTGGATGAAAATTAGCCATGTGAGATGGGTTGACTTTAATTAGGTGTAGTGAGTGCAGGCAGGGGTTTCTAGTTGGAGATGCAACGTTTGTAGTGTGCTATACCTTTTCCAGTTTGAAATGGTGAAGCACTTCTCCTTTATTAGTGTTTTGATCTTTGTTGGTGATGCAGTCTGCACTTCTCCTGCTCTGCAGTCTGCACTCTGTTCTCCCCTCACTCAGTTCTATGAGTAGCTCATCTCCGTGTGCATGCACCACCACCACATCGCCGGCCATCCTGTGCACCCCTGGCCGAGTTGGCACTACCACTGTGTTCCTAGAAGTCTCTATCGAGGACTTTTATCTTTGTTACTCCCACCATCCCAAAATAAGTGTCCCACTTTAGTACAAAGTTGTATTAAGATCGAGACACTTATTTTGGGACGGAGGAAGCATTATTTAAGATACAAACTGTTAGAATAAATTCGAGGCATACCGTCGATCATCCGAGGACCAAGCAATCACACGAGCACGACACCGAGATTTGTTAACGAGGTTCACCGATATGGCTACATCCCCGGGGCTTGACTATGAGCGCTTCTCCCCGTGACACCGCTACAATACCGCACTCGGTCGCCCTGGACGCTGGCACATGCCGCCGGCTTCCCCTGCGTTCCGGTGCTATTATGTTGGCATAGGTTACATCGTGTGTCTAGCCCCGCTATATATGAGAGGCCTAGGATACTAGGACACGACTCCATATCTTATATAAACATAATACAATTACAAGTCTAATTGTAACCTACCTTGTACATATATTCGACGCAACTCCAACACAAACTCGGTGACTGTAGTTTTTCTGCTTGCTTCGGACGTTGTATTCATTGGGCATCCTCATTACCAAGTTGTTGGTGCTACAGGAGCATTAAGAGAATCCAGATGAGCAGAAGAAGACCTGAGGAATTGTGACAGTGATCCTTGGACACGCAACATATACTAGTCATATGCAGTATCTCAACTGCTTACATCGTCGAGTAGCAACATTAGAAGGGTTATGCTTAACCATGGCTAAGATTATAGTACATCATTGCTAGCTTAATTACCACTTGGGCTTACGTATGTAGTTTGAGTAGGCGTCACTCTGTGCGTGAAACTCAACTATGTTGCTCCTCCTTGAATCTTGCCTGGTCCAGTGCTAATATATTGCTACTGTTTTGGACTGCATGATTTTTTTTTGTGAGGATTTGGAATGAATGATTTGACTTGTGGAATTTTCTCGAGGAGGTGTCTTATATTCTTGTTGACTGGTTTTGAATTAGAAAGACACAAGTGAAGCCATGCTAACATGTTAGGCTATTGCAAGAACGCATTGGTGATTTGTTTTTTGAACATGAGACACATTGATGATTTGGCACAATATATAACATGTTACGGTTTTCCTCTGCAGGCTATCGAAAGGGTTGTCTCTGCGGTGGCGCATGCTGGTGGGCGGCGAGCTGGCTGGTTGGCTCCGATCCGGTTGGGCGGTGGGGTTTGGAGTTGGGAGAAATCCTTGCCGGGTCTTTCGGCTACGATGCGGTGACGCCTGCGGGTGCCACCATTCCTCCCTGGAGGGTGTCGGTGGTCTTCATTCCCCTCTATCCTCCGCGTGCCGCGGGAAACCCTAGGACACGTCCGGGCAGCAGCGTCGTCGGCGTTGCATTCCTTCCTGGGGGTGCTGCTTGGTACGCGGAGGATCGGAGCCTAGGATCGTGGTGGGTAGATTTCGGAGGGCGCAGCGGTACTGGGTCATCCGCGCTTTGTCGAGCTGCAGGTGTTGGCCTTGTTTCTTCTTCTTTTTCTTTGGCTTGTTGTGTTGCTCGCCCCAGCGTTTGCTCTGTGCTCGGTGTTGGTGCTTTGGAATACAAAGCGGGGGGAAACCCTTTTTCGGTAAAGGGTTGGGCTTTGGTTTCCGCATGGGCTATATATCGTTAGGTGTCCCTGATTGGAGGTTGGTTTCCGACTCACTTTACCCTTCAGTTTGAAGAAATACTTGTGTGAATGTCAGGTGTAATTTGGTTTCCCACTATTGGTTAAGGAATGCTAATAATGAAATAACTGATAGAGCTGCTAATGGATTTCATGTCCTTCTTGATCTCCATTCTCATTGGACGTTTTGACTTAGTAGCTATGTGATTTTTCACTTTGATCCACGTACTTCATTTCTTCTTTCACTACTTCCTTTCGTCTATCTTCTTCGGGCTCTGTATTGGGAACCATTCTTTTCCCGGTTCCCGTTAGAATAGAGGTGTAATTTGGTTTTCCAGTTACAGTGCATTATCAGATTCAATCATTTCGTCCGTAAGCCGTGACCTCCTATTTGCATACTTCAAGCCATCCTTCGCAGCGACCTTATAGCATAGATTGAAGGGAAGAGCATCGTGTGCATTGCTCGCGGTAGGGCGGAGGTTTTAACCAACTTTTCAAAAAGGAAAATGTCTATGATTTAAAATTCAATGGATGCATGCATACACTAGCCCATGATTAATGTAAAAAAATTAGGAAATGTGAGACAATCATCATTAGTACTCCTATATATCTGAATTTCTCATTTACGAAAAAAGTGAGCCTCTTAATTAAACCGGAATGAAGTGAGTAGCACGAGTGCGCAAACATCAACATTTATTGTACATCAATAAAAAGAGCCGTCACTGGATCAGCTCATCGACCGAATCGATTGTTTCATTTCATGCATAATCTCATCCATAGGGATGCGCGGCGCGGCCTTCAGTTCCTGCTGACATGCAGGTTCTTGGTGCGGAGCAGCAGCGTCGTCATGGCCGCACTCTGGGCAGCTCATGGGGATCGGCGTCGGCACTTCCAACCCCATGGCGCTGGTGGTTTCCATCCATCACGGTTGCCGGTCGCTACCCCATATCCATATTGCTCAGCATCTGCATGATGCATGCGTCGATGCCACCGATAGCAAATCATCAAAGGTAAGCTAAACTAGTCCACTATAAAAACTTGAAAAACACCTCTGAACGTGGCCACGTACCATTGTTGGGGGCGGCAGAGCATGGCAGCAGGGAGCATACGATCAGCAGGAGGAGGATTGCCACGGCGCGTGCGAGCGGCTTCAGCTTCATGGTCAGCGATCCTGCCCTGCCTCCCCAGCTTCCGTTCTGAATACACAAGAGAGAGGATGATTAATGCCGGCCAGGTTACTCCTAGTTAAGTAGTGCTCGTATATAAATTGCGATTTGGCCTTGTGTCAACGGCTTGTCTGACCAGATGACACTGGCATTAATCTAGTCTAATCACACTCTCTCTTCTGTACTGCCATTTGAACAGATCTAGCTAGTTAGCTTAGAAAACCCCAAGTCAAGTGGTCGAAGTCATCTCTTCGATCACTCAGTATTCTTGAGTCCAATGCTGTCCCCTCCAAGTCAAGTCAAGTCGAGGGTATCTCTCCAACGCAGTCGCGGTTTTTGAACAGGTCAAGCAGAAGCTAGCTGCTAGTAAAAAGATATGAGTGTAAAAAATGGAGATCGTACATTCATCATGAGCGACCAATCAAGGCCTGCGTGCAATTGATGGGGCTCCATGAAAATGTGATACTGTAATTTTACTACACTCATCCACGATATTGTTCCGCCTTTTTGCTAATGAATTGATCACTAAAGGAGTGGAGGCCTACATGATTATCTTGTTGATGAGAATGTGCGAGTGTTCACTATGATTCTATATCTTTTTTAGATGCAATGAACCTGGCGGGCCATCATCGCACACGACGAGATCAGCCTGAGCGACAATATCCACAGGTGCGCCCTGCAGCTTGTGCTCTCCAATGGCGGTGGTGCACGTTCCTCTGTCGCCATGATGGCCGCCACATGTGTCGCAAAGGAGACCGAGCTCATCGTCGAGAGGCTGAGGGTTGGTCCCGTTGCTGTAGACCCAGAAGAACCCCCTGACCTGAGAACACAGATTACGGAAGCTCGCCTTGAGCTGCATTTCGCAAAGCCATCTTCAGGCTTGCTCTGATGTTGCTCTGCTGGGCATTACGAAGGAGGCTCACACCATGGTTCAGAACCCGAGGAAAGGGTACCACGACTACTACGAGGCTTACCTGAACAGAGAGATCCGAAACTTTGTATTGGATGTTTTCACAGAGAAACTGGTGCTTACGATGATTTTAGGCCAGATTCTGTTGCTCAGCTTGAAGCAGATGCAGAGCACCGTTGCTGGGGCAACAAAACAACCTTGTAGAGTCTGAGGAGGCGTCGGGGATTGAAACCCCTGAAAAGAAGCAGCAGGTGGAAGGAAAGGTGCATCATATGCACCCAGCCAGACCAGGGGACTTTTTTTTTTGAGAAATCCTTCGTTCCTTATTTCCATATATGATATTAACTTGCATCTTTCATATCATACCATATATTGTATCCACGGAGAACTCTGATTTTTTTTTCTGATGCATTCCCTGTATAGTCTTATTGTTGGTGGTGATATTGATTTTCCTTTAGCTAAGAACTCATTAGTATGCGATGTTGTGCCGTTGAAACCATGTCACCGTTCAGCTTACAGCAAATGTTGTCTAGCAGGAATGCTTCTTCAATTTACAGTGTATTGTCATCGGTAAGCTGCGGTGGTGATCGGGTGCCACGAAGCACAAGTTCATTTGTTCAATGGCTTTGAGAAGTACATATTTCTTGATGCCGGTAGCAACACATGGTAGTTGACTTGTGGAGTATTGCTCTTGAAACAGGTAGCAAGTGATGTTTGAGTCTCATGATGTTTCTGGAAATGCGCACGGATGGTGTCCTGGACATTGGGGATTGCTTCAACCTGTAAGTATGGACCCTGATCACAAATTCCTACCTTGATGCTTCAGTTTCCTTTGCCTCGTGAGAAGTGTCTGGTGCTGGTTTCAGAATTAAGCATCATTCAGATGAACTTATGAAGTGTCTGGCCGGCGTCTGATGCGAACAGGTTAATGAAGCTAAAAGTTTGTTGATCCGTCTGTAAAATTAAGCATCATACAGGTCCCATAAATGTAGGCGCATCCTTTGAGTTGCAGAATATAAGCAATTAATTCACTTGCAACCATGGAATTGCCCGTCGAGAACTTAGTTCTTTTCTGATCCATCCCTGTATCGGCAGCAACTTTGTAATGTCCTGCCGCTGGAACCATGTCAGAATGCTCCTATTTAGTCAGGCTACCGGAACAGCATATTGATGATTGGCTGATGACATGTTACTATTGTTTCCTCTGTAGGCTTCCGAAAGGGCTGTCCCTGATTGCAGGTTACAGACACGGTTTCTGGCTCGCTTTACCGTTCGGTTTGCAGAAACACTTGTACATTCAGTTTACCGTTCAGTTTACACGTGGAGGTCTCCTGCTCTGCAGTCTGCATTCTGTTCTCCCCTCATTTGGTTCTGTGAGTGGATCAGGGAAAATGGACGGCGACTTCAGTCCATACATACATGATATGTGCATCCGTTGAGCTGCAGAATGTATACAACTAATTAATTCCCTTGCAACTATGAATGACCCACCGGGACCTTTGGTTTCGTCTCATGTATTCCTTGTATAGGCTTCTTGATGGCAGTAACACTGATCTTCTATTTGCTAAGAACTCATTAGTATCGGATGTTGTGCCGCGGAGACCATGTCAGAACGATGTGTAGTAGCATTTCCTATTTGGTCAGGCTATTGCAGCAACATAGTGATGATCTGGCATAATAACAAGTTACTATTTTTTCCCCTCCATAAGCTATCAAAAGGGTTCCTGATATTGAAAGGGCCTGGGTGCAGGTGCTCTAAAATATATTTTCCTGCCGCTAGCTGTCCCTGATTGCAGGTTTCTGACTCACTTCACCCTTCAGTTTGCAGAGACTCTTGTCTAGCAGGAATGATTCTTCCAGTTACAGTGCATTGTCATCAGATCTCGTCATTTCATCGGTAAGCTGCGGTGGTGACCGGGTACCATGAAGCGCAAGTTCCTTTGGTCAATGGCTTTGAGAAGTAAATATGCCTTGATGCCGGCAGCAACACATGGTAGTGGACTTGTGGAGTATTGCTTCTCATGGTGTTTTTGGAAATGCGCACGGATGGAGTCCTGGACATTGGCGATTGCTTCAACCTGCAGGTATGGATCCTGATCACAACTTCCTACCTTTGCCTCGAGAGAAGTGTCTGGTGCTGGTTTCAGCAGAGGTAGCGCTAGCTCTAGATATTTTCTAGTCGGCTGCTGGTTCGTTTCAATTCCAATAATGTGTAGTCATATGGTGCTTCCTGTTCTGTAGATGATCAGGCCAACTCGAAAGTTTATGAGAAGAAGCCGGTGTGGGCTGCTTAATTTCTTGTCTTTGGGTTTTTTTTTCTCCTCGTTTCTGCTATGTTTTTCTTCTTTGGCTTTGGACACAAGACTGCTTGTTATACCCCTTGGTTTCAGGTAAATGAAATTGGTTTCCTCCCAAAAAAAAGGTAGATAAAATCAGAAAGGAAACTCTCTTTCTTCAAAAAAGGAAGAAAACGGTATGTTATTAGTAGCATGTACATTCTGATTTGCCGGGTGTTGTGCCATACCATTATTCCGCTCCGCTCTGAATCGAGGTTCACAACACAGAGACAGCACAAACGGAGACCCATCTTGCTCTGGTCCTTATCCTAAAGACTTCAAGCGCAATTGGCTGGCAGGCATCACGACAGGACGGCATAGTACGTAGTTGCCATTGGCTTCACACCGGCAACACAGCTGTGCCTCTCTTATTGTCGATTCTAAAAGAGGTTAACTTGATAATTGAAAGACCGTGCGACAACTGATTTCTCAACGAGGAAAGAGGTTAATTAGATGATAAGTGAAATGTGTTGTGTGTTTCTTCCAACTAATATGTGTAATGTATATTACTGCTGAATAAATTTGCATCATGAGATTTTGAATTCCATTCCCTATATGTCGCCTCCAAGACCATTTTGCTCTTGTGGTGTTCATTTAGCGAGGACAGGAACATATGGGTGAAATAGCAGTGTTATGGAGGGAGGAATTTTGAAAGTGACGTTATCAAAAGAAGAACGGTTCATTCGGCAACATACCTATACAACTCCGAACGGTTAGGTGGAACTATAGTGCATTGGATTGGGATCACACATATATAACTCGGTTTCAATAGCAGTAATAGGGTGATGTGTAACTTGCGGTGTCGCGGAAACTATGTCAGAATAACTTGCGGTGATGTGTAATTTCGGCGGTGGTGTCACCCTGGTAGCCAAATAGAAATATGGTTGGGCCTTTCAAGTTATCTGGTTTTTTTTTGCGAGAACAAGTTATTTGCTTTAATTGGTTGGTCAGTAGAGATTAGTTGGTCAGTAACTACAGGGTTAGCTGGTTGATAGCTATAGCCACGCCTTGTTTACGCATGATCACATGAAAATTCACCGTGCTTTAATTTTTCTAGCTAGTCTGTAGCTTTTGGATTTGATCATTATAAATGCTTGTATTCCTTTAAGGTTGGTTGCTACATTGTTGTTTGCTATTTTCCTTTCTCTCTTGCTATTAATTTGATAGTTTTCATCCACATTTTCCGCAAACTTAATTACAATTATCAAGTATTTAATTGAGCCATTCAATTTCTTGAGATCACGAAGAGCTAAGAAAGCATAGAGGTCAGTCGTGTTCTTGTTTATTCAGTTTCAAAAACTAATTTTATACTTTGATAATTGGCCCTGGAAATAGAAGTATGCATATGTTCACCATTGATCCCACTTTCCTGATTTAGCATCTAACCTGAAAAATGATGCCCTCTGGACTTCCTTTTCACCTTTTTTCTGCCAAGACCAGAAGACTAATCTACATCATCTCTGCAACCCAAAGTACAAGTGGCCAGCGTGACCTTGCGAGCTCCCTGTCAAGACTTAATAGTCACTTGACCCGCAAGGAAAAAAGGGGGCCAAACAGGATACGGTGGCTAATCACAGGACCCATCTAGCTAGCTAGTTGCTACTGATCTGATATGTAACTTCTGTTCAACTCAAAATTAAGCAGCAGACAACTAATTTCACCTGTTTGTAGCTAGCTAGTTAGTGGCTACAGTGTTGAGAAATGATGGTTAACCTGTGCTTAGGAAGGGGGTTGGCGCATAAACCCTTGAGTAGGTTACCATTGAAAAGAGGATTATATTTTCTGTTTCTATGGAAAAATGAACCGGTTCAGGTGTAAACTCGAGAAAACCATTTCTCAGACATGCCTCCGATCCATAGTATGGCATGCAAGGATTGATGCAATTCCTGCTGGTGATATACGTATACGTACTTTCAGCTTGACATGCTAATGTTTGATGTAATCATATTCTTTAAAGATAATATTGTCTCTTTTTTGCAGGAATATATATCAATATTCTACATTTGCATGTATTTTTGGTTGGTGTTTATGGTTGCTTGGGTTTTAATTTCATTACTTAGCTGCCTAATCGCATTCTCCTGTCGGTACTTTGTTTTATGTGCTCATGTCATAATCTAGCCTATCTTTATAGCTTAATTGTTTGTGTTTTCTCGTTTTGATATTTTGCACCGGAACAAATAATCTTTATGGCTGTAATAATATGGACTCTAATATTTCAGTTGCCTAAGATTAAATGTGAGCTGATTCTTTTCCCTTGCCGTTAGATTTGCAGAAGATGGTATGCATTTCATCCATTTTTTTCTCTATACCGGTGTTAACCCCACTCTCGGTTTTCCAGCTATGTTACCTCCCTCCTCATAAGGTCCTATCCTCTGTTGATACATGCTTTTTTTGGCGGGGTCTCTGTTGATACATGTTGATATAGTTGTCGCCCTCCTCCTTGGTCTCTGGCAGCTACCGCCTCCATATCCAACATTGTCTCTCATTGCCATGCTACTGAAGCATGGCTTGCCAGCATATATGTCCATCCAATCCTATACATTGACCTTCCCTCTCGGATCAATGGCCCAACAACCATCATATGTGCTTGCCCTGGACGTTGATGCTTCTTGCCTCACAACACCATCCTAACACACAATCGCCCCTCTCGCCTACCAACCATCTTTCTAAGTTTGAGGAGCATGATCTGACAACATAGTGTGAATACCTACCATGCGAAAACCCTAACCTCGAACCCTCATCCTTAAAACGGGTGAGGAATATGTACAAGTTAGTCACCACCACCAATTGCGAGGAGTTCAGCCGTCGTCGATATCTGGCCGGTTCTCCTCGCCTTCGATCATATTTTGGTGTTGGGAGGTAGGGGGAACCTCGGCTCCTCTTAGGGCTGTCTAGAATATTTAGCATTATGAGTTTTGTGGTCCTTGTCAACAACACAATGGCGGAGGCGTGTTTTCTTTGGGTATAAATGGCATCTGGTTATTCATCTGTTGCGCTTTCTTGGCGGCGCTAGAATGCCATGGAGGTTTGCTCTGTGCAGTGATTGTCATGTAGTTCGAAACTCATGGCTTCCCAACTATTTTGATGGGCGACTCAAGGGGCTTTCTTAAACCTTTAAGGTAACCAAGTTTGTGCAGGTGTATGAGTGGTGCTGCCATTGCTCAGGTCTAATTGCAGTCGATTCACTAGAGTCTTGGCAATATTTCATCTTGCAAGGATTGGTGCGATGGAGGAGATGTTCCAAGAATTTTTTTTGGTAGTTCTTAGCATTAGGCGTTACATTGTAGTTTATTGGATCACTGATCCATACATTGTACCTTAATAGTTGTTGACTTTTAAATTTTTAATAAAGTTACATGTGATTCTAAAAATATTCTGTAAAACCCCATAGACATACTAGGACAACTAAATAATATCATAGATGTAATAATGGGATTGTAATCATTCTCCAAATGATCGATTAGCGTCTGTAAATCAATGCGCAATGTATCACCTGGACAAACAAACAGTACTCAAATGCACGTGTGTGATTATTGTGGTCATACACTCCCCACACACTGCATAGGTACTCAATTCCTCGTGTACTTTGAGAATCACAAACAAAACTAAACAAACATACATACTTCAAGTCTTCAACACGACAGTCTTTGGTTGCCGGGGACAAAAAGAATCACTAGGGATATGTTAGAATTTTTAATACTATGTAACTTTTGTTCAACTCAAAATTAAGTAGCTGACAACTAATTTGCACCTGCCTGTAGCTAGCTAGTTAGTGGCTATAGTGTGTTGACCAATGGTAGTTAACCTGTGCTTAGGAAGGGTGCAAACCCTTGAGTAGGTTACCGTTGGAAAAGAGGATTATATTTTTCTGTTTCTATGGCAAAATGAACCGGTTCAGCTGTAATTGTGCGAAAACCATTTCTCAAACATGCCTCCGATCCATAGTATGGCATGCAAGGATTGATGCAATTCCTCCTGTTGATGTTCGTATACGTACTTTCAGTTTGACATGCTAGTGTTTGATGTAATCATATTTGGTTAAAGATAATATTATCTTTTTTTTTGCAGGAATACATATCAATATTCTACATTTGCATGTATTTTTGGTTGGTGTTTTAGATGGTTGCTTGGGTTTTAGTTTCGTTACTTAGCTGCCTAATTGCACTCTCTTGTCGGCACTTTGTTTTATGTTCTTATGTCGTAATCTAACCTATCCTTATAGATTAATTGTTTGTGTTTTCTCGTTTTGATATTTTGAACCCGAACAACTAATCTAGATTGCCGCAATATTTCGGTTGCCTAAGATTAAATGTGAGTTGATTGTTTCCCTCGCCGTTAGATTTGCACAGAATGATCTGTATTTCATCAAAACAAATATCCGGCATTGCCTCTCGTCGCCATGCGACCAAAGCGGGGCTTGCCAGCATATATCCATCCTATTCTATCCCTCGACCCACCTTCCCTCCGATCACTGGCCAACCCAACAACCATCCTATGTGCTTGCCCTGGACGTTGATGCTTCTGCATTGCCTCACAACACCATCCTAACACATGATCGCCCTTCTCGCCTACTGACCATCTTTCTAAGTTTGAGGAGCATACCATGCGAAAACCCTAACCTCGAAGCCTCATCCTTAACCCGAGCAAGGAAGACGTACAAGTTAGTCACCACCACCAACTGCGAGGAGTTCGGGCATCGTCGGGATTTGTCCGATTCTCCTCGCCTCCGATCATAATTTTGACGTTGGGAGGTATGTGTGTGTGTGGGGGGGGGGGGGGGGGCTCGGCTCCTCTTGCGGAGGCGTGTTTTCATTGGGAATAAAGGTCCTCTGGTTCTTCATCTGTTGCGCTTTCTTGGTGGCGCTATAGAGCGACTGAGGTTTGCTCTATGCAGCGATGGTCATGTAGTTTGACAAGATGCACTTGATCATCCACAGTCCAAGTATGCTCATCGCTCACGGCTTCCCATCTATTTTGATGGCCGACTCAAGGGGCTTTCTTAAACCTTTAAGGTAATCAAGTTTGTCCAGGTGTACGAGTGGTGTTGCAATTGCTCAGGTTTAATTGTAGTCAGTTCACTAGGCTTGGCAATATTTCGTCTTGCGAAGATTGATACCATGGAGGAGATGTTCCGAGAAATTTTATTGTAGTTCTTAGCATTAGGAGTTACATTGTAGTTTATTGGATTACTGATCCATACATTGTACCTTAATAGTTGTTGAGTTTTAATAAAGATACGTGTGATTCTAAAAAAAATCTGTAAAACTCCATAGACATACTCGGACAACTAAATAATGCTAAAGATGTGATAATGGGATTGTAATCATTCTCCAAATGATTGATTAGCATCAACTAATCAACGCGCAATGTATCACCTGGACAAACAAACGAACAGTAATCGAATGCACGTGTGTGATTATTGTGGTCATACACTCACCACACACTGCATAGGTACTTAATTCCTCGTGTACTCTGAGAATCAACAACAAAGCTAAACAAATATACGCACTTCAACACGCCAGTCTTTGGTTGGCGGGGACAATAGGAACCAAAAGACATAGATTATAATTTCTAATATACACACAAGATTATAACAACAATTATTGAATCACAATACCAAAATCACGCGCAAAGACCAGAACAAGATAATCATATTTATGCGCCATAAACACCACCTACCGACGGAGAATCAAGGAACAAAAGACTATACACACACAAGACCATACGAACAATTATTATATCACAATACCAGCAGAATCACACACGGAGATTTTTGTTTTGCGGGGAAAACCTCCGATCACACACAAAGATTATTATATTAAGTAAAATAAGAATAATTATATCCGCGCCACCTAACCGACGGAATCAACCAACAAAATCATGGTCATACAGTGGTTTGCCAGTACGAGTGTACGACTCCTATGCTAGCCCTCAATTACCATGACAAGCCACCTACCAGATTGCTCCACAGAAATTATTATTGACGATCATGAGCTGATAATTCTGTGTACGTTGACGCGTTTGCCATCCTTTTTTGTGATCAGTTTTGATGGATTGATCTGGATGGAGTGATTTCGACGAGAGGGCCACGCATCGGATCAACAGTTCCATCGCCGAAAGCTCCAACCGATCTGCATAATATTGCTTGCAACATTACAGGGATCCATTTTTTCCATCACCGTCTCTTTCTTTGATTCTGATGAAGAGACGCAACAGTTGAGGACCTGGGATGCGTGCTACAGTGCCGCAGAGTACGCGTATGTAGACGTGAAACCTTTTTAATTTAGAGATTTATTATTTAGAGCAGGGTGGATTACACTTTTTACCCGCCATTTGTAAATTCATGATAGTGCTGATCTCATTTATAATGTCGCCAACAAGTCGACATGTCCCTGAGCGTGAGGTTGGAGCTGTAGCATCACGGGACAGAGTGGCGGCAGCGATGCCATGTGATGAGCAGGTCGGCCATGTTGGTGCAAGGTTCGCTTCTTTCTCTCGCAAGACTCGTCGGCGAAGTCGGAGCTGCCTAGTCATCGATGTGTGTCGCTGATTGTTTGACAGTGACCAGTAGGGTTTTTGTGTACCGTTCATTTGGAGGGGTCTTCAAGGGTCACCTACGGTGAAATTACGGTCGCTTTGCTCGAGGAGAGGTGATGATGATTACATGGCGTGCATCCACGTGGTGTGTGTGAGTCCTATGGGTAGACAGATCGACCAGGTACCCTTTCATATGGATGTGTTGTAACTGTTTTTCTTCGGATTTCCATTAATTAACCAAGCAACTCTCTTCTATCACTTTAGTTGAATCGAATCTTAAGAGGCCGCGTTTAAAAAAAATCTGCAACTTCAAAGGTTTTTTACCCCATTTAACAACTTCTTCGATCTTAACATGCTAGGTAGGTCCACTTGTCAGGCCGACATGGCTAGTGACTTGGATGCCAGCTCAGAAGCGCAAACCAGCTAGCTAGGTGCGTCCTCCCAACCCGCACCACTAGACCCGCATCCTTGCCGGCCCAACCCGCAACCCACCCGACTTGCCAGTTCGCATGAGGCCACAACATTGAGGCGACGGTAGAGCTCACCGGCGGCGATCGCCGGCTTCGCCACCGGGCTGAGTGTTGGGCGTCGGACGGGCGGGGATGTATTTTTTTAGAAATGGAGGAGGACCCCCGGCCTGTGCATCTGGATGATGCATGTAGCCACTTTATTAATTATTCACACAAGACTTTACAAAGTCATACTCCCTCCGTCCGGAAATACTTGTCTTAGAAATGGTTGAAAATGGATGTATCTATAACTAAAATAAGTCTAGATACAGCCACTTCTAGGATAAGTATTTCCGGACGGAGGGAGTACAACAGTAAGACTAAAGCCACCGTCTAGGCAACATCTGTCGCTACTCCTATCCAGTTGATGTAGGGATGCTGATAGTCTGGGCCTAATACCAAACAGACCTCACAGCCAAACCTAACATCGAAGACCTGAGGTCCCAACCAGGACGCCTGCCGGATATGGGGCACCCACCAGTCTGACGCATCCCTCAACCAAGACGCCTGCCGGGTATGAGGCCGCCGCAGCCATCTGCCACCAATCTATCTTCAGTGATGTACTGTTGCATCTACCTTGCCCGGTCTAGCTGCCGTCGACGCCACCATGACGCCAGACAACGCCACCATCCTACGCTCGTCCATCATCACACGCCCACGGCGAGACCCCGCTGCTCCATGCCGCCGAGACCTGCCATTGTCGACGCGAGAGAAGGCACGCCACACCACCTCACGCCTCTTCCATCCGGCGCCGCTCCACAAACGATGCCCCCAATAAAGAACATGACACTGTAGCGCCGCCATCATCCGATCCGGAGATCTTAGGACTTCTCCCGGAGCGGCACGAGCAGGTTGACGATAGTTACTTGACGATGCCTTCATCAAGGTAACTACGTAGACACCGCAATCGCCCGCCATGATCGGAGTCAGCTCGGTTTTCACCGGCGACTATGTCTCCCCAACTCGTCGCCGGTGCTAATAGTGTGATCCAAGATCCGTCACTACCAGCCTGGCCAACCGCCTTCGGTGGAGAAGGCAGCCGCCACCACCATGCCCGGGCCAAGAGACCTGGATGTCCTCGCGTCGTAAAGATTACCCAGGGAGGATCTCCTCTTGCCATTGTCGAGACGAGGCGCAGATCAGATCTCATCGTGGCAAAAATCTCATCTGCCAAACGGCCGCCGGAGATCTCCTAGCCACCGCCAACCCGCTGCGCACTGTTGTTGTAGGAGGAGGCAGATGGACGCCGCTGCCCCCACGTGTTACCACCAGCCGAGGATGGGCGGGGATGTGAGCCATGTTTTTCTTTTCTTTTTTTAACTGTGGTGTGGGCCATGTTGGTTCACGCTTATGAGCTGGATTACGGGTGACCAACCAAGAAGTCGGCATGCATGACAAGGGGACCCTTTATTGGAATTTTGCTAGTAGGCCTTTGGCCCAAAGCCCAACTAAAATTCTGAAATTCTCTTGGCCCATTCATGCACACATGTGAGTGGAGTGAGTGAGGCTAAAGTTTAGTCCCACCCCGTAAGTTGAGAGAGAGTTGCACCTCTTTATAAAGTGAGCTCTTCTACCACTTGTATGAGCATGAGAAGAGGAGACCTACACGCGCGCTCCTCCTCCTCGCTCGCCTCGCCACGCCACGCCACGCCACGCCACGCCACGCCACGCCTCATCACGACGCGACGCGACGCGGGTTGCGGGATTGAGCCGAGTCGAGGACAGAGTTATGCATGATGTCTATATTTTTGCTACATGTGAAAATTAATGAGTCATTAATTAATAATTAACGGATGCGTTAATTACTGAACCGTTTCCGATTCTTTTGGATCGTGACGACTCGGACGTGGGGTTTACTCCCACGACCTACCCGGCCCGCACTATATAGTCAGGCAGACGTCTACTCTAGCCGCGGCCGCTTCGTATGGTTTCTCACCACCGTTCCAGATCATTGCGCCGCCAAGCAAGTCTTCTCCATCCCTCCTTCCGGGGTGCACCGCGAGAAGGGACAGCAGGCCTCCGGAACCCCGCCTCTCGTGATCCTGTATGGGAGAGGGGCGATCAGGTTTTTGGGGAGCGCACTCGCGCGACTGCTGGCAGCGACGACTTCGCGAACGACGACTTCTTCCCCGACCTCGGCAACCTCGTCCTCGATGACATGGGCGACAACGTCAACGCCGGCGGTGCTGCACCCGTTGCACCGTATGTGATTCTATCCTTCCTGTTCGAGATCGTGGTAGAATTCATGCTTCTAGTATGTGCCCTAGATGTGATATTTTCATCTGCTATGCTAGTTCGCATGATTAGTTTAATCTCTGCTGCTGTGGTCATGATTTATCTTCTGTTTATTCGGATTAAATCTCGTAGTAATTTGCTCATATTTCCAACAATCCAAAAACCTGATTATAGGCAATTTACTCCGAGTGGTTTTGCTGCACATCTGAAGCCGCCTGCCTTTAAGGGGGAGCAATATAAGAGGTGGCGCACGAGAGCAGTCTACTGGTTTCAGACCATGGGCTGCTATGATGCCACCAAGGGCAAGCTGAGGGCGATCTTAATCCAGCACAGCTGGAAGCTTTTGAGAAGATCGATACCCTCTTTAAAGGCGCTCTTCTGAGTGTTCTTGATGACTCCATTGTGGATTCGTATATGTCGTTTGACAACGGCAAGGACATGTGGGCTGCCCTCGAGGCCAAGTTTGGTGCCTCGGACGCCGGCAGCGAGTTGTACGTCATGGAGAGACTACAAGATGACTGATGAGCGCCCTTTTGTACAGCAGGCTCATGAGATACAGTCGCTCGCAAAAGAACTTGAGTACTTCAAGTGTGTGTTGCCGGACAAATTTGTTGCCGGAGGCATCCTTGCCAAGCTTCCACCTTCGTGGAACAATTTTGCTACTTCCCTGAAACACAAGAGACAGGAGTTTTCCGTTGTGGATCTCATTGGTACTCTTGATGTTGAAGAGAAGGCGAGAGCAAAGGACACACGTGCTCGAGTTGCTGAGGGAGGTTCTAGTGCCCACATGGTACAGAAGAAGAACTCCCAGCCCAACAAGTTCAAAAACAATAAGAACAAAACTCAAGGCAAAGGCAAGTTTGATACAAAGAACAAGCCATCACATGCTACCAACTTCAAGAAGAATTCTCATAAGAAGGGGAAGGGACTTTGCCATGTCTGCGGTGATCCTAATCACTGGGCTCCGAAGTGTCCTAACCGCTTTGAGGAGCGTGAACATGAGAAGAGCGGCAAGTCCGCTAATGTTGTCATCGGTGATACTGATATGAAGGAATCAGGGTAAGGTATTTTTCCTACCATCCTTTCAGTATTTCAATTCCCTGATTGGTTAATTGACACCGGTGCCAATGTACATGTTTGTGCTGACGCCTCCATGTTTTCTTCTTACCAGGCAACAGGGACTTCACCCGTGCTGATGGGGAACGGGTCACATGCCATCGTTCGAGGTGTTGGTACGGTCGATGTGAAGTTTATTTCGGGGAAGACTGTGCGTCTGAAGAACGTTCATCATGTGCCGTCCATCAATAAAAATCTCGTTAGCGGTTCCCCTTTATGTCGAGATGGTTTTAAGTTGGTTTTTGAATCCAATAAAGTTGTAATTTCTAAGTGTGGACAATTTGTTGGAAAAGGCTATGAGTGCGGAGGCTTATTCCGCCTATCTTTGTCGGATATTTGCACTAAAGTTATTAATAATGTTTGCCATAATAATGAATCTGATATTTGGCATTCACGACTCTGTCATATTAACTTTGGTTGCATGACGCGGTTAGCCAATATGAATTTAATTCTGAAAATCTCTATTGTCAAAGGCTCCAAGTGCCAAGTATGTGTGCAAGCTAAGCAACCTCGCAAGTCCCATAAGACTGCAGAGGCAAGAGACTTGGCGCCACTAGAGCTTATACATTCTGATCTTTGTGAGATGAATGGCGTGTTGACAAAAGGTGGAAAGAGATACTTCATGACGTTGATTGATGACTCCACTAGATATTGTTATGTGTATCTTTTGAAATCAAAAGATGAGGCTTTGACTTTCTTTAAAAACTATAAAGCTGAGGCGGAGAACCAACTTGATCGAAAAATTAAACGGCTTAGGTCCGATCATGGTGGAGAGTATTTTTCCAATGAATTTGATCTGTTTTGTGCGAAACATGGTATAATCCATGAGAGGACGCCACCCTACTCACCCCAGTCAAATGGGGTAGCCGAAAGAAAGAACCGAACTCTAACTGATATGGTTAACACCATGTTAGACACTTCGGGTCTATCCAAGGAATGGTGGGGGGAAGCGCTAATGACTGCGTGTCATGTCCTAAACCGAGTTCCCACAAAGCATAAGACCATGACTCCATTTGAGGAATGGGAAAGGAAAAGGTTGAAACTCTCTTACCTACGTACTTGGGGTTGTTTGGCGAAAGTCAATATACCAATTCCCAAGAAGCGCAAGCTTGGACCAAAAACCGTGGATTGTGTTCTTCTGGGCTATGCTTTTCATAGCATCGGCTATAGATTTTTGATAATAAAATCTGAGGTATCCGACATGCATGTTGGTACGATTATGGAATCAAATGATGCAACTTTCTTTGAGGACATATTTCCTACGAAGGATATGTCGAGTTCATCAAATTTGGAGATACCTACTCCATCTAGTGAGGAATTCACTGTAATTCCTGAACCCACCATTGTGATGGAACACGTTGAGAATCCTGTTGAGGGTAACAATGGAACTCCTATGAGGAGTAAGAGACAGAGGACTGCAAAGTCTTTTGGTGATGATTTCATTGTGTACCTTGTGGATGACACACCCAGGACTATTTCAGAAGCCTATGCATCTCCTGATGCTGACTACTGGAAGGAAGCTGTACGTAGTGAGATGGATTTCATCTTAGCTAACGGTACCTGGGAGATCACTGACCGTCCTTATGGGTGCAAACCTGTAGGATGTAAGTGGGTGTTCAAGAAGAAGATTAGACCTGATGGTACGATTGAAAAGTACAAGGCACGGCTTGTGGCCAAGGGTTATACCCGGAAAGAAGGTGAAGACTTCTTTGATACTTACTCACCCGTGGCTAGATTGACCACAATTCGGGTGCTACTATCACTGGCTGCCTCACATGGTCTTCTCGTTCATCAAATGGACGTTAAGACGGCTTTCCTCAATGGAGAGTTGAAGGAGGAAATTTACATGGATCAGCCAGATGGTTTTGTAGTACCTGGTCAAGAAGGAAAGGTGTGCAAGTTATTAAAGTCTTTATATGGCCTTAAACAAGCTCCTGAGGAGTGGCATGAGAAGTTCGAAAGAACATTAACTGCTGCCGGCTTTGTAGTAAACGATGGTGACAAGTGCGTGTACTATCACTGTGGTGGGGGCGAAGGAGTTATTCTTTGTCTATATGTCGATGACATATTGATCTTTGGAATCAAACTTGATTTAATCAAGGAGGTTAAGGATTTCTTATCTTGCTATTGTGAGATGAAGGATCTAGGAGTAGCTGATGTTATCTTAAACATCAAGCTGTTGAGAGATGAGAATGGTGGGATCACACTGCTTCAGTCTCATTATGTGGAAAAGGTCTTGAGTCGTTTTGGGTATAGCGACTGCACGCCTTCTCCAACTCCATATGATGCTAGTGTGTTGCTTCGAAAGAATCGACGGATTGCTAGAGATCAACTGAGGTATTCTCAGATTATTGGCTCGCTTATGTATTTGGCGAGTGCCACGAGGACTGACATCTCTTTTGCTGTGAGCAAGCTGAGTCGGTTTGTGTCAAAACCGGGAGATGATCATTGGCATGCGCTTGAGAGAGTTATGCGCTATTTGAAAGGCACCGCGAGCTATGGGATTCACTACACCGGGTATCCAAGAGAAGAGGAGACCTACACGCGCGCTCCTCCTCCTCGCTCGCCTCGCCACGCCACGCCACGCCACGCCTCACGCGACGCGGGTTGCGGGATTGAGCCGAGCCGAGGACAGAGCTATGCACGTTGTCTATATTTTTGCTGCATGGGAAAATTAATGAGTCATTAATTAATAATTAACGGACGCGTTAATTACTGAACCGTTTCCGATTCTTTTGGATCGTGACGACTCGGACGTGGGGTTTACTCCCACGACCTACCCGGCCCGCACTATATAGTCAGGCAGACGTCTACCCTAGCCGCGGCCGCTCCGTATGGTTTCTCACCACCGTTCCAGATCATTGCGCCGCCAAGCAAGTCTTCTCCATCCCTCTTTCCGGCGTGCACCGCGAGAAGGGACAGCAGGCCTCCGGAACCCCGCCTCTCGTGATCCTGTACGGGAGAGGGGCGATCAGGTTTTTGGGGAGCGCACTCGCGCGACTGCTGGCAGCGACGACTTCGCGAACGACGACTTCTTCCCCGACCTCGGCAACCTCGTCCTCGACGACATGGGCGACAACGTCAACGCCGGCGGTGCTGCACCCGCTGCACCGTATGTGATTCTATCCTTCCTGTTCGAGATCGTGGTAGAATTCATGCTTCTAGTATGTGACCTAGATGTGATATGTTCATCTGCTATGCTAGTTCGCATGATTAGTTTAATCTCTGCTGCTGTGGTCATGATTTATCTTCTGTTTATTCGGATTAAATCTCGTAGTAATTTGCTCATATTTCCAACACCCTTGCCGGTTCCAACCGGAGTATATGCAAATAGGTAAAACTTGGTACGACGTATTAGCAATTTTGAGATATGAAAAACGTGGAATGCACTTGTTTGGTTGGACCACTGAGCGGAGCCAAGCATGCGTATGCACGCGAGCGAGCATCAGGTGCCGCACACGTACGAAAAACGTACGTGGCCCTTCTGAAAGGGTGAATGTACATACGTACGTACGACGTACGTTGGATGGTTGAGATAGACAGGTTCGCTCGCTCGCGCGCGCGTGCAGTGCGTGCGTGCGTGTGAGATCCTGATCCTATCGAACGACGGGGCTCGCCGACGCCGACGCCGGAGCTGTCCCCGGGCCACCCCCCTGGACGGTACCCCGCGAGCTGCTACAGTGCACCCAGCCAGCCCGCGCCGGTTGCCGTGGCCCTTTCGTGGCGGGTTCCCACCGCCACCGGCGGGCGTGCGTGCGTGCGAAGCTGTAGCCGTGGGGCAGGCTGGGCTCCGAGGAAGCAGAACCGAAGCAGCTGTAGCGGCCGGGCTAACATAGCAATGTGGTAGTACGGTTCAACCGCCGAGCGGCTGTGCTGTGGATGATTGGCTCGTTTCGGCTGATGCGTTGGGGCGCAGGGGACCCCATGCAAAACGCAAGCCGAAAGCTGCCCCTCAGCTAATACCCCAACTCCCTCCCTTACAAAGTTGCAACAAGTTGGAACCACCCACACCTTCTCCACATCCTCCAGCTCCAACTTCCCTGCCTGCCTCCTCTTACAAATACCACATCCACAGTCCTCTGCATCCTTAACCCGATCATTCATTCCAGGAGACAGAGAGAGGAGGAGGAGACGAAAGAAAGGTGACCAAAGGGCCAGGAGACATCATCGCGAGGTACGCGCCGTGCCGTGCGGTGCCGATCCCTCCCAAAGGGGTTTATCCAAGCATCCCCTCTTGCTCTCTTGCTTGCTTGCTTATGGTCTCTGTAACTCTGTTCCGCTCCGGCTCTCTTCCCTTCATCGTTAGATTAGATCATCATTGCACAAGGGATCATCTAGATTTACTTACACATATGCTCCTTTGTTTCTGTAACCCAAATGTTGTTTATGGACGATCGGCCTAGTCGATTCCAATCATCTTGTGTTTCCCTGGTGTGATCATATGGCGATGTGGGAGCAGGATCTTGGTTGCCGCGGTGTCGTTGTCCTGTGGGATTTGTAGCTGCCGCTAGTTTGGACTTTGGTGCGTGATAAGATGACCATGGTCAAAGCTACCGACTAGCAAAACGTTATTGAAGAGCTCATAAATTGTTTTTTCTTTTTTGTTTCTAGACAAGCTTTTGTATACTTAAGCTCGCCGGCTGTTGCTGACCTCTATGGCCAGTTCTCTGGACTTGATAATGTACCAGTAGTACTACTACAATGTTTGGAAGATGCATGCATGACCAAACTCAATCAGTATAGCAAGCTTGTCATCATGTTGCTTTATCGCAAATGATTGCAAGCTTCCAACTATTCATTAGCTATGTCATAGGCCATAGCAAATAAAGTCCTATACTAATAGAGGAGTACAGCTCAGGCAGTTCCAAGAATTTTAAAGGACACTCCCTTGCTTGCTTGCTTGCTTATGGTCTCGATCTGTTCCATCCCGGCTCTTTCTTTTCCCTTCATCGTTAGATTGCTCGCCGTTAGATAAGGGATCAGCAAAGATTTAATCCCTGTTTCTGCAGCCCAAATGCTGTTTATGGATGACCGGTTTAGTCGGATCTAATCATCTTGCTTTCTCTGGTGTGATAATATTGCGATGTGCGAGCAGGATTTTGGTTGCCACGGTGTCGCTGTCCCACGGGATCTGTAGCCCGTGCTAGTTTGGAATGTGGTGCATGATAAGATGATCACGGTCAAAACTACCGACTAGCAAATTGTTATTAAAAAGCTTTTTTGTTTACTTGTAGACAACTTTTTGTATGCATGCTTGAACTCGACATGAGCAGATTGGCCTTGCGCCGGCTGTTGCTATCAGCTATCTAGATATAGTAACGTTAGGACGATGCATGACCAAACTCTTTCAGTAAAGCAAGCTTTGTATATGCTTTATCACAAATGATTGCAAGCTTCCAAGTATTAACTAACTATGTCACTAACGGGTCATAGCAACTAAGTCCTAAACTAATACAAAAAGTACAGCTCAGGGCATGCAGTTCCAAGAGTCTCAAAGGACAGTGCCCAATTGTAAATGCTAGCATTCTAATATAATCGTTCGTACGCGAACCCACCAAATATATATGATCCAATTCGAGATTCGCATGTGTTGTCTTATCCTCTGGTTCTTTCCTTTCTTTAGTTCAAATCAGCACGTACGGGGGTCAATTCTTTGCGTTACCTTTGTCCCCTTGATTCCCCTTTTGCTTTCACTTTTTCCTTTTATATATATGCTCAACTCAGTTTGATAATACCGACGGCAAACCAGTACATAAATGATTGGAGGATCTGGATTAGAATGACAGCCTAATTTGGTCGCTATCGGTTATCATGTCAGATAGGTTGTCAAACTCCACACATCAATTCTTTCCCAACCCTGCATGTCATTTTCCTGGAAGGTGGTAAGGAACTATAGTGTCCACGTGAAGGGTATATACAAGATTTTCTCTCTTTGTTGCGTTGTCGGTTTCAATTCTTCCAAAGAAGGGAAAAGCATATTTCTTTTTTGCATGTTATACATAGTATTGAGTTATCAATAGCAATAATTACTTATTAAAGATGATTTATCTTGTGCAGCAATACTATTTATGGGTACTGAGGTTGTACTCCAATCTTCCAAAGAGGAGCTGGATTCTTCCCTTATCCCTCCGTCCAGCGACAACATGGAATCGCCGGATGATAAGGGTGACAATTTAGCAGAACTTTCGGGCACTGTCAATGCTGAAAATTCTTTGGGTGCACAATCTGAGAATGGCGTCTCGGAACCATTAGAGGCTGCTGATGTAAATGGAGACACTGAGCATGATGGTTCCTCAGCCACTGGCCACACTGAACAGACCAATGACGGTAAGCTTGTTGTAGTTAATTGTTCAGTTTAACTATGAATCATCTTGTACTAAATATCTGATCAACTGGATGGATCATCTTGTACTAAATGTCTGGAGCAGCCTAATGACAATTAATGGTTCTATGTACTGCAGAGCCTGCTGCAGATGAAGCCTCTCCTGTCACCGTCGAGAAAGGAGAGGTGTTGCAACATGGTGTTGAAATTAGTGCTTACGAACAAGAGAGTCAAGATACGTTTCCAGCGACAGAAACAGTGGCGAGTGATAGCACCTCGGTCACATCTATGGAAGATGTGCAACCAAAAAAAGGTGCTCAGTCAGAGCCAGGAGATGTTAGTGGGTACCCTCCAGACCTACCCAATGACAAGCACTTGACTGGAAATGGAAATGGAAATGTCTATGAGAACGCAAAGTGCGTATTGACAAGCTCGACGAAGAAGATGAAGGTAATCTCTCTTTTCTTCCTGTTGTTTTGCATGAGTCTTCAGTTCCTTGCCCATTATCTTTATAAAAGATCTTTTAGCATAACAACATGCGTAATTCTATACTTGTTATTTATGTATGTCCTGCACACATTTCTTACAGAGAAGCGCGTCTGCGACTACAAGGAAGCCACTACAAGCTACAAACAGAAACAGTCATCCGGATGACTGGAATGCTTCCACTCTCACTAACTCGTATGCGCTTCGCAACCTAAGCACACATGTTATACGCTTGTATCACCCGTCTCCTCCAAAATGCTTAGTTCAACAATCTTCTGCATGCAGAAAATCGTCGAATGGAAAGACTACTACTGTCCCGTCAAGCCCGGTCTTCAGATGTACTGAACGTGCCGAGAAGCGCAGAGAGGTATATGTTACTTTGTGACATGAAAGATACAAGACATGGCGAGGGATAGGGGAAAGGTTCTCATCCTTTATTTGTTTGATGGTTTGTTGCAGTACTATTCAAAGTTGGAGGAGAAACATCAAGCTATGGAGGAACAGAGGATTCAGCTGGAAGCTAGGTTGAAGGTAATTTGTCTTGTTTCAGCATTTTCCATGATGATCGACGGATCCTATTTTGTGTACATGTTGAAGAGTTTTCAGAACCAAACTCTCATTGATCTATTACATTGTGAATGAATCTGCAGAGGGAACAGGAGGAGGCTCTCAGGCTTCTCAGGAAAAGCCTGACATTCAAAGCCACACCCATCCCAAGCTTCTACCATGAGGCACCTTCTCCCAAGGCTGAATACAAGAAGGTAGGTAGATGCCGAAAAAATATCGATTTTCTAGTCCATTGGTCTTCAGAAAACGCTTTGATCTTGAAAAGTTTGTAGTATTGATTCCTCTCACACAATGAACTTCTTGCTTGCCTGCAGTTGCCCACGACCCGTCCCAAGTCGCCGAAGCTGGGGAGGAAGAAGGCCGCCATGAACACCTCGCACTCATCGGAGGAGAGCGAGAGCACGAGGCCCTGCTGCCGCGCAAGCCGCGACAGACACGACAGCAACTGCAAATGCCACAGCAGCAGCAGCAAGCCACGGCAGCAGCAGCAACATCTTGCAGCAAGCTCATCCAAGAAGCAGCCCAACAAGAACCATGCCCACAAGCTATCGGCGCTCAACATCGCCGTGTGCTAGTTGCAGCATCTGCTTCTTCTTCCTCCTGCAGTACCTGATTCACTGCTAGATTCTTTTGGCTTCATGGGTCATGGTGAAATCTGAGTCCAGGAGGGGGAGAAGGCTTTTTCTCCATAAGTTATGAGAGTGACTTCGGCTTCGATCGAGGTTTGCGGTGGTTAAGTTATATGTCATGATAATAAGTTATGCACACGGGGTGTGAATGTGCCGTGAGCGAGGTCAGTCACAAGGGTTTTTGTGTCCTAACTATTTCATCTCACTTTGCGTATTTATTCACAGATGTGAGAGTGGCATGTGCTGTCTCTGTACAAATGATGTCTGTTTCTCAGTTTGTGGGGTTTCTTGATGTAAGTTATATTGTGCACTCATGCAAACAGAGGGCTTGTTTGCTTGTTGGTGGTTGATGAATGACATTAAGCTATTTATTTATTTATATGTTCCACTGATCTTCTATTTATTATGTTGCATTGATCTTAAGTGGAGTTTGGTAGTTCTGCAATTTTTATCTGGTTGTATAATGCACGCAATATTATGTTTTATGTGGCTACTTCTGGTGAACAGATTGAATACAAAATGTTGCAGATGAAGCATTTTTACTTGCAATCTATGACTATCCTATGTGCTCCTAATTGCCTTGAAACAGAGGATCTGCCAGAGCATGTTGGAATAGCATGTTAGAATTTTCTATGCCCAGTTGCAGGGCTCCAAGGCAAACAAAATCCAGACACATAGACAAGACCTGGGAATAGCCTCTTACATAGTGATAGTTATTGCTGCTACCTGGAGTATTTGGGACTGAATGATTCAATTTTCAAAGGAATTTCGTCAAACCTGTACAAGTAATTCCTTTGATAAGAATAAAACATGAATCCTATGAAAACTGCACAGAGATACACAAGCAAGCAGTTGCAAATTTTATTTCACTCGAAATTCAGCACTTGTGGTATAATAACTCCAGACATGACAGGACAGTAATCGTGCTCGCCTAGTGCTCTGCACTGACCCTTCGAAATTTTCAACCAATCAATCTTAGTCCAATCCTAGTTACCTTAACTTCCTAAGCGTGAAAAGATCACAGCAGATTCTTCTGAGCAAGTAGAACCCCCGCCGCCGTGCACACGACGATAGAGAGAAGGCCATCCCTGGACATCATGCGCTCCTTCCATGTCAAGGGACCAGACACCTGCTTCAGCACTTCCTGGAACTGCTCTTTCGTGTCGTCCAGCGAGCCGGAGTTGTCGATCACTATGTCGGCTTCCGACTTCTTCCAGTCCAACGCAAGCTGGGCGTCGATCCTGCCCTGAGCCTGTTCCTGGCCGCAACTGTCTCTTGACATGAGCCTCTCGATCTGTGTTTTGGGATCCACCCATACGACAACCACGGGGTCCGTCCATCGGTCCATCTTTGTCTCAAACAGGAGCGGGATGTCGACGACAATAACCAGGCATCCCTTCACCCAGAGTTTTAGTATCTCCCAGAATATACCGCATGAAATGTGTGGGGCCAGAAGACTGAAAGTAGACGCAATGGAGAAACCAAAATGTCGTCAGGGATCAGAATCGAGGCAAATGTAGGTCAAACAAGAATCCTTATATTTCAGGGACTATATTCATGAGAAAGTATAAGCATGCAATGAAATGTATGTTGGTCTACCCACTTTGCTTTGGTGTTCTATTTTAGGAATGACATAAACAGTATTGTTAAAGGTAAATCGTGTCACATTTCATCATCCATGTATGAAACACAACTCGATATTTATGCACAGAGTTAACAATGAACTGAATATGCAACCAAAGCATGACATTTTTCTAGAAACCAGAACATGACAAGATGTGAGACCATAAATAGGTGGAACTGTTTCCTGAAAGCAGTATTTATGTAGTAACTGCCATGTACAGTATATAAACTGGATCAAAAATCTATTGGCCAACATCGCAAAAATGAAAGAAAAATGTAACTGCCACGTAAATAAACTGAATAAAAATGTATTGGGCAAACATAACAGAAAGAAAGAAAGAAAATCAAAGGCGATTTTTATGCCAGTAGAAGTTGTACCGGTTTAGAAGCTTGCGTTTTTCTGGGTCAGTGAAAACAACCTGACCCAATTGAGCTCTGTCAATTTCTCCATTTTCCAACAGAATGCCATTCCCAAAAGCTTTCACAATCTTCTTCCAACCTCCAGTACCTTTCTGCACTACATTCTGTAAATGCGTGCGCCCGTAATCAGCATAAGGCTCATAACAAAAAGTTTAAAACATGGAAGTCATTTTACACAGCATCTGGGGAGATCTCATAACAGACAATTAGCCTAAAATAGTACTCCCTCCGTCCCGAATTAGTTGTCTTAGATTTGTCTAGATACGTATGTATCTAGACACGTTTTAGTGCTAGATACATCCGTATATAGACAAATCTAAGACAACTAATTTAGGACGGAGGTAGTAACAAGCATGCAGTTTGAAGCTCAAGTACTAAACCATGAAAACAAAGTGTGCGTCACTCGTCTCAAGGCCCAAAGTATAACATTTGCGTCATACCAGTCATTGTGCTGATATGGTTCCATTTATTTTTGATCCAGGGATATCCCAGCAGTGGTAAGATATTGATGAGAAGTTGAAAACAGATTCAGAGTTCCAGCTAGACAGAGGATGGAGACTTTTGGCCTCAACTGACTCCAATCTACTCCCATGGGGCTGATTGAGCATGGGATTGGGAATTAAAGGCCTTAACTTCCACTATTCCACCCAACGTATTGCCGAGCTTCTGCCAGGCATTGCTATCATGCCGGCTTGTGGCTTCTTATTCGTCTGCATTTTCCTTTCCCTTCTTATCCTAGGATCCCGGATCATGTGGGAGTTTCCTTTGTCCAACAACAACAACAACAACAAAGCCTTTAGTCCCAAACAAGCTGGGGTAGGCTAGAGGTGAAACCCATAAGATCTCGCAACCAACTCATGGCTCTGGCACATGGATAGCAAGCTTCCACGCGCCCCTGTCCATAGCTAGTTCTTTGGTGATAATCCAATCCTTCAGGTCCCTCTTAACGGACTCCTCCCATGTCAAATTTGGTCTACCCCGACCTCTCTTAAACATTGTCCGCGGGAGTTTCCTTTGTCCATGGAGACAAAATGAGAACTATTCTCTCGAGGGCTGCCTTTTTAGCTACAGCATACACATGTTACATAGATGAAGGCCATATAGTTCTTCATATTTCATTTGTTTTCAAGAGCTATGATGCATGGCAGCAGGTAATTTAGTGAAGCAAAGAATATATATTATGGTTTGCCATCCTATGATCCTCACCGGCTGACAAAGCAGGGGATATGACTAAATTGGCCATCACCATCACATTCTATTAACTACCGGTTCCATTCCTCGTTACTGGGAATAGTATCAGGGATGAAAAAACTCCCAAGGTAAGACCCGCATATGTCTTTGCCCTCCACAAAGTTGAAATAAATATGTAGTGTTAGCCATCAGTTCCCAGGGAGATGGGAAGGGGAATTAATATCAATGCGATAAAGCGGAAGCAGTTCTCACTGAGCACAATTGGTAAGTTAACTGAAACGAGGGTGAATTTTGTTTTAGCTTGAAAAAAAACTTCTTTTTTCATCACAGAAAATTGTGCCTATCCCACTCCACAGATACCTGATGTGGGCAACCTATCCAGACGTAATCAAACTTGTTACAAAATAAAATTGCCACACTCTGTTCTGGTATAATGCTACCTTAGCTGTGACTGAATTCAAGTAAAACAGCAACAATGCTCACAAATATCGGTACCTCCGTAGACAGAACACAATGGACACATCATGAAAACAAAGTTTTGCACAGTACTGGTACAATCTAACAAGCGATGTATATTTATTTCCGCACGGCCATGTTTGATGCTGGACGCTTACCCGAGCCACGACGTCGGCGTCGACCACCGGGACGCCGGCGGACTTGAAGAGGCCGGAGACGGTGCTCTTCCCCGAGGCGATCCCGCCCGTCAGGCCGACCAGCCGCATCTGAAATCCAGGTCCACCGGAAACGGGCTCACATCGGGGACAGACAGAACAGGAGAAAAAAACTAAATCCGATCGCAGGTCGCCGGAGAGGAACCGAGAGGGGTTGCTCCGGCGTGGCGCCGCGGCAGGGCAGGGTGAGCGGAGGGCGGCGAATCCGGAGGGGGGAAAAAGTCCGCCGCTTGGGACGGCGCTGCGTTTCTTGGGGGAATTACCTTGAGATCTCGAGGCCGAGCGGCGTCCGCGCGTGGTGCGGAAGCAGAGGGACCTCTCCACGCCGCGAGCCTCTCTTTCTCGCCTTGCCGGCGCCGGGTCGTGGGGTCGGCCGCCGGACGCCGCCGCCGTCACGGGTGAGTCGTGAGAGAGAGAGAGAGAGAGTCAAAATAGAGGAGAGGATTTCAACGACGTCGGCCGTATTTACCGATAGTTGTTTTTAAACCTAAAAACATTATTAAAAAACAGAAAGATAATAAAAGAATTTTTCTTAGGTACACACCTCTAGAAAAGTTTAATCTGCATCAAAATTTATAGAGCTTCTATATAAATATTGTCTATATATATCCCGAAAATGCGAGTTTTTGTGTGCAATTAATAGTTGACCAGACTACTACTCAGAATATTTTTTGGATTAGTTGTTGTAACAGAAAATTTGTTTGGCTTTGTTTCTCAATGTGTAAATGAATTTACATCTTCTTTATGTATGATAGAAAGGAAAATTCACTGTAGGTCCCCATACTTGTCGCGTTGGCCGCATTTCTCCTCGCACTTGCAAATACCCGAAATACAGTCCTACAACTTGTCTCAGGTGGTCGTCTACGGTCCAAAATACCATTTCCTCTACGTATGCGCTGACTTGGCTGTTGACTGGCTAGTCCACGCGGGCTTTGACCGCCAGCTCAGCTGCACGGGAGAATACAAGGAGGTTTGTTGCAAAAACGATGAATTTGCGTTTATCCCCCGCCTGGTCGGACCGCGCCCGCACCCACCTGGTCTGACCTGCCCGCACCCACCTGGTCTCGGACCGCGCCCGCACCCACCTGGTCGGACCGCGCCCGCACCGCACCACACCGCACCTGCACCTCTCCCTCTCCTCCGCCGTCTCGAACCCTAATAATCACCGTCGCCTGCTCCGCCGCCTGGATCTCTCGTGCAGCTGTCGTCGCCGCCGTCGCCGCAGGCACCACCGCCGCCGTCGCCAACTAGTGCTGCTACCTCTCGCCGCCGTCGCCGCAGGCACCACCACCGTCGCCGCAGGCACCACCGCCTGGATCTACTCCACCGGCATGTCATCTGTGAGATCCTCCCGCTCTGGTCTGCGTGGCCGCTCTGTTGAGGTGCCACTGGTCGGATGCCCCGATTGTGGCGAACCCGTCAAGTGCTACCGCTCTAGCACCGATGAGCACGATGGTTGGGTTTTCTACAAGTGCACCCACGACAATGTAAGCTTCAGTCTTGCTCTGTTCGATTCATGCACCTGCCCTGTTCAGTAGCCATGCTGCCATGCAGTGATGTGCTTAGAAGTTAACTGAATGTTCAGCAATTCATGTGATTAGAAGTCTTGAATGTGCTCAGTGGCCATGGTTAACTGAATTTTAGTCCTTAACTAAATTTTAGTCTTGAATGTGCAATGGAGTTAACTAAAGAGATCTCTTAACTGAACATTTTTTCATGTTAACTGCACTTTGTCAGTCATTTTCACACATTGCATTGCTTTGGTTGTAGGTCACCTGTGATTTCTGGCGCTGGGAGATGGAATATGTGCAGCATCTGGTTGAAACTAGAGTTCTTGTTGGTAATGCTGTTGTAGATGCAATTGGTGCAGCTGAGGACAGGAGGGAAGATCTTGAGAGGAAGAGGACTGAGTGGATGGCAGGAAGAAACTTAGCTGGAAGGGCCTTGGCTGGAAGAGGCATTGCAGGCAGGGTGAATTTTGGCAGCCCTAGTGAGAAAAACCTTGCTACCAAGCAGCAAGTTGCTATGCTTCTTGGATTAGGTAGAGAGATCCTTCTAGTGCTAAAGCTTCTTATGGCTAGTGTTGTGGTTCTTTGTGTGTTGTCTTTCATCTTCATTATGAAGAAGTGAGATGTTAGTATCTATGGCTGTCTGAGCTGGTGTCTGAGCTGCTGGATATGTATCTATGGCTGTAATGGATATGATGTTATTTTGGCTGTATGGTTGTAATGGATATGATGTATCTATGATGTCAATGTTGAATCTTCCAATTTGTTCAGTGTCAATGTTAACTTCACTTGGTCAGTGTCAATGTTGACTGCACTCGGTCTTAGCTTGATTGATATGGCCAAATTGGAAATCAACTAAACTGAACAAAGATTCAGTTAAATGAGCTTGATTGATATGCCCAAAATGTAACTGAACTTAACTGAACAAGGATTAAGTTAGATGAGTTTGTATGATATGGCCAAAATATAACTGAACTTAAATGAACAAATATTCAGCTAACTGATTGGTCCACAACAATGCACACTGGCACCCTACAACTTGCATTGTATGTTTGCCATTGGTCCACAACCACCAGATCCACCTTTGCTTCCTCCCCCAGCCACAAGTATATCTTCCTCCCCCAGCCACAAGTATATCTTCCTCATTCCCATTCTTCTCTTCTTCTCTTCTTCTCCAGCACCACAAAGTTCTTCTCTTCTTCTCCAGCACCACAAAGGTCCATGGTGTCGTGGGATGATCTCCCTAGCTCTTCTGGAGATGACTCTGTTACCAGCAAGGTTGGTCATCTCCTCCTCATCTCCTACTAGGGTTACGAAAAGCTAGGGTTTTCTCTTGTTTCTTCATTCTGAATCCAAATCTGGATCTGTTTTAGGCTCCTGCCACAATTTTCTGTGAGGAATGGAGAGGCCTGGCCATAGATTTGCCTAGTTTTACATGTCAGCATGGAACTTTGTGTGAGAAGGTTGTGGCATTTGAATCAGTTGATACTGGCAGGAGGTTCCTAACCTGTGCCCAGAAGGTTAGTACAAACTCATTCACACTATGTTTAGTTAACTGAAATTTGTTGAGTAGTTAGCTGAATTTCTTGATTAGTTAACTGAAATTATGTTTGCTTTAAATTGAAATTATGTTTGCTTTAAATTCATAGGAAGTACCTAGCTGCAACTATGTTGAGTGGGTTGACCCTGAGTTGCCTGATGCTATGAAGATGAGCCTAGCTAGGATATGGAGCATGTATGAAGAGGAGACAAAACAGAACCTCAGACAAAATGTTCTGAATGCTGAGAAAAACTTGAAGATTTTGGAAGAGAAGAAGAAGTTGGAAAAAGAGCTTACCAATTTCAAACTTGATTTTGCTAATCTTGTGGCTGAGAAGGAGCATGCAATTAGCCAATTAGGCAGCACACAAATTGCTATGGCTGATCTTAGGGCAGAGCTTGAGAAGAGGAAGATGAATGACAAAACAGTAACAAGCATTCATCAGGTATTGAGGGCTAAGGCAGAAAAAGAGAGAGATCAAGTGATCCAGGAGAGGGACCAAGTCACTGGAGAGAGGGATAAATTAAAGCAAGAGAAGAGAAAGCTTGAATACATGATTGGTGACACCAAGGAGAAGATAAGGAAGCTTAAGGTCATGCTGGATGATTTTGATTGAGCTGATGTTGTACTACATGCTGAATGATTTAACTGATGTTGTACTGATGTAGTACTAGATTCTTAATTTGATTGAACTGATGTTGTACTAGATGCTCAAATTCCAGTTTGATGTTATTCAAGTCAATTTGTTTATCCAGTAGCTAACCACATATGCATACCTAACAGTTCAACTGCAAGGATTCCTTTAGTTGATGTTTATTTGGTGCTGACAAAAGACAGAAGTGTTGAACTGAATGTTGACAACATTCAGCATACCTAACTGACAATTCCTCAACATAGTAACTGACAACAACTGAATATGACAGCAACAATGACAGCAACATTCAGCATTATACAAGCACACCTAACTAACAAAGAGATCCCCTAACCAAACATCAGTTCAACATTTCATAGCACTTTCAGCATTCATGTTTGTACATCAGTCCATAAACATGACACCAAACATTCAGCATTCAACATTTCATAGCACTTGTTCACATTACCAAAAGAAGACCATCAGTAGTAATAATTAACTTATGTGCTCACATTATACAAGCACACCTAACTAACCAAACATCCCTAATTATAACTTATATGCTGAAAATACTATACTTTCAGCATACCTAACTAACCACCTTCACTTCTTGAGACCATCTTCTTCAGGCCATCTTCTTCAGGCGCTCTGACCTGCGAACCTCAGCTGCACCTTCTTCAGGCATCTTCCTCTTCTTCTTGTTCATCTTCTTGACAGCCACCTCTGCATGTGCTTCAAGTGCCAAGACCACCTCCACCTCCTTCTTGACGATGTCAGGAACATCTGGAAGCGCATCGACGTCAATTGGGCGGTGCTTGTCACCCTCCCTGGCGACAGGCGCCACCATCTGGACCTCCGACTCGGGGACGACGGGCGCCGCCATTTGCACCTCCGGCTCGTCGTCAGAGAGGACGACCACCTCTGGCTCCTCCCAGCCAGTCGACCAAGACGAGTCGGCGGCGTAGCCAGAGTCTTCGTCGGAGCCAGAGTCGTACTCCGACTCCGACGAGATGTAATCGGAGTTGTCATCGCGCCCGAGGAGGTCGGGCTGATAGTGGTCCCAGTAGGCCGTGTTGACAGGCGCGGGGACGGCCACCTCGACGTTCTGGACGCGCTCCGCTCGCGAGCCAGCGCGCGACTGATCCGGGTCCCGTGGCACGGTGGCGGACCGGTACCTCCACCACCGCGCGCGTTGGCCCGGGTCGTCGGAGCGCGTCTCCTGCATTGCAAAGCGGAGGACGAGCGCAGGAGTGATACCCCGGCGGTCAGTGCAGGCGCGGTCCAGCTCGTCGTCGGTCATGATCTTCAGGAGGCCACGCGCGTGGTGAAGCAGCATCCCAGTGCTCGGGAACCACTTCCCGATCTCCGTCAGGTCCGCGCGCATCGCCTGGCCCTGGCCTGCGAGGTCATCGACGACCCTCTGCCAGGCGGGGCTGTACTCCATGCCGGCGGCGGCGGTGTGGTCGTCGGCGGTGACTGAGCGAGGAGAAACCATGGCGACGCTATTGGTGAGTGGACTGTGGACGCGAGTGGCGAGTGGAGAGCGGCGGGTGGGCGGGCTTTAAGACAGAGTCGGAGAAACCGAAACGGCATGCAGACAACGCAGCGCACGGTCACCGTATATAATGTGCAACGAACGCTGGACGTGAGGGCCACTACGACATAATAATGTGTGTGTGTCAAGTAGCATTTCGTCAGACTACTAGTACTATCCCACTGGCAATGCACACATCTCTTCATACCACAGGCCTGGGTTCAAGCCCCAGGCCAACCATTTTTTTTGTTTTTTTGAATCAAAAATTCATTTTTCATCTAGTTAGTGCTGATCAGAAATACACTTATTTACATTCACGCCAAACATTTTTAATGTCTTTTTTCAATCAAAAATATTAGTGCTGATCAGATCAAAACACTCAGGTTGATCAGTCAAACACTGAATATCAGTCAAACATTCAGTTAAAATGGCTGGCACATTTGAACTACATTTCAATAGTTTCAAACACTGAATGGCTGGCACATTTGAACTACATTTCAATAGTTTCAAACACTGAATGGCTGGCACATTTGAACTACATTTCAATAGTTTCAAACACTAAGAATGAAGTTTTTGACAAAAAATGAGATGGCTGCAAGTTCACTCATCTAAACTCATCAAACATATTGACTCGTTTGTGCTTCTTGGGCACATGTGCACTTGGCCCTGCTTGCTTCTTCTCCTCAGCTCTTTTTCTCTTGGCCTCTTCTTGCTGTTTCCTCTTTGCTTCTTGGTCTTCCTTCCTCTTCAGTGCTGCCTCTGCTCTCTTTGCTTCCTGTTCTTCTTTTCTCTTCAGTGCTACCTCTGCTTTAGCTGCAATTGCTTCAATTGCTTTTGCTTCCTTCTCTTGTTGCAATGCTGCTTTCCTTGCTGCTGTTGCTTGATGCTTTGCTGCTGTTTCCTCGGCCTTCTTCTCTTTTGCTGCTCTTCTTCTTCTTGCTGCCTGCTCTGCTTTCCTGATAGCAACATCTTGCCTTTTTGCTTCTGGCTCCTCTTCTCTTTTCTCTGCCAACTCATTCATGGCCTCCAGTGCTGCATCTCTTCTGGTTGCCATCTGCCTTTCTTTGTCCTTCTTCATCTTCAATAGTTTCATGGTCAGATTCCCATCAGTTGTAGCTGTTGTAGCTGTTGTTGTATGTGTTGTAGCTTGAGAATTAGCTGCCATAGAGACAAATGTTGAATCTGGCACAGTGGTTTCATTGCAATCTCTAGGCAGTGGTCTAGCTTGCTACATCCTGTGTAGCATTGTACATCCAAAGTCCTTCACCTGTTCAAAGACAAGAGGTGGACACAACTTATAAGCATCCTAGCATTTACCTGAAATACATTGGTAAAAAGTGGGAAAAAGATTAGCATTTACCTGAAATACAACTGGTGTATCATACTCTTCATCTTCTTGAAAAGCATTTTGAGCAGTATGGACCTCCTCCTGTGTGAGTTGGCCATCATTTTGTGTTACATTGACCTCCTGCTGTGGTACTTGGGCATCATCCTGTGTGAGCTGGCCACCATCTTGTGTTAGGTTGACTTCCTGTTGTGGGAGTTGGCCTTCTTGTTGATCAGCATGTGGTGCTTGGCCAGCAGCTTGTTGGTCATCATCTGACACATCATCAGGTATAGACCTTTGCCCCCTTCTCACTTGTATCTTTGGCAAAATGCCAGCCTTCCTTTGATTGCATCCTTTGATGTTGTGGCCTGATTCATGGCAGTAGGAGCATGTTATCTTAACTCCATGTCTGCTCATCACCTTGGTTCCATCTTTCTTTTCAATCTCATAAGGTTGCTTTCTCCTACTCTTGTTTGAAGGCCTCCCTACTTTTTCTTCATAGACATGTGGCTTGATTTCACACCCATTCATCTTCTTCCACTCTCTCCTATCTCTGCAAGGCTTGATAATGGGTTGGTATGCTAGCTTGAATGCCTCAATACTGTAGCAAGAGTGCACCAAAGTCTCAGGGTCAATTATTTCATGTCTGCAGCATGCAATTGCATGGTGACATGGAACTCCACTAAGATCCCACCTCTTGCATGTACAACTCTCTCCCTTGATGTCAACAATGTATGTCCTGTTCTTGTTGTCAACCTGGAAAATGCCATCACCAGCCCCTGAAACCATGCATGTAGTTGACAGCTCAATATTCTTTTCAACTCTTTTCCTTGTTTTTGGGCATATAGTGCCAGGCCAGTTCTCTGCCTCCTTTCTTTTATTGTAGAATCTGACCATAAGCTGAGTTTTGATCTTGTCAACCATTGATCTGATCAGCATCTCCCTAGCCTCAAGGATATATTTGTTGAAAACCTCACAGTTGTTGTTCAGAAGGATATCACACTTAGGCAATTCTCTTTGGAAACCCCTCACCCAAGTGTTTGGTGGTAGTTGCTCAAGCCATGTGTAGGCTTCCAAGCTCATGGCCTTTAGCTCCTCCATGTTTGCAGCCCACAGTTCAGGTGTTGTGCTCCTTGCACACTTTCATAACTGGTTCTTCAGTACATCTCCTTTGTGTGTTTGCTGAAAATTCTGCCATATATGCCTGACACAATGCCTGTGCTCTGAATCAGGAAAGTGCTGCCTCACTCCCTTGATCAGCCCCTTTTGTTTGTCTGACATAACAGTCCATGGTTCTGTGTTGAGTATTCCCAAGTCACTCTTCAGGTTTGACAAAAACCATTTCCATGTATCAGTGTTCTCTACCTCCACAACTGCAAATGCCAGAGGGTAAATGCAGTCATTGGGATCCATCCCAACAGCACACAACATAACACCTCCATACTTGCTCTTCAGGTGACATCCATCTAAACATAAGACAGGCCTGCAGGCTTGCATGAAACCCTTTTTGCAG
The DNA here is from genome assembly GCF_018294505.1 of Triticum aestivum. Taxonomy (NCBI): domain Eukaryota; kingdom Viridiplantae; phylum Streptophyta; class Magnoliopsida; order Poales; family Poaceae; genus Triticum; species Triticum aestivum. The sequence goes on from NC_057800.1 coordinate 8,953,032, forward strand.
GCATCCAGAGAAAAATAGCAACTTCCAAATATGCCATCATTGACACCCACATAGAAAGAGCTACCTGGGTTTGATGTTCTGACTTCTTGTGCATAATCCCACATGCTGCTGTACTGCTCTAATTCATCTCCTTCAAGGACCTTCTTGACTAGCCTCTTAGCCCTTCTAAGTTTGCTCCTTGTAGCTGTCATGTTCCAGTCCTTCTGAACCACCCTTGCAAAATTCTTCATGTTCATGTTTTCATCTGCTCTGAAAGAATCAATGTATTTTCCAGCCATGAAGGGAGCAGTGAATGACTTCACAGACCATTTCTTTATGCAAGTATGCTTTGGATTGTATTTCTTGACCATCAAGCATTCTGTTCTGCAATCAAATGATGCAAACAAAGACCAAGGGCAACCTTCTTCACAAATGGCTTGCAGTCTTTTCCTATCATTTCTGGGGCACTTAATGTCAACCCTTTCCCTACAGCTGTACTCTTTGATAGCTTTCCTCAGTAACTCAACACTTGCAAATGTCTGTCCCACTTGGAACTCTGGTTTAGACAGGTCTTCTTCTCTGAAACTTTTGAAATTGAGCTTAACATTATCTTCATCAGAAGAAGGCAAACACAGGTCCACATCTTCAACAGGATCATCAGGTTGTTCTTGGACTGCTAAACCTTTACCTTTATCACAATCAACATTTCTGTCAAACAAGTCATCATCATCTTGCAGATCAATATCTGAATCAACAAGTTGTGGATTGAAATCTTCATCAGAATCATGAATTGCTGAAGATCTAATTGCACCAATTCCATCTTCTGCATCCATGTTTAAAACCCTACAGGTTTTCCTTCTGCCCCTGAACTCAAATTGAAATGTATGAACATATTCTCCTGGCTGAGGAGGACCTGGCATGTACTCCTCTTCTTCTGATTCTTCCTCACTTTCTGCATCATACAACTGATCTTGCTCAGCCTGCTCCTCTTGCACTTGATCAGCATTTTCCTCTTGCACTTGGTCAGAATGATCATCTTGCACTGGCACTTGCTCCTTCTTAGGTCTCGGGCCACTGAATTTGACTAGAGGAGGATCTTCATCATCAGAATGAACTTGAACATGGGAAATATATGACCTCATACTGTCATCATGATCAAGAAATATCTGCTGGAAATGGTTCCCATTAAGAACACAATCCTTCATGTTCTCTGTCATTGTGTTGTCCCCTAACTTAATTTCTCTTAAGCCATTCTTATAGACTGTCAGTCCAGGAACACACCAGTAAGCCCTTATCCTGCCCTCAAACTCATACCCAATTTCCTCCACCAGACTAGCAACAACTGTAGGTGTCCAATTATCTATATCACAGTAGTCATACCAAATAGAGTGGCCCATGTGATAACCCCTATGCTTGCCTGCACATAGGAAATAGCCACCATGTATGACCTCAACAGAGAAATGGTTGCTTAAGGGGCCTGCAAAACAAATGAAATGACAAAATCTTCAGACAAACAGTAATAACAAAGATGACAGAGAATGCAACTGCACAATGCAACAACAGACAGTAATAACATAGATGAAGAGACAATGCAACTGCACAATGACACAACCATGCTATTTGAGATCATCTGATCTAGGAAATTGACACAATGTAACTGCACTAGTCTAACACAACTGTCAATGTTCAGATACAGGTTCAGATTTAGAAATAGATAACTGAAAGTTCAGACATTTCCAGAACAAAATGATGGCATTCATGGCATATCAAGTAAACAAATTGGTGATCTTTCACGTCCAAAAGCCTGTTCCTTTGCTGGATCTGGCAAACAAACAGTCATCTCATTAACAAAACAACATATGGTCGATGCATGTAACCTAATTTAAGCTAACATTGACGGCCAAAAAAACAGGGCATCCACTTTGCCTAACAATTCGAGCAATCAAAACCTTTATTACCTCTGTAGAACCATATTTCATCTACAACTAACCTATCGAAAGGCCTCATGAAACCCTAATTTGCATCTGCCACTAACTTCACCATCCACGGCTAAAACCCTACACCCCTAAACCCGTGACAGAAAAAGATGGCCAAGAACCCTAAACCCTACCCCGTATGCGCAATTGAGTAGGGCGCGCACTCTTTCCCCCAGCTAAAATGGACAGATCGGGCAGAGAAGGTGCTGACGACGGCGACGTACCGTACAGCGGAGGCTCGGCATGATCCTCACGATGGGAGGGAGTGAGAGGAACGTCACGCAGGCCCCGACCAAACGGAGCAGGCGGCGGCGGCTCAGCGTCCGATGACGAGCTCATGGCGGGCGCCGCCACAAACCGCCACGCCCGGCGAGAGGAGGCGAGCACCTCGGCAGCGACGACGAACAGGGGAGGGGAGCGGAGCGGAGCGGCTCGGTCTGGTCGGGTCGGACCAGGTGGATGGATCGGTCCGACCAGGTGGTGGCTCATGTTTTATTGCCAAACGTTTTTGCAAGAAACCCCCTCGCATTCCCCCCAATCACCCCGCCCAGGGCATCTTCTGCTGAGCTGGCGGTCAAAGCCCGCGTGGACTAGCCAGTCAACAGCCAAGTCAGCGCATACATAGAGGAAATGGTATTTTGGACCGTAGACGACCACCTGAGACAAGTTGTAGGACTGTATTTCGGGTATTTGCAAGTGCGAGGAGAAATGCGGCCAACGCGACAAGTATGGGGACCTACAGTGAATTTTCCTCTATGATAGATGCCCATGTTGTCGGTGTCGTCAACTTTTCATAGACTTTCGAGTAAAAAGAATGTGAACTGACACCTTGTGAACGTCGACATGGGTGGAGCCTCTAGGTGACGCCGTCCATTTGGGAGGGCACAGATCTACTAGGCTAAATTGTTATCATGAGCTTACGGACTCAAATTTTCAGGCTCGCAATCTAGCAGAGTATGCCTTAAACTTAAGAGGTTATTGTCATGTTTGGTTGGGCCAACCTGATGATCTTCTGTTCCTTCCTATAAACAGTGTGATGATGTAATAAAGCTTTGCGAGATTGTCTAAAAATGATATACAAGAGTAAATCATTATTATGATCATGGACTGCAAGCTCAAAGATTATGGTGTCACATTTTGTGAGGACGACACCAAATATGAGGGAGGGGGACAACGAAGTTTGGGATTTAGTTCCCTTAATGTGAATATTTCAGTTCAATAAGGACTAAGATGCAAGTGTAAGTCCAAGTTCTAGTGAGATTTGTTTAAATAACCCTTGTGAATCCCATCGAAACGATAGTTGTCGTTGTACAAAAAGAGGGGTACACTTTTTGTACCCCTATAACTGTGCACGGGCAGTCTGAGCCACGGGCACCACCACACCAAGCAAGGCAAGGGAGGTGAGCCAGGGTAAGACCGAAGCTCAAGAGAACTAGAACGACGCCAAGGCTAAGACCAGGAAGAGCAAAGGGGACGAAGCGGACTCCCCCGGCAAGATCCTTGCCGGGAGACAGTTCTAGCAGCCCCGGCAAGACCCTTGCCGCGGCGACTCGTCCCGCGCCTACGGAGCAATTCACCCTTGAGTCCACTTCCCCCAAAGGGCAAGGATTCGGGAGACATCCCCGGGGCAGCATGCAGATCTTTGTGAAGACATTCAAGATCAGATACGCACTAAGGAGACGACAACCCTTGGCGGGGTCCCAGTCGAGGAAGATCACAAGGCCCCCGGCAAGCGCCTTGCCGGGGATGACAGCCGGCGCCTCGGCAAGACCCTTGCCGGGGCCCCGGCAAGGCCCTTACCGAGTACACCCGCAGGGCCACCATCAGGCCCACGCCAACTAAACCTCCATCACCGCATGCATGCAGCTGCCGACGCAACCAGCTGGGCAGGCACCCGCGTGGCGGCATGCAGATCTTCGTGAAGACCCACCACTGCGCCACCTCAGCTGCCTGCCTGTTGGAAATATGCCCTAGAGGCAATAATAAATTGGTTATTATTATATTTCCTTGTTCATGATAATTGTTTATTATCCATGCTAGAATTGTATTGATAGGAAACTCAGATACATGTGTGGATACATAGACAACACCATGTCCCTAGTAAGCCTCTAGTTGACTAGCTCATTGATCAATAGATGGTTACGGTTTCCTGACTATGGACATTGGATGTCGTTGATAACGGGATCACATCATTAGGCGAATGATGTGATGGACAAGACCCAATCCTAAGCCTAGCACAAGATCGTATAGTTCGTATGCTAAAGCTTTTCTAATGTCAAGTATCATTTCCTTAGACCATGAGATTGTGCAACTCCCGGATACTGTAGGAGTGCTTTGGGTGTGCCAAACGTCACAACGTAACTGGGTGGCTATAAAGGTACACTACAGGTATCTCCGAAAGTGTCTGTTGGGTTGGCACGAATCGAGACTGGGATTTGTCACTCTGTGTGACGGAGAGGTATCTCTGGGCCCACTCGGTAGGACATCATCATAATGTGCACAATGTGATCAAGGAGTTGATCACGGGATGATGTGTTACGGAACGAGTAAAGAGACTTGCCGGTAACGAGATTGAACGAGGTATCAGGATACCGACGATCGAATCTCGGGCAAGTATCGTACCGATAGACAAAGGGAATTGTATACGGGATTGATTGAATCCGCGACATCGTGGTTCATCCGATGAGATCATCGTGGAACATGTGGGAGCCAACATGGGTATCCAGATCCCGCTGTTGGTTATTGACCGGAGAGTTATCTCGGTCATGTCTGCATGGTTCCCGAACCCGTAGGGTCTACACACTTAAGGTTCGATGACGCTAGGGTTATAGGGAATAGATATACGTGGTTACCGAATGTTGTTCGGAGTCCCGGATGAGATCCCGGACGTCACGAGGAGTTCCGGAATGGTCCGGAGGTAAAGATTTATATATGGGAAATCCTGTTTTGGTCACCGGAAAAGTTTCGGGTTTAACCGGTAATGTACCGGGACCACCAGAAGGGTCCCGGTGGTCCACCAAGTGGGGCCACCAGCCCCGGAGGGCTGCATGGGCCAAGTATGGGAGGGGACCAGCCCCTGGTGGGCTGGTGCGCCCCCCCCCCACCAAGGCCCAAGGCGCAAGGGAGAGTGGAAGGGGGCAAACCCTAGGCTCAGATGGGCCTAAGGCCCACCTAGTGGTGCGCCCCCCTCTCTCCCCCCTTGGCCGCCCCCCTAGATGGGATCTAGGGCTGGCCGCCACCCCTAGGGGTGGAAACCTAGGTGGGGGCGCAACCCCTCCCCTTCCCCTATATATACTTGAGGTTTTGGGCTGCCATACACACGATTCTATCTCCTTCTTGGCGCAGCCCTACCCCTCTCCCTCCTCGTCTCTTGCGGTGCTTGGCGAAGCCCTGCTAGAGTACCACGCTCCTCCACCACCACCACGCCGTCGTGCTGCTGCTGGATGGAGTCTTCCCCAACCTCTCCTTCTCCCCTTGCTGGATCAAGGCGTAGGAGACGTCACCGGGCTGTACGTGTGTTGAACACGGAGGTGCCGTCCGTTCGGCACTAGGATCATCGGTGATTTGGATCACGACGAGTACGACTCCATCAACCCCGTTCACTTGAACGCTTCCGCTTAGCGATCTACAAGGGTATCTAGATGCACTCTCCTTCCCCTCGTTGCTAGATTGCTCCATAGATTGATCTTGGTGATGCGTAGAAAATTTTGAATTTCCGCTACGTTCCCCAATAGTGGTATCAGAGCTAGGTCTATGCGTAGTTACTATGCACGAGTAGAACACAAAGTAGTTGTGGGCGTTGATATTGTCAATTATCTTGCCGTTACTAGTCTTATCTTGATTCGGCGGCATCGTGGGATGAAGCGGCCCGGACCAACCTTACACGTACGCTTACGTGAGACCGGTTCCACCGACTGACATGCACTAGTTGCATAAGGTGGCTGGCGGGTGTCTGTCTCTCCCACTTTAGTCGGATCGGATTCGATGAACAGGGTCCTTATGAAGGGTAAATAGAAATTGGCAATTCACGTTGTGGTTTTGGCGTAGGTAAGAAACGTTCTTGCTAGAAACCTATAGCAGCCACGTAAAAACTTGCAACAACAATTAGAGGACGTCTAACTTGTTTTTGCAGCAAGTGTTTTGTGATGTGATATGGCCAAAGGATGTGATGAATGATATATATGTGATGTATGAGATCATGTTCTTGTAATAGGAATCACGACTTGCATGCCGATGAGTATGACAACCGGCAGGAGCCATAGGAGTTGTCTTTATTTTTTGTATGACCTGCGTGTCATTGAGAAACGCCATGTAAATTACTTTACTTTATTGCTAAACGTGTTAGCCATAGTAGTAGAAGTAATAGTTGGCGAGCAACTTCATGGAGACATGGTGATGGAGATCATGATGATGGAGATCATGGTGTCATGCCGGTGACAAGATGATCATGGAGCCCCAAGATGGAGATCAAAGGAGCTATATGATATTGGCCATATCATGTCACTATTATTTGATTGCATGTGATGTTTATCATGTTTTTACATCTTGTTTACTTAGAACGACGGTAGTAAATAAGATGATCCCTCATAATAATTTCAAGAAAGTGTTCCCCCTAACTGTGCACCGTTGCGACAGTTCGTTGTTTCGAAGCACCACGTGATGATCGGGTGTGATAGATTCCAACGTTCACATACAACGGGTGTAAGACAGATTTACACATGCAAACACTTAGGTTGACTTGACGAGCCTAGCATGTACAGACATGGCCTCGGAACACAGAAGACCGAAAGGTCGAACATGAGTCGTATAGAAGATACGATCAACATGAAGATGTTCACCGATGTTGACTAGTCCATCTCACGTGATGATCGGACACGGCCTAGTTGACTCGGATCATGTAATCACTTAGATGACTAGAGGGATGTCTATCTGAGTGGGAGTTCATAAGATGAACTTAATTATCCTGAACATAGTCAAAAGGTCTTCGCAAATTATGTCGTAGCTCGCTCTTCAGTTCTACTGTTTAGATACGTTCCTAGAGAAAATTTAGTTGAAAGTTGATAGTAGCAATTATGCGGACTAGGTCCGTAAACTGAGGATTGTCCTCATTGCTTCATAGAAGGCTTATGTCCTTAATGCACCGCTCAGTGTGCTGAACCTCGAACGTCGTCTGTGGATGTTGCGAACATCTGACATACACATTTTTATAACTACGTGATAGTTCAGTTAAACGGTTTAGAGTTGAGGCACCGAAGACGTTTTGAAACGATGCGAAACATATGAGATGTTTCGAGGGATGAAATTGGGATTTCAGGCTCGTGCCCACGTCAAGAGGTATAAGACCTCCCACAATTTTCTTAGCCTGCAAACTAAGGGAGAAAAGCTTAATTGTTGAGCTTGTGCTCAGATTATCTGAGTACAACAATCATTTGAATCAAGTGGGAGTTGATCTTCCAGATGAGATAGTGATGTTTCTCCGAACGCATTACCACCAAGCTGCTAGAGCTTCGTGATGAACTATAATATATCAGGGACATATATGACGATCCTTGAGATATTCGCGATGTTTGACACCACAAAAGTAGAAATCAAGAAGGAGCATCAATTGTTGATGGTTGGTGAAACCACTAGTTTCAAGAAGGGCAAGGGCAAGAAGGGATACTTCATGAAACGGCAAATCAGCTGCTGCTCTAGTGAAGAAACCCAAGGTTGAACCCAAACCCGAGACTAAGTGCTTCTGTAATAAGGGGAACAGCCCCTGGAGCAAAATTACCCTAGATACTTGGTAGATGAGAAGGCTAGCAAGGTCGATAGAAGTATATTGGATATACATTGTGTTAATGTGTACTTTACTAGTACTCCTAGTAGCACCATGGTATTAGATACCGGTTCGGTTGCTAAGTGTTAGTAAACTCGAAATAAAAGGCCGCGGAGTAAACGGAGACTAGCTAAAGGTGAGCTGGCGATATGTGTTGGAAGTTTTTCCCAAGCTTGATGTGATCATGCATCGCACGCTCCCTCTACCATCAAGATTGGTGTTTGCATTGAGCATAGACATGATTGGATTATGTCTATCGCAATATGGTTATTCATTTAAGGAGAATAATGGTTACTCTGTTTATTTGAATAATACCTTCAATGGTCTTGCACCTAAAACGAATGGTTTATTGAATCTCGATCGTAGTGATACACATGTTCATGCCAAAAGATATAAGATAGTAATGATAGTACCACCTACTTGTGGCACTGCCACGTAAGTCATATCGGTATAAAACGCATGAAGAAGCTCCATGTTGATGGATCTTTGGGCTCACTCGTTTTGAAAAGTTTGAGACATGCGAACCATGTCTATTGGTGTATATGCATGAAGAAACTCCATGCAAATGGGCCGTTTGGACTCACTTGATTTTGAATCACTTGAGACATGCAAATCATACCACATGGGCAAGATGACTGAAAGCCTCGTTTTCAGTAAAATGGAACTAGAAAGCAACTTGTTGGAAGTAATACATTTTGATGTGTGCAGTCCAATGAGTGCTGAGGCGTGTAGTGGATATCGTTATGTTCTTACTTCGCAGATGATTTGAGTAGATGTTGAGTATATTTACTTGATGAATCACGAGTCTGAATTATTGAAAGGTTCAAGTAATTTCAGGGTGAAGGTGAGAGATCGTCGTGACAAGAGGATAAAATATCTATGATATGATCATAGAGATGAATATCTGAATTACGAGTTTGGCACAGAATTAAGACATTGTGGAAATTGTTTCACAACTAATACAGCCTAAAACACCATAGTATGATGGTGTGTCCGAACATCATAACTACACCCTATTGGATATGATGCATACCATGATGTCTCTTATCGAATTACCACGATAGTTTATGGGTTAGGCATTAGAGACAACCACATTCACTTTAAATAGGGCACCACGTAATTCCGATGAGATGACACCGTATGAACTATGGTTTAGAGAAACCTAAGCTGTCATTTCCTAAAAGTTTGGGGCTGCAACGCTTATGTGAAAAAGTTTCAGGCTGATAAGCTCGAACCCAAAGCGGATAAATGCATCTTCATAGGACACCCAAAACAGTTGGGTATACCTCCTGTCTCGGATCCGAAAGCAATAAGGGATTGTTTCTAGAATCGGGTCCTTTCTCGAGGAAAAGTTTCTCTTGAAAGAATTGAGTGGGAGGATGGTGGAGACTTGATGAGGTTATTGAACCGTCTCTTCAACTAGTGTGTGGCAGGGCACAGGGAGTTGTTCCTGCGGCACCTACACCAATTGAAGTGGAAGCTTATGATAGTGATCATGAAACTTCAGATCAAGTTACTACCAAACCTCATGGGATGACAAGGATGCGTACTACTTCAGAATGGTACGTAATCATGTCTTGGAAGTCATGTTGCTAGACAAAAATGAACCTACGAGCTTGGAGAAGCGATGGTGGGCCTGAAGGAAATATGCCCTAGAGGCAATAATAAAGTTATTATTTATTTCCTTATATCATGATAAATGTTTATTATTCATGCTAGAATTGTATTAACCGGAAACATAATACATGTGTGAATACATAGACAAACAGAGTGTCACTAGTATGCCTCTACTTGACTAGCTCGTTAATCAAAGATGGTTATGTTTCCTAACCATGGACAAAGAGTTGTTATTTGATTAACGGGATCACATCATTAGGTGAATGATCTGATTGACATGACCCATTCCATTAGCTTAGCACCCGATCGTTTAGTATGTTGCTATTGCTTTATTCATGACTTATACATGTTCCTATGACTATGAGATTATGCAACTCCCGTTTGCCGGAGGAACACTTTGTGTGCTACCAAACGTCACAACGTAACTGGGTGATTATAAAGGAGCTCTACAGGTGTCTCCAAAGGTATATGTTGGGTTGGCGTATTTCGAGATTAGGATTTGTCACTCCGATTGTCGGAGAGGTATCTCTGGGCCCTCTCGGTAATGCACATCACTTAAGCCTTGCAAGCATTGCAGCTAATGAGTTAGTTGCGAGATGATGTATTATGGAACGAGTAAAGAGACTTGCCGGTAACGATATTGAACTAGGTATTAAGATACCGACGATCGAATCTCGGGCAAGTAACATACCGATGACAAAGGGAACAACGTATGTTGTTATGCGGTCTGACCGATAAAGATCTTCGTAGAATATGTAGGAGCCAATATGGGCATCCAGGTCCCGCTATTGGTTATTTACCGGAGACGTGTCTCGGTCATGTCTACATTGTTCTCGAACCGTAGGGTCCGCACGCTTAAAGTTACGATGATAGTTATTATGAGTTTATGCATTTTGATGTACCGAAGATAGTTCGGAGTCCCGGATGTGATCACGGACATGACGAGGAGTCTTGAAATGGTCGAGACATAAAGATTGATATATTGGAAGCCTGTGTTTGGATATCGGAAGTGTTCCGGGTGAAATCGGGATTTTACCGGAGTACCGGGAAGTTACCGAAACCCCCCCGGGAGCTATATGGGCCTTAGTGGGCTTTAGTGGAAAAGAGAAGGGGCAGCCCAAGATGGGCCGCGCGCCTCCCCCCTCCCCTAGTCCTATTAGGACAAGGAGAGGTGGCCGGCCCCCCTCTCTCTTTTCCCCCTCAGCGAATCCTATTCCAACTAGGATTGGGGGGGGGGGGGGAATCCTACTCCCAGAGGGAGTAGGACTCCTCCTGGCGCGCCTCCCCTTGGCCGGCCGCACTCCCCCCCTTGATCCTTTATATACGGAGGCAGGGGAACCCCAGAGACACACAATTGATCCTCGTGATCGTTCCTTAGCCGTGTGCGGTGCCCCGTTCCACCATATTCCACCTCGGTCATATCGTTGTAGTGCTTAGGCGAAGCCCTGCGTCGGTAGAACATCATCATCGTCACCACGCCGTTGTGCTGGCGGAACTCATCCCCGAAGCTTTGCTGGATCGGAGCCCGGGGAGCGTCATCGAGTTGTACGTGTGCTAAGAACTCGAAGGTGCCGGAGTAACGGTGCTTGGATCGGTCGGATCGGGAAGAAGACGTACGACTACTTCCTCTACGTTGTGTCAACGCTTCCGTTGCGATCTACAAGGGTACGTAGATCATACTCTCCCCTCTCGTTGCTATGCATCACCATGATCTTGCGTGTGCGTAGGAAAATTTTGAAATTACTACGTTCCCCAACAGTGGCATCCGAGCCTTGGTTTTATTGTTTGATGTTATATGCACGAGTAGAACACAAGTGAGTTGTGGGCGATATAAGTCATACTGCCTACCAGCATGTCATACTTTGGTTCGGCGGTATTGTTGGACGAGACAACCCGGACCGACATTACGCGTACGCTTACGCGAGACCGGTTCTCCCGACGTGCTTTGCACATAGGTGGCTTGCGGGCGACAGTCTCTCCAACTTTAGTTGAACCGAGTGTGGCTACGCCCGGTCCTTGCGAAGGTTAAAACAGAGTCAAATTGACAAACTATCGTTGTGGTTTGATGCGTAGGTGAGATTGGTTCTTACTTAAGCCCGTAGCAGCCACGTAAAACTTGCAACAACAAAGTAGAGGACGTCTAACTTGTTTTTGCAGGGCATGTTGTGATGTGATATGGTCAAGGCATGATGCTAAATTTTATTGTATGAGATGATCATGTTTTGTAACCGAGTTATCGGCAACTGGCAGGAGCCATATGGTTGTCGCTTTATTGTATGCAATGCAATCGCGCTGTAATGCTTTACTTTATCACTAAGCGGTAGCGATAGTCGTGGAAGCATAAGATTGGCGAGACGACAACGATGCTACGATGGAGATCAAGGTGTCGCGCCGGTGACGATGGTGATCACGACGGTGCTTCGGAGATGGAGATCACAAGCACAAGATGATGATGGCCATATCATATCACTTATATTGATTGCATGTGATGTTTATCTTTTATTCATCTTATCTTGCTTTGATTGACGGTAGCATTATAAGATGATCTCTCACTAAATTATCAAGAAGTGTTCTCCCTGAGTATGCACCATTGCGAAAGTTCTTCGTGCTGAGACACCACGTGATGATCGGGTGTGATAGGCTCTACGTTCAAATATAACGGGTGCAAAACAGTTGCACACGCGGAATACTCAGGTTATACTTGACGAGCCAAGCATATACAGATATGGCCTCGGAACACGGAGACCGAAAGGTCGAGCGTGAATCATATAGTAGATATGATCAACATAGTGATGTTCACCAATGAAACTACTCCATCTCACGTGATGATCGGACATGGTTTAGTTGATTTGGATCACGTGATTACTTAGAGAATTAGAGGGATGTCTATCTAAGTGGGAGTTCTTAAGTAATATGATTAAATTGAACTTAAATTTATCATGAACTTAGTCCTGGTAGTATTTTGCAAATCATGTTGTAGATCAATAGCTCGCGTTGTTGCTTCCCTGTGTTTATTTTGATATGTTCCTAGAGAAAATTGTGTTGAAAGATGTTAGTAGCAAAGATGCGGATTGGATCCATGATCTGAGGTTTATCCTCATTGCTGCACAGAAGAATTATGTCCTTGATGCACCGCTAGGTGACAGACCTATTGCAGGAGCAGATGTAGACATTATGAACGTTTGGCTAGCGCAATATGATGACTACTTGATAGTTTAGTGCACCATGCTTAATGGCTTAGAATCGGGACTTCAAAGACGTTTTGAACGTCATGGACCATATGAGATGTTCCAGGAGTTGAAGTTAATATTTCAAGCAAATACCCGAGTTGAGAGATATGAAGTCTCCAACAAGTTCTATAGCTAAAAGATGGAGGAGAATCGCTCAACTAGTGAGCATGTGCTCAGATTGTCTGGGTACTACAATCGCTTGAATCAAGTGGGAGTTAATCTTCCAGATAAGATAGTGATTGACAGAATTCTCTAGTCACCATCACCAAGTTAGTAGAACTTCGTGATGAACTATAATATGCAAGGGATAACGGAAACAACTCCCAAGCTCTTCGTGATGCTGAAATCAACGAAAGTAGAAATCAAGAAAAACATCAAGTGTTGATGGTTGACAAGACCACTAGTTTCAAGAAAAGGGCAAAGGGAAGAAGGGGAACTTCAAGAAGAACGGCAAGCAAGTTGCTGCTCAAGTGAAGAAGCCCAAGTCTGATCCTAAGCCTGAGACTAAGTGCTTCTACTGCAAAGGGACTGGTCACTGGAAGCAAAACTACCCCAAGTGATTGGCGGATAAGAAGGATGGCAAAGTGAACATAAGTATATTTGATATACATGTTATTGATGTGTACTTTACTAGTGTTTATAGCAACCCCTCAGTAATAGATACTAGTTCAGTTGCTAAGATTAGTAACTCGAAACGGGAGTTGCAGAATAAACAGAGACTAGTTAAGGGTGAAGTGACGATGTGTGTTGGAAGTGGTTCCAAGATTGATATGATCATCATTGCACACTCCCTATACTTTCGGGATTAGTGTTGAACCTGAATAAGTGTTATTTAGTGTTTGCGTTAAGCATGAATATGATTTGATCATGTTTATTGTAATACGGCTATTCATTTAAGTAAGAGAATAAATTGTTGTTCTGTTTACATGAATAAAACCTTATATGGTTACACACCCAATGAAAATAGTTCGTTGGATCTCGATCATAGTAATACACATAATCATAACATTGAAACCAAAAGATGCAAAGTTAATAATGATAGTGCAACTTATTTGTGGCACTGCTGTTTAGGTCATATTGGTGTAAAGCGCATGAAGAAACTCCATGCTGATGGGTTTTTGGAATCACTTGATTATGAATCAGTTGATGCTTGCGAACCATGCCTCATGGGCAAGATGATTAAGACTCCGTTCTTCAGGAACAATGGAGCGAGCAACAAATTTGTTGGAAATCATACATACTGATGTATGTGGTCCGATGAATACTGAGACTCGCGACAGGTATCATTATTTTCTGATCTTCACAGATGATTTGAGCAGATATGAGTATATCTACTTGATGAAACATAAGTCTGAAACATTTGAAAAGTTCAAAGAATTTCAGAGTGAAGTGGAAAATCATCGTAACAAGAAAATAAAGTTCCTACGATCTGATCGTGGAGAAAAGTATTTGAGTTATGAGTTTGGTCTTCAGTTAAAACAATGTGAAATAGTTTCACTACTCATGCCACCTGGAACACCACAGCATAATGGTGTGTCCGAACGTCATAACCGTACTTTATTAGATATGGTGCGACCTATGATGTCTCTTACCGATCTACCACTATCGTTTTGGGGTTATGCATTAAAGACAGCTGCATTCACGTTTAAAAGGGCACCATCTAAGTCCGTTGAGACGACACAATCTGAACTGTGGTTTGGCAAGAAACCAAAGTTGTCGTTTCTTAAAGTTTGGGATTGTGATGCTTATATGAAAAAGTTTCATCCTGATAAGCTCAAACCCAAATCGGAGAAATATGTCTTCATAGGATATCCAAAGGAAACTATTGGATACACCTTCCATCACAGATCCGAAGGCAAGACTTTTGTTGCTAAATTCGGAAACTTTCTGGAGAAGGAGTTTTTCTCGAAAGAAGTGAGTGGGAGGAAAGTAGAACTTGACGAGGTAACTGTACCTACTCCCTTATTTGAAAATAGTACATCGCAGAAAACTGTTTCTGCGACACCTACACCAATAAGTGAGGAAGCTAATGATGATGATCATGAAACTTTAGATCAAGTTACTACCAAATCTCGTAGGTAAACCAGAGTAAGACCGCACCAGAGTGGTACGGTAATCCTGTTCTGAAAGTCATGTTACTAGACCATGACGAACTTGCGAACTATGAGGAAGCGATGATGAGCCCAGATTCCGCGAAATGGTTTGAGGCCATGAAATCTGAGATATGATCCATGTATGAGAACAAAGTATGGACTTTGGTTGACTTGCCCACTGATCGGCAAGCAATTGAAAATAAATGGATCTTCAAGAGGAAGACGGACGCTGATAGTAGTGTTACTATCTACAAAGCTAGAATTGTCGCAAAAGGTTTTCGACAAGTTCAAGGTGTTGACTACGATGAGATTTTCTCACTCGTATCTATGCTTAAGTCTGTCCGAATCATGTTAGCAATTGCCGCATTTTATGAAATCTGGCAAATGGATAAACAAAACTGCATTCCTTAATAGATTTATTAAAGAAGAGTTGTATATGATACAACCAGAAGGTTTTGTCAATCCTAAAGGTGCTAACAAAATATGCAAGCTCCAGCGATCCATCTATGGACTGGTGCAAGCATCTCGGAGTTGGAATATACGCTTTGATAAGTTGATCAAAGAATATAGTTTTATACAAACTTGCGATGAAGCCTGTATTTACAAGAAAGTGAGTGGGAGCACTATAACATTTCTGATAAGTATATATGTATGACATATTGTTAATCGGAAATAATGTAGAATTATTCTGCAAAGCATAAAGGAGTGTTTGAAAGGAATTTTCCAAAGAAAGACCTCGGTGAAGTTGCTTACATATTGAGCATCAAGATCTATAGAGATAGATCAAGACGCTTGATAAGTTTTTCAATGAGTACATACCTTGATAGGATTTTGAAGTAGTTCAAAATGGTACAGTCAAAGAAAGAGTTCTTGCCTATGTTGCAAGGTGTGAAATTGAGTAAGACTCAAAGCCCGACCATGGCAGAAGATAGAAATAGAATGAAAGTCATTCCCTATGCCTCAGCCATAGGTTCTATAAAGTATGCCATGCTGTGTACCAGATCTATTGTATACCCTACACTGTGTTAAGCAAGGGAGTACAATAGTGATCTAAGAGTAGATCACTGGACAGCGGTCAAAATTATCCTTAGTGGAATAAGGAAATATTTCTCAATTATGGAGGTGACAAAAAGGTTCGTCGTAAAAATTACGTTGATGCAACTTTTGACACAGATCTGGATGACTCTAAGTCTCGATCTAGATACATATTGAAAGAGGGAGCAATAAGCTAGAGTAGCTCGGTGCAGAGCATTGTTGACATAGAAATTCGCAAAATAGTTAGGGATCTGAATGTGACAGACCCATTGACTAAAATTATCTCACAAGCAAAACATGATCACACCTTAGTACTCTTTGGGTGTTACTCACATAGCGATGTGAACTAGATTACTGACTCTAGTAAACCCTTTGGGTGTTGATCACATATCGATGTGAACTATGGGTGTTAATCACATGGTGATGTGAACTATTGCTGTTAAATCACATGGCGATGTGAACTAGATTATTGACTCTAGTGCAAGTGGGAGACTGAAGGAAATATGCCCTAGAGGCAATAATAAAGTTATTATTTATTTCCTTATATCATGATAAATGTTTATTATTCATGCTAGAATTGTATTAACCGGAAACATAATACATGTGTGAATACATAGACAAACAGAGTGTCACTAGTATGCCTCTACTTGACTAGCTCGTTAATCAAAGATGGTTATGTTTCCTAACCATGGACAAAGAGTTGTTATTTGATTAACGGGATCACATCATTAGGTGAATGATCTGATTGACATGACCCATTCCATTAGCTTAGCACCCGATCATTTAGTATGTTGCTATTGCTTTATTCATGACTTATACATGTTCCTATGACTATGAGATTATGCAACTCCCGTTTGCCGAGGAACACTTTGTGTGCTACCAAACGTCACAACGTAACTGGGTGATTATAAAGGAGCTCTACAGGTGTCTCCAAAGGTACATGTTGGGTTGGCATATTTCGAGATTAGGATTTGTCACTCCGATTGTCGGAGAGGTATCTCTGGGCCCTCTCGGTAATGCACATCACTTAAGCCTTGCAAGCATTGCAGCTAATGAGTTAGTTGCGAGATGATGTATTACGGAACGAGTAAAGAGACTTGCCGGTAACGAGATTGAACTAGGTATTAAGATACCGATGATCGAATCTCGGGCAAGTAACATACCGATGACAAAGGGAACAACGTATGTTGTTATGCGGTCTGGCCGATAAAGATCTTCGTAGAATATGTAGGAGCCAATATGGGCATCCAGGTCCCGCTATTGGTTATTGACCGGAGACGTGTCTCGGTCATGTCTACATTGTTCTCGAACCGTAGGGTCCGCACGCTTAAAGTTACGATGACAGTTATTATGAGTTTATGCATTTTGATGTACCGAAGATAGTTCGGAGTCCCGGATGTGATCACGGACATGACGAGGAGTCTCGAAATGGTCGAGACATAAAGATTGATATATTGGAAGCCTATGTTTGGATATCGGAAGTGTTCCGGGTGAAATCGGGATTTTACCGGAGTACCGGGAGGTTACCGGACCCCCCCCCCCCCCGGGAGCTATATGGGCCTTAGTGGGCTTTAGTGGAAAAGAGAAGGGGCAGCCCAAGATGGGCCGCGCGCCTCCCCCCTCCCCTAGTCCTATTAGGACAAGGAGAGGTGGCCGGCCCCCCTCTCTCTTTTCCCCCTCGGCGAATCCTATTCCAACTAGGATTGGGGGGGGGGATCCTACTCCCAGAGGGAGTAGGACTCCTCCTGGCGCGCCTCCCCTTGGCCGGCCACACCCCCCCCCCCTTGATCCTTTATATACGGAGGCAGGGGAACCCCAGAGACACACAATTGATCCTCGTGATCGTTCCTTAGCCGTGTGCGGTGCCCCCTGCCACCATATTCCACCACGGTCATATCGTTGTAGTGCTTAGGCGAAGCCCTGCATCGGTAGAACATCATCATCGTCACCACGCCATTGTGCTGATGGAACTCATCCCCGAAGCTTTGCTGGATCGGAGCCCGAGGAGCGTCATCGAGCTGTACGTGTGCTAAGAACTCGGAGGTGCCGGAGTAACGGTGCTTGGATCGGTCGGATCGGGAAGAAGACGTACGACTACTTCCTCTACGTTGTGTCAACGCTTCCGTCGCGATCTACAAGGGTACGTAGATCATACTCTCCCCTCTCGTTGCTATGCATCACCATGATCTTGCGTGTGCGTAGGAAAATTTTGAAATTACTACGTTCCCCAACAGGGCCTGGATTCCAAAATGGCTCGAGGCCATATAATCCGAGAGAGGATCCATATATGAAAACAAAGTGTAGACTTTGGAAGAACTACTTGATGGTCGTAAGGCTGTTAGGTACATATGGATTTTAAAAGGAAGACGGACAATGATGGTAAGTATCACCATTAAGAAAGCTTGACTTGTCGTTAAGATGTTTTCCGACAAGTTCAAGGAGTTGACTACGATGAGACTTTCTCACTCATAGCGATGCTAAGAGTCTGTTGGGATTATATTAGCGATTACTGCATTATTTATGAAATCTTGCAGATATGATGTCAAAACATTGTTTCCTCGACGATTTTCTTGAGGAAAGGTTGTATGTGATACAACCGGAAGGTTTTGTCAATCCTGAAAGATGCTAACAAGTATGCAATGCTCCAGCAATCCTTCTAAGGACTGGAGTAAGCATCTCGGAGTTGGAATGTATGCTTTGATGAGATGATCAAAGTTTTTGGGTGTATACAAAGTTTATGAGAAACTTGTATTTCCAAAGAAGTGAGTGGGAGCACTATAGAATTTCTGATGAGTATATGTTGTTGATCAGAAATGACGTAGAATTTCTGGAAAGCATATAGGGTTATTTGGAAAGTGTTTTTCAATGGAAAGCCTGGATTAAGCTACTTGAACATTGAGCATCAAGATCTATAAGGATAGATCAAAACTCTTAATGGTACTTTCAAATGAGCACATACCTTGACATGATCTTGAAGGTGTTCAAGATGGATCAGTCAAAGAAGGAGTTCTTGCCTGAGTTGTAAGGTATGAAGTTAAGACTTAAAGCTCGACCACGGAAGAAGAAAGAGGAAGGACGAAGGTCGTCCCCTATGCTTTTGTAGGCTCCATACGGTATGCCATGCTGAGTACCACACCTGATGTGTGCCTTGCCACATATTTGGCAAGAGGGTACAAAGGTGATCTAGGAGTAGATCACCAGATAGCGGTCTAAATTATCCTTAAAGGAATAAGGATATGTTTCTCGGTTATGGAGGTGATAAAGAGTTCGACGTAAAGAGTTACGTCGATGCAAGCTTAACACCTATCCGGATAGCTCTGAGTAGAGATACCGGATACGTATAATGGAGCAACAATTTAGAAAAGCTCCAAGTAGAACAGTTATTTGAAATGGCTCCAAATGTAGCGTAGTAGTTGCATCTACAAGATGACATAGAAATTTGCGAAGTACATACGGATCTAAATGCTGCAGACCCGTTGACTGAAACCTCTCTCACAAGCATAACATGATCAAACCCAGAACTCTTGGGTGTTAGTCACATGGGGATGTGACCTTGAGTGTTAATCACATATCGATGTGAACTGGATTACTGACTCTAGTGCAAGTGGGAGACTGTTGGAAATATGCCCTAGAGGCAATAATAAATTGGTTATTATTATATTTCCTTGTTCATGATAATTGTTTATTATCCATGCTAGAATTGTATTGATAGGAAACTCAGATACATGTGTGGATACATAGACAACACCATGTCCCTAGTAAGCCTCTAGTTGACTAGCTCGTTGATCAATAGATGGTTACGGTTTCCTGACTATGGACATTGGATGTCGTTGATAATGGGATCACATCATTAGGAGAATGATGTGATGGACAAGACCCAATCCTAAGCCTAGCACAAGATCGTATAGTTCGTATGCTAAAGCTTTTCTAATGTCAAGTATCATTTCCTTAGACCATGAGATTGTGCAACTCCCGGATACCGTAGGAGTGCTTTGGGTGTGCCAAACGTCACAATGTAACTGGGTGGCTATAAAGGTACACTACAGGTATCTCCGAAAGTGTCTGTTGGGTTGGCACGAATCGAGACTGGGATTTGTCACTCCGTGTGACGGAGAGGTATCTCTGGGCCCACTCGGTAGGACATCATCATAATGTGCACAATGTGATCAAGGAGTTGATCACGGGATGATGTGTTACGGAATGAGTAAAGAGACTTGCCGGTAACGAGATTGAACAAGGTATCGGGATACCGACGATCGAATCTCGGGCAAGTATCGTACCGATAGACAAAGGGAATTGTATACGGGATTGATTGAATCCGCGACATCGTAGTTCATCCGATGAGATCATCGTGTAACATGTGGGAGCCAACATGGGTATCCAGATCCCGCTGTTGGTTATTGACCGGAGAGTTATCTCGGTCATGTCTGCATGGTTCCCGAACCCGTAGGGTCTACACACTTAAGGTTCGATGATGCTAGGGTTATAGGGAATAGATATACATGGTTACCGAATGTTGTTCGGAGTCCTGGATGAGATCCCGGACGTCACGAGGAGTTCCGGAATGGTCCGGAGGTAAAGATTTGTATATGGGAAGTCCTGTTTTGGTCACCGGAAAAGTTTCTGGTTTTATCGGTAATGTACCGGGACCACCGGAAGGGTCCCGGTGGTCCACCAAGTGGGGCCACCAGCCCCGGAGGGCTGCATGGGCCAAGTATGGGAGGGGACCAGCCCCTGGTGGGCTGGTGCGCCCCCCCCCCCCCCCCACCAAGGCCCAAGGCGCAAGGGAGAGTGGAAGGGGCAAACCCTAGGCTCAGATGGGCCTAAGGCCCACCTAGTGGTGCGCCCCCCTCTCTCCCCTCTTGGCCACCCCCCTAGATGGGATCTAGGGCTGGCCGCCACCCCTAGGGGTGGAAACCTAGGTGGGGGCGCAGCCCCTCCCCTTCCCCTATATATACTTGAGGTTTTGGGCTGCCATACACACGATTCTATCTTCTTCTTGGCGCAGCCCTACCCCTCTCCCTCCTCGTCTCTTGCAGTGCTTGGCGAAGCCCTGCTGGAGTACCACGCTCCTCCACCACCACCACGCTGTCATGCTGCTGCTGGATGGAGTCTTCCCCAACCTCTCCTTCTTCCCTTGTTGGATCAAGGCGTAGGAGACGTCACCGGGCTGTACGTGTGTTGAACACGGAGGTGCCGTCTGTTCGGCACTAGGATCATCGGTGATTTGGATCACGACGAGTACGACTCCATCAACCCTGTTCACTTGAACGCTTCCGCTTAGCGATCTACAAGGGTATGTAGATGCACTCTCCTTCCCCTCGTTGCTAGATTGCTCCATAGATTGATCTTGGTGATGCGTAGAAAATTTTGAATTTCTGCTACGTTCCCCAACACTACCTACCTACATGGCATCACAGGCGTCGCTGGCCAGGGCGCGTGTCGACATAAGAAGGAGCGGCGACGGACGAGACAAATCTCTCCCCCGTCCCCGATAAAGCAAGGACACCTAAGCAAGACGCATTAAATGCGCTTGTCATGTAATGCGAGGGATAACCTCGCATCACTGTACCCTTTCCACCTCCTGTGTGCCACTGTGGCAACCCCTTTTTCTATAAAAGGAGGCCCGAGGCGATCAGGAGAAGGATTCGGTTTTTTGGAGCTCCTCACGCCCCATAGCTAGCTGAAGAACACAGATATAAATCCACCAAAGCAGGAGTATGGTTTTACGCATCCTCGTGGCCCGAACCTGGATAAACGAACCGTGTGCTATCTGCTTGATCCGCTCTTTTCACGACCCCGCGCCCCACTAACCATAGTAGGAATTCTTGTGATCCCATAAGTGTCGTTCCCACCGACAACAACAATGGCAAGCGCACAAAGAAATCACATGCTTGCGGCGACGGAGCTATTATGAAGCCAAGGAGGGCCACGACCCCCTCCCCCCCCCCAAACCTTGGACCAAAATATGAAGGGGGGAAAGTCAAGGGTTTAAAAAGATTTTCATCCACCACACACTGCCTCTCCCGGTATCTGTCACGCCTCCCTTCCCGCCATTTTCTTCCTATCAACACTGGCCTATATAAGAGGACCTCCATCCTATCCTTTCTACCCGTAAGTAATCCCAAAATCCACATTCACTCGCCGGCTATGACGCGCACAACCACTAGCTTCCCCTTCATCTCCATGACAGGAGCGCGACCCATGGCTCCAAGCCGCTCGCCTTCTTCTCGCTCTAGTGTTGGCCTGCCTGACACCACTAAGCGGTCCATCCCATTGGACACTGAGCTCGAAGCAACCATGCGCGAGGGCACGAGAGACGACAAAGGTGATCAAGAATGGTGTGTTCACCTGGCCAGAGCTCCTCAAGGGCGAGGCAGAGAGGCTGGGGATGCGCATCGAGTACCTGTGCCGCACCGTCGTCGGTGAGGAGCGCTAGTCGATCGGCTCGGACCATTGCGCAAGTCATGCGTGATGCAACCTGGACAAAAGAGGGGGAGGGGATTTCTATGTCAGCTTCCCATGGACGCCGGTACTCATTTCATTACAATATGTTTTTTTAAAGAGTAGAGTTGCGCCGGGCGTTCTTATTGCCCAGCTGACATCTCGATGAACATTGAAGCCGAGTTTTTGGACCCATGAAGCATGGTTTTTAAGTTCTTATATCAAATTGAACCCATCTTCTGGGGCACAATTAATTCTTCCTGTTTACCCTTGGGAATCCCATTGAACCGAACCAATGGAACTCCAACATCACCCGCCTGCAGCGATCGAGCTATTTAGAAGTATTGGAGGGCCACCCCCCCCCCCCCCCCAATTGATCCAAGTCTTTTTTGGAGGTCCTATTTGACGCATTTTGCGTCAAATAGGTTCGTCACGCACACGCACAGCTTTGACTGGGCTGGCGCATTGGTGAATTGGTGTTACTGTCTAGTTGAGTTGACGAGTGTAAGCGACAAACTAAAAACATGAATATTTAAGAATTAACTGCAACGCCAGATCCAAATACTTTCTGAAGAATTTTGAATATTTATTAGAAATTGTGAACAATTTGGTAAAGGGAAAATAATGTCTGAAAATTTCGGTTTTTTTTAATAACGCGACAAACTTCCGAACCAAGTTATTGTAGCTATAATTTTTTACAATTCTGAATCATTTTTACAAACACGAACATCTTTTGAAAAAACACGAAGATTTCTAGAAAAATATGAACAAATTTGAAACAAGGAACTTTTCTAGAAAAACAAACAAAATTGTTCGCTTTCTAAATAAATGAAATCATGGACAATTTTTCAAAAACTAATAATAAAATAAATGTACAAAAATTTGAAATTGTGAACATTTATATTTAATGCGAGCAAATTTTGAAAATGTGTGAACATTTTTCGAAACAACAGACAATTTAAGAATTTTGAAACATTTTTTGAACAAATGTGAAAGAGTTGAACTTTTTTATAAAAATTGGCCATTTTTTTAAAGTCCAAACATTTTACAAAACGCGAAAATATTTGTAATTCTGAACACTTTCTAAAAAAGCAGAAATTCCAAATTCTGAAATTATTTTGAATATTTGTGTTTTTGCTAATTGTGAGTTCACGAAAATAAATAAATAAAAATGAACATAGAAACGGCAAAAATGAAAAAGAGAAAATAAAATAAAAAAATCAAAAGGAAAAAATGTTCAGGGAAGAAGGTTCTCAAAACCGATAGTCTCGTTGTGGCATAGTGGGCTGGCCGACACTTTGACGCAGAGAACGTCAAACATGGTTTTCCTCTTTTTTTCCCAGGTTAATCGGATAGCCGAAACGGGCCAAACAATCCTACAAAGCGAAATGGGCCACGCTTGAAACTGAGGCCGCGTTCAAAAGAGGATTGCCCAATGAAAAATCAGAAGGAAAAAACCCCAGCGAAAAAAAATATCAGAGCCAGGTTTCGATCCTGGGACCTGTGGGTTATGGGCCCACCACGCTTCCGCTGCGCCACTCTGATTATTGTTATTCAATTGACGATGTCTTGCTACTTACCAGGATCAGCGTACTGCCTGCATGCAGCCGCTCAGCTAGGTAGATGAACATGAAGCAGTCAAGTAATGCCTAAAAATATGAGAATTTTGGTGAAGGCCAGGAAAGTGAAAAGATGGACATGTGCAATAGGCATTTTAAATCTCAGGCCTCTAGTTCAAACCTATTTAAATTAAATTCAGATAAGTTTGAATTCAAACACTTCCAATTCGGGTGAAACCTCTTTTTGTGGGGCTACCGCCAGTAGATATCAATCCATGCCTCCTATGTACTCCCTCTGCTATAATATAGTGTGCATTGGTTTCCACAAAAGTAAAACTACACAAACTCTGACCAAGGTTTAGAGAAAAGTAATATCTATATCTACAATACCAAATATAGGGGTACAATATAAAAATATATTTCATGATGAATCCAATGATGTTTATTTGGTATTTATTATAGATGTTGATAATTTTTCCTATAAATTTGGCCAAAGTTTACCAAATTTGACTTAAAACAAATCTAATATGTGCAATATTTTGGGATGGAGGGAGTAATTACTTCTACTTAATTACTGTCCATTTGGTACTACCTATGTCTGGGTTTATTGGACACCCTCGTATTTTGACATAGACTTTGACCATCTATATAACTAATAAAATATAAATTATAATCCACACACACAAATATACATTGTTGGATTTGTATTCCAAATAGTATTTAGACAGTATAATTTTGTTGACACATGTTTTACATTTTATTAGTGAAATTTAAGGTCAAAATTTCAGACTGAATTATGATATCTGCATTGTCAGCATCACACAACAGGCATGAGATGAACAAATGCATATGAGATCTTCAAGATTCATATGTGCTGACGAAATTCGATGGTGCAAGAAAATGGATGATCCTTCCATATGTATTGATCATTCAGAATAGTCTTCACTATACTGCTCCGTGTCTCCTAAATAAGCCCGAACATTACATGGGACGTTCATTTCCTCGATCACCATGATCGTACCCAAATTGTGCGCTGATTAAATAGGGAAAGAGGGAGTACTTTTATTCACCAGAAAAATCGATTCTATAAGCCCCACAAAAATAATAATTTAATTTTATAAGAAAAGAAAATTCCATCCAAACGTACTTGCAAAGTTCACTGATATGAAATTGCAGGTTTGAAGAGTTTATTGGTCGATCCAGATGATCATGGACTAGTATAGCTAGAACAGTTGGCCAGATTCACGCATCCTCAACGGCTAGCGAGTTACAACATGCTCGTTATAGTGAGAGCGATGGAGCAGCCTGCAGTGAACGTGGCATCCTCGGCGGCCAGAAGCGACTTGATGCCTAGCTTGCGGAACCCTTCCTCGCAGGTGTCGATGCGCGATATCACTCCTCTGAGGGTCACCTCCGTGTCCTGCAAATTACCTGACTCGATGCCCTTCACCGCGGCTTCAAGACAGTTCAGTGTGATCGTGTAGTGCACGTGACACTCGAAGAGGCACCCGTTGACCTTCTTGTCCGTCCCCGAGGCCATTAGGGCATCGATGCGCTTGCGGGTGTTCGCAGCCTCTACTTGGGTGATCTTTATGGCGATGACGACGAGGCCGCGCTTGTCCGCAGTGGGGTTGGTGTTGTTGGCTTGGAAGAACAAGATGCAGTAGTTGTAGGAGATGTACTTGTTTCTTGCGGCGACGGACTTGCATGTGTCATCTAGAGTGGAAGCGCTGGATGAGACGAGGATGAAGAAGAGGAGGGTGAGACACGAGAGAGCTTGACGGTGCCTCATGGTTTGTGCCACGACTACCTTGATGAGTATGTGTGTTGTTTATGGTGTTTGATAACATGTCATCCGTAGATGGTTCATATAGTAGTGATCGTAAATACGGAAATACTTGATGATATGTTAATCTTGGGCAATCAATTCAACAAACCCATTGAAAAAGGTGAGCATTGAATAGATATTATGTTTTGCTATTAATAAATCATATCTCTTTTGTACTCTATTAATTCCTAACAAATCTCAGGGGGTGTTTTGTTAGATCTTTATCTCTATCTCTATCTATATCTATATCTATATCTATATCGATCTATATCTCCTCTAGGTTTATAACATGGTCCCGTTCGTCTTACCTTCTCTTTTCACACCATGGAAGGGTTCTTCTTTGATCCTCTATGGTTGCTGTGATTTGAATTCACAGGATTGTGGTGTCGTCGGCACAGCCAGTCGTTGCATGCATGCATTCCAGAAGCCAACATGAACGCGTATATAGGAATTATATGCGCATACGTGCGTTTCATATTGTATGCATGCATTCCGGAAGCCAACATGGTGTCACCAAAAGTAGAGTAGAGAATCCGATGACGAATAATAACACCCGGTGATGATGAGCTCGGATGAACAGTAAAATAAAATTAAAAATTAGATGGTGTCATCAAAAGAAGAGTAAGTGGGATTTGCCCTTTCTCTAGCACTCCCGCGCAAGCAGAAAAGCACTCTCAAAGTAAAACTATATATTCGGATGTTAACTCATCGTGCAAGTCCTTTTCTGTGAAAAGCTAGCCTAGTTACAAACTGGATGAATGAAAATATAGAAATGTAATTCTAAAAAAAAGAAGGAAATATAAAAAAGAAGACTGGGCTCTAGTTACAAACACGAAGCCTCTCTCTCTCTCTCTGTCTTTTTTTTTGAGACAATGCCCTTCGCCGCGGTTTCGAGCCAGTTCAGCGCGATCGTGTAGTGCACGCGACACTCGGAGAGGCACCCGTTGACCTTCTTGTCCGTCCCCGAGGCCATTAGGGCATCGATGCGCTCACGGGTGTTTGCGGCCTCTGCTTGGGTGATCTTTGTGGCGATGACGATGAGGCCGCGCTTCTCCGCGGTGGTGCTGGTGTTGTTGGCCTGGAAGAACAATATGCAGTAGTTTTGTAGTTGTAGGAGATGTCCTTGTTTCTTGCGGCGACGGACTTGCATGTGTCATCTAGAGTGGAAGCGCTGGATGAGACGAGGATGAAGAAGAGGAGGGTGAGACACGAGAGAGCTTGACGGTGCCTCATGGTTTGTGCCACGACTACTTTGATGAGTATATAATAGTGATCCTAAATACAGAAATACTTGATGAGTAGGTTAATCTTGGGCGCCCGAACTACTCAAGAAAGAAGAAACGGTTAGCCAGGTTTCGATCCTAAGACCCGTGGGTCATGGGCCCACCAGGCTTCCGCTGTGTCACTCTGATCTTCCTGTTTATGATTCGATGTCCACTATACATGTATGCGATCAGCATTGCATCGTGTTTATGTTTTGCTCCGTAGGTTTTTTTTTAAACATCAAAACTTGAACATCATTTTTTTTGAAAAAAAATCGGGGAATGTAGAGTCCCAAAAACTAGAAGATCTATCACTAAACGAGTTCCCCGCAAGATCATTTTGCAACTTCATTTGCTTCCCACGTGCAATGGGTATACGAAACATCAGCATGGCTTCTGCTGTACTCTTTAGGTCTTTTTTGTTGCTGTTGTGACAACTATGTACAATTGTTTCTTAAATGTAAGATGTCTACCAAAACGTCGCGTCGTACGAATTCCAATGGCAACTCAAAGACAGCATGCCGAGCAGCAGTTGAGAGAACACTTGAACAATGGCCTGGAAGAACAATATGCAGTAGTTTTGTAGTTGTAGGAGATGTCCTTGTTTCTTGCGGCGACGGACTTGCATGTGTCATCTAGAGTGGAAGCGCTGGATGAGACGAGGATGAAGAAGAGGAGGGTGAGACACGAGAGAGCTTGACGGTGCCTCATGGTTTGTGCCACGACTACTTTGATGAGTATATAATAGTGATCCTAAATACAGAAATACTTGATGAGTAGGTTAATCTTGGGCGCCCGAACTACTCAAGAAAGAAGAAACGGTTAGCCAGGTTTCGATCCTAAGACCCGTGGGTCATGGGCCCACCAGGCTTCCGCTGTGTCACTCTGATCTTCCTGTTTATGATTCGATGTCCACTATACATGTATGCGATCAGCATTGCATCGTGTTTATGTTTTGCTCCGTAGGTTTTTTTTTAAACATCAAAACTTGAACATCATTTTTTTTGAAAAAAAATCGGGGAATGTAGAGTCCCAAAAACTAGAAGATCTATCACTAAACGAGTTCCCCGCAAGATCATTTTGCAACTTCATTTGCTTCCCACGTGCAATGGGTATACGAAACATCAGCATGGCTTCTGCTGTACTCTTTAGGTCTTTTTGTTGCTGTTGTGACAACTATGTACAATTGTTTCTTAAATGTAAGATGTCTACCAAAACGTCGCGTCGTACGAATTCCAATGGCAACTCAAAGACAGCATGCCGAGCAGCAGTTGAGAGAACACTTGAACAATGGCCTGGAAGAACAATATGCAGTAGTTTTGTAGTTGTAGGAGATGTCCTTGTTTCTTGCGGCGACGGACTTGCATGTGTCATCTAGAGTGGAAGCGCTGGATGAGACGAGGATGAAGAAGAGGAGGGTGAGACACGAGAGAGCTTGACGGTGCCTCATGGTTTGTGCCACGACTACTTTGATGAGTATATAATAGTGATCCTAAATACAGAAATACTTGATGAGTAGGTTAATCTTGGGCGCCCGAACTACTCAAGAAAGAAGAAACGGTTAGCCAGGTTTCGATCCTAAGACCCGTGGGTCATGGGCCCACCAGGCTTCCGCTGTGTCACTCTGATCTTCCTGTTTATGATTCGATGTCCACTATACATGTATGCGATCAGCATTGCATCGTGTTTATGTTTTGCTCCGTAGGTTTTTTTTTAAACATCAAAACTTGAACATCATTTTTTTTGAAAAAAAATCGGGGAATGTAGAGTCCCAAAAACTAGAAGATCTATCACTAAACGAGTTCCTCGCAAGATCATTTTGCAACTTCATTTGCTTCCCACGTGCAATGGGTATACGAAACATCAGCATGGCTTCTGCTGTACTCTTTAGGTCTTTTTTGTTGCTGTTGTGACAACTATGTACAATTGTTTCTTAAATGTAAGATGTCTACCAAAACGTCGCGTCGTACGAATTCCAATGGCAACTCAAAGACAGCATGCCGAGCAGCAGTTGAGAGAACACTTGAACAATGGCCTGGAAGAACAATATGCAGTAGTTTTGTAGTTGTAGGAGATGTCCTTGTTTCTTGCGGCGACGGACTTGCATGTGTCATCTAGAGTGGAAGCGCTGGATGAGACGAGGATGAAGAAGAGGAGGGTGAGACACGAGAGAGCTTGACGGTGCCTCATGGTTTGTGCCACGACTACTTTGATGAGTATATAATAGTGATCCTAAATACAGAAATACTTGATGAGTAGGTTAATCTTGGGCGCCCGAACTACTCAAGAAAGAAGAAACGGTTAGCCAGGTTTCGATCCTAAGACCCGTGGGTCATGGGCCCACCAGGCTTCCGCTGTGTCACTCTGATCTTCCTGTTTATGATTCGATGTCCACTATACATGTATGCGATCAGCATTGCATCGTGTTTATGTTTTGCTCCGTAGGTTTTTTTTTAAACATCAAAACTTGAACATCATTTTTTTTGAAAAAAAATCGGGGAATGTAGAGTCCCAAAAACTAGAAGATCTATCACTAAACGAGTTCCTCGCAAGATCATTTTGCAACTTCATTTGCTTCCCACATGCAATGGGTATACGAAACATCAGCATGGCTTCTGCTGTACTCTTTAGGTCTTTTTTGTTGCTGTTGTGACAACTATGTACAATTGTTTCTTAAATGTAAGATGTCTACCAAAACGTCGCGTCGTACGAATTCCAATGGCAACTCAAAGACAGCATGCCGAGCAGCAGTTGAGAGAACACTTGAACAATGGCCTGGAAGAACAATATGCAGTAGTTTTGTAGTTGTAGGAGATGTCCTTGTTTCTTGCGGCGACGGACTTGCATGTGTCATCTAGAGTGGAAGCGCTGGATGAGACGAGGATGAAGAAGAGGAGGGTGAGACACGAGAGAGCTTGACGGTGCCTCATGGTTTGTGCCACGACTACTTTGATGAGTATATAATAGTGATCCTAAATACAGAAATACTTGATGATTAGGTTAATCTTGGGCGCCCGAACTACTCAAGAAAGAAGAAACGGTTAGCCAGGTTTCGATCCTAAGACCCGTGGGTCATGGGCCCACCAGGCTTCCGCTGTGTCACTCTGATCTTCCTGTTTATGATTCGATGTCCACTATACATGTATGCGATCAGCATTGCATCGTGTTTATGTTTTGCTCCGTAGGTTTTTTTTTAAACATCAAAACTTGAACATCATTTTTTTTGAAAAAAAATCGGGGAATGTAGAGTCCCAAAAACTAGAAGATCTATCACTAAACGAGTTCCTCGCAAGATCATTTTGCAACTTCATTTGCTTCCCACGTGCAATGGGTATACGAAACATCAGCATGGCTTCTGCTGTACTCTTTAGGTCTTTTTTGTTGCTGTTGTGACAACTATGTACAATTGTTTCTTAAATGTAAGATGTCTACCAAAACGTCGCGTCGTACGAATTCCAATGGCAAATCAAAGACAGCATGCCGAGCAGCAGTTGAGAGAACACTTGAACAATGGGCCGAAATAAAAAATCAAAACTCTAAACAATAATTATTAGATCCAGGTTTCGATCCTGGGACCTGTGGGTTATGGGCCCACCACGCTTCCACTGCGCCACTCTGATAATTCTTGTTTATGTTGCGATGTCCCTTTAATTATACGGCAGCTGGTGCAACACAGACCTACGAACGGCGCGGCTGATTTTTTAGAGGAACTAATTTCACTGTAGCACGTACGTTTTCGTGGCCATGCATGCATGCCTCGAATTCTATGTTGCGATCTCCGTTTACTTATATGCATGCAGCCGCTTGTTTATAGCCGATCAGCGTAGCAAAAACGAGTTCACGTTGCGGCTGCTTCATCTCAATGCATGCAGCTGCTCAGCTAGTTAGATGAAGCAGTCAAGTAATGCCTAAAAATATGAGAATTTTGGTGAAGGCCAGTAAAGTGAAAAGATGAACATGTGCGTTAGGCATTTTAAATCTCAGGCCTCTAGTTCAAACCTATTTAAATTAAATTCAAACACTTCCAATTTGGGTGAAACTTCTTTTTGTGGGGCTACCGCCAGCAAATATCAATCCATGCATCCTATGTACTCCCTCTGCTAGGACTTGTGGGTTATGGGCCCACCACGCTTTCGCTGCGCCACTCTGATTGGTTTGGTAATTCTACGATGTTTACACAAATTATCTTAGAGGGTGGAGTGTACAAGATTGCATCGTGCAACTGACCAGCGTGGCAGCCATAGCATCAAACTGGTACTGCATGCTTCGCATTACTCTTGCGACTGAGTTTGACGGTGTCTGTCTACTGCGAGTTGCTGTGATGCTACGACCACGACCACCAACCACCGTGCAGCTGCTGATCTCGTCGAGTCCCGTCTCACAATCATGCCTCCATTAGGTGAGGTGAGAGCATCTACAACCAGACTCCTGTTCTGCCCCCAAACGCTCGAGCTGGCAGCTCGGTCAATGTTCGAAAGAAAAAAAAAAGGCTCCCAACCGGGCATCCCATAGCCATCCTAAATGCCTGAATTGACCGGCACTCCTCATATCCGGCCCATATCTGAGCGCATATGGAGATGTCCGAATGCGGGTGCCACGTAAGATTGACCGCAAGGTCACACGCGGAGACCGTTAGTTCAACAGGTACCTCATCCGGTCCTCAGTGCGGACGCATTCATGGCGCCGCATAACGTCGCTCCGGCGTGCCGCCCGAGGGAGCAAGTAGGACTCCGACATCCTCGGCCCCACCCAACATTGAGATAGAGCCCGTGCTTTTGTAGTTGGCCGCACTGTTTCCACGGCAAAAATTTCCTAGCTCCTCTTTCATCCCGTCCCTTTCCACCCAATTCCCGTCCTTTTTTGGCGCCGTGGACCCATGGACCCGCAGAAGAAGATGCTGGAGACAACGGCGGTGGGGGATCTGGCGATCACGCTCGCCCGAAAGATCAACTCCGAGACAAGGCAAAGGCGGCGCCAGTCAAGAAGTAGAAGGTCGGGGGAGGCGGAGGGAGGTCGTGGTGGACGACGTGGAGGTGGCGGACGTGGTGGAGGGCAGAGTCTGGGACTCCAACATTCATGTACGTACTATATAATGGTCGAATCAATACAACAGAACAAAAATATTCTAGCCATCCAATGGTTATTTTCTACAAAATCAAGTCGAATGACATAAAAAATGTAGAACTAGAACGTTAATATGCCGCAAAGTCTTGTAAATGCATGAATAGTAACAAAATTTCCTATTTCTACGCATGGTAGCATGTAGAATTTTTGTCCATCTAATAATCTTCTAATATTAAAGAAGAATTGGTAGATTCACCTCACCTCTTCCTCGATTATTTCCTGCCCACGTCATCATCCCTGTTTGGTTACCGTAGAATTTTTAAACTATATCAATCAATGCCGCACAAAACAAAAACCAATGCATAGAGTAATTTGAAATAATGTGAACAAAATCAGTACTATACCTTCCTTCTACTCATTTCCTTAAAAAAAACATCCAATTTCTGAAAAAGATCATCTAGCCTCTTTTTTTGCAAGAAGTGTCGTCTAGCGTTGGACAGAAGGATCTCGTGAATTATGGAGAACATCATTCGTTTTTTATTCTAACTAGTTTCATCGCTAGGTGGTCTATGAATCTGGATGTAATTTTCATTATTTCTGTTGTTCGCTATACTACCGTAACTGCAGGTGAATAGATTGACGGTTTCCTAAAAAAAATATAGCATGCGTCTCGTTTCTTTTTTTCATCATCTTCACATTCTGCCACATGTTTGTACTCAACAATGTCAATGTAGAACGGGCCATAGAAAAAGCACTCACGACGTCTCTATAATAGTGAAACACTTATATATTTTTTTACGGAGAGAGTAATTGATGTGGAATCACTGAAATATGATTGTCTCCGTGGCAACACACGAACACTTAGCTAAATATATATACACACAATAAGCGGCGAATCTTGACGCGAGCACTTTTTTGAGTGGTGCACGGAGTCTGCTTCCATTCATGTGACGACACACGCGCGCACATCCATACGGTCACCATGCGCTGCAGAGAGGGTCCACGTGCTGTCTTTCATTCCTGGACTACCTTGGCCGTTTCCTTGGCATTCATTCAGTTACAAATGTAAAATAAGAATGTCTTTCTCTACATGCGTGGGACCCGTTCTGCCTACCAATAATTATAGGACAAATACCCCGCAAATAATAATAATATTTATAGGACAAATGCAATGATGGTGATTGAAACATGGAAAGAAACCATCAAGCCGCACAACCATATTGAAGCTGGGTGGGCCGACTGCCGACACCTACTTGTCCCCGCCGCCGATCCATTTATGCACCACCTCATCCAGCGCCGTCGTGGCGGCGCCCCCCTCGCGGAGGCCCTCCGCCGCCGCCTTCTGCAGCTCCGCCACCTTGGCCCGCACCTCGGCGCCCTTGCCCTGCCCTGCCATCACCTCCCTCACCGCCGCGGCGATCTCCTCCCTCCTCTTCGTGTCCGGCACCCGTATCGCGGCGCCGACCCCCTCGCTCAGCATCACGGCGTTCTGCCGCTGCTCCGCGAAGAGGGGCCAGGCGACCATCGGCACGCCGTGCACCAGGCTCTCCAGCACCGAGTTCCACCCGCAGTGCACCAGGAAGCCTCCCGTGGCCTCGTGGGCCAGCACCTTTATCTGCGGGGCCCATGACGGCACGAGGAGGCCCACCTCCTTGGTCCTCTCGACGAACCCCTCTGGGAGGTAGGGTAGGGGGTCCTTCTTGCTCTCCGCGTCGTAGTAGTTGGCGTTCACCGCGCCCTCGTCGCTCGGGCTCCGCACCACCCACAGGAAGCGTTGTCCGCTCTGCTCCAGCCCCAGCGCGAGCTCCCGCATCTGCTCCGCCGGAAGCGAGCCGCCGGAGCCGAAGGAGACGAAGATGACCGACCTGGGCGGCTGCCGGTCCAGCCAAAGGCACGGTGCACGCGGCTCGTTGTCAGTCTCGACGGCGTCGGTCTTTATGAGCGGGCCGATGTTGTACACCGGAGGGCGGCCGGGCTGTGGGGCACGGAGGACCCGGGCGACGTCAGGCTCGACGGCGTCGAAGGAGTTGACGAGGATGGCCTCGGCGTCGCGGTAGCGCCTGGCGTGGTGCACCATCCAGCGGTAGCAGGGGTTGGACTTGTCCTGGAGCGGCGAGAGGATGTCCGGCCCCGGTATGGGCACGCAGCCGGGCAGCCTGACGGGCTCGGCGAGGTCCCGGAACTCGCCGGGCATGGAGACGTCGAGCTCCGGAAGGTGGAGGATGAGCGTGAGGACGTGAAGATTCGTCGGGAAAAACAGGTACCTCCTCGCCACGCCGGCGGCCGCCGCGGCGTCGAAGGAGTCGGCCCCGAAGAGGTCGGCGACGAACGCGACCAGCCTTGTCGTCTCCTTCAGCCCTGAGAGGACCCCCGTGAGCGCGGGCACCACGCGGGCGCACTCCTCGGACATGAGCGTCTCGATGGCGGCGTCGGGCGGCAGGTCGGAGAGGTCGACGGGAGGGAGAGACAGAGAGGCGATGGCCGGCGGGAGGGAGGCGAGGAAGGCCCGCTGCGTGGCGGAGGCGGTGGAGGCGAAGGTGATGAGCGTGGCCGTGGCGCCGTGCCGCGCCGCGAGACGCTTGGCCAGCTCCGCCAGCGGGATCAGGTGGCCCATCCCCGGCGTCACCAGCATCGCCACGTGCGGCGCGCGGCCAGCCTCCGCCCCCGCCCCCGCCTCGGCCGTGCCGCCGCGGCAGAGCACGCCGCCGTTGGCCTCCTCCATCTCTGTTGCTCTGCGTGTGTCGTCGGTGCCGGTTTGGTTGGAGTCGTGTGTTGATCTGGGGATGTGGGCGTGGGATATAGATAGAGCGGAGGAGGTCGGTGTCGTGGCATCTGTTCCCCGTTGGTGGTGGGGATGGGCCATGAGTGGAGAGAATCGGCGGCAATAATGGAGGTATCACGGTGAGGTCATCGGGGCGTCATGATCACGTACGTGCAGAACACTCCAGTAGCACGTAGGTTTACAAGAAGGGTATGTCTAGTTATGTCACATCTAAGCTCATATCCACTTTGTTTGTGGTTTATTTTTTGTCCTAGTTTTTCTTTATTTCTTGTTGCTGCATTATATATTTGTAGGAGCTTAGATGTGACATCTTTAAAAAACATCTACAGATATGAATTACTCAAACTGTTACAAGAATGAGGAAGACGAAAGGCAATCCAACAACAATATCCTAAAATCCCTGCAAATCCGTGTGCTCTTCTTCCTTTTGGAACCATGCAGCGGCAGCAGCAGGTGGCAAAATTCGTGTCTTGGGTCCTAGGAGGGAACTAGGGAATTCATATGAAAGCTCTTTCACTTCGGTTAGATATATGTATCCTGTTTGTTTCTTGTCTGAAGATGATGGCACGCCAGCCCCGCCCCTGGGGTAGTAGTAAGATTGTGAGGTTTGATGGGCACACGCCAGCCCCTAGTAAGACTTTGAGGTTTGATCGGTGGTTGGTGTGATTTTGAGGTGTACCAAATCAATTGAGTATTTAATCAAAAACTACCATAATTAATAAAACCGTGACGAAAAACTATCATTTTATGATTTTATGCGAAAAACTATCATTTTTTTAAACCGTGATAAAAAACTACCAAATCTGAAAAGAGCCCAATTTAGCTCTTTTAAGCGCGCTTCTGACGGAGTTGGCCCACACATAAGCGGGCTAAAAAACAATCGGGTCCTTGGTTTTTTTTAAAAAGCAATCCAGTCCTTGCGAGGCCCCACGCTGGCTGGCTTGCGTGCATGCGCCGCCGCCTCCGCGTGCTAGCGTGCCCGTGCCCGACGTCCTGGTAGAGCGAGCCGCCGCAGGCGACGTTGAGCACCTGCGAGCCACTGCAAATGTCGAGGAACGAGCCGTTTCGCTCGATGCAACGGCGCGCGAGGAGGAGCTCGATGGAGTCCTTCTCGTGGTCCACGGCGGCGTCGCTCAGGTGGACACGGCCAGCGCGCGGGCAGAGAGCGGGGCGCCCGCGCGCGAGCGCGGCGGGGCCAGGCAGGCGACCATGGGCGTGACCATGCACTACAAGAAATATGTCAACTAGTGACCTTCTGTCAGTGACCCTAGAAGAATTGGTCCTAGATCTATGACAATTTCAGACCAATTGGTCAAAAACTGTTCGGGGGGCTCCAAACCCTAAACTATAACGATCATTTTGATCAGAAAGGACGTAATTTCCTTACACGAAATGGTCATAAAGCAGATAGCACTGGTCTGCTACCTTCTTTCTAGCTGATCATGACCAATATAGATGGTCATAACCTTGTAAATTGTGGTGGGTTGCTATGACTAGGCGCCACCTCATCAGTTTTGCCTATGTGTCATGTCCATGTGGTAGTTTTTTGTGAAGCAACCTATATTTTTGTCATTCCCAAAATTCCCAAAAAAATCTCATAAATTCTTTGGGTCATATCTTCATCAAATATGTAAAAATCCTTCCTTGCCTAGTTCAAAACTAATTCAACAATATTCATTTTTCTATTCTGTTCACAACAGCACTTTATCAAGGAAGTGCTATTGATATATTCTTGATTGCCCTCGGAATTTTTGGCACTCTTTCCTATCCAAATCATTACCGCATGACAAAATTCAGCTCCATTTGCCTAGCAAATCTTCCTCGGCAAATTTCCAAAGTTTTTGTCCACCTAGAAGCATTGTGAAGGAAGTACCTTTTTTATATCTCGAAATGACATGAAATTTATACAGTTCCTTCATATGCCCAAATTATCACCCTCCTCCAAATTGCAGCTCAGTCAAATCATCTATGTGAGCCCAGGTTCAATTTATATTTTATGGCCAAATTGGCACGTTGCAAAGCAAGTGTTATATAGACCCCTCCTATTACCCTCAAACTTTTCGGGCACTCTTCCATACCAAATCATTGCCACGTGATAATATTCAACTCAATTTTCCTAGTAAATCTTTCTCAGGAAATTTCCAAAGTTTCTACCTCGAGAGAAGCTTTGTGAAGTAAGTACTAGCTAGGCTTACCCAAATGATCTGAAAATTTACCAGCGCATGACCATACCTATGTAACTTACCTACACCAATTTTTAGCTCATTTCATTCATCCAATCTCTCTCACTAGTTCTCCCAAGTTTTTGTCTATACAAGAGCATTGTGAAGGAAGTACTACTTTGGCATGTCCAAATGGTATCAATTTTCTACAATGCTTTCCTATGCCCAAATAACCATCCTCCACCAAATTTCAGCTCAATCCATTCATTATTTTGAGCCCATCTTCAACATTCATATTTTTGTCCAGCGTGGTACTTTGCAAAGCAAGTACCACCTAGGATCCTCCTTTTGAGCTAAAAATGTGTGAAGACATTCTCCTTAGTAGATGATCATCCTCAGCCAAAACTCACGCCATTGGCCATGTGTATTTCCCGTACCGCTAATCAAACACTTGACTGCTAATTCATGTTTGAGCATCGATCGGTCTCCTCGTGAGAATCTCATGTTGTGGTTTTATTCCTAGAACCTACCTGGGGAGTGCCCAACCCACTAGACATGCCTAGGCTGCCCAGAACACATGGAAACGCCACGGTTACGCGGTGACCACGCGGCGGGCATGCGAGTTTACGCGCTCTAGAGTTGGGGGCCTCGGCCACCGCCCAAACCTCGATGTATCGCCACCAAACCATGTATTTATGATTAAATAGGTACTTATGTACCTAGAAATGATTTTTGGAAAAAATAAATAGTAAACTATGAGGCGGCTGCAGTTCAAATTTAACCCGCTTCCAACGGAATCGGCGGGAATTTGTCTTTTTCACCAGAGGTGGATCAAAACTTTTGACACCCAACCATTTTGTCAATTGTGCATTAAATATGGTCTACTATTTTAGAAAATTGATTTGGTCCAATTTTGCAACAAATATATGGTAGGCCCTTCACAAAAAAAACTCATTTCGGGCACTCAGAAAATGGAAAATGAATTTTCCGTGCAAAGAAAATGAAAACTCCCTTAGGCAACATTGTTTGGAATTCCAAGATGCACCCTTGTGCACAATATGAGATCATTTGAAAAAACTATGCCATGAATATGACCATAAGATTGATCATTTGGCTTGAAAGCCATGAATTTTCACGCATGACACCTCATTTCTGAGAACACTTTTTAAAAATAATTTCCATATTACAAGTTTATTATTTTTCCTGAAAACTTGGTCACATATAATGACACAATGCGAAGGTTTTCCAATTTTTTGATTTTTTCGAATTTTTTATGCCCGTTTCAAAATGCGGTCAAAATGGCGGGCTTGACAGTTCCTAGCTAGTGGTTGAATTTTGGAAAACTTTTGATGTTTCTCTGATTAAATAGATACTTATGTACCTAGAAATAATTTTTGGAAAAAATAAAGAGGAAACTATGAGGCAGCCACAGTTCAAATTTGACCCACTTCCTCTTGAATCGACGGTAATTTGTCTTTTTCACCAGAGGTGGATCAAAACTTTTGACGCCCAACCATTTTGTCAATTGTGTATTAAATATACCCTAAAAAAATTGTTCATTAAATATGGCCTAGTATTTTAGAAATTTGATTTGGTCCAATTTTGCAACAAATATATGGTAGGCCCTTCACAAAAAAAACTCATTTCGGGCACTAGGAAAATGGAAAATGAATTTTCCGTGCACAGAAAATAAAAACTCCCTTAGGCAACATTGTTTGGAATTCCAAGATGCACCCTTGTGCACAATATGCGATCATTTGAACACACTATGCCATGAATGTGGCCATAAGATTGATCATTTGGCTTGAAAGCCATGAATCTTCACGCATGACAGCTCATTTCTGAGAACACTTTTTAAAAATAATTTCCATATTACAAGTTTATTATTTTTCCTGGAAACTTGGTCACATATAATGACACAATGCGAAGGTTTTCCAATTTTTTTGATTTTTTTTAATTTTTTATGCCCGTTTCAAAATGCGGTCAAAACGGTGGGCTTGACAGTTCCTAGCTAGTGGTTGAATATTGGAAAACTTTTGATGTTTCTCTGATTAAATACATACTTATGTATCTAGAAATAATTTTTGGAAAAAATAAAGAGGAAACTATGAGGCAGCCACAGTTCAAATTTGACCCACTTCCTACTGAATCGACGGTAATTTGTCTTTTTCACCAGAGGTGGATCAAAACTTTTGACACCCAAACATTTTGTCAATTGTGCATTAAATATGGTCTAGTATTTTAGAAAATTGATTTTGTCCAATTTTGCAACAAATATATGGTAGGCCCTTCACAAAAAAAACTCATTTCGGGCACTCGGAAAATGGAAAATGAATTTTCCGTGCACAGAAAATGAAAACTCCCTTTGGCAACATTGTTTGGAATTCCAAGATGCACCCTTGTGCACAATATGAGATCATTTGAACAAACTATGTCATGAATGTGGCCATAAGATTGATCATTTGGCTTGAAAGCCATGAATCTTCACGCATGACAGCTCATTTCTAAGAACACTTTTTTAAAATAATTTCCATATTACAAGTTTATTATTTTTCCTGGAAACTTGGTCACATATAATGACACAATGCGAAGGTTTTCCAATTTTTTGAATTTTTTTATGCCTGTTTCAAAATGCGGTCAAAATGGCGGGCTTGACAGTTCCTAGCTAGTGGTTAAATCTTGGAAAACTTTTGATATTTCTCTGATTAAATAGATACTTATGTACCTAAAAATAATTTTTGGAAAAAATAAAGAGGAAACTATGAGGCAGCCACAGTTCAAATTTGACCCACTTCCTACTGAATCAACGGTAATTTGTCTTTTTCACCAAAGGTGGATCAAAACTTTTGACACCCAACCATTTTGTTAATTATGCATTAAATATGG
The DNA here is from genome assembly GCF_018294505.1 of Triticum aestivum. Taxonomy (NCBI): domain Eukaryota; kingdom Viridiplantae; phylum Streptophyta; class Magnoliopsida; order Poales; family Poaceae; genus Triticum; species Triticum aestivum. Next base: position 8,992,767 of record NC_057800.1, read on the forward strand.
CCTAGTATTTTAGAAAATTGATTTGGTCCAATTTTGCAACAAATATATGGTAGGCCCTTCACAAAAAAAACTCATTTCGGGCACTCGGAAAATGGAAAATGAATTTTCCGTGCACAGAAAATGAAAACTCCCTTAGTCAACATTGTTTGGAATTCCAAGATGCACCCTTGTGCACAATAAGAGATCATTTGAACAAACTATGCCATGAATTTGGCCATAAGATTGATCATTTGGTTTGAAAGCCATGAATCTTCACGCCTGACAGCTCATTTCTGAGAACACTTTTTGAAATAATTTCCATATTACAAGTTTATTATTTTTTCTGGAAACTTGGTCACATATAATGACACAATGTGAAGGTTTTCCAATTTTTTGAATTCTTTTGAAAATTTTTATGCCTGTTTCAAAATGCGGTCAAAACGGCGGGTTTGACCGTTCCTAGCTAGTGGTTGAATCTTGGAAAACTTTTGATGTTTCTCTGATTAAGTAGATACTTATGTACCTAGAAATAATTTTTGGAAAAAATAAAGAGGAAACTATGAGGCAGCCACAGTTCAAATTTGACCCGCTTCCTGCTGAATCAGCGGTAATTTGTCGTTTTCACCAGAGGTGGATAAAAGCTTTTGAAACCCAACCATTCGATCAATTGTGCATTAAATATGGCCTAGTATTTTAGAAAATTGATTTGGTCCAATTTGGCAACAATTATTTGGTAGGCCCTACACAATTAAACCCATTTTGGGCACTCAAAAATTGAAAAATTGAGTTTTCATCTAAAGAAAATGAAAACTTTCTTAGGAAACATTGTTTGGCATTTGAAGATGAACTCTTCTGCACAATATGAGATCAATATTTGTTTTTTTCATGTGAAAAAGTAGAAGAAAAACAAAAGAAAAAACACAATCATATGTGCTCTATTCCCATTGGTGGAATTCATTGTCACACAGATCGATGACATGGCGCCCATCCATCCATCCATCTCTCCATACCACATCCATCCATTTATGTACAGAAAAAAAGAAAATGAAAAAGAAAACCCCACCCGCATCCACCTACCCAAACCCTACCCAGATCCCATCGATCCCCTCCTCCCATCGCACCCCTCCTCCCCCCATCTCCTCGCCGCCGCCATTGACGGCGCTCCCCACCGCCGCCATCGATCCCTCCCACCGTCCTCTCCCTCCCTCAGATCGAGCCCCCCCTCCCCTCTTCCTCCCACCTCTCGAAGCTCTCGCGTCCCACCGCCGTGCACCGTGCTCCTCTACAGCTTCTGCGGCGACGCAGCCGCCGCTGACTACCATGCTACCTCCTCCTTCCAGATCGCGGCCGCCACCTCCCTTCGGCGGAGCACGCCGCCGTCCATGGCATCCCCCACGCCCTACTCCTCTCGCACTTCCCCTTCCCCCATCCAACCAAACCAACCAGCCCACCCGGCACCCTTCCTCCTCCAAGAAAGCAAAGCCGCACCCTCTCCCCTCGGATCCATGGCGCTGCTCAGCGCCGGCGGGCACAGGCTCTCTCCCATCAGCGCACTGCTGCCGCCTCCACCCTCTCCCCTTCCCGAGCTGCTCAGGCGGCGCCCAGATCTGGCTCAGCGGCGGCCATGACTTGCTCCACGACGTGCGGCTCAGATCCTCTCCCCACTCCCAGATCCAACTTGCCACCATAGAACGAGGAGATCGCGGCCAGGATCTTCAAGACGCAGTGGTCGTCGTCGCGGTCCGCTCCTCCGCTGACCCGAGCAAGTTCCCCGGTGCTATGGTACCCCAAGGAGTTCGTGCGGCGGTTCGAGCTCCTCGGGCCAGTCCGGTTCGGGACGGAGGTGGTGAGAGTCCGCCGCAGTAGGGACGACGATGCGGGCTGGAGGCTGAGGCTCGCCTGCGCTGGCAGCGAGCTGGAGGAGCTGGCAGCAACTAGTTCATGCTCGTCTCCGCTCCCTCGGCCTCCTCTGCTTCCACTCCAAGGACGCCGACGCCCTCCTCTCTGTCGAAGGTCGCCGGAACCATGATGGCTAGTGCGCCCGTGCGCGAGGAGACGACGACGACCCCGACAAGCCCTCCAAGGCCAGGAAGAAGGCCGCCGCCAAGGGCGACCAGCCGCCCCAGCACCAGCAGCAGCAGTACCTCCAAGGTATCGCGCATGCGCGCCCCCCGATCCCACCACCTCTGTATATTGCTTGGTCCCGATCTCGGCCATCTTGTTGATTTCCTGTGAACCTGAATGAATAGCCTTGGCTCGTTCAGTTATGTAATCACTAGTATGTTCAGCCTTGACATTGAATCTGAATTAACAGCCTTGCTGTTTTATTCTGTAATTCCTGTTGATCCCTGTGACTGATGCACTAAGCTCTCACCTGTACGGCTGTACCATGGTGCTAAACAACTGGTAAATTAGGATATATACAAGAGATGTTTCTATTTTGCACTGCTCATACTGTACATACTGTCTTCAATAAAAACTGTATCAAATTTTGTGGCGCATGCCATGATCCATCTGATGGATTTCTTGCACCTGCTAACCTTGATGTATAATTACACACTTTGATAAATCCAATACCTTATTACAAATCCATTCGGCCAGTTAGATCTTAAGCCTTTGCAAGCTCGGCTGATATGATCTATTATGTGAGCATTTTACTAAATCCTTCTGCTACTTCCATTTGTGTTTTATGATAAATTGATGTGTAACATTTTGCATAGAAGCGATTATCTTTCTCTGCATTCAACAGTGAATTATATAACTGAGATTTATTTTGGCAGGCCAATGCTGCTAATGAACGAATGATAATTCATGCGTTTCTTTGCAGGTTGCTCCGATCTGGTTGTGTGAAGGAACATGCAAGGTCTGCTACTGCTGTTGTGCTTCCTTGAACGATCTGGTGAAGGACAATTTGGTCCATAGGTCGTCCCCCATGCTATCTCTCTCTGCTGCATAGTTAGGTTCAGTTTTTTTGTTCTCTTTCTAGTTTAAGCGTAAGCAGATTCCAGTAGGTCTCTATGTATGTGGATCATGAGTTAGAACATCTAATCTAATTACGGACTGCAGACTTGCTATGTCATGATCAAACTTGCTTGCATTTAGTTCAGAAAATTTCTGAATTCTCTGGTGTTTGCTTTCACTCAATGATTGTGGTACTGGTAGTCAAATTAGATGCCTCCTTTGCTGTAATTCACTCGTTTCCCTGTCATGATTTATCTTGAATTTTGGTAGTGTGACAAACACATTAGCAAATCTAAATAACTTTGACATATTTGCTCTATTATCTTGCACTGGATTGTCACCTTTCATTACCCTATACAAATATATCTCAATTCCGCTAACACTGATCCTTGTGTATGGTCTTAACCCTTTTGGTTGCATGATACTTCTATAACTGTAGCCTTTAATGAATTCAATGTATGATTGTGATGAGAATTATATGATACCTACCTGTTTTTATCCTTGATCAGTATCATTTATGGTCTCTGTTCTTATTACTTGCTATACGTTTAGTGCCTATACATCGTTGTGTTTTGCGGGTCTAGTCCTTCACTGTTATAGTTTGAAACCACTTCATAACTCATAATTTGTTTGTCATGATTCATTGCTTATGAAAATTATTACAAATATGTTGAAAATTGCATAGAAGAATTTTGTGCCATCTCTGCAACTGTGCTAGATGTGATGTTCCTGAAACTTATTATGGCATCTGTACTGTCCTTATGTCGCAACACTACATTTATTGTTTCTCATCCTTATGCAGACAAGAAAGCTAACTTTGCTCTAGCCTTCTCATCCAAGAATAGAAATAAATAAAGGTCGACACATCTTTAAAATGACATGTCAAACTTAGTTTTTGAGGCTATGTTGCATTTGTAGTTCTTGCTCTATTAAATTTGAGGCTACGTTGCATTTGTAGTTCTTGCTTTGTTAAATCTGAGATTGATGAAAATGGTATATAGAAAGCAAAAAATTGTAGCCACATAATGATGTTGTATGGTACCCCCAGCAAGTAATATGCTTGAATCAATTTGATTTTTCCTGATTATAATTATCTTATAGTATCGTGATGTTGGCAGGTATATGCGAGTCCGGCAGTGCGGTGGCAGTCCCCGTGGAACGAGTGCTGGACTACTCCCTTGGCTAGGCGTACCTGTGCAAGCACGAATGGAGCGAAGACTTACTGTTGGTGTTGCCCGCCAAGTTCTCCAGCTCGTGGTGAACCGAGGCTATCTCAAGTGCTTCGTTGGTTGGGTTGCGTTCTTTGCTGCTGGTCTCATGAATGGGGTACATTTCTGAAACTGAACTAGCTTGAGTGCCTATTTTCTTCTTAAGTTGTCATTTTACCAAACATTTGTTGATTGTCGAAATGTTATATTTAGTTCCTGATTAATGATTTTCATCAATAAATTGTTGGTCACACGAGTCAAGCTTGTGCTCATATTTAGCTAGTTTTGGATGTATGTCGATCCAAATGTCCAGAAAAATAGAAGCTAACCATGTCAAAAGTTAGAGCACTCTTGATTGCTATATTAGGGCAGCGCTGACCATGTGTTGTTTTTCTTGAAGGAAGTTATTTTTCTTGAAGGAAGGGCAAGGAGGAGGCAACACGTTGGAAGCTGGAGGACCCAGGGATGGATAATATGTGTTGGTCTCGCCGTCTACCTGGCCCTTTTGTTGATCCATTGCGCAATGGTAAGCTTCCTGTGGCTCCGCTTTGAACTAGTGAGACATGTTGTATCTGCATGAATTTGGTCCATCTTAATAGTATGGAATGCCTTTACAACAATATATGTGATCCTTGACTAGTTAGTTTCTAGAATGCTAGTCTGTATGGAATCTTTTTTATATCTTTTTTAATGCGAGTCAGCACCAATCCTTGACAGGGTGACCGTGGAAGGGATGGAAATTCATATTGCTGTTTGTAATGAAGGTCACAGCCTAATCCTGTCTATGGTCGTCTAGTGAGTATGGCATATGGTTCATATGGCAGGAGCATGTGCCCAGTTTGTGATCGCTATTGACAGGAGCTCCATTCGGAAGAAGATTGAAGACAATTGTGGAGTTGTAAATTACTGTAGCCAGCTATCACACTTGTAGAGCTTGTAATATTGTGATTCCAATTGTATTACGTGTTATTGGTAGAGCAAGAGCTACATACTGATTCTGGCTGTTGTTATTTGAAGTATTACATGTGTTTTCCACTAGTAGAAAACAGGGCTTTGGTCCAGGCCGGGTCAGCCTATTAGTCCCGGTTCAGTCCAGAACCGGGACCAATGGGGGCATTGGTCCTGGTTCGTGAGCCCAGGGGGCCGGCCGGGCCACGTGGGCCATTGGTCCCGGTTCATCTGGACCTTTTGGTCCCGGTTGGTGGGATGAACCGGGACCAATGGGCCTCGCTCCTGGCCCACAACCATTGGTCCCGGTTCGTGCCTCAAACTGGGACTAAAGTTAGACCTTTAGTCCCGGTTTGAGGCACGAACCGGGACTAAGGGGGTTGAGACCTTTAGTCCCAGTTCGTGCCACGAACCGGTACTAAAGGTCCCATTTTCAAACTCTACCCCCCCGGTGGATCGCCTTTTTAGTTAAAAAAAATAAAAGAAAATGATGGAAATGTCAAAAAAATAAAAGAAAATAAGTTTCCCATGTGATATGTAGTCTAGTTGTTGGGAAAATTTACAAATGTGAATTTTGACTTTATTTGCAAAATCTCTCTGAAATTTGTAAAAATGGGCATAACTTTTGCATACTAACTCGGATGAAAAAGTTTTTTATATGAAAAATCATCTACTCGAAAAGTTACATCCGAATTTAATTAGGGGAACCCCGTTAAACATTTTCAAAATCCTCAAAAACCTAATAGAAAAAAAAGTTACGGGGCTTTTAAGATCTAGAGTAAAAAAATCGAAAAAATTCAAACAGTGGGCAAACTGTGGTTAAACAATGGTCAAACTAATTATTCTACAATATTAGTGTTACTAAATAATTATTTCCATTATTTCAATTTTGGTCAAATCTGGTCAAACTGTGGTCAAAGTGTGGTCAAACAATGGTCAAACTAATTATTCAAGAAATATTAGTGTTACTAAATAATTATTGTTTTTTTAAAACAATAGTTTCAAAATAAAACTATGAAATGTGTCACTTCATGCTCAAGCAAAATTCCTGAAGGTTAATAGGATTGACATCTTAGTATTGTCAGGAAAACAACAAGTGCAGACTTGGAGCGAGGGAGAATAGAACCCGGAAGTTAAGCGTGCTCAGGCTGGGGAAGTGGGAGGATGGGTGACCGTTTGGGAAGTTAGATGATTTGGAATGATGAGGGGTGATTAGAGGATAAATTGAGAAGTGATGAGGGGTGGTGATTACAGACTAGAGGTTAAAATAATTCAGAAATTTAAAAAAAAAATTCAAAAAAAAATTCAATTTTTTTTTCAAAAAAAATCATAAAATTTCCTTTAGTCCCGGTTGGTGTTACCAACCGAGACTAAAGGTGGAGATCCACGTGGCCGCGCCCTTTAGTCCCGGTTCAGGATTGAACCGGGACTAAAGGGATAGGCATTAGTACCGACCCTTTAGTCCCGGTTCCAGAACCGGGACTAAAGGCCCTTATGAACCGGGACTGAAGGCCCTTCTTCTACTAGTGTTCTGTCTGTTTGAATTCAAATATTTGTTATTTATTCACTGGCATATTGAAATCTGAAGAACATGACCTTGACATGAGGGACCCACAAAACAGAACCTGACATTTCGGATCCACTTACCAGAATCTGAAAAAAACTAGAAAACAAAGGCCATGGCCCAAAAATAAAAAGGCTAAAATGTTGGGCTATGCCCATGTGGCTGACGAAAACTGATATATAAAATATAAATAGGCTGAATTGATGGGCTTGGCCTATGCAGCTCATGAAAATTGACAAAAAAACATAAATGGGCTGAATTAATGGGCTCGGCCCATGTAAAACACCGAATTGGACCGGGCTGATTCTTGTGCCACATCAGATTGCCACGTCGGATGCCTACGTGGCTTGGGGAGGCTGCTAGTGACCAAAACAAAACAGTAGGCATATTTTGGTCGTGAACGTCTATGACCTTCTCACAGAGAAGGTCGTTAATTTCAGTTTACGACCGCCAGCTTTTGACCTTCTGTTTTTGGTCACAAAAATGTCACAAATAAAAAACAATGACCTTTCAGTGACCAATAGTCAAGGTCACAAGTTGACATATTTCTTGTAGTGATGGGCACGGCCAGGGGCGCGACGGCCAGGCACGCCAGGGGGGCTCGGCCAGGGGCGCTGCGATGGGCGTGCGGACAGGGTGGCAAGGCCAGGCATGCGGCCACTGGGCTCGGCTATGGGCGCCCGGCCAGGGGTGCGGCGGCCAAGTGCGCCACGGGGGCTCGACGAGGGGCGCAGCGGCCAAGCGCGTCATAGAGGGAGGGTCGATGTTCTCGTCCCATATGGAGGAGCACGCCATGGATGGGCTCGCCGTACTGGGCCTCGCAAGGACTGGATTGCTTTTAAAAAACCCAGGGACCCGATTGCTTTTTTAGCCCACTTGTGTGTAGGCCAACTCTGTCAGAAACGCGCTTAAAATAGCCAAATCGGGCTCTTTTCAGACTTGGTAGTTTTTTGCCACGGTTTAGGAAAAAAGTGATAGTTTTTCGCACAAAATCGTAAAGTGGTAGTTTTTCGTCACGGTTTCATGAATTGTGGTAGTTTTTTGTTAAATACTCAAATCAATTCGCATAACTCTACCAAATCTACCATCGAACGCACCATAACCAAATCTACCATACAATGCACATGTTCCTATACTCACGGTTGGCAATATAAACACGCAGGGACGGATTCAAGGGGGGACGAGGGGGGGCGAGACCCCCCTAAAGATCGTGTCGCATCTTAATAGCGATCAGTTTGTCGCTAATATTTCTTCATACACAACTGTCCGTGACTTGCTTCGCCCCCCCATGCCTCGCATAGCCAAAGCCCATGTACTGCTGTCACAAGCGATTGCAACCTAAAGGCCCAAATTCCAGGAAAATGAAATGGAAGGTAGCCCACAATGGAAACAAAGGGGCCAAGCTAGGAAGCAGTACATGGGGCAGAGGAGCTCGGGGAGGAAGACACACTGGAGGGGGATCGATGGGAGGAAGGAGAAGGCCAGAGGATCATACTGAAAGGGAAGAGATGGAATACGCTGCTTCTGAACAGAACCCAACGGACAATACCAATGCTCGTAAGAGGCTGGTCTCTTCGGATGGGACTGTGAATGTCCGTGGGCAATCTATACCAAACCTTGCTGGGAGGGTTGCGGGAACAGTCTTGCAGCTGGAAAATGGACCAGATGGAGTAACTCGCGATGCCACTGCAGCTTCGGCATCGACCCCAGAGAAGGCACCGAAGTGAAGAGGAGGAAGCAGGGGGATGAGCAGGGAGTAGATGAGATGGAGCTGAGCACTAAGGCGGCCTCCGAGTTGGGGGACCGCCACGCCAAATGAGGACTTTATGTTGGAACTGTCGGGGGATTGGCGACCCCGCGATGGTCCGTGAGCTCCGTGATTTAGTGGAGGCTTGTGCGCCGGATGTGCTTTGCATAGTTGAAACTCAACTTGCGAAGTATAGGGTGGAAGGTCTGGCGGGTAGTCTAGGTTTTAGTGGTAGATTTGGAGTAGCTAGTAGTGGTCGTAGTGGAGGTTTGTGTTTGTACTGGAAGAATAATGTTGCCTTGGAAATAAAAAGTTTTTCCCAATATCACATTGACTCGGTAATTACAGAACTGGGCAAAGAACCGTGGCGTTTGTCTTGCTTCTATGGAGCTGCAAACAGGAGTCTCAGATACAAAACCTAGGACACCATGAAGTTTTTGCGAGGAGAAAACTCGCTGCCGTGGGTCTGCATGGGTGATTTTAACAAAATTCTCCGTCCAGAGGAGCAGATGGGACCAAATGAGAGGGACAGCGCACAGATAGCGGGATTCAGAGAAGCTGTCGATGTGTGCGAGCTTGCAGATCTTGGTTACAAAGGCCTGGATTGGACTTTTGAAAAAAGAGTGGTCGGAGGAGAATATTGCCGGGTCCGACTAGACCGCGCCCTTGCAACTCCGTCATGGTTGGCTATGTTTCCTTTTGCTTCAGTGGAACATCTCACAGCGGCAAAATCAGATCATTGTCCAATTCTTTTGCTAAATGAGCTGGAAGCTAGTAACTTGAGAGTTGCACTAAAGAGACCGTTTCGTTATGAGTGTATGTGGGAGACTGAAGACTCGTTCAGAGATACAGTGGTACAATCTTGGCGGGCCGATCATCCTGCTACTACGGTAGCTGAGCTTGCAGCTAAGATAACCAATGTTGCATCTTCTCTGAAACATTGGGGGAAGACTACGTTCGGCTCTGTGCGACAAGAGTTGCGAAAACTCAGGCAGGAGTTAGCTGTGTTGCGTGCTGATCCTCTTCGTGTTGGTCCAAGCGAGGAGGAGAAAAGGATCCATGATCGCATAGTTGAAGTATCTTATCGTGAGGAGATCATGATGCGACAGAGATCGCGTATTCGGTGGCTTTCAGCGGGAGACAGCAACACCAAGTATTTTCAGAAAAAAGCCAGTGCTAGGAGAGCAAAAAATAGCATCACGCAATTGCAGCGCCAAGATGGATCAATGTGCACTGACACGGCTGAACTAGCAGATATGGCTAGTGCCTTTTATGCCAATTTGTATGCTACATAGGGAACTATAGGTGTGGAAGAGGTTCTGTCACACATACCGACCAAAGTGGATGCAGGCATGAATGCTGGTCTCGATGCTCCTTACACTAAGGAAGAGATTAAAATTGCGCTCTTTCAGATGTTTCCCACCAAGGCTCCTGGACCGGATGGTTTTCCGGCTCACTTTTTTCAGTGGCACTGGGAGGTTTGTGGTGATGAGGTAACGGGCATGATCACTAGGGTGCTCAATGGAGATGACTCACCGGAGGAAATCAACCGCACGTTCATCGTTATGATTCCAAAAATAGCAAGTCTAAAACTGTTAGGACAGTTTCGACCTATAAGCCTTTGCAATGTGATCTACAAGATCGCATCGAAGGTCTTAGCAAACAGGTTGAAGATTATACTCCCAGAGGTTATTTCCCAAGAGCAATCGGCTTTTGTTCCTGGACGCCTTATAACGGACAACTTTATCACAGCATATGAGTGTCTGCATTACATGAAAACAAGGAGAGCAAAGGGGAATCGATATTGTGCGCTCAAGCTAGACATGATGAAAGCTTATGACAGAATCAAATGGACATATCTGGAGGCGGTTATGCTCAAGATGGGCTTTAGTCCGCGCTTTACTGCTACGATTATGCGGTGTGTAACTTCAGTTTCTTTTTCTGTCCTATTTAATGGCGGCATATTGGATGATTTCAGACCCTCAAGGGGGTTATGGCAAGGGGACCCCAGCTCCCCTTACCTTTTCCTGTTGGCTGCGGAGGGCTTGTCTTGTTTGCTGAAATCAGAAGGCCTGGGTGTTCGAGGCCTGTCGATAGCTACATCGGCACCGGCTGTCAATCATCTTCTTTTTGCCGATGATAGCCTTTTATTCTTTGAAGCGTCAACTGGCAGTGCATCCAAGGTGAAGGACCTTCTTGACATATATTGTGCGGCATCTGGCCAACGCATCAACACAGATAAATCGTCGATATTTTTCAGCAAGGGTGTTCCGGAGGCAGCACGTGTTGATATCAAAAATGTTCTTGGAGTTCAGAATGAATCTTTGAACGAGAGGTATTTGGGCCTGCCTACCGATGTAGGTAAGGCTAAGGAGGGCTGCTTCAGGTACTTGAAGGATAGAATATGGAAACACATACAGGGATGGATGGAGAAATGCCTGTCGGCGGGGGGAAAAGAAGTCTTGATTAAGACAGTTGCTCAATCCATACCAACCTACTCTATGGCGTGTTTCAAATTATCTCGGGGTTTATGTGAACATATCAATGGTCTCCTTCGGAAATTCTGGTGGGGCAGTAAGCAAGGTCAGAGGAAACCAGCATGGGTATCGTGGAAGACGATGTGCAAGCCAAAGTTCATGGGAGGTATGGGGTTTCGAGATGTTGAGCTCTTCAATCTAGCGTTACTTGCTCGGCTAGTTTGGCGCTTGTTACAAGATCCATCCTCTCTCAGTGCTCGCGTTTTGAAGACACGTTACTATCCACAGTCTGATATTTTGGACGCCACCTTGGGTACCCGACCGTCTCAGGTTTGGCGCTCACTTCTAGAGGGGCGAGATGTGTTAGCACTTGGGATCATCAAGAGAATCGGGTCGGGTTCCACTACCCATATTTGGCAAGACAATTGGATGCCACGGGATTTTAAGTTAAGACCTCTATGTGCTATTTCGGCTAGCCCTCCACAATTGGTTTCTGAACTGATTGAGCCGATGACTAGGTCATGGAAGAAAGATATCTTGGAGGAGCACTTTGTTCGCCCGGATGTGGATGTTATCTTGAACATACCACTGAGTTCCAGAGTACACCATGATATTTGGGCATGGCACTATGACAGGAGAGGTGTCTTCTCTGTCCGATCAGCCTACAAAATGCTAAGTGGGATTAGGCAGCAGCGAGAAGATTGGCTCGAGCGGAGGACGAGCCGGTCGAATGTGGCAGCTGAGCGCCATTCTTGGTCACAACTGTGGAAGGTTAAAATACCATCAAAGGTGAAAGTTTTTGTATGGCACCTGTCACACATGTCACTGCCAACGGGAACTGTAAGACATGAGAGGAAGATGGCGACCTCGCTGGCCTGCTCTATATGCAACTCAGCTGATGATTCTTGGCGGCACTCGCTGTTTGATTGTCGCATGGCGCGGTGCGTTTGGGCCCTGGGGGATGGAGAAGTCCTTGAGCACTTGCTATCCAACAGAGCGGAGGATGCCTGCCTTTGGCTGTTTTGGTTGTTTGAAACGCTGAACCAACAAGATTTGGCAAGAGTGCTCATCACTATGTGGTCGATTTGGTGGGCGAGGAGGCATGCGATACACGATAACGAGTTTCAGAGCCCTCTGTCAACTATGTGCTTCATCAACAGGGTATCTGGAGGATTTGGAGATTGCTTCGGTAAGGACCGTACAACCAACTAGGGGGCCAGCACAGCCCCGTGTCCAGAGGTGGATCGCTCCAGGTGAACACTCGGCAAAGATAAATGTTGATGGAGGATTGTCACGCAATGGACGCATGGGCGCTGCTGCAGCAGTTTGTTGAGATAAGGATGGCAAGTATCTGGGAGCCTCGGCGACGATCTTTGAAGGACTAGTTGATGCACCAAATCTGGAAGCTTGTGCATGCAATGAAGCCCTCTCCCTCGCAAAGGATCTCAACATAACACATGTGATAATAGCTTCAGATTGTATGCAGGTTGTCTCGGATATCAACCAGGGTGCGCATTCACCTTATTCCATGATTCTAGATGAGATTAGAGATAGAGTAAAGGAATTTGTTAAAGTTACTTTTCGTTTTGAGGTTAGGGAGGCGAATTTTGAAGCCCATGCCTTGTCCAAGGCAGCTTCGTCGCTTCCGAAGGTCGCCATATGTGGCTAGGGATCCCTCCAAACATTACTTGTATTCCGAATGTCCTGATCAATGAATAAAATCCCTAGTTTCCCTAAAAAAAAGCTAGGAAGCAGTAATCCCTCAAAAAAAGGGTAGGAACCAGTACGCACGGTTCAGATATCCTGTAAATCTAATCGTTTCCTAAAAAAAACCGCTCCTCGATCGGGCCTGCCGCCGGTCATCTGTTAGATCTTCTATCAAATCTGTCCTTCGAGAAGGGAAAAGGACAGGAGACGTATCGATGTGTCGATCGCGCATTCTTGCCGGCTGGCCACACGGACGAGCAACCAAGCGAGGGTAAAAAGGTTGGTTATTTTTTACTTTTCAGCATTAGATTAGGTGTCTCCCAAAGACTCAAACCCTAGAGGTTGTAATTGTAGAACTACATGAATAAAAAATTAGCTCACACGATTTGGTCTCAGATTCCCAATATTGCCGCCGCCCGCTTGCTGCCATCAGCCACCATCAGGAAGCACAATTGTCTGTGATCGTTGCATGTCCTCCCCATCCAAACTTGAGTAAACAGTGACGTTGTAATGGCCGCCCCTGATCTCTGTTGCCGGCTTGCCACAAGCATGTGCCATTTTCCATGGCGGGAATGGATCGTTTCATGAGGTATAAACATATTATTATTATTATTATTACTAGCAAATATGCCCGTGCGTTGCAACGGAAGAAAAAATTACACGTTGGTCAATATCCGACATATGAATGTCCTCTATTTTAACACGATGGCTCACCATGTTGCCAATTATCTTTCTTCTCACTCTCGTTGATGATGGATGCAATATCCACGTGATCGCAATGCATTCAACATGGTAAAAAATGGGCTTGTCACTGTACGACACACTTGTCATTGTCTCGCGCAAGGGAATGTTTTGAACTTTGAAAACAAATCTCATCGACCATGGACGACTCGCCAACCCCAAGACATATAAAGAATTTCCAAAATTAATCAAATCCTAGATATAAAATACATCTGAATAGGAAGAGTTTTTTGAATCGACAAACATTCTTTTTAAATTTAGACATTTTTTTAAATTCACAAACATTTGTTTTTTAGACGAACATTTATTGAAATGCATGAACAGTTTTTGATTTCATGATGACTCAGATTCACAAATATGTTTTGAATACACGATCATTTTATCAAGATCATGAACTTGATTTTATTTAACGACATTTCTTTCCAAATTATTTTTATAATTTGCAAATATTTTTGTAAAATCAGTAACATTTTTTGAAACCACGAAAATTTTATGATTTCCTGAACTTTTTTGAATTCACACACATTTTATAATTTCTCAAACAGCTTTTTCAAACTCGTAACTTTTTAATACTTGAAAATCTCAAATTGATTTAAAGAAGGAGAAAACAAAAACAGAAGTGAGAAAAGAGAAGACCAGAAAAAAGAAAAAAAAACAGGGCATTAAGTCCGCTGGCTGGCCCATGTAGGCCTAAAAGTAGGTGGGAATAAGTCATGAGAAAAAGGTGGAGGAAAATATTGGTAGAAGCTGGGTTCGAACCCTGGTCTACAGGGCAGAAGACAATGCATCGAGCCACCGCGCTACTACTGCGTCACTGCTATTTGTTGGATATTAACGGTATACAAACTCTGGAAACGACGGCGACTTTGAAAAGAAAAATCGAATCGTTTTCTTCACTTACGGGTGGCATAGCGGGTAATTTCTAGCAACTTCGGGGGCGATTTTTGTGACGTACGGGCAGAAGCAATATCTGCTTTATTAGTAGGTAGGTAGGTAGGTATAGGTATAGGTATAGATATAGATATAGATATAGATTATTTTGACATCAACATATTATTGATATGGTCTGATATGGTAAGCCCTAAAGCATTAGTTAGTAGTAGATGTAGTTACATGTGTTTACTCGACGATAGATAAAGATATAGTTTATCTTTTCTCTCGGTTTAGCTGTATTTTCCTGGACAAAAAAAACACATTGCTCTTTTCAAGCCATTTGCTTCAAGTTAAAACGCTTTACACTAAAACTCTGAATTCAACTCGCTAATCATATGATTATATAGGTAAATGTAGAGGTACATTTACACCAACAGTTGCAAAACATGCATTATTTTCTCATACACAAATTATTATATACAATGTGATTTTATGTGAGACGATATGTATATATTATGTGTGTGATAGTTATCTCTTTCGCCCCCCCTATGTTCAAATCCTAGCTCCGTCCCTGTAAACACGTGATTGATAATTATGTTTGATTCTAGGTTGCCTGTTCTATGTACTAGTAAAATGAAGAAAACTGGGTTATTATTTTGAGGGCCCGTACACATTTTTTTTGTCAAATCTCTACTATTAAAGGGGAGTTAGTCGTTGTACATTCGCCATCACCCCCCACCCCTCCCCATGCCCCCAACTCCCCCTTTTATTTGCTCGACCCCCTCCCTCTTTTAATCGGCAATCGACACTTACCAAAACATGCGTAGTCATAGTACATAGCAAATCTACCAAATCAATTGTCAAAATAACACCCACTGCTCTACATAGAACATCCATACCTACCAAATCAATTAGTTGCCAAAATATAGGTAATCAATTCATGAAAAGTCTTTATGCACTTGTTACTATACCAAATCTACCATACACAACACACGGGTTATTAACAAATCAATTCACGGAAATCTACCAAAATAATAAAGCGGGATGAAAGCCCAAAAGTGCCCTTCTCAGCTCGAGCTCATATGAGCTTGAGTGAACAGTAAAATTAAAAAAGAAAATATTTTTTCTTTCAAAAACTCATTTTTTGTACCAAATATTGAAGATGTTTTGATTACTCGTGAAGTTTCACCATCGGGACTCCACAACTTGTGGAAACGAGCTACGGTCGACGCGATTCCGGGTTCGTTGAAAACCTCTCGAGGGAGCCGATGCCCACGCGGCCATAGCGGGGTGTTCTACTACGCCGGTCCCCATCTCAAGAGCGCTAGCAGACGTCGCGCACGGGAAACCCTGAAAAATCGACTATCGTCACGCGTGTCTCAAAACGGAGCCTAGGGTCTAAAAACGGCGTGGGCACGAACAAATTTCGACGGCTGTCCCAGACTTGTCAAAATCTAGGGTAAAACTACGGGAAAGCGCACAAAAACGGCTTAGCGGCGGCGGCATATTTCTTGAGAGGTTACGTATCACCCTGCTTCCATGTATGGCGGCAGTAAGTATGTGCCACCTGAGGAGTCTCCCGCCCAATTTTGCCTCCCAACCGCATTCTGTACGAGCGCAAACTTCCCCGTCAAAAAATTCATTTTTGCCGCCCTAACTTAGTTTTCGCTCGCGACTTTCATTATTTTATTTTATTTTCAATCCATCTCTCTCTCTCTCTAGTAGTAAAATAAAGAAAACTGGGTTATTATTTTGAGAATCCGTACGGCGTTTGTTATATGGGCTGGAGTGAACAGTAAAAATACTTTTTTCCCAAAAACTTATTTTTTGCAGCAAACATTGAAAAATGTTTTGATTGCTTGCAAAGTTTCACCATGGAATGACATTCATGTAGGACATGACAAAAAGATTTGTTATATGGGCTCGAGTGAACAGTAAAATAATAATAATAAATATTTTTTCCCAAAAACTCATTTTTTGCAGCAAACATTGAATTTTTTGATTGCTTTCAAAGTTTCACCATGGAATGACATTCCAAAATTATTTTGAAAATAGCATTTTGGAGCATCAATTTTGTTTATTTTGCCACGTCTTTCATGAATGTCATTCCATGATGAAAATTTGCAAGCAACGGAAAAAATTGTCAATGTTTGCTACAATTTTTGTTCTGATATTTTTACTGTTCATCCGAGCTCACAGGAGCTAGTGCTTAGATTGACCGTGTCCGGTGAAAGCCTTTGTTTATGGGCAACGAGAAAGAACTTTGACGTCTGCATCTTGAAAGTGCTCTTTTAGTCCTGAGCTCACATGCACCTGAATGATTAGTAAAATCAAAAAAAAAAAGTTCAAAACGTTTTTTTGTGTGATAAACATTGATGAATGTTTTACTTGCATGCAAAATTCCATGATGAAATGACATTATTGGAGGCCTGAGCGAAAATAACATGTGAAACATTTATCGATACAATATTTATCACAATTTTATTTAGAATTGTTCGATTTTTACTATCTTTTGGATTTTGCTCGTCATCCGGGTGCACACGAGCTCGGGATAGAAACTCTCTGTCCCCTGCATCCAAGCTTCTTCTCTAGTACCTCTCTGCTCTTTCTCTTCCTAGTTCCCCACCAGAATCACCTGCCCGCCTCTCTCATCGCTGCTCTGGGACCCGCAAATCTACCGCCTCTGTTTTTACTTACTCCACATATTAGGTTTGTCTAGAGTGAAACTTTATATACTTTCAACAAGTCTGTAGAAAATATATTAACGTATACACCACCAAACATATATCATTGGATTCATCATTGCATACATTCTCAATCATGTAAATTTGTTATTGTAAATATTCATATTATTTTCTACAAACTTGATCAAACTTTATAAAATTTAACTTCAGCCAAAGCTTTTTTTTTTGAGACAAACTTCAGCCAAAGCTAATATGCGGAGTAAATAAAAACAGAGCGGAGTAAATAAAAACGGAGCGAGTACGTGCCAAATATTGGGCCTCACACCGTGGATCTTTCCCCGGCCCAACGCCCTCCAAACCCTAAAAAAAAATACTTGTGGAATTTTCCCCGAGCGGAAGGGGGAAAATGCTTCGAGGCGACTGAAGCGGCGGCGGGTCGGAGTGGGCGGCGGCGGCGCGACCTACCCGGAGGAGGAGGGCGTTCCAGCTTCCACGGCCTGCCACGGATCCCCATCCCTCTCCTCCGCCGCCTCACTCCGGAGAAGCGGAAGCTGCCGGCGTCGAGATCTCCAGGTTAGCTTCTCCCCCTCCCCCCCTCTCTTTCGCGACGAGATCTTCAGGTACTGACTCGTCCCCTGAAAAACCCTAGTCGAATCTTGATCTTCAGTACTGGCTGAGGCTCTCTTGGGGTTTCCCCGGAACAACATTGCTTCGCTGCTGCTGCTGCTGCTAAAATCGGACGGCCGTATCTAGACGTATTTTATGCTAGATACATCCGATTAGACGTATTTTAGTGCTAGATACATCCGATTTGAGCGACAGGTAATATGAATAAGAGGGAGTAACAAAGTCGTATTTTAGGTCTGCTTTTCGACTTACTAGCAAATATGCCCGTGCGTTGCAAACGGGAATAAACAATAATTTTATCAAATACATACTCCCTCCGTGCGGAAATACTTGTCGAAGAAATGGACGTATCTAGACGTATTTTAGTTCTAGATACATCCATTTTTATCTATTTCTTCGACAAGTATTTTGGGACGGAGGGAGTACATACTTTTAAAATGACCCATAACAGAGGCTATGAATGATCTTCATGAATATGTTGAATTATTTTCTTTGTTTTTTAAATTTCATCATAGAGAACAGTTTCAATGCTTTTGACGACCGTGCCATCTAACTAAAAATTTCAAATTAGTTGCAGGAGTCATAGGGGATAGACCAACAAATAAAATATGAACGTAATGAAAATAACATTAGCTAACACCTAATAACCTTCCAAAAGTCTTCTGAACCTTGCGTGTCAAAGCTATTCCCAACTAATCATTAGGTTCAATAAGCACATCCACATGCATCAGTTCAACGGCCCGACGATTGAGGACCGTTTAGAAACCAACCCATTTATATTGGAAGAAGCAATGCACAGCAGACTCTAGATAACTGGCATCATATTTTGCGGGCATAATAGCAGAGAGTACAATTGGTGACGCAACTTAAAAGGACATACAAAAACGAGAAGGCAATATACAGGAGTGCAGATTTTAGGTGCATAAACATTTAGCCATGAGATCAGGGAAAATGACCAAGATAACGGAGCAATTCATGGTTTTCCTGTATCTGGTGGCCTTTCAACTGAGGGTATTTTAATTACGCGTGGCCTTGGATGAATTTGTTTCAAATATTACAAAATCATGGTTGTGATTGTTTTTCTGTTTTGACTCTGGCATTTACTAGTGGTACTCATGGTATTTTCATATTAGTTTTTTCCTGAACTAGTGCTTTATTATATGGACACATGCTGTGATGTGAACATGCTAACCACTCTGGTTTCTTCTGTTGGTAATGTCTTTAGGTTGGCTGGATATGGATCTAATTCTTCCATTTAAAATTGGAGATTTTGCCGAGGCAAAGTGCTTTGATGAAGGTTTCAAAGGCGCATGGTTCCGCTCCAAGGTTGGACATGTATTTGCATTATATGTGTGATATTAATGAATTTAGTAAATTAGGTAGCAAACAACTACCCTCACCATGTTTTTTATTTGTGTCAATACGTCCCTTAAAGTAGAGATTTGGCCACTCAATCTAAACATTTCTCTTTGCACCTCTAGTATACTCATGTCAATTTCTCATACCATTTCCATCCTATGTTTTTAAGGCGGTAAGGCGAGGCAAGGCGCTGGGGGGGCGCCTCACTGCCTAAGCGCTAAGGCACAAGGCAAGGCGACGCCTTAGAGAGTTCTAAGTAGTAGAATTGAGCAGAATTTGGTAGGCAACTGCAGGAGAGGTAGGTGATGGTTGCTTGCTGCTGCCTGCTGTCCTGGAGAGGAGGGGGAGGAGGATCTGCTGGAGAGGAGGGGGAGGCGGATCTGCTGGAGAGGAGGGGGAGAAGCAGCCGGAGAGGAGGGGGAGAAGTTGCTGGAGAAGCTCAGATCCAGCCGCCAGAGGTGGGGTTGGGGGAAAACTGAAACTGGTTAGGGCTCTCTCTCCCCCTGCTAGTAACTGTTGGCGCCCAGACTCTGTTTCCCGCCCAGAGCTCTGTTTCCCGCCTGAACTCCCTGCCCTGTCTAAGGCGTCTTCATTTGCCTAAGGCGGGAAGAATGGCGCCTAGGCGGACGCCTTGGACGCCCTATGGACTAAGGCGGACGCCTTAGGCATGCACGTAAGGCAAGGCCGACGCCTTGTAGCCTGGGGGCGCCCTGACGCCTAGGCGTCGCCTAAGCGACGCCTTAGGGACGCCTTAAAAACAATGTTTCCATCTATTTGTCGCTGTAGTGATATGTGCAACAAGTAGGGGTGTCTGCTAGCCTTGGAAAAGGTCATTCTACATGGGCGGGAATAATGACAAGTGAATTTCTATACAAAATCTCTTGTCGTAAGATTTGATCAAATTGACATTGGATTGAGAGGGTCGAGATTGGGGCTTAGGATATCACTAGTATATGCTTGGAGTAACTATTTGGTGCTCTTTAAGTCTTTATATAAACTCTGACCGTCTGACGTAAACTATTTTTTTCGAACACAGACTCTGACATGAACTAGGTAGAAGAGACTAGGTAATAAATTATTAAACACCCAAGGATTTATATAAGAGCCTTGTTGACTTGAAGACCACCATCACCTTTGGTGGGAAGGAAAGTAAAAAAGGCAATATCATAAACGGTCATAAGTTACCACGAGCACCTTTAGTGGGAGAGAAAAGCGAGGCTATAAGAGGAAACATGGCATATACTTTACGAGAGGCCATCATTATGGACCTAGCTCACAGTCCATGGTAGAGCTTCGACCTTGAATCTTTAGGGGTCTCAACTTCTTTATTGGTGTTCAGCTTCTTTCTTCTATCTAGGAATTGTTTGGCTTTTGAACTTTCTTTATTTCTTCTTGGGTCACGTGCGTGGCCCAATGTGGCATGTTCCAAAGTTGAGCTAGAAGCTTGGGCCTCTACACACGCCCTGGTTCCGAGTACAGTATCCACCACACCTCCTCCCAAGAGGCGTGGGTCATATGTGGATACCTCTGTTGTGGAACCTCCTTAGGTATTGATGGCTCCCCTGGGGCACTACTCTTATCTTCTGCCCTCCTCGAATCTAACGTGCTACCATCATTGTTATTACGAACTGATCTTCTTAAGGCTCACAACCATAGGTTACCGGTTTAAATACCAGAAAATCATAATGAAATGCACACAAATAGCCCACCAATGAGCATTTGGTAAGAATTGAACTCTAGTCATTAGTTTATAAGACAAAGGGCTATGCTATTGTTGTCCACAAGTCTATGAACTAGACAAATTAGATTAAATTTTGGGTGCTAGAATACATATTACAAACATAGACGATGAAGCTTTTTCTTTCTAATACATCATGCTAGTATGGCTACTACTTTTATATCTAATAATAACATCAGTCTGTCACTTGACCATAATCTCACGGACTACAAATATAATACTTCTCTTCACTCATTCTACAGTAGGGTATAAGGCTTTACTAACACATATTGTATTAATTCTCTTTCAGATAAAAGATATGCGTGTCACAGAATCTGGGCATCTTGAGTATTACTTGGAGTATATTGACTATACTGAAGAAGGTAAGCAAATCTTTATATGCAAGCTCTGTTTTTTCTTTTGCACATAACCTTTTGTTTTTTTAAGAGAGTGTGAAGGGACCACATGCAATAAATCAATTTGAATACTCATTCTCAAATTTTTAGCTTAAGGATATTGCGGTGCAAGCACTTTGTTCTTCATTCTGTAGACATAATTTGTACTTGGAAATATTCTCGTATACACCACTGAGGCCCTGGAGGCAGCTGAGATATTTTATGGCATGCACCTGATTTTTGAAAGCAGACCTTCTAATTATAGATGTTTTCTATATGGTATAGTTTGATTTTTTTTTCAATCCAGAAATATGCTACATGTTATGCTTGGATGGGTAACTTTTTTTGTGCATGGTGCCCTTGATCAGGAATCATACGATATAATGAAGAAACATCTGTGTTTTCCAAATTCTATAATATTGCCATTGATCACGTATGGTATCTAGCCAATACTGTTTACCTTTAAGGAGATGGATCATGCAGTGATTGAAAACCACGCGATCTGTCTATATCTTCCCCAAAATGGTTCGCGTTGTGCAGGTCATAATCCCCCCCGCAAAAAAAAGTACAGGTCATAATTGATGAGTTTGGTTTTGAACAGGCAGTTGCAAAGCCTACACTCGAATCTGCAGGGCTAGTAAAATCATGGAAATATCTGATTATACCTTGCATTTGAATTTACCCGACAATTGATCAATCAATACCTAGCGCAAATATGTCTTGTCATGATCTCAGTTTTGCCCTTACTGTTGGCTAGGCACAACAAAATCTTGGGATACGCGAATCTGACCAAGATTATAACTGTTGGTTTTCTGTACTCCTGATATGATTATTCCTGATGCCCTTTTCAGCCAACGAATGGATTGGAGTCTTCCAAAAGAACCCATTCAACCAGGCATGCCTGGAAGAGAAATCAAATGGCAGTACTGAAATAATGTTGCGTCCTTCCTTTCCTCGGTGGTATAGGGGGCAACAAGCTCCTAAGCACTTTCCGAAGAGCGAGGTGATAGCACGTGTCCATGATACCTGGAAAGTAGGTGATTGGGTTGACTGGCATAATAAAGATTGCTACTGGACTGGGCAGATTATTGAGCTGACCAGTAAAAATGTGGTTGAGGTAAACATTTACTCCCTCATTTACAAAAATATAAATATATTTGATGTTCTAGTTTTGTCCCAACTCCCAAGTCAAACTTCTTTAGGTTTAACAGAGTCTGTAGAAAAATACACAAACATCTGCCATGCTAGCTCCCAATAGCATTGTGGTTTGGCAATTTCAAATTCTCGGCACCAGGTCTAGGTTGTCCTCCTTCACTCTCACCCGTAACATGAAGCACCAATCAACAGTTCAACACAAGCAGGTAGCAGCAGCACAGGGAAGCAACAGAGTAAGCAAGCAGCAGCAGCGGCACATGAGCAGCATGGGGAAGTAACTAGCGAGCAGCTGCAGCAAGGGCATGACGAACAGGGAAGCAAGCAGCAGCAGCTCAACAAAAAATCGATTCAAATAGATGAGATAGGTTGAGGTCACGTGCTCCAGCATGGTTGCCGTTGGGAGGAGAGGCTCCTGCACTTGGGGGATGGCTGCGGTCGAGTCCAGGCGGCGGCGGCGACTCCATACAGCAGTGGCGGTGGCGAGTCCAGGAGGTTTTCCAGCTCTCCCTTTTGTGGCGTCCGTGAATGCGACCTGCAAAAAAAAAAGGGTTTCCTATCAGGCCGAAGCGTAGTTGGGACTCCCGAGTCCCTCGCGTGTCCCCTACGTGTCCCAGCCGTGTCCTCTTTTTTTTTTTAATTCGTAATTCACGAAATATGGTAGGATACGCGTGTGTCCCCGTGTCCGGACATATCAGCACATGGACTTGGCAACTTCTGCCGTGTCCATACGTTTTAGTCTGGCGGTCCAGTTGTGTTACGGGCTGGTGACACACAACAACTTTCTTGCTGATGAAGATGACACACACTGATAAAATGACATCAAATGAACTTTCATGCTGATTAAAATATGTTTAAAATATGAAGTGGGACAAATTGTTTTATCATTTGATCTCCATGTTTTCATGCTGACTATTGGTTTTCTGTCATAGCCAACATTATCAGAGACAATAACTCATATGTTCCTGCTTGACATTTTTCTACAGGTAAAATTCTTGGATCATCCCATGGGTGAAGGC
The DNA here is from genome assembly GCF_018294505.1 of Triticum aestivum. NCBI lineage: Eukaryota > Viridiplantae > Streptophyta > Magnoliopsida > Poales > Poaceae > Triticum > Triticum aestivum. The sequence goes on from NC_057800.1 coordinate 9,015,925, forward strand.
CAGCAGTGTCTTGCTAAGAAAAAGGACCTGAGGCCTGCGCTTGATTGGTCCATCATTAAAGGCTGGACTGTACCTCTTTCGGCCGTAAGTTTCTAAGGTTTAGGTTCTAGCTTCTAAATGCATTTTGTTAATTAATTCATGCTTATTCTAGAAGGGAGTTGAGGCGATCCTTGACCAGTTATGGGTTAGTTCATGGAATCAAATGGATTCTTCTTTTTTGGATGGTCTACCTTATATTCCACAGTTTAAACCAATTTATTGTCTATTTTTGTAGACATCTTACAGTGTATCTATTTATGGTCAGGCAAAAGGGAAAAGCTGGCAAGCTGCTCATCTGGTTCATCCTAAATCTGGTACGGTTGATCTTTTGTGAAAAATATATGGCTGTAAATGCATACTAGGAAACTGGTGAAATTAAGTTTCATGTTGGCGTGGTGGTTTTCAGATGTAGAAGAGAGGAGCAGCACAGATGAAGATGAAGCGCTGGGATCTTCATCAACTGTCAAAACACATTCGTCGGACAGAAACATCGTATCTAAGCTAAGAAATCAGAGGATGGCGACACACGAATCATCAGACCCCAGTCGACGGCGTACCCGCAGTTCCTGTGGGCTACTGATATCTCCATCGGAGCCTGCCACCGTCGAATCGAATGGAAGCGGTTCCCGCCGGTACCCCTTTCGGGTCCGGAGGAACGCAGCGGAACAGCAGAGATGAAGCTGGTAACGCCGCACACTTGATGACCCCCACGGGGTTTTACGAGCATTATGGGATATACTTAGTGATATATACCACATGAGCTCTATATACATCGAAAATGGCCGATCGCTGTCTTTGCGGAATCGGCCACATAGGCATCTGGGCCATGATCCATTGACTGGCTGTTACTTGGCAGGAGTTGCATACTTAAGGCTGGTTGTTACTTGGGCTTGCGTTGTCTCATGTGGTTCTGAACCTCTGGGTCCGAATCAGACTGAACAAATGCTAAGCCCCGTGATGAAAAAGGAAAACAATATACTTCTGTTTTTTTTACAGAACTGACACAAGTATTAAACGAGCAAATGGTACAGAATCATGGAATTTCCTATTGGACCTACTTTGGGTCAAGCTGTTGAGGTTTTGCACAGGCTTCGATATGGGCTGGCCTGTTAATGATTGCTGCGATCCCGGTTTTGGGAACCTTCCAGCCGTTTTTTTTCCTGTTTTGGGAACCTTCTAGAAGGTTCCAGAACTGGTTTTTTCTTGTTCTTCTTTTTCGTTTTCCTTCTTTTCCCTTTTAATAACGTTTTTTCCTTTCTCTCCTTCCATTTTCTGTTTATTTTTCTTTTGTTTCTATTTCGTTTTTTCTTTCCTTTCATTTTCATTTTCTTTGTTCAAATCTCTTTCAGATTTTTTTAAAACCGTTGCATTTTTTTCATAAATCCAAAAAATATCCATGATTTTGATTTTTTTGTACTTTTAAAAAAAGTTTAATTTTTTTTACAAATTAAAACAATCACAAATTTTTAAAAATGTTCACGTTTCAAAAATTGTTCGCAAATGTTCCATTTTTTCCAGAGTTAAAAAATGTTGACATTTTAAAAAATCCCAATTTTCAAAAAATGAACGTGTTTTCAAATTTTGTTCTGTATGTTTTTCTTCAAAATGTTCAATATTTTTTTTTTTCGAATCTACGCTGGGGTTTGTTTCTTAGGTGTTTGTGTTGTCTTAAAATCACTGAAGCTCGATAGCTTAGCTGGTTGTATCGACAACTCTCTCAGGACCAGATCATTTTTTTGACTCCCACGTCTGACAGATTTTTTGATTTAATTTTACATCGCCACGGCGCCTAGATGGGCTGGCCCAGCTGGGGCTCCGTGTGTATGTCGCGACGGCAATTTGCCGCAGAACGCGTCACATAGGACTCCCGAGAATCACAACTATTTCAACCTCCTCTCTATACCTCTCATCCTCACGCTGGACCATGACGGGCTGGAGCCACAAAATTCAGATTAATACGTCATCATAATTGAAATGCTCATGGGCAATTCTTTTTATTCAACTTCGCCGTGTCAGCACAAACATTCCAACCCACCGCCAACGGCTACAATTGTCTCAAACTGGCAAGCCAAACTTGAACAGCAAACACGGCTCCGTCCACCAAAGGAGGGACCTGAAAATGCCATACAAGTTAACCACCTGAAACTTGTATGAAAAGACAAGGGCGACCGTCAAATTGCGATAAGGCAAGCAAAGGGTATGTGATACATGTGGTTCTTCGTTTGACATGGCCATTACTAAATGGGCAGTCAACACTTGCTATCCGTGGAAGAAGCTCAGTTCCGTCTGATTCTCTTATTGCAGCCCAGAATTGCTCAAAGTTCTCATGCTCAATTAGAGCATATCCCTGCATAGGAGAAGGAAAACCACACAAATATTTGTGTTAGCAACAATGAAAGGTACAACCGCCATTTTATTTTATATACCACTTTGAACCAAACTTTGCACGCAACTATTCCACTTCAAACCACATTTTAGTATTTGAAGTGTTTCTTACATGATGGGCCCTTGTTCGACATATAGCCATATGTGTTCAAATCTGTCACAAACAGGCAAGCAAAAAAGAATGTAGTTCAATCCGTCCATGTATCAGTAGCACAAATACCTGCCGGCCTGTTCACAGTGGAATTTACTCTTTCTTTTTACACTTCGATCCACAGCAGCTTTGCTTGACCTGTTCAAGCCTGCGACTATAGCTTCTCGATGGATCGACCCCCGACATCTTGGAATGAACAAGGCTCTGGCATAGGATTCGGACCCAAGATGAGTCGTGCATGTACGTGCCCTAGAACCACTCGTTTCCATCTATAGTTTTGGCAGGCTACTCCCATTGATTAATGCCACTGCCATTTGAGATTTGACAGGAGTAGTATAAGTAACGTGATTAGTGCCACTGCCATTTGGTCAGAGAGCTGTCTAGTTCGTGAAGAGAAGAAGCTTTGACATCGATCGGCGATGAAAATGAAGGGACCTTCTTCATCTTCGTCCTCGCTCGCAGACGCCGTGCCAATCCTCCTGGTCATCCTATGCTCCTGCTCCCTGCTGATACCGTCCTCTGCCGGCCGCCGCCGACCAAGGTAACCGTGTGTTTGCCGACCAGTCATGAGGTTTTGTGTGTGTTTGGCGTTCATGTCCATGAGTGCGGCAACTGGCGCTAGTTGTGTGATTTGCATGCGATGGCGGTGTTCATGCAGGTGCAGGCTATAGTTTCCCGGCCGGGGGTCGTGTACCAGTACAGTGGCCAACGCCACCCCAGCCCGGGCCGCCGATACGCAACAATATAATTTTTAAATTTAAAGATTTTCCTCTCCAACAAGATTGCCGTATTTTTTCAAAAGCAACAAGTTCGTTATTTTTTATTCCTTTTTTGACAATTTTTTTCGATATATATCAGTATCACCCTTAACAAGTCCATTATTTTTTGAAGATTATTGTTCTTATATCTAGACTACTCCAAGACGGGCCCGACTCGACCCCCCCCCCCTAGCCCCCCCATCGCTGCCGCAGGGGTGACTCGGGTGGCGCTAACCCTAGCCGCTGCCGCCCCCCTTCCCCGCTTCTCCTCTCCCTCACCACCACCTGAGGGGGTCACCGGAAAGTTGCGCGTCCGCCGGGGAGGGTGGTGGCGAGGATCTGTCCACCCTGTTTCGCACAGGGGGCTTTGGAGCCGGGGCAGCGACCTCGGGTGGTGGTGTGTCATCGTCTTCAGCTGGCGGCCGTCGCTGGTGCTGGCCGTCCCCCTGGCCACGCGGGTGGCAAGGCGGCGGCGGGTGGTGGCTGTGGGGCGTGGTGGCCGCGGGGGCGCCCGCCCCGGATGTGACGCCTCCGCCCCCAACCCTTTCGGCCCGTGTCAAATCTGGTCCCCGGCTGCCCCAGGTCGCCGGCGCCGCATCTGTGGTAGGGGTGGGGGGTGATGTGGGGCCTGGAGAAATCCACGGCTGGCTATGCCGGCCACGACGACGGCGACGCATGAGGGCGCCGTCTCCTACTTGTAGGCGCCGTCAAGGTGACCCCTTTCCCCCTTCTGCCTCTCTCCCCTGCTCGTGCACCGGGGTGAAAACCCAAATCCCTATCGATTGAGCGGCAGCGATGTTCGCGGCGTCGTCACCTTCATGGAGGTGCTGCCTTCGGTGAGCATGGGGTGGTGGCAAGTTTCGGTCTGGTTGATGGGCGTCCGACGGCGACATGGTTGGAGTTGGTGGTGTCTTGGAGGTTCTTCTCCAAGTTCAGTGGCTTCCCACCATAGTTGCTCTGTCATCAGCAGTCCCACTGTGCATTTTGCTTCTCCTTGCGTGTTGGTTCCCTCCCAGTGCCATGTTTGCCTTTGTGGAGCTCGGCAACGCGAGTTCGTGGTGCCCTGGTCCGGCTTTCCGGGAGGCAATGGCGTCGGTTGTACACATTTGATCTTGGGAGAGCGTTTGCATCGTCCAACGGATCAGCGCCTCGTGCCAGGCGAGGAGCTAGGGAGCCCCTTCGGAGATGTAGGAGGTTGTCAACGGTTCGGTCGGAGTCTATGAAGCTGTCAGCGTTACCCTCACATGCTAGTTGGGTCTCCTCAAGGCTTGATGGTGTCTCGGCGGGGTGGATTGCACTCGGTGGAGGGCTTCATTGTCTTCAAGCTGGTCTTGTTCTTTAGTTTCTTCATCTTTGCTTGTAGATGGTAGGAGGCCTTTTAGCTGCGTGCACATCACTCTGTATCCTTTTAGCTGTTTCTTTGTTTTGGCTATGTAAGTTGGCGGTTGATGTAATTCTGGCCGGTTGATGGCTTTGTTAATTCAAAGCCGGGCTCGACTTGAGCCTTCATTCTAAAAAAAAGATTAATGTTCTTTTTTGGCTTCCTTGCAAATTAAAATCTTACCAGGTCACCTATTGTCGATCTGAAGAAGGAATCTAGGCATCACTAGGCTTTTATATTTTTAAGATCACAAAGATCAATCGTCAGGCCAATGTGCTGGCACATGAGATTGCAAAATTCAGTTTTTATAATAGATCAAATGGTGCCATATGACGAATGATCGTGTAGACCTTTTAATTAATTAATTTACGGGGAAGGTTTTTTCAGAAATAAAGAAAGAGAAATAGAACAATGCACATATGCAGTGTAGTGAACATTGACCAACACGATATGAAATCATAAATACACAACAAATCTTGTAGGGACTGGACATCAGGATGTGTGTGTATCCTGCAGAAGGAAACTCACATCCAATTTGGTCTATATCTAAGCAGCATGATCTTCGGATCGGTCCACCACCCCTTTCAACATAGGCATAGTGTCGGTCTATATGAATCTACTGTCGCCCATTTGTCGTCATTTTTTCTTTCTTTTTATCAGACTTTATGTGATTGGCTGTGTGCATCTTAGTTATGCAGAGGCCGGGTATTACTCATAATGCTTTGTATCCTCTGAATGCTACTTTTTGAGATAATAAAAGCGCCCTTTATAAAAAAAAGCAGCAAAGAAGACATACTATTTCTAGTAGTTACTCATCGCAACAAAATTTGGATTGCATTTTTTATCCATTGAGGAATTGGCCTTTTTTTTTCGCTCCCAGCGTGCAAATTAATTTTAAATTTGTAATTTTGTTGTATGATAGATGGCTATATTGACTTCAACAGTAGTAGTACTAGAAATCTTTACAAATACACGGCTTGAATTTTTATGCAAAGTGAACCTGGTGATCCAGCAGAAAAACAGTGCGAAAATTGATTGAAAACAAAGTAATAATGGGCCTAACAGAAATATTGAAACCCAGTTTGAAAGAAAACGAGCACATAAACTGTCAAAAATACTATCAGAGCCAGGTTTTGATCCTGAGACCTGTGGATTATGGGCCCACCACACTTCCGCTGCGCCACTCTGATAATTTTCGTTTATGTTGCGATGTCCCTTTAATTATACGGCAGCTGGTGCAACACAGACCTACGAACGGCGCGGCTGATTTTTTAGAGGAACTAATTTCACTGTAGCACGTACGTTTTCGTGGCCATGCATGCATGCCTCGAATTCTATGTTACTAACACCAAAGATTGACAGCTTCAAACCTGCAACTTGGATTAAGATGCACTGACACCAAAGATTGAGTGTCGGCAGAGACGACTTTGAGCTGTTGACTTCCGAGCAGTATTAGCTAGACTTTCAATGGCGGCATCGAAGATCATGATTACATTTGGTTAATCAAGATGTTCAGAGAATCTGTTGACTTCACACACTTGTCGTTGCTGTCTGAGTACTTAACTAGGATGAGTAACCCATCCACAACCACAAGAGACATCGAATCATTTCTTCAGAACCGAAGCCGGAAAAGCAGGATAGGATCGTGTACTGCCGCTCCTTGCCGCTGCTCCGATCGACCATGAAGCGGTCATCTTCTTCTCCGTCCTCGCTCCCACGCGCCATGGCAATCCTTCTGGTGATCGTGTGCTGCTACTCCCTGTTGCCATTCCCATGCTCTGCCATTTGCAAAGGTACCAAACCACCGCGTCGGTTATAGTTCTTATATTTTGGACGTGGATGCCATTTTGACATATAATTTGTTGCGATGGCATCAGGGCGTGCATTTGGCGACTTTGGTCAGGGGGTTGAGGCCGGGCCAAGGGGAGGAGGAGACCAATTTGATCAGGGGGAGGGAGGGCCTGGGAGAGGAGGAAACCAATTTGATCACGGGGGTGGGGAGGCAGCGCCAGGGGCAGAAGGAAATCATGTGGGTGAGGGGGTTGGGTTGAGTGGAGGAAACCAAGTAGGACGGACGCCTCCGGCGCCGCGGGGTAAGACACCAAGGAACCACAGGTGATGTGGCGACTCCTGCCATGACGTTCATCTGGCGCCCCCGGCGGTTATTGGAAGGTGATGGCTGCTGGTCTTCCTAGGGGTGGTTTGGGAGGATGCTTATCTTTGGCGCACGTGCTGCCTTTCGGTTGTAGTTTGTGCTATTCTCCCAAACTTTTTTAAACATTTGTATCACGTGCGAGGTTTTTTCTTCTTCTCATAGTTGTTGTTCGAGAGCGAGCATTCACAATGGGTTTCTTATTGTGCTCCAACTCGCAAGTCTCTTCACTGTTTTTGTTTTTCTCGCCTTAATGCAAATGCGTTTAGCTCGGTTGTAAAACAAAGTGAAATGATACTATTGAATACGACTGGTAAGGCTATCCCAGTGACTCGGCAAACCGGTGACTTCTCCTGTATATCTTCTTGGCGGCCGATCTCCTTTCTACTGATCTAACGGTGTCTGATCCTGCTCTTTTTCTTCAAAAGGTAAAAAGTATGTTCAGGTTGGCTTTTGCCCGCTGTAGTTGACTCAAAAAAGAAAACAAAAAAATAGCAAGCCAGCTCGACAAAATTTGAAGTTGAATTTTGTTCACAGTGTAATGGGCCTTCTTCTTTCGCATACCAGCGTGCAAATTAAATGTAAATTTATAACTTTATTTATGACATATGATTTTTTGAAAAAAAGGTTTAGACTAAAATAAAGATTCACCGGAAAGCACAAAGCACCTCTAACATAATAAAAAAATACATCAAAGTCCATGGTCCACATAGCGACCTTTGGCGCCGCCAGAACGATGCGCCGCTGTCACTGGTCCAATATTGGAGTCGGCCTAAACTTGTCAATGACACCTGAGAAGTCTTCATGCACGTGCCCCTAGGGACCAACGCCCCGGAGCCGCAGTCCTTGTCATCGAATCCTTGAACCGATCTGAAGAACCTCACTGTTGCATTCGCACAACGAGAAACCCTAAACTCACCACCCCGAGGAACTGACATGAATCTACATCAGAGCTCTATCTAATCGGTCCCAATGGATGAACATGAGGAGGATCAAAACCTAAACCTGGAAGATGACTGTATCAAAGAAGAAGCGTGGTTGTCCGTCCGAACAGAGAAGTGAGTACGCATGTCGGCAAACCGCAGCAGAGGAAACCCAAGGCTTAACTCCCCATTCTTTCTATCTTACATCGCCACGCAAGTATTCACGGCATATGACTCATTTTCCATTTTTATATACTTTTTTTCTTATCATTAGAATGATTTTTATGCTCTTTTGAGGCATATCGCGGGATATTTAAGCATCAATGATGTGTTGTTTTTTTCCTTTTTACTTTTCGCTATAGTGTATTCTTATATTATTTTTCTTCCCTTCCATGGATTCTTTGATCAAGAATCATGTTCAATTTTTTTGACCTGATTGAAATTAAGTGGATGCAATGAACAAACAAGGACACAAAGCCTACCTATCTATTGCCGGAGCCGAGGGACAAGGGATCCTCTACCCGCCACCGGCAGGCAGAGCAGCGGGCGGGTGGAGGTGGATCCACGGGCTTGCCGGTGAAAATCGAGGGGAGTTCCCTAACCGCCTTGCAAGAGAAGAAAGAAAAGCAACTTGTTTTATGGTTATTTATATCTTAATCCTGTTGTGGTATGACAGTAGTACCTAGAAAAGTCGATAGTACAAGATACTCCCTGTCTTATGAGACAAGGTTCTCTGTTCATCCAACATTTGTATGTTCTTTTTATCCAGTTTGATAAATGGTATTTATGTCATTATGACAATTTGTGGGGGGAAATTGATCCAAATAAGCTAAAAGTATTTGCAGTTGTTTATGTTAAAAATTCATAAGAGATACTCTAATTTCAAAGTAACACCACTGCAATAAGTTCATAGTTTTACACATGCAGGTCATAGGAAGAGAGAGTAGCTCAAAAAGGAAAAGAAAGACGATTGTCTGGATGGCCACTCGACAATCACCAGTCCACTAACAATGGTACGTGCACAAATGCACGGCTTGAAAATTTCTACAATGTCAGCATAAAAAGAATCAACAATACCCGCAAAACAAGAAGACCAAACGAATAGATCGAAGACCCTTTGTTTCAGGTTATGAATCAGTTCGAAAGATGCATGAATAGAAGAAACGTGCCAAAAAATCCTACAATAGCAAAATGGACCACACAAAAAACTGAAGTCCAGTTCAAAACTCATCAGTATGAAAATGGGTGAACAACGCAACAAAAAAGATCGCAGCCCAGCAAAAACAATTCAGCCCAACAGGGAAAATATTACCAGAGCCAGGTTTGGACCTATGCACTATGGGCCCGCTGCGCTTCCGCTGCACTGCAGAATATGCAACACAGACTTGCAATATACTTGCATTCTCAATTAGTACAGAGAGTTGAGGGTTGCGGCTGCAGAGAGCATCTCAAGTAGTACAGCTGCTCAGCCGCAGTTGCTGGAGTAGTCGTCTCTAGCACGTACATTTTCGTGGCAATGCCTCGATCGCTCACAACGCGTACAAATTGTTTGTAACAGTTAGCAGCAGCTTTGGTTGACAGTTTCAAGCCTGCAGTCACGATTAAGATGCACTGACAACAAAGACTGAGTGTCCACGGGGATGACTTTGAGCACTTGACTTGACTTGGGGCCTCCGAGCATCTATTTAGCTACACTTGATCATGATTACATTAGGTTAATCTAGATGTTCAGACAAACTGTTGACTTGACACACTTGTCGTTGCTGTTAGAGCACTACTTAACTAGGAGGAGTAACCCGGCCACAAAGAGAGATCAAATCATTGCTTCAGAGCTGAAGCTAGGAAGGTAGGATCGTCCTATCGACCATGAAGCGGTCTTCTTCTCCGTCCTCGCTCGCACGCGCCATGGCAATCACCTTGGTGATCGTTTGCTGCTGCTCGCTGTTGACATGCCCATGCTCTGCCGTTTGCAAAGGTACACAACCACGCGTCATTTCCAGTTCATATATTTTGGATGCGGATGCCCATTTTTACATATAATTTGTTGGGATGGCATCAGGGCATGCATTTGGTCAGGGGGCTGGGGAGGGGCCAGGGAGAGGAGGAGGCCATTTTGGTCAGGGGGACGGGGAGGGCCCAGGAGGAGAAGGATACCATTTTGGTCAGGGGGATGGGGAGGGGGCATGGGGAAGAGGACATTTGGGTCAAGGGAATGGGGAGGGGTCAGGGGCAGGAGGTAATTTCGGTCATCTGTATGGAGGAAACCATGTAGGGCGGATGCCTCCGTCGCCGCAGGGCAGGACACAACGGAACCACAAATGATGTGACAGCACCAGCCATCGCGTTGTACTGGCGCCCCTAGTGGTACTGATTGCTGCTCGTCCCCCCGGAGGTGGTTTAGGAAGGCGTTTCTATCTTTAGAGCAAGTGTTGCTTCTGATTGTAATTTGTGTTGTGATCCTCAACTTGTTAAACATGTGTATCTCGTGCTAGTAGGCTATAGTGGTTGTTCGAGAGCAAACTTTCACAGCGGGTTTCTTACTGGTACTCCAACTCGCAACACCTCTTTCATATCTTAATCCCTCTATTTTTTACAACTTGTACGAATTGGTTATTTTTCATAAGCAATTAATGGAAATGGGGCTAGCATGGTTGTAAGACAAAACAAAATGAAACTATCGAATTCGATCCGTGAGGTGACCCAGGTGACCAGCGCAAATGCTCTTCTTGTACGATCAATGTTGATGTATGCGTAGTCGGGCTACTCACTCCATTTGAGTTTACGCGGCTTATTTTGTAATAGAAGAAATTCGGGTGTAAAGGCCAATCTCACATCTCCATATCTTGACATAATCGTTAGCTATGCATGCTGACCTTGCAATTAAAACCATATATGTATCCATTGCAATTAAAACAAATACATATATGTGACCTGGAAACGAGGGATGAGCAAGTAGCAACACTATAATAGGTTGTTTCGTAGAAGAGTTAAGGGATATAATATGTAGTCAAAATTTTCATTTAGGACAATAATCAAAGTACTTACGTGTTGGAAACTTGGAATCCTCATTGGAATAAGTGATTTCCTACGACCTCCATTTTGTATAATATTTTAGCGAATGTCCACACACGCTCCATTTGGTGATCCTAGTCACGATGTTAATGATCTATAACTACGAGAGAATGGCACTTTATTCGATAATACTGCATATGGATTTCCAAGAAAAATAAGTTGAGATATAGTTCTATGAGTCCCTGCGGTTGTGAGGAGTAAGAAGCAATTTGTTCACGAGGATGAAGATACAAGGTGAGTTGAAAAGGGAAGGGTTAACTTCAAGAATGACAAGCTATGAGCCATCGACAATAACTTATTACGAGCATCCAATTGAGTACTAATGGTGCCCTCATAGACTTGCATGGATTGTCTTATCATGGTGTGTGTTTTATCAACTCAAACGCCCTAGAGTATTTGGTGGTGGTGGTAAAACTACTCTGTGGTGGCGGCCAATGCCATGGCCATCATGGTTCCATTAGTGGACCTACTCTCATGGGTGCTCGTGGCGATGATAAGGTCTCGTTCTTCGGTGCCCTTCGGCGACTCTCGAAGGTTCGTTGGCTTGCATAATGCCGAGGTTCACTTTTAGTGATTGTGGTCTGTGGTGAGGCCAAGAGGAGGTGCAAGGGCTGAAACATTACCCTTCAACATATTATGTTCCTCTCCTTGTTGCTGCATGGGTAGGCAGTGGGAGACCATTAGATCATGAATGCGACTCTGCTAACTCTTCAAGGTGCAGAGTGATCGGAAGGCAAGTTAGTGACTTATTCTCTATGTCGGATCTCCTTGTCGATTGAATTAGCAATGCTAGCCCTCTCTCTTCACATCCCGATGTAGTGTTCATGGGTGATACGTCCCTCCTGATGGCATCTTGTCGCAACTCATTTCGTCTCTCTCCCTCTCTCCCTCCCTCCCTCCCTCTCTCTCTCTCTCTCTCCCCATGTTCCATTCTTGTTGGTGTTGGGTGCTACTTCTGGCATCACTTGTCTCTGGTGTGTGCCTATGTATGGGTGTGTCTTGTGCTATATTTTGTAGTCATTGGGTTGTAGTCGATCATGTTTTCTCAGAAAAATGAAAATATATTTAAGCTGAGCTGCATGAGCTATGTAGGGATTCCACTTTGCCTCTTTTGATGTTGCTTCTGGAGGAGATGGCCACTCTAGGGGCCTTGCCAATGCCCACGACGCCGCCACCACAGGTGGATCTGAGCAAAAAGCTTGTCTTTGTTGATCATGGTGGGGATGCTAATGTCACTTACTCTCATATGGACATTGGGCAGGTGTTGTCTGTGAGTGACAAGGTTGGTAAGGTAGGTGCATTGCACCTAATTCAGAGACTCTCTTCGCGAAAGAGCTTTGAGACTTGCTTGTCATTTTGGAAGCGGCTAGCCCTGGACCTAGCAAAGGTGATTGCTTGCATCCTGGTGGAGAAGGCTATGAGGGACAAAATCAAGAAGGGGAGAAGACTATTAGGAGCAAAGGCAAGAAATGTAGAGCCATAGGAAAGGCGTCCGCAGTTGCTTAAATGTATGATCTTCAGCCTCTTGAACCGTCCACATGGTTGGACTCGTCTACGAGGATTCGGTGGTGTCCTTTGTCTTCAGCCGAGACGTTTTCTTTGGGGTTTCCACTTCATCGTAGAAGTGTGAGGGTTTGTGATTGTTGCGCATTGGCTATGTTTGTTGGGTTAGTCGTGCGGTCATGGAGTTCCATGCTTTTAGTGAGAAGTCCACAGATGGTGTTTGTATCAATTTTCGTCTGGTTTTCCGTTAATTAACTAGGCAATTCTCTTTTTCTTAAAGAATCGACAAGGCAATTTTATTTTCCCCGTTTCCAAAAAAGATATGTCCAGGCTGCCTTTTGCTCGCCATAGTTGCCTAAAAACAAGTCTCTCGACTATAAAAACTCTGAAAGTGAATTTTGTTCTTTTTTGCAGCTTAATGTGCAAATTAAATTTAAATTAATATTTTTGTTGTATGACAGATGTCGATATTGTCAAATTTTAACGAAATTTGTAATGGTTACTTTATACCTTAGTCTTGTTGTCGTACTACGGTAGTACTTAAACATGCATAGCACAAGACACCCCCCATCCCATGTCGCAAGGTGCTCTGTTCATCTGACATTTGTATGTTCTTTACATCCGGTCTGATAAAGTTCATGTCTTATGTTGTTATGGTAATTTATGGGGAAAAGGATGAACCCAAATATGCATAGATATTGTTGCAGTATTTTGTGAAAAAAAAACTGAAAAGAGGTACTCAAACTTGAAAGTAACACTACTACAATAAGTTCCTAGTTGTACGCATCAGGGTCCTAGGAACAGAGAGGAGCTAAAAAAACTCGATGGCCACTCACAATCACCAATTCAGCGGCCTTCGGGTGGTGTTTCCTCCCGTACTTCGTTCTATTTATGCTTCGTGCAAAAGTCTCAAGTCCATATTGGATCAGAGACTGATGATGTCTTCAATGTCATTGGCCCATGGGTAGTTGTTTTGGAGTCATTGATCCTTGTCGGTCGTTTGGCCGTCTCTTTTGTCAGTACGATTATGCCCCGTCTTGCTGCCACAGTTCCTCCCTCTGCTCCGCAGTGAGGGCTTGGGGGTAGTACTCGTCGTTGCCGAGCGACGGGCCACCGAACCCCCCTCCGCCACAGGGAAAACCTGGTGGGCTACACTGAGATCTGATCACGAGGACCTCTATCGCTGGGTCGTTGCTTTCGCACTCGGAAAGCGTGTCCGAGTGGCCAGTCGACAGATCGAACCAGCCATAAAGGGACTCATCGGGCTCGATTGCCGCGGTCTGGGGCGTGGCCGACTGACGGGCCACTGCGTGCTTCACACACCGCTGAAGCCACGAGCGACCGGATCGCTGGCGGCGATGGCCAGCGGGGAGTGAAGACGCCACGGGGGCCGTCTGATACTGAGTCGACGGCTGCCGCAGGAGGACGCCGCAAGCACTCGTGCGGAAGTGCATCGCTCCGCGGACGGGGAGCGCCTCGACATCGAGGGGGCCTCTTGGAGCCAGGCCGAATCGTCAGCGATGAAGGTGAGCGCGCCGAGATAGATCTCACGGCCCAGAGACAATCCACCGCCGAAACCATGTTGACGAAGATCAAAGACTGCAACCTCACCGGAAGTCGCTTAGATGCCTGCCCCATGGAGGGCGCCAACTATCATGGGAACAGATCTGCCAGTAGAGATAGGGGGTACGCAGGAGAGGGCAGAGTCCTAGCTATGGTGAAGTTGTACACTTGGTTTTACGAGTTCAAGCCCCTCTCTAAGGAGGTAACAACCCTACGTCTCGATGCCGCAGAGGCTTGTTGATTGGAGTTTTGAGTTACAGGTGGTTCGAACCCTTGTGCAAGAGGGGAGGGGTGGCTTATATAGAGTACACCGACCCCTTGTAGCCCTCAGTTACACCAGGGTTCTGAGAGTATAATGTCATATACGTTACTGGTAACACTTGTAATAAATGATCTTACTACGACGGAGTGAATGTTTGACCGTTGCCATCCAGGGATGACTCTAGGTCTTCTGAACTCCGAGTGGATTCTTGTATTCTGAATGAATAACGATGGTCGAGTGGAATTGGGATATCCGAGTGAGATCTTCTGTCGAGTGTATTGCACTTCATGAGGATTTCAGTCGGTATCTCCTAATTAACTCTGTAGGCCTTAGACTCTTGGGTAGTGTCCTTCAGGTAGGGCATCTAGGTCAGGCCCATGACCCTACCCTAGGTACATGTCATCGTCAGAGAGGTCATTTCTCTCTGTATATGTTCATGACGATCTTGTGTAATTATAATGGTTTCCTTCATTTGCTTACTAGCTAGCGTGTCAAGTTCTTTCTATATGTATAGTAGCTAGCGTCGACCAAGCACGGAGAAAGAGAGGTCACGTCTCTCTATTAGCTAGCTAACACAATATGAAACCACTAAATTAACCCTCCAAAAGCCCTACCCCCCTCTTAAAAAAACAAAAACCCTAGCGCCTGCGAGCTGCTGACACATGACTGCCTTTTGGTCCTGGTTGGTGTTACCAACCGGGACTAAAGGTCCTCCTGCTTGGGGGCCCCGCAGCGGCCATGTGGAGCCCCTTCTTTCCCGGTTCGTAAGCAAACCGGGACTAAAAGTTTTGGGCTTTAGTCCCGTTTGTTTTGTCCCGGTTCCAGAGCCGGGGCTAAAGTCCCTCTGGAACTGGGACTAGTATCCTGTTTTCTACTAGTGCCAATTCCTTTTTGCCAAGTTATCTTTGGTTAGAATAATCTTTTTATGGACAAACCACATAAATATTTTAATACGAAGAGGAACTTTAATTTTCAAATGTGCAACGACCTCGACAATGGCCCTGGTAGTTTGACATCTATAAGGAGGCGATCTACTTCTTGGACCTGGGTCGCACGAACCATGCTCCTCCTGCCTATTATCGCATGGTGCTTCCTGCTGACATGCTCGGCCGCCAAGCCCAAAGGTAACCATGTGCTAGTTGATATTCATGCAGGCGCAACTGGTGCTAGTTGTGTGATTTTGCATGCGATGGTGGTGTTCATGCAGGTGCGGGCTATAGTTTTCCGGCCGGGGGGCGTCTACCAGTACAGTGGCCGACGCCACCGCAGCCCGGGCCGCCGATACGTGAGGGCGGTGACAGCAGCGGCAGCGGCGGTGGTGGCCAAGTCTACGCTCAGCCACTGCCGCCGGCACTTGAGCCGCCACATCGTGAGGACCCGCATCCGTAGCCACGCTGCAAGAACCTGCACGACAAGAGGAACTGAACAACGTCCCACGAGTCTAGCTACCTGATGAGATGAAGAGATGCCGGCGTCAGTGCCCCACCGGCTTGGAGCCTTGGAGTGGAGAGATTCTTGCCCGAATCAACAATGTTTGGGGCTATCACTGGCTTTGTATTTTCAGAGCTCAGACTCATCATGAAATATAATTTTTAAATTTAAAGATTTTCCTCTCCAACAAGATTGCCTGTATTTTTCCAAAAGCAACAAGTTCATTAATTTTTATTCCTTTTTTGACAATTTTTTTCGATATATATCAGTATCACCCTTAACAAGTCCATTACTTTTTGAAGATTATTGTTCTTTTGTGGCTTCCTTGCAAATGAAAATCTTAACAGGTCACCTATTATCGATCTGAAGAAGGAATCTGGGCATCACTAGGCTTTTATATTTTTAAGATCACAAAGATCAATCGTCAGGCCAATGTGCTGGCACATGAGATTACAAAATTCATTTTTTATAATAGATCAAATGGTGCCATATGATGAATGATCGTGTAGACCTTTTAATTAATTAATTTATGGGGAAAGTTCTTTCAAAAATAAAGAAAGAGAAATAGCAACAATGCACATATGCAGTGTAGTGAACATTGACCAACACGATATGAAATCATAAATACACAACAAGTCTTGTAGGGACTGGACATCAGGATGTGTGTGTATCCTGCCAAAGGAAACTCACATCCATTTGGTGTATATCTAAGCAGCAAAGAAGACATACTATTTCTAGTAGTTACTCATCACAACAAAATTTGGATTGCATTTTTTATCCATGGCAGAATTGGCCTTTTTTTTTGCTCCCAGCGTGCAAATTAATTTTAAATTTTAACAGATGTAGTACTAGAAATTTTTACAAATACAGGGCTTGAATTTTTTGCAAAGTGAACCTGGTGATCCAGCAAAAAAAAACAGTGACAAATTTGATTGAAAACAAAGTAATGGACCTAACAGAAATATTGAAGGCCAGTTTGAAAAAAAACGAGCACATAAACTGTAAAAAAAAGTATCAGAGCCAGGTTTCAATCCTGGGACCTGTGGGTTATGGGCCCACCACGTTTCCACTGCACCACTCTCATACTCTTCGTTTCTGTTGCGATGTCTGTTTAATTATACAGCAGCTGGTACGAACAGCGCGGCTGATTTTTTAGAGGAAACTAGTAAGCATGCACGTGCAACGCACGTCTCAAACAAAACATGTTCACATGATATAATACTAAAATGATATTTACAAAAAATTCAGATCGCTACAAAATGTTATCATGTCACTCAAATTGTATTTTCAAAAAGTGCGACATATTTGTGATCCAACACACATATCATAAACATGTCTTCGCATAAAATTCACGGTCACATAATAATTGTATTATAATTGCTACAAGAATATATTCTCAAATCTGCAACTAAGCATGTTTTGAAGGTCCATCTTTTGAAGCAATGAAGGTCCATCTATAGATGCGATCAATGATGCTTCGTTCAATGTATGGGATACTGTTTTGAGCTTAATTCCCTTCGTACTTTAAAATATGCACCAAAAATTGCTTCCTCAGTTGAAAACCATCCTACATTGGCATTATACAACATTGTTATAACAAGTTGTATGTGCAATGTGTATACAAATAAGCATGGTGTAAATAGTCACCTGGGGTATGGGAAAATATAGCTTTCCATCGCACAATGAGTGCATGTAATTAAAAACCAAATAACCAGACAAGGCACTGCATATATGAAATAAACACATAATGTGCGTTGAATGAATCAATTAATATTGTAATGCGTTTTAAAGATTCATACCAGTGTGAGTTTGTTGGAGCATCAGGAACTATGCATTCCCATTTAGAGATATCATCGTTGAATGCAGTGTTTGCAACTTCAAGCGCAAGGTTTAGATTGTCGGCCACGGTTTTAAGTACATTCTTTCCGAAAGTAGGTATTGGTATCGGATCAAAAATTGATACCACTTTTCTATTTTGATCCAAGACAAACAATAGAAATAACCCAAACATATACCAAGGCAATAAAATCTGCAATGATGAAATAGTTTAGAAACACATAGAATATTAATTAAGACCAAGTAAAGCATTGTTACAAATGAAAAAAAATCTTACCATATCACATTGAGAGATATGATAATCATTACTGTCAGGCCAGCTATGAAACAACCGTTTCAATGTAGCAATTTCCATGTGTTCACGATGACTTGAGTCTCGTGCATAGTGGAACATGGACTAAAGTAAGAATGAGAAAATATTAGTGCAATGAGAAAAAATGTAGTACGTGATTATAGTAACTTACACAAAAGTTCAGATCCATATAGTGAGATGGAATGTCTCTGAGAAGCTGGACTTCGTGGCGCGCTAGTATTCACACAGCCATATTAAAGAAATGAATATCCATGTATTCATCATTGCTTAATATGTTATTAATTTGTCTCAAATTTAAGCTAATAGGGTACGGATCAGAGCTTTTCACCCATTCGCTCCTGTAAAATCAAAATTCTGTAAATTATAATGACGTCAGAGTAATTTGTTGGAATATAAAATGAACTAAAAAATATTACTTACTCTAGTAGAGCGACATCATCAACCATACTGATGAACAAGCAAAGTTCATCTATTAAATCATCGTTTGTTGGGTTGATAGACGATGAAAGAATAAATGACCGCGGGATGAGCTCAACTTCTGTTGATGTATGTGATGTTTTGAAATTCTCAGGGGGTCTATCCAGAATCATACATTCTGTGGGATCTGTGTTGTTTTCGTCCTCTTCCATGTCTCGATTTCTTATGCTATCATCATTCAATTCTGAGTCCACTAAAATGACAGCTATTTTTGTTCTAAAATCTGTCCTATGTTCCTATTAAAATAGTAATAAAAGTTAAAAGTGATACAACTTAGAATAAATGTAATGATACACAGTAAAAAATAACCTGTGTAGGAATGTCAGACAATATAACTCCTGTGAAGTACTGCATAAAATTTACCATTCACAGACCACAAGATGACCTGCATGATTACAAATAAAAAACTTAAATAAACTCAATCATTTTTATCAAATTTATAGATATTTTTATAAAACAACTTTTAGAATCATCAAATGATCATGACTGAAATAAGCCGTGATGAAAACAAAATTTTCACATGCCCTATGAAATATAATGTTTATTTAGAAGATGTAATACAGTATAATATATTTTTATTTGGACAACACCGCACTCAGTCAAACTCCCACCGCCCCTCATTTCTCCTTTCCTCCCCATTCTTCCCTCATTCGTGGCCAAGAGATTCCCATCCACAGCCCGCGGCCCGGCGATCTGCTCTGCGCCGCCCCTCACTCCTCCTGGCGACGCCGGGGCCAACCGCCGCGTGCGCTCTCTGGTGCCCCCCCTCGTCACCAGCGCCGACAGACGGGTAGGCCCTACTCTGCCCCGCCCCGCCCCTCCCTCCTCGTGGCGACGCCGGGGCGCTCGAGGTCGGCATGGTCGCCGGTGACGCCTTGGCCCTTCGTCGTCCTGATGCAATGTAGCCGCCAAGAGCCTATCCAAACTCTCCCGCGCGGCACGAATCCCCCCCCCCCCCCCCCCGCTGCTCGGGACGCTATGAAGGTCCGGTTCCAAGTCTTCTTCTCCCCTGGATCCGGATGCTCTACTCTCCGATCCCATCTAATTTTCCCTATTTGATTCGGTCAGGAGCAGGAGCAGTTGCTGCTCACGACCTCTATCTTGATTAAGATGACATTGAAGACCTCCGCGTGCTGTGCTGCTGCTCGGGGGACGACCCTCCCTACGCTTCTCCTTGCTTGTCCGGGTCCAGGTTAGTCTCTCTGACCCCACCGCCCGCTCCTCCCCGTCAAATTGGTGCATAGCCTCACTGTGTGCAATGTTCGTCCCCTAGGGTTAGCTCCTCGGGGGCCATGGCGTGTTCCGAGTAGGCACTGCCTTCGGCACCGCTGTTGATGATGTGGCCCTTAATAATTGAGATATCTTGAAGGAGAACAAGGAGGTGCCTAAAGGGGATGAGAGCAACAAGTTTCAATCGAAAGAGGTATACTCATCTGTCTGCATTTTGATCTTAAGACACTCCTCCCTTGGCCATGCTGTGATGTTTACCTCTTTCCACTTATCCAATTTTAGTTCCATTTGAAGCGATGCATATTGGAACATATTTTTCAGTCCTTCCAGCTATTACATGAATAAATGACCAAGTATTAGCATCAAAAGCAAAGAATGATAGAAATTTTCTTATCAAAAGATGGTGCAGTGGGACTAATAACTAACCATAGCGGTAAGGTCTTGGCGGGGCATTCCTGGGCCTAGCGAGTCGAGCACCCGTATATGTTTCACCCTGGTATTTATAACTGCTAGGTACCAATGAAAGTGTTCAATGTTTACTGGAATGAATACCTTAAAAAAGGGATTTATTAGTTTAGGTCTCATCTATACAAACATCCGTCCTCGATTGAATTCATCATAGTAATATGTACGGAACTGAGACTCACCATATCATGTTCTAAATAAGTTGTAGCTCTCTTTAATACCCATCTTGGTACGTCATCCCGTATAGAGCTAAATTCCTTTATCGTCTTAGAGATGCATGCATTCTCTAAGAACACACTTCCACCTGACCTCATCTGTAGATGCTCTTTAGCACTTATGCAATGTATGTATGCGTCTATGATCTACAATATCAAGTGCACACCTTGGTTATAAGAGATATAGGAACTTATGTTAAAATCGTCTTGTCATAAAACTACATATACTTACTTTGTCGCCAACAAATTCTCCGGCGGTTAAAAGGCGTAGTAACTATTTTTTTAGATATGAGTCGTTGATGCTCACTAAATTTCTTTTATCGGTTGGTTCAGACATGATATTTTCAATCATGGACCAATTATCGCCGGTGCAGGCGTAATCTATCATGATGTAAGAAAGAAGAATTATTAATAATCAAGAAAATTAGTGTAGCAAAAGCAGGGTATAGAAGGATTTGTTCATGCCTTCTGGAGCCACCACGTAGTCTTGTGACTTCTTAGGTTTGTTATGCATTCGGATAGGGATAGGCTTCCCTGTTTGTGCCCCTTTCATGCCGGATGTGTGTGCTAATTCTTCGTCCTCTGATGCCTCTGTCACTTCGGAGACTTCGGAATCAGTGGACTGCATGCTATGCTTTTTCTCCACTTCTTCTTTGTCAGCTATTCCATTTGACTCTGGCATCGTCTCCCCTATAGTTTCTGCCCCTTCCGCGCCGAATTTTTGTGCTAATTCCTCATCCTGAGCTGGCTGCATTTGTTCACTTGTTTCGTTGAAGGTTAATTCCTGAGAGCAACATTACAAGATATAATATAATTAGAATTAGAACTATTTGGGACATAGTTGAAAAAATATATATGCCTGTGTCACCTCGGATTCAGTGAACCGTGAGCTCTTCATTTTGTGCACTTCATCTTTGTCGGCTATTCCATTTGATTCTGCCAGCTTGTCCCCTATATTTTCTCCCCCTTCGGTGTCGAATCTTTGTGCTAATTCATCGTCTTGAGTTGACTGCATTTGTTCACTTGTTTCCTTGAAGGTTAATTCCTGAGAGGAACATTACAAAGAATAATTTGTATGGAGGATATAAAATAATTAGAATTAGAACTATTTGGGAAACCCGAAAAGAAAGCATGCCTTTGTCACTTCACAATCATTAGCTTGTCTGCTATTTTTTTCTCTACTCCATCTTTGTTGTCTATTCCATTTGATTCTTCCTCGCTTACTAACTGAAACACATAATAATACAATATTATCCAGTAGTTATAAAACAGAAAATATTATTAAGGTGAGTGAAGAATTGTAGGCATGATATTATTATACTACAAATTACATATTGTTTTGTCCCACCAGAATAAAAATAATAATTACATGTGAAAATAAAAACCGCCTTTGTCGACTTAGAGTATCACCTCATCAATCTCCATATTTCCTGTATCATCCTTGATGGTTTGTTCTTCTATTGCCTTTGTTGACTCGGTGTTCATATCCTCATCTTTGATTATCATTCCTTCAATCTGAAATATTTTGTGTATGCTCGTCCTTGGCTCCCTTGTCGATGAGTTCCTGAAAACCCAAGCATATATAAATCGTATGCTGCTGGTGGTATGATATTCTGTTAAATACATATATATCACGCACCTACAGATTCTATGGATTTGCGGATGTTTTGATTACACAATAGCGCTGTTTACCGAACTGAAGTTGTGTCATATTCAGAGGGTTAGTATAGTCCCGATATGTTAAATTTTGTTCTGGAATAGATATCCATCTGACATAATTTTGCCACTGTTTCATGTTCAATGGTTACTTGGGCTGAATTGGTGAATGAATTGATGGCAGAGCTCATGTGGCAAATAAGCACTCCTATTTGTGTGTGGAAACCACAGTTTCTGATATGCTCTTACCATTAGACCATATGTTTTGTACATCACAACTGGATGCAGATATCCGTACACGTTTACTTAACATAGTGCTACCAGAATATTGTTTCCACCTAAATTATAATGATCTATTTCTTTGTTCAATTATCTAGTCAACCTTTTGAGATTCACTTGCGTGACTAATCATCTGGATGTTGCAATAATAAGAATTTCCTAAGTCACACAGAGCATGTTGGTAATTTTGTAGGGTCACAAAGATCATCTGGATGTTGCAATAATAAAAATTTCCTAAGTCACACAGAGCATGTTGGTAATTTGGTAGGATCACACAGATCATGTTGGTAATTTGGTAGGGTCAGACAGATCATGTTGTTTTACTTAGTTGGATCCCCTCTGGTGACTAAGTTGTTTTGCAGATGCGAAATCATGAATAGGATGAAATCGCAGAGAGATACCATTACCATGATTATTGTAGATTGATCCGTACATGCCACCGGGGATTGTGGCGCAGACATGGAGGACGATGCTAGGCCACCACCGGCAGCATGTACGTTTTCATGGCCATGCATGCATGCCTCGAATTCTAAGTAACTAACACCAAAGATTGACCGGTTCAAGCCTGCAACTTGGATTGAGATGCACTAACACCAAAGATTGAGTGTCGCAGAGACGACTTTGAGCTCTTGACTTCCGAGCAGTATTAGCTATAGACTTTCAATGGAGGCATCGAAGATCGTGATTACATTTGGTTAATCAAGATGTTCAGAGAATCTGTTAACTTCACACACTTGTCGTTGCTGTCTGAGTACTTAACTAGGATGAGTAACCCATCCACAACCACAAGAGACATCGAATCATTTCTTCAGAACTGAAGCCGGAAAAGCAGGATAGGATCGTGTGCTGCTACTTCGATCGACCATGAAGAGGTCATCTTCTTCTCCATCCTCGCTCCCACGCGCCATGGCAATCCTTCTGGTGATCGTGTGCTGCTGCTCCCTGTTGCCATTCCCATGCTCTGCCGTTTGCAAAGGTACCAAACCACCGCGTCGGTTATAGTTCTTATATTTTGGACATGGATGCCCATTTTGACATATAATTTGTTATGATGGCATCAGGGCGTGCATTTGGCGACTTTGGTCAGGGGGCTGAGGCCGGGCCAAGGGGAGGAGGAGACCAATTTGATCAGGGGGGGGAGGGCCTGGGAGAGGAGGAAACCAATTTGATCACGGGGGTGGGGAGGCAGCGCTAGGGGCAGGAGGAAATCATGTGGGTGAGGGGGTTGGGTTGAGTGGAGGAAACCAAGTAGGACGGACGCCTCCAGCGCCGCGGGGTAAGACACCGAGGAACCACAGGTGATGTGGCGACTCCTGCCATGACGTTCATCTGGCGCCCCCGGCGGTTATTGGAAGGTGATGACTGCTGGTCTTCCTAGGGGTGGTTTGGGAGGATGCTTATCTTTGGCGCAGGTGCTGCCTTTCGGTTGTAGTTTGTGCTATTCTCCCAAACTTTTTTAAACATTTGTATCACGTGCGAGGTTTCTTCTTCTTCTCATAGTTGTTGTTCGAGAGCGAGCTTTCACAATGGGTTTCTTATTATGCTCCAACTCGCAAGTCTCTTCACTGTTTTTGTTTTTCTCGCCTTAATGCAAATGCGTTTAGCTCGGTTGTAAAACAAAGTGAAATGATACTATTGAATACGACCGGTAAGGCTATCCCAGTGACTCGGCAAACCGGTGACTTCTCCTGCATATCTTCTTGGCGGCTGATCTCCTTTCTACTGATCTAACGGTGTCTGATCCTGCTCTTTTTCTTCAAAAGGTAAAAAATATGTTCAGGTTGGCTTTTGCCCGCTGTAGTTGACTCAAAAGAGAAAACAAAAAAATAGCAAGCCAGGTGGACTAAATTTGAAGTTGAATTTTGTTCACAGTGTAATGGGCCTTCTTCTTTCGCATCCGAACGTGCAAATTAAATGTAAATTTATAATTTTATTTATAACATATGATTTTTTGAAAAAAAGGTTTAGACTAAAATAAAGATTCATCGGAAAGCACAAAGCACCTCTAACATAATAAAAAAATACATCAAAGTCCAAGGTCCACATAGCGACCTTTGGCGCCGCCAGAACGATGCGCCGCTGTCACTGGTCCAATATTGGAGTCGGCCTAAACTTGTTAATGACACCTGAGAAGTCTTCATGCACGTGCCCCTAGGGACCAACGCCCCGGAGCCGCAGTCCTTGTCATCGAATCCTTGAACCGATCTGAAGAACCTCACTGTTGCATTTGCAGAACGAGAAACCCTAAACTCACCACCCCGAGGAACTGACATGAATCTACATCAGAGCTCTATCTAATCGGTTCCAATGGATGAACATGAGGAAGATCAAAACCTAAACCTGGAAGATGACTGTATCAAAGAAGAAGGGTGGTCGTCCGTCCGAACAGAGAAGTGAGTATGCATGTCGGCAAACTGCAGCAGAGGAAACCCAAGGCTTAACTCCCCATTCTTTCTATCTTACATCGCCACGCAAGTATTCACGGCATATGACTCATTTTCCATTTTTATATACTTTTTTTTCTTATCATTAGAATGATTTTTATGCTCTTTTGAGGCATATCGCGGGATATTTAAGCATCAATGATTTTTTGTTTTTTTCCTTTTTACTTTCCGCTATAGTGTATTCTTATATTATTTTTCTTCCCTTCCATGGATTCTTTGATCAAGAATTGTGTTCAATTTTTTTTGACCTGATTGAAATTAAGTGGATGCAATGAACAAAAAAGGACAAAAAGCCTACCTATCTATTGCCGGAGCCGAGGGACAAGGGATCCTCTACCCGCCACCGGCAGGCGGAGTAGTGGGCGGGTGGAGGTGGATCCACGGGCTTGCCGGTGAAAATCGAGGGGAGTTCCCTAACCACCTTGCAAGAGAAGAAAGAAAAGCAACTTGTTTTATGGCTATTTATATCTTAATCCTGTTGTGGTACGACAGTAGTACCTAGAAACGTCGATAGTACAAGATACTCCCTGTCTTATGAGACAAGGTTCTTTGCTCATCCAACATTTGTATGTTCTTTTTATCCAGTTTGATAAATGGTATTTATGTCATTATGACAATTTGTGGGGGGAAATTGAACCAAATAAGCTAAAAGTATTTGCAGTTGTTTATGTTAAAAATTCATAAGAGATACTCTAATTTCAAAGTAACACCACTGCAATAAGTTCATAGTTTTACACATGCAGGTCATAGGAAGAGAGAGTAGCTCAAAAAGGAAAAGAAAGATGATTGTCTGGATGGCCACTCGACAATCACCAGTCCACTAACAATGGTACGTGCACAAATGCACGGCTTGAAAATTTCTACAATGTCAGCATAAAAAGAATCAACAATACCCGCAAAACAAGAAGACCAAACGAATAGATCGAAGACCCTTTGTTTCAGGTTATGAATCAGTTCGAAAGATGCATGAATAGAAGAAACGTGCCAAAAAATCCTACAAAAGCAAAATGGACCACACAAAAAACTGAAGTCCAGTTCAAAACTCATCAGTATGAAAATGGGCGAACAACGCAACAAAAAAAATCACAGCCCAGCAAAAACAATTCAGCCCAACAGGGAAAATATTACCAGAGCCAGGTTTGGACCTATGCACTATGGGCCCGCTGCACTGCAGAATATGCAACACAGACTTGCAATATACTTGCATTCTCAATTAGTACAACGAGTTGAGGGTTGCGGCTGCAGAGAGCATCTCAAGTAGTACAACTTCTCAGCCGCAGTTGCTGGAGTAGTCGTCTCTACCACGTACATTTTCGTGGCAATGCCTCGATCGCTCACAACGCGTATGAATTGTTTGTAACAGTTAGCAGTAGCTTTGGTTGACCATTTCAAGCCTGCAGCCACGATTAAGATGCACTGACAACAAAGACTGAGTGTCCACGGGGATGACTTTGAGCACTTGACTTGACTTGGGGCCTCCGAGCATCTATTTAGCTACACTTGATCATGATTACATTAGGTTAATCTAGATGTTCAGACAAACTGTTGACTTGACACACTTGTCGTTGCTGTTAGAGCACTACTTAACTAGGAGGAGTAACCCGGCCACAAAGAGAGATCAAATCATTGCTTCAGAGCTGAAGCTAGGAAGGTAGGATCGTCCTATCGACCATGAAGCGGTCTTCTTCTCCGTCCTCGCTCGCACGCGCCATGGCAATCACCTTGGTGATCGTTTGCTGCTGCTCGCTGTTGACATGCCCATGCTCTACCGTTTGCAAAGGTACACAACCACGCGTCATTTCCAGTTCATATATTTTGGATGCGGATGCCCATTTTTACATATAATTTGTTGGGATGGCATCAGGGCATGCATTTGGTCAGGGGGCTGGGGAGGGGCCAGGGAGAGGAGGAGGCCATTTTGGTCAGGGGGACGGGGAGGGCCCAGGAGGAGAAGGATACCATTTTGGTCAGGGGGATGGGGAGGGGGCATGGGGAAGAGGACATTTGGGTCAAGGGAATGGGGAGGGGTCAGGGGCAGGAGGTAATTTCGGTCATCTATATGGAGGAAACCATGTAGGGCGGATGCCTCCGTCGCCGCGGGGCAGGACACAACGGAACCACAAATGATGTGACATCACCAGCCATCGCGTTGTACTGGCGCCCCCAGTGGTACTGATTGCTGCTCGTCCCCCCGGAGGTGGTTTAGGAAGGCGTTTCTATCTTTAGAGCAAGTGTCGCTTCTGATTGTAATTTGTGTTGTGATCCTCAACTTGTTAAACATGTGTATCTCGTGCTAGTAGGCTATAGTGGTTGTTCGAGAGCAAACTTTCACAGCGGGTTTCTTACTGGTACTCCAACTCGCAACACCTCTTTCATATCTTAATCCCTCTATTTTTTACAACTTGTACGAATTGGTTATTTTTCATAAGCAATTAATAGAAATGGGGCTAGCACGGTTGTAAGACAAAACAAAATGAAACTATCGAATTCGATCCGTGAGGTGACCCAGGTGACCAGCGCAAATGCTCTTCTTGTACGATCAATGTTGATGTATGCGTAGTCGGGCTACTCACTCCATTTGAGTTTACGCGGCTTATTTTGTAATAGAAGAAATTCGGGTGTAAAGGCCAATCTCACATCTCCATATCTTGACATAATCGTTAGCTATGCATGCTGACCTTGCAATTAAAACCATATATGTATCCATTGCAATTAAAACAAATACATATATGTGACCTGGAAACGAGGGATGAGCAAGTAGCAACACTATAATAGGTTGTTTCGTAGAAGAGTTAAGGGATATAATATGTAGTCAAAATTTTCATTTAGGACAATAATCAAAGTACTTACGTGTTGGAAACTTGGAATCCTCATTGGAATAAGTGATTTCCTACGACCTCCATTTTGTACAATATTTTAGCGAATGTCCACACACGCTCCATTTGGTGATCCTAGTCACGATGTTAATGATCTATAACTACGAGAGAATGGCACTTTATTCGATAATACTGCATATGGATTTCCAAGAAAAATAAGTTGAGATATAGTTCTATGAGTCCCTGCGGTTGTGAGGAGTAAGAAGCAATTTGTTCACGAGGATGAAGATACAAGGTGAGTTGAAAAGGGAAGGGTGAACTTCAAGAATGACAAGCTATGAGCCATCGACAATAACTTATTACGAGCATCAATTGAGTACTAATGGTGCCCTCATAGACTTGCATGGATTGTCTTATCATGGTGTGTGTTTTATCAACTCAAACGCCCTAGAGTATTTGGTGGTGGCGGTAAAACTACTCTGTGGTGGCGGCCAATGCCATGGCCATCATCGTTCCATTGGTGGACCTACTCTCATGGGTGCTCGTGGCGATGATAAGGTCTCGTTCTTCGGTGCCCTTCGGCGACTCTCGAAGGTTCATTGGCTTGCATAATGCCGAGGTTCACTTTTAGTGATTGTGGTCTGTGGTGAGGCCAAGAGGAGGTGCAAGGGCTGAAACATTACCCTTCAACATATTATGTTCCTCTCCTTGTCGCTGCATGGGTAGGCAGTGGGAGACCATTAGATCATGAATGCGACTCTGCTAACTCTTCAAGGTGCAGTGTGATCGGAAGGCAAGTTAGTGACTTATTCTCTATGTCGGATCTCCTTGTCGATTGAATTAGCAATGCTAGCCCTCTCTCTTCACATCCCAATGTAGTGTTCATGGGTGATACGTCCCTCATGATGGCATCTTGTCGCAACTCATTTCGTCTATCTCCCTCTCTCCCTCCCTCCCTCCCTCTCTCTCTCTCTCTCTCTCTCCCCATGTTCCATTCTTGTTGGTGTTGGGTGCTACTTCTGGCATCACTTGTCTCTGGTGTGTGCCTATGTATGGGTGTGTCTTGTGCTATATTTTGTAGTCATTGGGTTGTAGTCGATCATGTTTTCTCAGAAAAATGAAAATATATTTAAGCTGAGCTGCATGAGCTATGTAGGGATTCCACTTCGCCTCTTTTGATGTTGCTTCTGGAGGAGATGGCCACTCTAGGGGCCTTGCCAATGCCCACGACGCCGCCACCACAGGTGGATCTGAGCAAAAAGCTTGTCTTTGTTGATCATGGTGGGGATGCTAATGTCACTTACTCTCATATGGACATTGGGCAGGTGTTGTCTGTGAGTGACAAGGTTGGTAAGGTAGGTGCATTGCACCTAATTCAGAGACTCTCTTCGCGAAAGAGCTTTGAGACTTGCTTGTCATTTTGGAAGCGGCTAGCCCTGGACCTAGCAAAGGTGATTGCTTGCATCCTGGTGGAGAAGGCTATGAGGGACAAAATCAAGAAGGGGAGAAGACTATTAGGAGCAAAGGCAAGAAATGTAGAGCCATAGGAAAGGCGTCCGCAGTTGCTCAAATGTATGATCTTCAGCCTCTTGAACCGTCCACATGGTTGGACTCGTCTACGAGGATTCGGTGGTGTCCTTTGTCTTCAGCCGAGACGTTTTCTTTGGGGTTTCCACTTCGTCGTAGAAGTGTGAGGGTTTGTGATTGTTGCGCATTGGCTATGTTTGTTGGGTTAGTCGTGCGGTCATGGAGTTCCATGCTTTTAGTGAGAAGTCCGCAGATGGTGTTTGTATCAGTTTTCGTCTGGTTTTCCGTTAATTAACTAGGCAATTCTCTTTTTCTTAAAGAATCGACAAGGCAATTTTATTTTCTCCGTTTCCAAAAAAGATATGTCCAGGCTGCCTTTTGCTCGCCATAGTTGCCTAAAAACAAGTCTCTCGACTATAAAAACTCTGAAAGTGAATTTTGTTCTTTTTTGCAGCTTAATGTGCAAATTAAATTTAAATTAATATTTTTGTTGTATGACAGATGTCGATATTGTCAAAGATTAACCAAATTTGTAATGGTTACTTTATACCTTAGTCTTGTTGTCGTACTACGGTAGTACTTAAACGTGCATAGCACAAGACACCCCCCGTCCCATGTCGCAAGGTGCTCTGTTCATCTGACATTTGTATGTTCTTTACATCCGGTCTGATAAAGTTCATGTCTTATGTTGTTATGGTAATTTATGGGGAAAAGGATGAACCCAAATATGCATAGATATTGTTGCAGTATTTTGTGAAAAAAAAAGTGAAAAGAGGTACTCAAACTTGAAAGTAACACTACTACAATAAGTTCCTAGTTGTACGCATCAGGGTCCTAGGAACAGAGAGGAGCTAAAGAAACTCGATGGCCACTCACAATCACCAATTCAGCGGCCTTCGGGTGGTGTTTCCTCCCGTACTTCGTTCTATTTATGCTTCGTGCAAAAGTCTCAACTCCATATTGGATCAGAGACTGATGATGTCTTCAATGTCATTGGCCCATGGGTAGTTGTTTTGGAGTCATTGATCCTTGTCGGTCGTTTGGCCGTCTCTTTTGTCAGTACAATTATGCCCCGTCTTGCTGCCACAGTTCCTCCCTCTGCTCCGCAGTGAGGGCTTGGGGGTAGTACTCGTCGTTGCCGAGCGATGGGCCACCGAATTCCCCTCTGCCACAGGGAAAACCTGGTGGGCTACACTGAGATCTGATCACGAGGACCTCTGTCGCTGGGTTGTTGCTTTCGCACTCGGAAAGCGTGTCCGAGTGGCCAGTCGACAGATCGAACCAGCCATAAAGGGACTCATCGGGCTCGATTGCCGCGATCTGGGGCGTGGCCGACTGACGGGCCACTGCGTGCTTCACACACCGCTGAAGCCGCGAGCGACCGGATTGCTGGCGGCGACGGCCAGCGGGGAGTGAAGACGCCACGGGGGCCGTCTGATACTGAGTGGACGGCTGCCGCAGGAGGACGCCGCAAGCACTCGTGCGGAAGTGCATCGCTCCGCGGACGGGGAGCGCCTCGACATCGAGGGGGCCTCTTGGAGCCAGGCCGAATCGTCAGCGATGAAGGTGAGCGCGCCGAGATAGATCTCACGGCCCAGAGACAATCCACCGCCGAAACCATGTTGACGAAGATCAAAGACTGCAACCTCACCGGAAGTCGCTTAGATGCCTGCCCCATGGAGGGCGCCAACTATCATGGGAACAGATCTGCCAGTAGAGATAGGGGGTACGCAGGAGAGGGCAGAGTCCTAGCTATGGTGAAGTTGTACACTTGGTTTTACGAGTTCAAGCCCCTCTCTAAGGAGGTAACAACCCTACGTCTCGATGCCGCGGAGGCTTGTTGATTGGAGTTTTGAGTTACAGGTGGTTTGAACCCTTGTGCAAGAGGGGAGGGGTGGCTTATATAGAGTACACCGACCCCTTGTAGCCCTCAGTTACACCAGGGTTCTGAGAGTATAATGTCATATACGTTACTGGTAACACTTGTAATAAATGATCTTACTACGACGGAGTGAATGCTTGACCGTTGCCATCCAGGGGTGACTCTAGGTCTTCTGAACTCGGAGTGGATTCTTGTATTCTGAATGAATAACGATGGTCGAGTGGAATTGGGATATCCGAGTGAGATCTTCTGTCGAGTGTATTGCACTTCATGAGGATTTCAGTCGGTATCTCCTGATTAACTCTGTAGGCCTTAGACTCTTGGGTAGTGTCCTTCAGGTAGGGCATCTAGGTCAGGCCCATGACCCTACCCTAGGTACATGTCATCGTCAGAGAGGTCATTTCTCTCTGTATATGTTCATGACGATCTTGTGTAATTATAATGGTTTCCTTCATTTGCTTACTAGCTAGCGTGTCAAGTTCTTTCTATATGTATAGTAGCTAGCGTCGACCAAGCACGGAGAAAGAGAGGTCACGTCTCTCTATTAGCTAGCTAACACAATATGAAATCACTAAATTAACCCTCCAAAAGCCCTACCCCCCTCTTAAAAAAACAAAAACCCTAGCGCCTGCGAGCTGCTGACACATGACTGCCTTTTGGTCCTGGTTGGTGTTACCAACCGGGACTAAAGGTCCTCCTGCTTGGGGGCCCCGCAGCGGTCATGTGGAGCCCCTTCTTTCCTGGTTCGTAAGCAAACCGGGACTAAAATTTTTGGGCTTTAGTCCCGTTTGTTTTGTCCCGGTTCCAGAACCGGGGCTAAAGTCCCTCTGGAACTGGGACTAGTATCCTGTTTTCTACTAGTGCCAATTCCTTTTTGCCAAGTTATCTTTGGTTAGAATAACCTCTTTATGGACAAACCACATAAATATTTTAATACGAAGAGGAACTTTAATTTTCAAATGTGCAACGACCTCGACAATGGCCCTGGTAGTTTGACATCTATAAGGAGGCGATCTACTTCTTGGACCTGGGTCGCACGAACCATGCTCCTCCTGCCTATTATCGCATGGTGCTTCCTGCTGCCATGCTCGGCCGCCAAGCCCAAAGGTAACCATGTGCTAGTTGATATTCATGCAGGCGCAACTGGTGCTAGTTGTGTGATTTTGCATGCGATGGTGGTGTTCATGCAGGTGCGGGCTATAGTTTTCCGGCCGGGGGGCGTCTACCAGTACAGTGGCCGACGCCACCGCAGCCCGGGCCGCCGATACGTGAGGGCGGTGACAGCAGCGGCAGCGGCGGTGGTGGCCAAGTCTACGCTCAGCCACTGCCGCCGGCACTTGAGCCGCCACATCGTGAGGACCCGCATCCGTAGCCACGCTGCAAGAACCTGCACGACAAGAGGAACTGAACAACGTCCCACGAGTCTAGCTACCTGATGAGATGAAGAGATGCCGGCGTCAGTGCCCCACCGGCTTGGAGCCTTGGAGTGGAGAGATTCTTGCCCGAATCAACAATGTTTGGGGCTATCACTGGCTTTGTATTTTCAGAGCTCAGACTCATCATGAAATATAATTTTTAAATTTAAAGATTTTCCTCTCCAACAAGATTGCCTGTATTTTTCCAAAAGCAACAAGTTCGTTAATTTTTATTCCTTTTTTGACAATTTTTTTCGATATATATCAGTATCACCCTTAACAAGTCCATTACTTTTTGAAGATTATTGTTCTTTTGTGGCTTCCTTGCAAATGAAAATCTTAACAGGTCACCTATTATCGATCTGAAGAAGGAATCTGGGCATCACTAGGCTTTTATATTTTTAAGATCACAAAGATCAATCGTCAGGCCAATGTGCTGGCACATGAGATTACAAAATTCATTTTTTATAATAGATCAAATGGTGCCATATGATGAATGATCGTGTAGACCTTTTAATTAATTAATTTATGGGGAAAGTTCTTTCAAAAATAAAGAAAGAGAAATAGCAACAATGCACATATGCAGTGTAGTGAACATCGACCAACACGATATGAAATCATAAATACACAACAAGTCTTGTAGGGACTGGACATCAGGATGTGTGTGTATCCTGCCAAAGGAAACTCACATCCGTTTGGTCTATATCTAAGCAGCAAAGAAGACATACTATTTCTAGTAGTTACTCATCACAACAAAATTTGGATTGCATTTTTTATCCATGGCAGAATTGGCCTTTTTTTTTGCTCCCAGCGTGCAAATTAATTTTAAATTTTAACAGATGTAGTACTAGAAATTTTTACAAATACAGGGCTTGAATTTTTTGCAAAGTGAACCTGGTGATCCAGCAAAAAAAAAACAGTGACAAATTTGATTGAAAACAAAGTAATGGACCTAACAGAAATATTGAAGGCCAGTTTGAAAAAAAACGAGCACATAAACTGTAAAAAAAAAATATCAGAGCCAGGTTTCAATCCTGGGACCTGTGGGTTATGGGCCCACCACGTTTCCACTGCACCACTCTCATACTCTTCGTTTCTGTTGCGATGTCTGTTTAATTATACAGCAGCTGGTACGAACAGCGCGGCTGATTTTTTAGAGGAAACTAGTAAGCATGCACGTGCAACGCACGTCTCAAACAAAACATGTTCACATGATATAATACTAAAATGATATTTACAAAAAATTCAGATCGCTACAAAATGTTATCATGTCACTCAAATTGTATTTTCAAAAAGTGCGACATATTTGTGATCCAACACACATATCATAAACATGTCTTCGCATAAAATTCACGGTCACATAATAATTGTATTATAATTGCTACAAGAATATATTCTCAAATCTGCAACTAAGCATGTTTTGAAGGTCCATCTTTTGAAGCAATGAAGGTCCATCTATAGATGCGATCAATGATGCTTCGTTCAATGTATGGGATACTGTTTTGAGCTTCATTCCCTTCGTACTTTAAAATATGCACCAAAAATTGCTTCCTCAGTTGAAAACCATCCTACATTGGCATTATACAACATTGTTATAACAAGTTGTATGTGCAATGTGTATACAAATAAGCATGGTGTAAATAGTCACCTGGGGTATGGGAAAATATAGCTTTCCATCGCACAATGAGTGCATGTAATTAAAAACCAAATAACCAGACAAGGCACTGCATATATGAAATAAACACATAATGTGCGTTGAATGAATCAATTAATATTGTAATGCGTTTTAAAGATTCATACCAGTGTGAGTTTGTTGGAGCATCAGGAACTATGCATTCCCATTTAGAGATATCATCGTTGAATGCAGTGTTTGCAACTTCAAGCGCAAGGTTTAGATTGTCGGCCACGGTTTTAAGTACATTCTTTCCGAAAGTAGGTATTGGTATCGGATCAAAAATTGATACCACTTTTCTATTTTGATCCAAGACAAACAATAGAAATAACCCAAACATATACCAAGGCAATAAAATCTGCAATGATGAAATAGTTTAGAAACACATAGAATATTAATTAAGACCAAGTAAAGCATTGTTACAAATGAAAAAAATCTTACCATATCACATTGAGAGATATGATAATCATTACTGTCAGGCCAGCTATGAAACAACCGTTTCAATGTAGCAATTTCCATGTGTTCACGATGACTTGAGTCTCGTGCATAGTGGAACATGGACTAAAGTAAGAATGAGAAAATATTAGTGCAATGAGAAAAAATGTAGTACGTGATTATAGTAACTTACACAAAAGTTCAGATCCATATAGTGAGATGGAATGTCTCTGAGAAGCTGGACTTCGTGGCGCGCTAGTATTCGCACAGCCATATTAAAGCAATGAATATCCATGTATTCATCATTGCTTAATATGTTATTAATTTGTCTCAAATTTAAGCTAATAGGGTACGGATCAGAGCTTTTCACCCATTCGCTCCTGTAAAATCATAATTCTGTAAATTATAATGACATCAGAGTAATTTGTTGGAATATAAAATGAACTAAAAAATATTACTTACTCTAGTAGAGCGACATCATCAACCATACTGATGAACAAGCAAAGTTCATCTATTAAATCATCGTTTGTTGGGTTGATAGACGATGAAAGAATAAATGACCGCGGGATGAGCTCAACTTCTGTTGATGTATGTGATGTTTTGAAATTCTCAGGGGGTCTATCCAGAATCATACATTCTGTGGGATCTGTGTTGTTTTCGTCTTCTTCCATGTCTCGATTTCTTATACTATCATCATTCAATTCTGAGTCCACTAAAATGACAGCTATTTTTGTTCTAAAATCTGTCCTATGTTCGTATTAAAATAGTAATAAAAGTTAAAAGTGATACAACATAGAATAAATGTAATGATACACAGTAAAAAATAACCTGTGTAGGAATGTCAGACAATATAACTCCTGTGAAGTACTCCATAAAATTTACCATTCACAGACCACAAGATGACCTGCATGATTACAAATAAAAAACTTAAATAAACTCAATCATTTTTTATCAAATTTATAGATATTTTTATAAAACAACTTTTAGAATGATCAAATGATCATGACTGAAATAAGCCGTAATGAAAACAAAATTTTCACATGCCCTATGAAATATAATGTTTATTTAGAAGATGTAATACAGTACAATATATTTTTATTTGGACAACACCGCACTCAGTCAAACTCCCACCGCCCCTCATTTCTCCTTTCCTCCCCATTCTTCCCTCATTCGTGGCCAAGAGATTCCCATCCACAGCCCGCGGCCCGGCGATCTGCTCTGCGCCGCCCCTCACTCCTCCTGGCGACGCCGGGGCCAACCGCCGCGTGCCCTCTCTGGTGCCCCCCCCCCCCCGTCACCAGCGCCGACAGACGGGTAGGCCCTACTCTGCCCCGCCCCGCCCCTCCCTCCTCGTGGCGACGCCGGGGCGCTCGAGGTCGGCATGGTCGCCGGTGACGCCTTGGCCCTTCGTCGTCCTGATGCGATGTAGCCGCCAAGAGCCTATCCAAACTCTCCCGCGCGGCACGAATCCCCCCCCCCCCCGCTGCTCGGGACGCTATGAAGGTCCGGTTCCAAGTCTTCTTCTCCCCTGGATCCGGATGCTCTACTCTCCAATCCCATCTAATTTTCCCTGTTTGATTCGGTCAGGAGCAGGAGCAGTTGCTGCTCACGACCTCTATCTTGATTAAGATGACAATGAAGACCTCCGCGTGCTGTGCTGCTGCTCGGGGGACGACCCTCCCTACGCTTCTCCTTGCTTGTCCGGGTCCAGGTTAGTCTCTCTGACCCCACCGCCCGCTCCTCCCCGTCAAATTGGTGCATAGCCTCACTGTGTGCAATGTTCGTCCCCTAGGGTTAGCTCCTCGGGGGCCATGGCGTGTTCCGAGCAGACACTGCCTTAGGCGCCGCTGTTGATGATGTGGCCCTTAATAATTCAGATATCTTGAAGGAGAACAAGGAGGTGCCTAAAGGGGATGAGAGCAACAAGTTTCAATCGAAAGAGGTATACCCATCTGTCTGCAGTTTGATCTTAAGACACTCCTCCCTTGGCCATGCTGTGATGTTTACGTCTTTCCACTTATCCAATTTTAGTTCCATTTGAAGCGATGCATATTGGAACATATTTTTCAGTCCTTCCAGCTATTACATGAATAAATGACCAAGTATTAGCATCAAAAGCAAAGAATGATAGAAATTTTCTTATCAAAAGATGGTGCAGTGGGACTAATAACTAACCATAGCGGTAAGGTCTTGGCGGGGCATTCCTGGGCCTAGCGAGTCAAGCACCCGTATACGTTTCACCCTGGTATTTATAACTGCTAGGTACCAATGAAAGTGTTCAATGTTTACTGGAATGAATACCTGAAAAAAGGGATTTATTAGTTTAGGTCTCATCTATACAAACATCCGTCCTCGATTGAATTCATCATAGTAATATGTACGGAACTGAGACTCACCATATCATGTTCTAAATAAGTTGTAGCTCTCTTTAATACCCATCTTGGTACGTCATCCCGTATAGAGCTAAATTCCTTTATCGTCTTAGAGATGCATGCATTCTCTAAGAACACACTTCCACCTGACCTCATCTGTAGATGCTCTTTAGCACTTATGCAATGTATGTATGCGTCTATGATCTACAATATCAAGTGCACACCTTGGTTATAAGAGATATAGGAACTTATGTTAAAATCGTCTTGTCATAAAACTACATATACTTACTTTGTCGCCAACAAATTCTCCGGCGGTTAAAAGGCATAGTAACTATTTTTTTAGAAATGAGTCGTTGATGCTCACTAAATTTCTTTTATCGGTTGGTTCAGACATGATATTTTCAATCACGGACCAATTATCGCCGGTGCAGGCGTAATCTATCATGATGTAAGAAAGAAGAATTATTAATAACGAAGAAAATTAGTGTAGCAAAAGCAGGGTATAGAAGGATTTGTTCATGCCTTCTGGAGCCACCACGTAGTCTTGTGCCTTCTTAGGTTTGTTATGCATTCGGATAGGGATAGGCTTCCCTGTTTGTGCCCCTTTCATGCCGGATGTGTGTGCTAATTCTTCGTCCTCTGATGCCTCTGTCACTTCGGAGACTTCGGAATCAGTGGACTACATGCTATGCTTTTTCTCCACTTCTTCTTTGTCAGCTATTCCATTTGATTCTGGCATCGTCTCCCCTATAGTTTCTGCCCCTTCCGCGCCGAATTTTTGTGCTAATTCCTCATCCTGAGCTGGCTGCATTTGTTCACTTGTTTCGTTGAAGGTTAATTCCTGAGAGCAACATTACAAGATATAATATAATTAGAATTAGAACTATTTGGGACATAGTTGAAAAAATATATATGCATGTGTCAACTCAGATTCAGTGAACCGTGAGCTCTTCATTTTGTGCACTTCATCTTTGTCGGCTATTCCATTTGATTCTGCCAGCTTGTCCCCTATATTTTCTCCCCCTTCGGTGTCGAATCTTTGTGCTAATTCATCGTCTTGAGTTGGCTGCATTTGTTCACTTGTTTCCTTGAAGGTTAATTCCTGAGAGGAACATTACAAAGAATAATTTGTATGGAGGATATAAAATAATTAGAATTAGAACTATTTGGGAAACCCGAAAAGAAAGCATGCCTTTGTCACTTCACAATCAGTAGCTTGTCTGCTATTTTTTTCTCTCTACTCCATCTTTGTTGTCTATTCCATTTGATTCTTCCTCGCTTACTAACTGAAACACATAATAATACAATATTGTCCAGTAGTTATAAAACAGAAAATATTATTAAGGTGAGTAAAGAATTGTAGGCATGATATTATTATACTACAAATTACATATTGTTTTGTCCCACCAGAATAAAAATAATAATGACATGTGAAAATAACCACCGCCTTTGTCGACTTAGAGTATCACCTCATCAATCTCCATATTTCCTGTATCATCCTTGATGGTTTGTTCTTCTATTGCCTTTGTTGACTCGGTGTTCATATCCTCATCTTTGATTATCATTCCTTCAATCTGAATTTTTTGTGTATGCTCGTCCTTGGCTCCCTTGTCGATGAGTTCCTGAAAACCCAAGCATATATAAATCGTATGCTGCTGGTGGTATGATATTCTGTTAAATACATATATATCACGCACCAATAGATTCTATGGATTTGCGGATGTTTTGATTACACAATAGCTCTGTTTACCGAACTTAAGTTGTGTCATATTCAGAGGGTTAGTATAGTCCCGATATGTTAAATTCTGTTCTGGAATAGATATCCATCTGACATAATTTTGCCACTGTTTCATGTTCAATGGTTACTTGGGCTGAATTGGTGAATGAATTGATGGCAGAGCTCATGTGGTAAATAAGCACTCCTATTTGTGTGTGGAAACCACAGTTTCTGATATGCTCTTACCATTAGACCATATGTTTTGTACATCACAACTGGATGCAGATATCCGTACACGTTTACTTAACATAGTGCTACCAGAATATTGTTTCCACCTAAATTATAATGATCTATTTCTTTGTTCAATTATCCAGTCAACCTTTTGAGATTCACTTGCGTGACTAATCATCTGGATGTTGCAATAATAAGAATTTCCTAAGTCACACAGAGCATGTTGGTAATTTTGTAGGGTCACAAAGATCATCTGGATGTTGCAATAATAAAAATTTCCTAAGTCACACAGAGCATGTTGGTAATTTGGTAGGATCACACAGATCATGTTAGTAATTTGGTAGGGTCAGACAGATCATGTTGTTTTACTTAGTTGGATCCCCTCTGGTGACTAAGTTGTTTTGCAGATGCGAAATCATGAATAGGATGAAATCGCAGAGAGATACCATTACCATGATTATTGTAGATTGATCCGTACAGGCCACCGGGGATTGTGGCGCAGACATGGAGGACGATGCTAGGCCACCACCGGCAGCATGTACGTTTTCATGGCCATGCATGCATGCCTCGAATTCTATGTAACTAACACCAAAGATTGACCGGTTCAAGCCTGCAACTTGGATTGAGATGCACTAACACCAAAGATTGAGTGTCGCAGAGACGACTTTGAGCTCTTGACTTCCGAGCAGTATTAGCTATAGACTTTCAATGGAGGCATCGAAGATCGTGATTACATTTGGTTAATCAAGATGTTCAGAGAATCTGTTAACTTCACACACTTGTCGTTGTTGTCTGAGTACTTAACTAGGATGAGTAACCCATCCACAACCACAAGAGACATCGAATCATTTTTTCAGAACTGAAGCCGGAAAAGCAGGATAGGATCGTGTGCTGCTACTTCGATCGATCATGAAGAGGTCATCTTCTTCT
The DNA here is from genome assembly GCF_018294505.1 of Triticum aestivum. Classification (NCBI taxonomy): domain Eukaryota; kingdom Viridiplantae; phylum Streptophyta; class Magnoliopsida; order Poales; family Poaceae; genus Triticum; species Triticum aestivum. Next base: position 9,055,457 of record NC_057800.1, read on the forward strand.
CCATCCTCGCTCCCACGTGCTATGGCAATCCTTCTGGTGATCGTGTGCTGCTGCTCCCTGTTGCCACTCCCATGCTCTGCCGTTTTCAAAGGTACCAAACCACCGCGTCAGTTATAGTTCTTATATTTTGGACATGGATGCCCATTTTGACATATAATTTGTTACGATGGCATCGGGGCGTGCATTTAGCGACTTTGGTCAGGGGGCTGAGGCCGGGCCAAGGGGAGGAGGAGACCAATTTGATCAGGGGGAGGGAGGGCCTGGGAGAGGAGGAAACCAATTTGATCACGGGTGTGGAGAGGCAGCGCTAGGGGCAGGAGGAAATCATGTGGGTGAGGGGGTTGGGTTGAGTGGAGGAAACCAAGTAGGACGGACGCCTCCGGCGCCGCGGGTTAAGACACCGAGGAACCACAGGTGATGTGGCGACTCCTGCCATGACGTTCATCTGGCGCCCCCGGCGGTTATTGGAAGGTGATGACTGCTGGTCTTCCTAGGGGTGGTTTGGGAGGATGCTTATCTTTGGCGCAGGTGCTGCCTTTCGGTTGTAGTTTGTGCTATTCTCCCAAACTTTTTTAAACATTTGTATCACGTGCGAGGTTTCTTCTTCTTCTCATAGTTGTTGTTCGAGAGCGAGCTTTCACAATGGGTTTCTTATTATGCTCCAACTCGCAAGTCTCTTCATTGTTTTTGTTTTTCTCGCCTTAATGCAAATGCGTTTAGCTCGGTTGTAAAACAAAGTGAAATGATACTATTGAATACGACCGGTAAGGCTATTCCAGTGACTCGGCAAACCGGTGACTTCTCCTGTATATCTTCTTGGCGGCTGATCTCCTTTCTACTGATCTAACGGTGTCCGATCCTGCTCTTTTTCTTCAAAAGGTAAAAAATATGTTCAGGTTGGCTTTTGCCCGCTGTAGTTGACGCAAAAAAGAAAACAAACAAATAGCAAGCCAGCTGGACTAAATTTGAAGTTGAATTTTGTTCACAGTGTAATGGGCCTTCTTCTTTCGCATGCCAACATGCAAATTAAATGTAAATTTATAATTTTATTTATGACATATGATTTTTTGAAAAAAAGGTTTAAACTAAAATAAAGATTCACCGGAAAGCACAAAGCACCTCTAACATAATAAAAAAATACACCAAAGTCCATGGTCCACATAGCGACCTTTGGCGCCGCCAGAACGATGCGCCGCTGTCACTGGTCCAATATTGGAGTCGGCCTAAACTTGTCAATGACACCTGAGAAGTCTTCATGCACGTGCCCCTAGGGACCAACGCCCCGGAGCCGTAGTCCTTGTCATCGAATCCTTGAACCGATCTGAAGAACCTCACTGTTGCATTCGCAGAACGAGAAACCCTAAACACACCACCCCGAGGAACTGACATGAATCTACATCAGAGCTCTATCTAATCGGTTCCAATGGATGAACATGAGGAAGATCAAAACCTAAACCTGGAAGATGATTGTATCAAAGAAGAAGGGTGGTCGTCCGTCCGAACAGAGAAGTGAGTACGCATGTCGGCAAACCGCAGCAGAGGAAACCCAAGCCTTAACTCCCCATTCTTTCTATCTTACATCGCCACGCAAGTATTCACGGCATATGACTCATTTTCCATTTTTATATACTTTTTTTCTTATCATTAGAATGATTTTTATGCTCTATTGAGGCATATCGCGGGATATTTAAGCATCAATGATTTGTTTTTTTCCTTTTTACTTTTCGCTATAGTGTATTCTTATATTATTTTTCTTCCCTTCCATGGATTCTTTGATCAAGAATTGTGTTCAATTTTTTTTGACCTGATTGAAATTAAGTGGATGCAATGAACAAACAAGGACAAAAAGCCTACCTATCTATTGCCGGAGCCGAGGGACAAGGGATCCTCTACCCGCCACCGGCAGGCGGAGCAGTGGGCGGGTGGAGGTGGATCCACGGGCTTGCCGGTGAAAATCGAGGGGAGTTCCCTAACCACCTTGCAAGAGAAGAAAGAAAAGCAACTTGTTTTATGGTTATTTATATCTTAATCCTGTTGTGGTATGACAGTAGTACCTAGAAACGTCGATAGTACAAGATACTCCCTGTCTTATGAGACAAGGTTCTTTGCTCATCCAACATTTGTATGTTCTTTTTATCCAGTTTGATAAATGGTATTTATGTCATTATGACAATTTGTGGGGGGAAATTGAACCAAATAAGCTAAAAGTATTTGCAGTTGTTTATGTTAAAAATTCATAAGAGATACTCTAATTTCAAAGTAACACCACTGCAGTAAGTTCATAGTTTTACACATGCAGGTCATAGGAAGAGAGAGTAGCTCAAAAAGGAAAAGAAAGATGATTGTCTGGATGGCCACTCGACAATCACCAGTCCACTAACAATGGTACGTGCACAAATGCACGGCTTGAAAATTTCTACAATGTCACCATAAAAAGAATCAACAATACCCACAAAACAAGAAGACCAAACGGATAGCTCGAAGACCCTTTGTTTCAGGTTATGAATCAGTTCGAAAGATGCATGAATAGAAGAAACGGGCCAAAAAATCCTACAAAAGCAAAATGGACCACACAAAAAACTGAAGTCCAGTTCAAAACTCATCAGTATGAAAATGGGCGAACAACGCAACAAAAAAAATCACAGCCCAGCAAAAACAATTCAGCCCAACAGGGAAAATATTACCAGAGCCAGGTTTGGACCTATGCACTATGGGCCCGCTGCGCTTCCGCTGCACTGCAGAATATGCAACACAGACTTGCAATATACTTGCATTCTCAATTAGTACAGCGAGTTGAGGGTTGCGGCTGCAGAGAGCATCTCAAGTAGTACAGCTGCTCAGCGCAGTTGCTGGAGTAGTCGTCTCTACCACGTACATTTTCGTGGCAATGCCTCGATCGCTCACAACGCGTACGAATTGTTTGTAACAGTTAGCAGCAGCTTTAGTTGACCGTTTCAAGCCTGCAGCCACGATTAAGATGCACTGACAACAAAGACTGAGTGTCCACGGGGATGACTTTGAGCACTTGACTTGACTTGGGGCCTCCGAGCATCTATTTAGCTACACTTGATCATGATTACATTAGGTTAATCTAGATGTTCAGACAAACTGTTGACTTGACACACTTGTCGTTGCTGTTAGAGCACTACTTAACTAGGAGGAGTAACCCGGCCACAAAGAGAGATCAAATCATTGCTTCAGAGCTGAAGCTAGGAAGGTAGGATCGTCCTATCGACCATGAAGCGGTCTTCTTCTCCGTCCTCGCTCGCACGCGCCATGGCAATCACCTTGGTGATCGTTTGCTGCTGCTCGCTGTTGACATGCCCATGCTCTGCCGTTTGCAAAGGTACACAACCACGCGTCATTTCCAGTTCATATATTTTGGATGCGGATGCCCATTTTTACATATAATTTGTTGGGATGGCATCAGGGCATGCATTTGGTCAGGGGGCTAGGGAGGGGCCAGGGAGAGGAGGAGGCCATTTTGGTCAGGGGGACGGGGAGGGCCCAGGAGGAGAAGGATACCATTTTGGTCAGGGGGATGGGGAGGGGGCATGGGGAAGAGGACATTTGGGTCAAGGGAATGGGGAGGGGTCAGGGGCAGGAGGTAATTTCGGTCATCTGTATGGAGGAAACCATGTAGGGCGGATGCCTCCGTCGCCGCGGGGTAGGACACAACGGAACCACAAATGATGTGACAGCACCAGCCATCGCGTTGTACTGGCGCCGCCAGTGGTACTGATTGCTGCTCGTCCCCCCGGAGGTGGTTTAGGAAGGCGTTTCTATCTTTAGAGCAAGTGTTGCTTCTGATTGTAATTTGTGTTGTGATCCTCAACTTGTTAAACATGTGTATCTCGTGCTAGTAGGCTATAGTGGTTGTTCGAGAGCAAACTTTCACATCGGGTTTCTTACTGGTACTCCAACTCGCAACACCTCTTTCATATCTTAATCCCTCTATTTTTTACAACTTGTACGAATTGGTTATTTTTCATAAGCAATTAATGGAAATGGGGCTAGCACGGTTGTAAGACAAAACAAAATGAAACTATCGAATTCGATCCGTGAGGTGACCGAGGTGACCAGCGCAAATGCTCTTCTTGTACGATCAATGTTGATGTATGCGTAGTCGGGCTACTCACTCCATTTGAGTTTACGCGGCTTATTTTGTAATAGAAGAAATTCGGGTGTAAAGGCCAATCTCACATCTCCATATCTTGACATAATCGTTAGCTATGCATGCTGACCTTGCAATTAAAACCATATATGTATCCATTGCAATTAAAACAAATACATATATGTGACCTGGAAACGAGGGATGAGCAAGTAGCAACACTATAATAGGTTGTTTCGTAGAAGAGTTAAGGGATATAATATGTAGTCAAAATTTTCATTTAGGACAATAATCAAAGTACTTACGTGTTGGAAACTTGGAATCCTCATTGGAATAAGTGATTTCCTACGACCTCCATTTTGTACAATATTTTAGCGAATGTCCACACACGCTCCATTTGGTGATCCTAGTCACGATGTTAATGATCTATAACTACGAGAGAATGGCACTTTATTCGATAATACTGCATATGGATTTCCAAGAAAAATAAGTTGAGATATAGTTCTATGAGTCCCTGCGGTTGTGAGGAGTAAGAAGCAATTTGTTCACGAGGATGAAGATACAAGGTGAGTTGAAAAGGGAAGGGTGAACTTCAAGAATGACAAGCTATGAGCCATCGACAATAACTTATTACGAGCATCCAATTGAGTACTAATGGTGCCCTCATAGACTTGCATGGATTGTCTTATCATGGTGTGTGTTTTATCAACTCAAACGCCCTAGAGTATTTGGTGGTGGCGGTAAAACTACTCTGTGGTGGCGGCCAATGCCATGGCCGTCATCGTTCCATTGGTGGACCTACTCTCATGGGTGCTCGTGGCGATGATAAGGTCTCGTTCTTCGGTGCCCTTCGGCGACTCTCGAAGGTTCGTTGGCTTGCATAATGCCGAGGTTCACTTTTAGTGATTGTGGTCCGTGGTGAGGCCAAGAGGAGGTGCAAGGGCTGAAACATTACCCTTCAACATATTATGTTCCTCTCCTTGTCGCTGCATGGGTAGGCAGTGGGAGACCATTAGATCATGAATCCGACTCTGCTAACTCTTCAAGGTGCAGAGTGATCGGAAGGCAAGTTAGTGACTTATTCTCTATGTCGGATCTCCTTGTCGATTGAATTAGCAATGCTAGCCCTCTCTCTTCACAGCCTGATGTAGTGTTCATGGGTGATACGTCCCTCATGATGGCATCTTGTCGCAACTCATTTCGTCTCTCTCCCTCTCTCCCTCCCTCCCTCCCCCCCCTCTCTCTCTCTCCCCATGTTCCATTCTTGTTGGTGTTGGGTGCTACTTCTGGCATCACTCATCTCTGGTGTGTGCCTATGTATGGGTGTGTCTTGTGCTATATTTTGTAGTCATTGGGTTGTAGTCGATCATGTTTTCTCAGAAAAATGAAAACATATTTAAGCTGAGCTGCATGAGCTATGTAGGGATTCCACTTCGCCTCTTTTGATGTTGCTTCTGGAGGAGATGGCCACTCTAGGGGCCTTGCCAATGCCCACGACGCTGCCACCACAGGTGGATCTGAGCAAAAAGCTTGTCTTTGTTGATCATGGTGGGGATGCTAATGTCACTTACTCTCATATGGACATTGGGCAGGTGTTGTCTGTGAGTGACAAGGTTGGTAAGGTAGGTGCGTTGCACCTAATTCAGAGACTCTCTTCGTGAAAGAGCTTTGAGACTTGCTTGTCATTTTGGAAGCGGCTAGCCCTGTACCTAGCAAAGGTGATTGCTTGCATCCTGGTGGAGAAGGCTATGAGGGACAAAATCAAGAAGGGGAGAAGACTATTAGGAGCAAAGGCAAGAAATGTAGCGCCATAGGAAAGGCGTCCGCAGTTGCTTAAATGTATGATCTTCAGCCTCTTGAACCGTCCACATGGTTGGACTCGTCTACGAGGATTCGGTGGTGTCCTTTGTCTTCAGCCGAGACATTTTCTTTGGGGTTTCCACTTTGTCGTAGAAGTGTGAGGGTTTGTGATTGTTGCGCATTGGCTATGTTTGTTGGGTTAGTCATGCGGTCATGGAGTTCCATGCTTTTAGTGAGAAGTCCGCAGATGGTGTTTGTATCAGTTTTCGTCTGGTTTTCTGTTAATTAACTAGGCAATTCTCTTTTTCTTAAAGAATCGACAAGGCAATTTTATTTTCTCCGTTTCCAAAAAAGATATGTCCAGGCTGCCTTTTGCTCGCCATAGTTGCCTAAAAACAAGTCCCTCGACTATAAAAACTCTGAAAGTGAATTTTGTTCTTTTTTGCAGCTTAATGTGCAAATTAAATTTAAATTAATATTTTTGTTGTATGACAGATGTCGATATTGTCAAAATTTTAACCAAATTTATAATGGTTACTTTATACCTTAGTCTTGTTGTCATACTACGGTAGTACTTAAACGTGCATAGCACAAGACACCCCCCGTCCCATGTCGCAAGGTGCTCTGTTCATCTGACATTTGTATGTTCTTTACATCCGGTCTGATAAAGTTCATGTCTTATGTTGTTATGGTAATTTATGGGGAAAAGGATGAACCCAAATATGCATAGATATTGTTGCAGTATTTTGTGAAAAAAAACTGAAAAGAGGTACTCAAACTTGAAAGTAACACTACTACAATAAGTTCCTAGTTGTACGCATCAGGGTCCTAGGAACAGGGCTTGCTCAGTTGAAAACCATCCTACATTAGCATTATACAACATTGTTATAACAAGTTGTATGTGCAATGTGTATACAAATAAGCATGGTGTAAATAGTCACCTGGGGTATGGGAAAATATAGCTTTCCATCGCACAATGAGTGCATGTAATTAAAAACCAAATAACCAGACAAGGCACTGCATATATGAAATAAACACATAATGTGCGTTGAATGAATCAATTAATATTGTAATGCGTTTAAAAGATTCATACCAGTGTGAGTTTGTTGGAGCATCAGGAACTATGCATTCCCATTTAGAGATACCATTCTTGAATGCAGGGTTTGCAACTTCAAGCGCAAGGTTTAGATTGTCGGCCACGGTTTTAAGTACATTCTTTCCGAAAGTAGGTCTTGGTATCGGATCAAAAATTGAGACCACTTTCCTATTTTGATCCAAGACAAACAATAGAAATAACCCAAACATATACCAAGGCAATAAAATCTGCAATGATGAAATAGTTTAGAAACACATAGAATATTAATTAAGACCAAGTAAAGCATTGTTACAAATGAAAAAAATCTTACCATATCACATTGAGAGATATGATAATCATTACTGTCAGGCCAGCTATGAAACAACCGTTTCAATGTAGCAATTTCCATATGTTCACGATGACTTGAGTCTCGTGCATAGTGGAACATGGACTAAAGTAAGAATGAGAAAATATTAGTGCAATGAGAAAAAAATGTAGTACGTGATTATAGTAACTTACACAAAAGTTCAGATCCATATAGTGAGATGGAATGTCTTTGAGAAGCTGGACTTCGTGGCGCGCTAGTATTCGCACATCCATATTAAAGCAATGAATATCCATGTATTCATCATTGCTTAATATGTTATTAATTTGTCTCAAATATAAGCTAATAGGGTACGGATCAGAGCTTTTCACCCATTCGCTCCTATAAAATCAAAATTCTGTAAATTATAATGACATTAGAGTAATTTGTTGGAATATAAAATGAACTAAAAAATATTACTTACTCTAGTAGAGCGACATCATCAACCATACTGATGAACAAGCAAAGTTCATCTATTAAATCATCATTTGTTGGGTTGATAGACGGTGAAAGAATAAATGACCGTGGGATGAGCTCAACTTCTGTGGATGTATGTGATGTTTTGAAATTCTTAGGGGGTCTATCCAGAATCATACATTCTGTGGGATCTGTGTTGTTTTCGTCTTCTTCCATGTCTCGATTTCTTATACTATCATCATTCAATTCTGAGTCCACTAAAATGACAGCTATTTTTGTTCTAAAATCTGTCCTATGTTCCTATTAAAATAGTAATAAAAGTTAAAAGTGATACAACATAGAATAAATGTAATGATACACAGTAAAAAATAACCTATGTAGGAATGTCAGACAATATAACTCCTGTGAAGTACTCCATAAAATTTACCATTCATAGACCACAAGATGACCTGCATGATTACAAATATAAAACTTAAATAAACTCAATCATTTTTATCACATTTATAGATATTTGTATAAAACAACTTTTAGAATCATCAAATGATCATGACTGAAATAAGCCATGATGAAAACAAAATTTTCACATGCCCTATGAAATATAATGTTTATTTAGAAGATGTAATACAGTACAGTATATTTTTATTTGGACAACACCGCACTTAGTCAAACTCCCACCGCCCCCTCATTTCTCCTTTCCTCCCCATTCTTCCCTCATTCGTGGCCAAGAGATTCCCATCCACAACCCGCGGCCCGGCGATCTGCTCTGCGCCGCCCCTCACTCCTCCTGGCGACGCCGGGGCCAACCGCCGCGTGCGCTCTCTGGTGCCCCCCCTCGTCACCAGCGCCGACAGACGGGTAGGCCCTACTCTGCCCCGCCCCACCCCTCCCTCCTCCTGGCGACGCCGGGGCGCTCGAGGTCGGCATGGTCGCCGGCGACGCCTTGGCCCTTCGTCGTCCTGATGCGATGTAGCCGCCAAGAGCCTATCCAAACTCTCCCGCGCGGCACGAATCCCCCCCCCCCGTTGCTCGGGACGCTATGAAGGTCCGGTTCCAAGTCTTCTTCTCCCCTGGATCCGGATGCTCTACTGTCCGATCCCATCTAATTTTCCCTGTTTGATTCGGTCAGGAGCAGGAGCAGTTGCTGCTCACGACCTCCATCTTGATTAAGATGACAATGAAGACCTCCGCGTGCTGTGCTGCTGCTCGGGGGACGACCCTCCCTATGCTTCTCCTCGCTTGTTCGGGTCCAGGTTAGTCTCTCTGACCCCACCGCCTGCTCCTCCCCATCAAATTGGTGCATAGCCTCACTATGTGCAATGTTCTTCCCCTAGGGTTAGCTGCTCGGGGGCCATGGCGTGTTCCGAGCAGGCACTGCCTTCGGCGCCGCTGTTGATGATGTGGCCCTTAATAATTCAGATATCTTGAAGGAGAACAAGGATGTGCCTAAAGGGGATGAGAGCAACAAGTTTCAATCGAAAGAGGTATACCCATCTGTCTGCAGTTTGATCTTAAGAACCTCCTCCCTTGGCCATGCTGTGATGTTTACGTCTTTCCACTTATCCAATTTTAGTTCCATTTGAAGCGATGCATATTGGAACATATTTTTCAGTCCTTCCAGCTATTACATGAATAAATGACCAAGTATTAGCATCAAAAGCAAAGAATGATAGAAATTTTCTTATCAAAAGATGGTGCAGTGGGACTAATAACTAACCATAGCGGTAAGGTCTTGGCGGGGCATTCCTGGGCCTAGCGAGTCGAGCACCCGTATACGTTTCACCCTGGTATTTATAACTGCTAGGTACCAATGAAAGTGTTCAATGTTTACTGGAATGAATACCTGAAAAAGGGATTTATTAGTTTAGGTCTCATCTATACAAACATCCGTCCTCGATTGAATTCATCATAGTAATATGTACGGAACTGAGACTCACCATATCATGTTCTAAATAAGTTGTAGCTCTCTTTAATACCCATCTTGGTACGTCATCCCGTATAGAGCTAAATTCCTTTATCATCTTAGAGATGCATGCATTCTCTAAGAACACACTTCCACCTGACCTCATCTGTAGATGCTCTTTAGCACTTATGCAATGTATGTATGCGTCTATGATCTACAATATCAAGTGCACACCTTGGTTATAAGAGATATAGGAACTTATGTTAAAATTGTCTTGTCATAAAACTACATATACTTACTTTGTCGCCAACAAATTCTCCGGCGGTTAAAAGGCGTAGTAACTATTTTTTTAGATATGAGTCGTTGATGCTCACTAAATTTCTTTTATCGGTTGGTTTAGACATGATATTTTCAATCACGGACCAATTATCGCCGATGCAGGCGTAATCTATCATGATGTAAGAAAGAAGAATTATTAATAATGAAGAAAATTAGTGTAGCAAAAGCAGGGTATAGAAGGATTTGCTCATGCCTTCTGGAGCCACCACGTAGTCTTGTGCCTTCTTAGGTTTGTTATGCATTCGGATAGGGATAGGCTTCCCTGTTTGTGCCCCTTTCATGCCGGATGTGTGTGCTAATTCTTCGTCCTCTGATGCCTCTGTCACTTCGGAGACTTCGAAATCAGTGGACTGCATGCTATGCTTTTTCTCCACTTCTTCTTTGTCAGCTATTCCATTTGATTCTGGCATCGTCTCCCCTATAGTTTCTGCCCCTTCCGCGCCGAATTTTTGTGCTAATTCCTCATCCTGAGCTGGCTGCATTTGTTCACTTGTTTCGTTGAAGGTTAATTCCTGAGAGCAACATTACAAGATATAATATAATTAGAATTAGAACTATTTGGGACATAGTTGAAAAAATATATATGCCTGTGTCACCTCGGATTCAGTGAACCGTGAGCTCTTCATTTTGTGCACTTCATCTTTGTCGGCTATTCCATTTGATTCTGCCAGCTTGTCCCCTATATTTTCTCCCCCTTCGGTGTCGAATCTTTGTGCTAATTCATCGTCTTGAGTTGACTGCATTTGTTCACTTGTTTCCTTGAAGGTTAATTCCTGTGAGGAACATTACAAAGAATAATTTCCATGGAGGATATAAAATAATTAGAATTAGAACAATTTGGGAAACCCGAAAAGAAAGCATGCCTTTGTCACTTCACAATCAGTAGCTTGTCTGCTATTTTTTTCTCTACTCCATCTTTGTTGTCTATTCCATTTGATTCTTCCTTGCTTACTAACTGAAACACATAATAATACAATATTATCCAGTAATTATAAAACAGAAAATATTATTAAGGTGAGTAAAGAATTGTAGGCATGATATTATTATGCTACAAATTACATATTGTTTTGTCCCACCAGAATAAAAATAATAATGACATGTGAAAATAAAAACCACCTTTGTCGACTTAGAGTATCACCTCATCAATCTCCATATTTCCTGTATCATCCTTGATGGTTTGTTCTTCTATTGCCTTTGTTGACTCGGTGTTCATATCCTCATCTTTGATTATCATTCCTTCAATCTGAATATTTTGTGTATGCTCGTCCTTGGCTCCCTTGTCGATGAGTTCCTGAAAACCCAAGCATATATAAATCATATGCTGCTGGTGGTATGATATTCTGTTAAATACATATATATCACGCACCTACAGATTCTATGGATTTGCGGATGTTTTGATTACACAATAGCGCTGTTTACCAAACTGAAGTTGTGTCATATTCAGAGGGTTAGTATAGTCCCGATATGTTAAATTCTGTTCTGGAATAGATATCCATCTGACATAATTTTGCCACTGTTTCATGTTCAATGGTTACTTGGGCTGAATTGGTGAATGAATTGATGGCAGAGCTCATGTGGTAAATAAGCACTCCTATTTGTGTGTGGAAACCACAGTTTCTGATATGCTCTTACCATTAGACCATATGTTTTGTACATCACAACTGGATGCAGATATCCGTACACATTTACTTAACATAGTGCTACCAGAATATTGTTTCCACCTAAATTATAATGATCTATTTCTTTGTTCAATTATCCAGTCAACCTTTTGAGATTCACTTGCGTGACTAATCATCTGGATGTTGCAATAATAAGAATTTTCTAAGTCACACAGAGCATGTTGGTAATTTTGTAGGGTCACAAAGATCATCTGGATGTTGCAATAATAAGAATTTCCTAAGTCACACAGAGCATGTTGGTAATTTGGTAGGATCACACAGATCATGTTGGTAATTTGGTAGGGTCAGACAGATCATGTTGTTTTACTTAGTTGGATCCCCTCTGGTGACTATGTTGTTTTGCAGATGCGAAATCGTTAATAGGATGAAATCGCAGAGAGATACCATTACCATGATTATTGTAGATTGATCCGTACAGGCCACCGGGGATTGTGGCGCAGACATGGAGGACGATGCTAGGCCACCACCGGCAGCATGTACGTTTTCATGGCCATGCATGCATGCCTCGAATTCTATGTTACTAACACCAAAGATTGACCGGTTCAAGCCTGCAACTTGAATTGAGATGCACTAACACCAAAGATTGAGTGTCGCAGAGACGACTTTGAGCTCTTGACTTCCGAGCAGTATTAGCTATAGACTTTCAATGGCGGCATCGAAGATCGTGATTACATTTGGTTAATCAAGATGTTCAGAGAATCTGTTGACTTCACACACTTGTCGTTGCTGTCTGAGTACTTAACTAGAATGAGTAACCCATCCACAACCACAAGAGACATCGAATCATTTCTTCAGAACTGAAGCCGGAAAAGCAGGATAGGATCGTGTGCTGCTGCTTCGATCGACCATGAAGAGGTCATCTTCTTCTCCGTCCTCGCTCCCACGCGCCATGGCAATCCTTCTGGTGATCGTGTGCTGCTGCTCCCTGTTGCCATTCCCATGCTCTGCCGTTTGCAAAGGTACCAAACCACCGCGTCGGTTATAGTTCTTATATTTTGGACGTGGATGCCCATTTTGACATATAATTTGTTACGATGGCATCAGGGCGTGCATTTGGCGACTTTGGTCAGGGGGCTGAGGCCGGGCCAAGGGGAGGAGGAGACCAATTTGATCAGGGGGGTGGGGAGGGAGGGCCTGGGAGAGGAGGAAACCAATTTGATCAGGGGGGTGGGGAGGCAGCGCCAGGGGCAGGAGGAAATCATGTGGGTGAGGGGGTTGGGTTGAGTGGAGGAAACCAAGTAGGACGGACGCCTCCGGCGCCGCGGGGTAAGACACCGAGGAACCACAGGTGATGTGGCGACTCCTGCCATGACGTTCATCTGGCGCCCCCGGCGGTTATTGGAAGGTGATGGCTGTTGGTCTTTCTAGGGGTGGTTTGGGAGGATGCTTATCTTTGGCGCAGGTACTGCCCTTCGGTTGTAATTTGTCCTGCTGTCCCCAACTCTTTTAAACATTTGTATCTCGTGCTACTAGTTTTTTTTTTCATAGTTTTTGTTCGAGAGGCGAACCATTCACAATGGGTTTCTTATTGGTGCTCCAACTAGCAAGTCTCTTAAATACTTTTGTTTTTCTCGTCTTAATGCAAATGGGTGACTCAGCAAGCCAGTGACTTCTTCTGTATATCTTCTTGGCGGCCGATCTCCTTTCTACTGATCCAACGCTATCTTATCCTGCCTTTTTCTCTTCACAAAATAAAAATATGTTCAGGTTGGCTTTTGCCCGCTGTAGTTGCCTTAGAAAACAAAAGAAAAAACAGTCAGTCAGCTCGACAAAATTTGAAGTTGAATTGTGTTCATACTATAATGGGCCACCGAACTATAGTGACTCTTCTTTTGCATGTCAACGTGCAAATTAAATGTAAATTTATAATTTTATTGTATGAAATATGATCTTTTTGCGGAAAGGTTTAGACTAAAATAAAGATTCACCGGATAACACAAAGCACCTCAAAAATAATAATAATAAAATACATCAAGGTCTATGGACCACCGAACGACCTTTGCTGCTACCAGAACGAGCCACCGACGTGCTACTGTCACCGCTCCCATACTGAAGTAGACCTGATCTTATGGATGACAGTCGTGAAGTCTTCCTGCACGTGCCCCTAAGGACTAGTGTCCCAGAGCCGCAGTCGTTGGTGTTGAACCATTGAATCGATCTGAAGAACCTGACACCAAATCTCACCGTTGTGTACGCATGACAAAAAACCTAAGCCTGCCGTGCCAAGGACTTGCCAGGAATCTACATAGGAGCTCTATCTAATTCGTCCAAATGGACGAGGTTGAGGAGGATTGAAGCCTGGAAGACTATATCAAAGAAGCTTCGTCATATGTCTGAACAGAGAAGTTAGTCCGCATGTTGGCAAATGGCTACAGAGGAAACCAAAGGCCGAACTCCCCATTCTTTCTATCTTACATCGCCACAGAACCCATTTGGTTTATACCTTTTTCTTATTCTTAGAATGATTTTATGCTCTTCTGAAGCACCTCGTGGAACATTTAAGCATGGAAGATTTGCTGGTTTTTTCCAATTACTTTTTGCTATAGTTGATTCTTATATTATTTTTCTTCCCTTTCATTGATTTTTTGGTCAAGAACTGTCTTCACTTTTTTTATTTTGACCTGATTGAAATTAAGTGGATGCAATGAAAAAGAAGGACCAAAACCCTACCTATCAACTAGCCGGAGCCGAGGGACAAGGTCCTCTTCTCGCCACTGGCAGTCGGAGCGGCAAGCGGAGTGGAGGTGAATGCACGGGCTTGCCGGCGAAAATCAAGGGGAGAAAGGCTTTCCCTAATCGCCTTACCGGAGGGGAAGAAAAGCAATTTGTTGTACCATATGATGGATGTATACTTACTCGTGGACGGAGGGACAAATGCATGGCTAGAAAATTTCTACAATGTCACTGTAAAACGTATCTACAATGCCTGGAAAAAAAAGTCAAACGGATTGATCCAAGACCGTTTTTTCAGGTTAAGAATCAGTTCGAAAGATGCATAATAGAAGAAACGGGCAAAACAATCCTACAAAATCGAAATGGACCACACGAAAAACTAAAGTCCAGTTCAAAACTCATCACATTGAAAAATAGGTGAACAACACATAAAATATCACAGCCCAGCAAAAACAATTTAGTCCAATGGGGAAACTATTACTAGAGCCAGGTTTGGGCCTATACATTATGGGCCCACTACGCTTCCGCTGCAGCACTCTTATTTTCTTGTTGAAATTGCGATGTCCATTTTGCTTATTGGTGAACTGCCACGCTGCTCCGCTTAATGCAGCACAGACTTGCAGTATACTTGCATTCTGGTCCCATGAGTCCGATTCATGCCACCGATCGAAACATGCGACTGACTTGAGGATTGCGGACGCAGTGAGCATCTTAAGTGGACAAGTAGTACAACTGCTCAGTGAGCAGTAGCAGCTTGTAGGAAGCCGGAGTTGCTGGAGTAATCGTAAAAACTATTTTGACTCTACCACGTATGTTTTTGTGGCCATGCCTCGATCGCTCACAACGGGTACGAATTGTATGTTATAGTTGCCACCAGCTTTGCTTGACTGTTTCAAGCCTGCAACCGTGATTAAGATGCACTGACAAGAAAGATTAAGTGTCGGCGTGGACGACTTTGAGCAGTTGACTTGACCTGGGGCCTCCGAGCATCTATTTAGCTACACTTGATCGTGATTACATTAGGTTAATCCAGATGTTCAGACAATCTGTTGACTTGACACACTTGTTGTTGCTGTTAGGGCACTACTTAACTAGGAGGAGTAACCCGGCCACAAAGAGAGATCGAATCATTTCTTCGGAGCTGAAGCTGGGAGAACATGAAGCGGTCTTCTTCTTCTCTGTCCTTGCTCGCACGCGCCCATGCTCTGCCGTTTGCAAAGGTACGCAACCACGTGTCAGTTCTAGTTCTTATATTTTGGAAGTGGATGCGCATTTTTGACATATAATTTGTTGCGATGGCACCAAGGCGTGCATTTGGCGACTTTGATCACGGGGCTGAGGCCGGGCCATGGGAGGAGACCAACTTGATCAGGGGGTGGCGGAGAATCACCTGGAGGCTATTCATGTAGTGATCTTCGTGACGGGTCTGGGGGCGTGCCAGGGGAACAAGGAGGAAACCAATTTGCTCAGGGGCTTGGGAAGGCAAGGTCAGGGGGAGGAGGAAAGCATGGTAAGTTGTTTGATGACAGTCCGTCAGGGGAAGCACAAGGAAGCCATGTAGGACGGATGCCTCCGCCGCCGCGGTGTAAGATGCCATGGAAGCACAGGTGATGTGACGGCTGCTACCATTCATGGCCTTGATTTGGCACCGCTGACCGTTACTCGAAGCTGATTGCTGCTGTTTTCCCAGGAGGTGGCTTGGGACTATCACTGGAGCAAGTGTTGCTTTGGGTTGAAATTTGTGCTATGAGCCCCAACCTTTTCAAACATTTGTATCTCGTGCTAGTAGGTTTTTGCCCCATACTGGTTGTTTGAGAACAAATATTCTCAGCAGGTTTCTTACTAGTGCATCAACTCACAAGCCTCTTTAATATTTTTATTATCCCCATATCCCTCGTTTTTGCCACTTGTATGACTTGGTTATTTTTTACAAGCAATTAATGGAAATGGGGTTAGTTTGGCTATTAGAAACATTAAACTATCAAATTTGATCTGTGAGGCGACCCCGGTGACCGGCACACATGTTATTCATGTACGATCAATGGCGATGTATGCACATTTGGGATGCCCACTCCATTTGTGTTTACAAGGCTTACTTTGTGATATGAGAAATTTGGGTATACATGCCGATCTCACATATCCGTGCTGACCTCGCAATGAAAACCATGTTGTAGAAGAGTTAAAGGGATTTAATACGCAGTCAAACAATTCACTTACGACAATCTAATTAGAGGATTTACATGTTGCAATCCTCCTTGGAATCTGTGATTTGCCACCACTACCATTATGGTTTTTTCTTACGTGTCAACGAGTGCAATATATTTCTGAATGGCCACACACGGTGAATTTGGTGATCCTAGTCGCGATGTTAATGATTTAGAATCAAAAGAGAACGATCCTATGTATTTTAATATTTTTTTCATAAACTTGGTCAAACTTTACTGTGTAATTTTGGAGAAAAAAGAAGCTGAGATCTACTCGTACGAATCTTTGAGATATGAGGAGGAAGAACCTATGTGTGCATGACGATGAAGATATAAGATGATGAAATAAAAGAAAAGGGTCGACGTCAACTATGACAAGCGACATGCCACCCACACGAACTAACCGACATCTAACTGGGTACTAATGACGCTCTTGTAGACTCGCATGGATTGTATAATCAGGGGTCCCGACAGGGAGTAACATTTTCATTGACAAATTTCTTTTATGGCTCATGAAAGTCAAATAATTTTCTTTTGCCAAAATTGTTGTTTTTAATCATTTTCTTTAGTAAGCCATTTGGACCTCTGGTCTATTAATGGGTGTTTAGTAGACCCATTGGCCCATATCTCACCGTTCTGCCCGGGATACCGAGTTAATATATAGGTATTCAGTACCAGAAGATATTCTCCGAGTGCAATATAACAAGTAATCTCCACTAACCATCATCAATTCTGGAACAATGCTAGGTGCACGTGTGTCATGCGCCGATGATCACTGTATAGAGATGACAAGCCAGTTCCACATGGGGCCACTCATACAAATATGTAGTCGTTAGTGCAATCAACTCCGATGATGCATGTAAGAAGAACGAAGTGGTGGACCATCTATGAAGAGGCTAAGCTGCTGTCAAGAGATTTTCCTCATGCGCTGTCAGAAAGATTAGCCAAGAATGCAACAGGGTCGCCCACGAGCTTGCTGCCTAGTGCAGGGAGGTTTCCTTCTGCGGCGAGTGTGCCTTCACATATTACCTCTCTGTGTGAAGCTGAATGTAATCTGGGTTGAGCCCTGTTTTTAGCACACTTGGACGTAACCTTCAAAAAAAAAAATCTAGGAAGTCAGCCTGATGATTCAATACTAAAGCAGCTGCATAATTGGATGGAAATGAGAATGTGCCTAACAGAAAAACTGAAGCCGGCAAAGATTACTTTGTCGAAAAAACTATAGGTGACCAAAAACAACACATTCCATACAAGCCCAAGTACAACCAGACAAGCCAAATACAACTGCGACTGCACAACAACATGTAATGGCAACATAGATGCACGATTTGAGTACATAAGTTGAGCGGAGGCCAGCCACACCCACTCTTGCGATTGCGATACCTACCCACCGCAATGTGCTACACTGATGCCAACATGAACATGCCGACGTAGGGTGTGTCGACGGAGCCGATCCACAGTGAACCGTTCTGCTCCACCACCTCGCTCACAGTGGCGTCGCCAAACCCCCGCAGCATCTCGGCCACCGTCCTGTTTTTGGCGTCTCCAGCGACGACGACCCTGATGGCGCTGATGGAGTTCGGCGTGGTCCCGATCTCTTCCCATTGCTTGTCTCGGTTAATGCCCACCTAGTACCCGCCCATGCCATCTCCGTCGGGCCTCACGTTGTCCGGGTACCCCGGTAGGTCGGCGAGCACCTCCGTCTTCCCCGCCGCGGATCCCCGCAGCCAATGCCGATGCAGCCTGCACGAGGATGTCTCGGCGACGATGAGGTGCGTCCTGTCGGCGCTAACGGCCACACCATTGGGGAAGGCCAGGCCAGACCTGAGCACAGTGACATTGCCCGTCAGCGGGTCGTACCTCATGAGTCGCCCCGTCGCGTCGCCGGTCAACACCATCAGCATGTACTCACTGCAGGCACAGTTGCCCACAAGCATGTGGGAGATCAGCTTAGGCCTCCGAGAATGATGATAATCCTATATACCTAAGTTTGATCCCCACTAATATATTTATCTCAACATACAATTAGGCCATCTCAGGATTCAATTATGTATGGGAAAGGCTCACCACAACATGTAACCAAGCATGAAAAAATGCTGAAATGTTTGTATTATATTATGCTCCTTATATTCAATAAATATTTTATGATTGTACAATAATATGAACATATGTATTTTCAGTTTTGATTCTTATAACTAATCCACATATATATTCATGTTCATATCATCAAATCTCATTGAAATATATTATAAACAATTTCCGAAGCAACACGTGGGGTATCATCTAGTGGGAAAAAAGTTGCACCACCTCTGACCAGTTATTAATGCACGCCAATTCATTTGATTAAGCTCATCTACATACACGCCAATTCATGTACGTAGAGATCATGTATCTCTTCCCGACATGGCTTTAAATCCGCTGAGCTGTAGTTACTAGCAGTACGGGTATCTATGTTGCTGCTGTTGCAGTCTGATAGCTCGGGGTGTGGCTGTTAGTTGTGAGCTCGATCAAGTGGCTCCGAAGAGTCGATTCCACTAATTAACCCTATCACTTTCTTCCTTATTAAAGAGTCAATGCTAGTAGCTTAAATAATCTGTGTACTACTTTTTCATGTCACTTTCAAGAACCTGTTACGAGCAAACGTACGGTGGAAATGACAACTACTCCTAAAAGGATGTTGTGCGTGTGGATATTATGGATCAGGGCGTGGAGGAGGAGAGGTTGCACAGTTTTAAGTTGGTATTGCAGTGTGTTCAGATATACAGTTTTTAGTTGGCCTTGCAGTGTCTGCATGAGGAGAGGTGCAGGGAAGTTGATGAATATATTGTTAAGAAAGGGAATTCGATTCTTCTAATACTGTGTATTTACCCTGCATAAGAGCAAGTATAACTAGATGATCACTGCACGTTGCTATGGGAGTCGATTGCAATATATTTCAATGAAATTTAATTTATGAAACATGAATATTTGGATTAATAATATATGAATTAAAGCTAAAAATATTGTGCTCCCTCCATTCCAATGAATAAAGCGTTCATGTATTTAAAAATGAAACTTTTATCATAAATTAAATCAACCAAATGTGAGTTATATGCGATAAAAATTATACCATCGAATTCGTATTCAAAAGAAGGTTTCTATGGTATAAGAGCCATTGGGGAACTCCACTTTCTTTCCACCTGGGAACTGTTTGCTTTGGTGTGTCGGACAAGGATCATGCAAAGGTTATTTGGTTGTCGTACGCATAGCATGACATTTTTTTTTGTTTTATGAGTAATTAACAATATGCTTGCTCTTCCCCGAAAAACTAAAGCAATATGCTTGCTCTAGCAACTTTTATCAATGAAAACTTTTTAAGTTTTCTGAAGACTTTTAGTTACACCTAAGCAGCGGTCGTCCTGTTGATCTAAGCCATGGAATCCTTCTTTTCTCTGAGAATTGTTTTAAGCCATGGAATAATCGCCCGTGCCATCATACAGGAACGGAGTATATCGGCTGACATTTTACAGGCAACCGAGAATGAGAATGCACCGTGCAAATATATTACTGGAGGTTGTCATTACCGACCAGTGTATGTAAACCCCGGTCACATGCGTGTTTATCAGTAACCGGCGTAGTAGTAAATTACGGTACCGTGCCTGCTGACCGTACGTACCTCCGTTGGTAGGCGGTGCTGCTGTCCGTGAAGTAGACGTCGCCGGTCTCCTGGTCGACGTCCACCCCGTTGAGGAAGTTGAAGGGTACGCCGCCAGCCTCCGTGGCCACCACCTCCGCCAGCCCGCCGCGCCGCCCCACCCTCATGAGCCCCAGGTACGCATGTGCGATGTACATGTCACCGGACACGCGGTGGAACTGCAGGCCCAGCGGCCGCCCGCACGCGCTCTCGGGCTCTACTGGCTTCTTCTTCTTCGCGCACTCCACCATCGTCCTGCCGACGCCCAACCATGGTTAGCTCAAGTTGGTGCATTGTAGGTTGATCCATCACTCACTTGTGCTTGTAGTTGTGGGCGAACTCAGTCCAGCCGTGGTGGCGGCGGTTGCCCCTCCACCGGATGATGCGGCCGTTGGAAACGCCGGTGTATGGGCCACCCCCACGGTGATCAAAGGCGAGGCTCTCTGGGCCGAACGCCGGCCGCTCCAACCACACCGGCACGACCCTCCGCCTGGCGTTGATGGACTTAGGGCATCTTCAGCCGCGCCACCAGGAAGGCCTTCTCAGGCTTTTTTTTGCGCCGGCGCCGAAAAAACGGCCCAGTCGCGCCCCCGGAGCTTGATTTTTGTCGGCCTGGACCGAAAACAGTGCCGGCGGACCCAGGCCGAACCCGGCACGCTGGGGGCGCCCGGGGGCGCCGGGGCGAACTGTTTTGGCGCGAAAAAGCCGCGGGCCAACCGCGTCAGGGACATGGCGCCTCGTTTTCCCCCCAACTACCTCGGTTCCCGCGGGGAATCAATCAGTGGCAGCCTTGCCATTGATTCCTCACGAGCGGCGCGTCTCGGGACGGCGCGCCGACGCCTCCCCTCCCTCGCACGCGTACACACGGGCGCGGAGCGGCTATAAAAGCCGGCGGTTCTCGCCGGTGCCCACACCAGACTCGCCCTTCGCCGCCACCCAGCCCCTCTCTCTCCGTCTCCGTCTTCCTCTCCCGAGCGCCACCGGCAGCCCCTCTCTCTCCCTCTCTACCACCGCCGAGCCCGTCGCCATGGCAGAGCGCTTCCCCGGAGACGAGGCGGCGGCGAACGGCTTCGGCCGGCGTTCGCTCCGTGAACAGGAGTCCTGGCTCCTGTTCCAGGCGAACATCCCGGCGCCGCCGGACATGCGCGCCGGGTCGACGGGGTGGCGGCTCAGCGACGGGGGAGTGCCCGTTCCCCCGTTACCCGACGCCGTGGCGAAGCCCACGTACTTCGTCGAGGAGGTCGAGGTCGCGCGCGCCTCCCTGACCGATGACGACCGCTCCCTCCCCCAGTACGCCGCCGACAATCACGCGGCTTGGGCGGCGTACTTCCAGCGCCGTCAGCAGCAGCGCCTGGCCTCCACCAACGACGCGCCGGTGGTCGGCGGCGTGAAGAACAGCGTGGGGCTCCACCTGTGGTGGGGCGTCCCAGGCCGCACGCTGGAGGGCGTGCTGACGCACCTCAACGGCGGCAACAACCCGCCGTTGACCTATCCTGCGACGGGGGCCGCCCCGTCGCAACACCGACGCGCATGGGCGCCAAGGAGGTTCGCCTCCTCCTCGTCTTCCTCCTCTCGCTCATCTTCTCACTCCTCCGGTTCTCCGGCGCTTCTCGGCGTCAAGGCCGAGCCCGCGGCGGAGACGCCAATCAGTTGGCGCACTCGCAGCGTCGGTATCATCATCAACGAGGGCGGCCGGAGCGCCCCCTCCTCGTCGGCTCCTCCGCGCTTCGTCAAGCCGAAAATGGAGCCGGGGCTGGCGCCGGTGAAGATGGAGCCGGGGCTGGCGCCGGTGGAGGCGGAGTTCGACGACGACGACGCGGTCCTAGAATGGGCGCGCCAGGACTCCATTGCGATGGAGAAGGCGCGCCGGAAGAAGGAGAAGGAACGCCAGCGCGCCGCCCTGCGCCGCTTCGAGGAGCGCCGACGCGGCCGCGTTGAAGACGGGGTCGTCGTCTTATGCGACAGCGACGACGACGACGACGCGCCGCCGCCAGTCCGCCATGGTGACGCCGGGCAGGGGTCCAGCAGGGGCGCCCACGTCAAGGAGGAGAAGGACGACGACGACGATGGCGGCGACGGCGGCGACGACTTCAGCACTTTTCTTTTTTAGATTAGGTTAATGTAATGAAAATGCGCGAATTTCACCGAAATTTGCCATGTTTGGCCGAAATTTAACTAGTTTTTATCATAACTTCGTCGAACGGTTCTTTTTTTTTTTAAATACGCGCATAGGGACTGTCCTGGGGCCGACGGCTGGGGACCGACTCGCCCCCAGGGCCACTTTTTGCGCTGGCTCACCCCCAGGCGACGCTTTTAGACGCCCCCTAGGGGGCCAACGGCTGGAAATGCCCTTGGTCTCCTGTATGGAAGCCGCCATTGGAGTCGGCCATATGAGAAAGGCGATGGAGAGGAAGGACATGAGCAAGGTGACAAAACGAAATGGCCTGACCGCTGCCATGTCCATTGGTTTGAGAAGCAGCGGTGGCGGCATCTGCCTTTTATAGATGCTTATTGACGTCTGAACCGGTAATGAAGCTCATACTGGGACTAAGTATACTTGTATGATTCTATAGGTGCCGAACGTCAGAATTTTACAAGTTGCGTGCGAACGTCCTCTGGACCACGGGATAGGAGCACGAATCTTAAAGTTCTAACTGCAGACACGCCAGCACTCGAAATGGTTCGCCAAAAAGTTCGGACGCCCTGAACCATACCCTCTCCCTCGTCGCATGAGGTTGGTCATGAAGGGAGTATCATAGGTAGTATCATGCATTGCCAACTAAACAATGTTGATGAGGTGGTATAAAATTAAATGAAGAAAGAGATGCTTGAGTATCACTAGCACATATGCCCGTGAGTTGCAACGGGAGAGCTATTTCTTTGCGAGAAGCAATGGGAGAGATAATTGATCTGTCCACCAAAAACGATCTACATAGCGGTGTGATAGAGAGGAGTTGTGGTCTTCTCGCGGGTCATGTTTGTCCCGTGAGATCTTGATATTGGTGGGGTTAGTTGGCGTGGCGGCAACCATCCAGCTTGTGCCTTTTTTCCCTCTGGGTCCGCCTCTGTCTCAGGGTTGTGTCTGCCTCCTCATTTGGTAGCTATGGGTGACCTTCAGGGGACGGTTGTTTTGACCACTCTCTTTTGCAGTTGCGTAGCCGGATGGATTACTAATTGTAACGCATAAATCCTGTTTCATTAGCATATGTAGGGCATAACCATACATCATTGTCCCTTCTTTATCAGAGATTATTCTTTTTGATTATTTTAGCACTAACGTGCCCACAATTTTTTTATTCGAGCCAAACCAACATATTCTCTTTTATTGATCCAAGAAAAAAAATTCTCCCTCGGACGACCCAATAGGGGAGTGCGGCTAAGGCCCAATATTGCCTGTGCAACGAAACTATTTTTTTCTTGGGCCAAGTGCATGGGGGCTACTATATAAAGATAGCTGCATAAAATAGCGTGTAGGACGCACATTAGTTCGTATATGGGCCAACACACTTATAGGCTCCAAGACGACCTGTGTTTGTAAGGCACAAAAAAATCCCAAAAATGATGAGTCGAAGGATTGAAATCTTGACCTCAAAGACCCGACTACGTGCTGCTAGCCACTCGAAGACACAAGTCCTACCAACAAATGGCCAACTCAAAGATTTAAGATCACACTCCACTGTCAGATTGGTAAAAAAAATTACTTTAAAAAATATACAAATTGCTGAATACTCTTGGAAACGAGAATAATTTTGAAAATCCGAAACATTTTTTGTCATTCTTTACATTTTTTCAGAAATACACAACAAAATTTGAAACATTCGAAATTCACAATTTTATTTGAAAACACGAACCTTCTATAATAACATGAATAGTTTTTGAATTTGTGATTGTTTTTGAAAAAGGAAACACATTTTGAACACTCGGAATTTTTAAAAAAAAATGTGTTTCTTTAAACTCGGACATTATTCTGAATTCGCGAATATTTCGCTAAAACATGATATTTTTCATATTTGGAATATTTTCGAAATGCTACTTTTTTTGGAAAATCTCAAATAACTTTGGAAAACACAAAGAAAAAATGGATATTGTTTTTTGAAATCTGAACCAATATTGGAAGGAGAAGAAAGATCTAATGTTCTGAATGTTTTGCAAAAGGTAATATATTTTAAAATATTGGGAATTTTTTAAAAAATATGATTTTTTATGATATTATGAACTTTTCAAAAATGAATTTATTAAAAAAGGGAGAAAGAAAAATAAGCTTGAAGGGAAAAAAACACAAAAGAAACAGGAAAGAAAAAGAGAAACAAATAAAAAAAAAGAAAAATAGAAACATAAGATAGAACAATAAGAAGAAAATGGTTAAAGCCAACTTGGCGTGCTATGCGAATTTGTGACTATTTTGAAATGAGAACAAGGATTTAATGTTTTGAACATTTTTCAGAATGGAATATATTTCAAAATTCTGAACTTTTTTTAGATTGAATTTTTCTGATATTATGAACTTTTTTGAAAAAAATAG
Source organism: Triticum aestivum (assembly GCF_018294505.1). NCBI lineage: Eukaryota > Viridiplantae > Streptophyta > Magnoliopsida > Poales > Poaceae > Triticum > Triticum aestivum. The sequence continues at coordinate 9,080,214 of NC_057800.1, forward strand.
TATACGAAAAAGGGAGAAAGAAATATAAAATTCAAAGGAAAAAAGGCAAAAGATACAGGAAAGAAATAGAAGAAGAAAAATAGAAACATAACTCAGAATAAAAAAAACAGGCCAGCCCAGCTTGGTGGCCATGTGCGAATTTGCGGCTATTTGACGCTCACTGCAATAAATAGAGTTTTGCTACCTACGTGTGCACGAAAAAAAACGGGCTGGCTTTGCTGGGACACACTGCTGGCGGCCCATGTACGAAATTCGGGCGCTTTCCTTTCTAATAGAGAACGGACAAAAAGTTAGTACCACCTTAAATAGAAAAATACTTTCAATGGTGAACGGATGAATTTTTTTTGAGAAACACACCTTATTTTATTAGTAGGGGTATAGATAAATATAGATATAGATATCATGATAGCGTATCATATTAAATGATGTGCTAATTTGTGTCATGTATGACAATAAGTATAATCCTATATGATACCATGCAATATGGATGTACTATCATACACTGGTATCATATGCATGATACTAGTATATGATACTCCCCATTACAACCAGCGTGAGCATCCCTTCTGCTATCTACTCCCACCTCACATCACATCGATGCTCCACACGCGTGTCCGATAGTGAGGCGGAGGCCGCGCAGCCATGGCGGGCGTCCAATCTGGCCCCTCCTCGTGCTTCTCGCCGACACCAGGGCACCATGCCACCGCGCTCTCCGTGCCGTATTGGGCACAGCCGAGCGCCTGCCGGCTCGACCGATCGAGGTGCCATCATAGGAGGATCCGAGGACCGCCAGCTCTCCCGCGCTTCAGTAGCATGCGTCGAGGCCGCCTCCATTCGAGGGCTCCTCGCCAACGACGAGCACCAGACCGTCGGTTTTTAGTGTAGAAGGAATAGAGAGAGATAGAATAATTCCTAGTCTATCCTATGTTTCCAATCTATCACGATACTCAACATTCAGGTCCCCGCTGACCGGTCCTGCAACCACGCCCGAGCTGCGCCGCTTGCCTCCAAACCTCCAGCAGCCAATGCGTTGCCGCGCGCTCACTGGTGAGGCCTCACCATGATCTCCTACTTTCATCTTCTCCAGCTTCCTGCTCTCTCACTCCCTACAACAGCTAAGATTTTCAGAAGGAATCCTTGAGGGGGCACGACGAGGTGAGGGGCGAGAAGCAGCTCGAGCGGTGCGCTCGATTCGTGTCGCCGTCGCGTGGCCACTTGTCCTCCAGGAGGCGGCGAAGCAGATGGGAGGCCAGACATGGTAGGCGCAGCAGGCCTTTGCGGCAGTTGTAGGCGGAGCAGGCTAGTAATTCCAGGTTCGACACACACTCAACCCATCGTAGTTTAGCTACCAATTTATTTCTTCAGTTAGCATGCACTTATTGGGAGAGATTGTACCTTCCAATCTAGCTGTAGATGGGGCCAGGGAAAATTTATCATAAGTTTGTTCAATCCAATGCCAATTTTCTGATAGAATGTATCCTCAATCATGGCAAATTTGTATACAGTAAATGATGGACATGGCAATTAGCCAATTACACACTATTATGTTGGAAGTTCATGGAATTGGTTCATACCTCGGCAAATTCGTATCTGGTCGCATGAAAAATTCTACAAAAAGATGGGAGTATTTAACAAAAAACTATCACATTTCGTCCGAACGTACCTACAAACTACCACTTTACAAACTTTTACCGAAAACTATCACTTTTCGACTAATCATCGACTAAAAACTACCATGTGTGAAAAGTGTCCGGTTCGGCTAGTTTAAACCTGTTTATGACAGGTTGGGCCCACTCGTCGGAACTAAAAAAGTCTACTCCGTTACCTTTGACCGTCAACCCGTGGGGTTCACATGTCAGTTTTATCTTCTCCCCGGCCATGTTCCCTGTCACTCGGGTCCAGAGTGCGCTGCCGGCATGGGGTCGCTCGCCGTCGTGCCACCCACCTCTCCGAGGGCTGAAACCATGTCTAGGAGCACCACCTAGCTGCACCGCGTCCTAATGGCAAAGGAATCGTCCCGGAAGCCCCCGAATCGCCTCGCTGAGTTCATGCTTCCTCGCCTCTGGTGGACCTCGACCTCGCTGGATTCGCCGCCTTAGAGAGCCTCTGGCCCCTCCCTCGACCTCCTCGAGTGAGTGCTCCTAAAGTGGTGCACGTCGTCGTCCTCGAGCTGTTCATCCCCGAGCCGTCTTGCCCGCGAGCAGCCGCTCCGGGAGCCGCCGCTAAGCCGGAAGCTCCCGTCCTTCCCCGCCTCTCATGAGCCTACGTGCTGCTGGTGATCCCTAGAGTTCCATTCCTCTGGCTCCGTCGGCCGCCGCAATCGAATCAGCAGCTAGCTCCTGTACCTGTACGTGCGCATCCGACCGGGAAGAATCAATCCACCTACTTCAGAGGTTAGCTTGGCTAGTTTGTACGTGCTGATTTTCTCGACCAAGAGCATCGTTCAGGTGCTAGCTTCAGTTCACGGGATCCCTAGAGGTTAGCTTCAGTTCACGGGAGATGCAGCGGCGACCACGATCGCGAGGCAGAGGAGCCATCGGTCGACCGGGTCAAGGGTGGTGCGCCGTCGGGATCTAGGAGGTCGCACCCCCGCAGGCCATCAAGTCCGGCGAGGAGCTTCGGGATGGCCTAGGCACGCCGCGTGGTAGACGGGGACTTCCCCTGATCTGATCTAGATCCTCCGATCCATAGAGAAGATAAAACTACATATGTGGACCCCACAGGTTGACGGTCAAAGTTAACGGAGTAGACTTTTTTTTAGTTCTGACGAGTGGGCCCAACCTGTCATAAACAGGTTTAAACTGGCCGAACCGGACACTTTTCACACATGGTAGTTTTTAGTCAATGATTAGTCAAAAAGTGGTAGTTTTCGGTAAAAAATAGTAAAGTGGTAGTTTGTAGACACGGTTAGACGAAATGTGGTAGTTTTTTGTTAAATACTCAAAAGATGGTGGCCATATCCCTTGGTACATAGCAGATTTTACAACAAAACCTTCATTATGCATTTTGCCATGACCTGTAGATCAACTTTCACTAAATTTTGCCATGTCACTTGCACCTTTTTTTGTTCTCCTTAGTTTTCCACATGCTTAGCAAATCTTTGATTCACAAGATTAGCAAAAGAATTGATCTATCGCAATTTTTGCCATGGCAAGTGTTTTTAGCTTTTGCCATGTCGTCAATATATATTTTGCCATATCACCAATACAACCCTTACCATGCCATGACCACATTTTTTATATGGCTCGGTTTTAAAAAACGCCTGCTGTATCATCAAAGGCCAGCAACTGAAGCAAAGTTCAAAATTCATCAAAAACCGAAAATTTATCGGAGCCAGGTTTCGAGGTTATGGGCCCACCACGCTTTTGCCACTATCATTGCTTTGTCCAGTTTACTTATCCACAAACTTCTGAAACGTGCGGCCAATATCAGGGTTGCGGTTGCTCAGCTAGCACTAGCAGCTTGTAGTGGAAGCGGAGTTGCAGGAGTAGTGGTAGTAAATATTTTCACTGTACCACGTACGTTTGGTGGCCATACATGCCTCGAATTCTATGTTACTTACACTTACCAGCAATTTTGCTTGACTGGTTCAAGGCTTCAAGCCTGCAACTGCCATTGAGATGCAGTGGCACCAAAGATTGAGTGTCGACACAGACGACTTTGAGCTCTTGACTCATGGTTTCCGAGCAGCTATTAGCTACACTCTTCAATGGCTGCACTGAAGGTTGTGATTACATTAATTACGTTAATCAAGATGTTCAGAGAATCTGTTGACCTGACACCCTTGTCGTTGTTGTCCGAGTACTTAACTAGGAGGAGTAACGCAGCCACAACCACAAAGAGAGATCGAATCATTTCTTCAGAAGTGAAGCTCGGAGAGCAGGACAGGGTAGTCGGATCGACCATGAAGCGGTCATCTTCTTCTCCGTCCTCACTCGCACGCGCCATGGCAATCCTCCTGGTGATCGTGTGCTGCTGCTCCCTGCTGCCATTCCCATGCTCTGCCGTTTGCAAAGGTACGCAACCACCGCGTCAGTTCTAGTTCTTATATTTTGGAAGTGGATGTCCATTTTGACATATAATTTGTTGCGATGGCATCAGGGCGTGCATTTGGCGACTTTGGTCAGAGTGCTGGGGCCGGGACAAAGGGAGGAGATCAGGGGGGTGGGGTGCCAGCGCCAAGGGGAGGAGAGGACCAATTTGATCATGGGGGTACGGGATTAGGAGGAGGGAACCAAGTAGGACGGGCGCCTCCGTCACCACGGGGTAAGACACCGAGGAACCACAGGTGATGTGACGACTCCTGCCATGGTGTTCATCTGGCGCCCCCGGCGGTTATTGGAAGCTGATGGCTGCTGGTGTTCCTAGGGGTGGTTTGGGATGATGCTTATCTTTGGCGCAGGTGCTGCCTTTCGATCGGTTGTAATTTCTGCTGCTGTCTCAAACTCTTTGGAACATTTGTATCACGTGCTAGTAGGTTTTTCTTCTTCTCATAGTTGTTGTTCGAGAGCGAACATTCACAATGGGTTTCTTATTGGTGCTCCAACTCGCAAGTCTCTTCAATATTTTTGTTTTTCTCGCCTTAATGCAAATGGGTGACTTCTTCTGTATATCTTCTTGGCGGCCGATCTCCTTTCTACTGATCCAACGGTATCTGATCCTGATTTTTCTTCAAAAAATAAAAATATGCTCAGGTTGGCTTTTGCCCGCTGTAATTGACTCAAAAAAAGAAAAGAAAAAACAGTCAGTCACCTCGACGAAATTTGAAGTTGAATTTTGTTCAAAGTAAATAGGGCCTTCTTCTTTTGCATGAGAACTTGCAAATTAAATGTAAATTTATAATTTTATTGTACGACATATTATTTCCATGCGAAAAGGTTTATACTAAAATAAAGATTCACCAAAAGCACAAAACAGCACAAACATAATTAAAAAAAATACATCGAGGTCCATGGACCACCGAACAACCTTTGCCGCCGCCAGAACGAGCCGCCGATGTGCCACTGTCACCGCTCCCATACTGAAGTTGACCTGATCGATGACAGCCGTGAAGTCTTCATACACGTGCCCCGAAGGACCAGCGCCCCAGAACCGCAGTCGTTGGTGTTGAATCCTTGAATCGATCTTAAGAACCCGACATCAAATCTCACCATTGTGTATGCACGACAAGAAACCTAACATGCGACACCAGAAGCTGGCAGGAATCTACATCGGAGCTCTATCTAATCCACACAAATGGACGAACTTGAGGAGGATAGGAGCCTGGAAGACTATATCAAAGAAGAAGCGCCGCCGTCCGTCCGAACAAAGAAGTGGGCCCGCATGCCGGCAAATGTCTACAAGGAAACCGAAGGCCCAACTCCCCATTCTTTCTATCTTACATCGCCACGGAACTATTCACGGCATATCACACATTTCCATTTTGTTTATACCTTTTTCTTATTCTTAGAATGATTTTATGCTCTTCTGATGCACCTCGCAGGATATATAAGCATGAAATATTTGTTGGTTTTTTCCAGTTACTTTTTCCTATAGTCTATTATTATATTGTTTTTCTTTCCTTCCATTGATTCTTTGGTCAAGAATTGTCTTCAATTTTTTTATTTTGGCCTGATTGAAATTAAGTGGATGCAATGAAAAAAGATGGACGAAAACCCTACCTATCAACTAGCCGGAGTCGAGGGACAAGGCCCTCTTCCTGCCACCGGCAGTCGGAGCGGCAGGCAGAGTGGAGGTGGATGGATCCATGGGCTTTCCCTAATCGCCTTGCGAGAGGGGAAACAAAAGCAATTTGTTTTACCGTATGATAGATGTATACTTATTCGTGGACGGAGGGACAAATGCATGGCTTGAAAATTTCTACAATGCCACCACAAAAAGAATCTACAATACTCGAAAAAAAAGTCAAACGGATTGATCCAAGGCCTTTTTTCTCAGGTTAAGAATCAGTTCGAAAGATGGATGAATAGAAGAAACGGGCCAAACAATCCTACAAAATTGAAATGGACGACACGAAAAACTGAAGTCCAGTTCAAAAGTCATCAAATTGAAAAATTGGCCGAACAACGCATAAAATATCACAGCCCAGCAAAAACAATTCAGCCCAGTGAGGAAAATATTTCGCTGTGGCACTCTGATTTTCTTATTGATATTGTGATGTTTATTTTTCTTATCGGTGAACTGCCATGCTGCTCCACTTACTGCAACGCAGACTTGCAGTATACTTGCATTCTGGTCCCATGAGTCCGATTCATGCCACAGATTGAAACGTGCAACCGAGTTGAGGTTTGCGGACTTGCAGACGCAGACTTGCAGTATACTTGCATACCGAGTGAGCATCTCAAGTAGCCAAGTAGTACAACTGCTCAGCTAGCACTAGCAGCTTGTAGGAGTCGGAGTTGCTGGAGTAGTCATAGTTACCAACAGCTTTGCTTGACTGTTTCAAGCCTGCCACAGCGATTAAGATGCACTGACAGCAAAGACTGAGTGTCGGGCACAGACAACTTTGAGCACTTGACTTGACTAGATCATGATTACATTAGGTTAGTCTAGATGTTCAGACAATCTGTTGACTTGACACACTTGTCGTTGCTGTTAGAGTACTTAACAAGGAGCAGTAACCCAACCACAACCACGAAGAGACATCGAACCATTTCCTCAGAGCTGAAGCTGGGAAGGCAAGGACATCTTATCGACCATGAAGCGGTCTTCTTCCTCTCCGTCCTCGCTCGCACGCGCCATGGCAATCAGCCTGGTGGTCGTGGGCTGCTGCTCCCTGCTGCCATTCCCATGCTCTGCCGTTTGCAAAGGTACGCAACCACGCGTCATTTCCAGTTTATATATTGTGGAAGTGGACGCCCATTTTGACATATATTTTGTTGCGATGGCATCAGGGCATGCATTTGGTCAGCGGGCAAGGGAGGGCCCAGGGCGAGGGGGAAACCAATGGTCAGGGGGCTGGGGAGGGGCCAGGGGAGGAGGAAACCATTTTGGTCAGGGGGGTGTGGAGGGGCCAGCGGAAGGAGGAAATTTTGGTCAGGGGGATGGAGAGTGGCCAGTGGGAGAAGGGAATTCCGGTGAGACGTCTGCTGGAGGAAACCATGTAGGTCGGATGCCTCCGGCGCCTCGGGGCAAGACACCGTGGAATCACAGGTGATGTGATGGCTCCTGCCATGGCGTGGATCTAGCGTCCCGGCATTTGCTGGACACTGCTTGCTGATGGTCTTCCCGGAGGTGGTTTGGGAATGATGCTTCTATCTTTAGAGCAAGTGCTGGTTTTGGTTGTAATTTGTGCTGATTTGTGATCCCCAACTTTTTCAAACATTTGTATCTCGTGCTAGTAGGTTTTTGCCCCATACTGGTTGTTCGACATCAAACATTCTCAACGGGTTTCTTAATATTGCTTCAACTCGCAAGCCTCTTTCATATTTTTGTTATTCCCCTATCCCTCGTTTTTGGCCGCTTGTATGAATTGGTTATTTTTCATAAGCAATTAATGAAACTGGGGCTAGTTCAGTTGCAGAATAAAACAAAATGAAACTACCGAATTCGATCATTGAGGCGACCCTATTGACCGGCACACATGCTACTCATGTACGGTCATGGGTAGGGCTGGACCAAAAGCTCGTAACTCGTGAGCTTAATGAGCACTCGATAGTTCAGCTCGTCAAACTAGTAGCTCGCTTCTTAATGAACAGAGCCAATCATTCATTTCAGCTCGTTAAGCTTAAGGAGCTTAACGAGGGAGCTAACGAATTTCACGAGTAGCTCGTTAAGCTCGTTAGTAACACCACAACACATATTCTTATCTTATGTGACAAACTTTTGTAGAACCTTAGCCCATCTATTCAATCTAATCGACATATGGGGCAACAAACTACTGCATTTCTTTTTGTAGTGACCATATTTCATATTGAAAACAACACCTACACATATTACCTCTCTGTGTGAAACTGAATGTAATCTGGGTTGAGCCCTGTTTTTAATACACTTGGATTTGGATGTTACCTACAAAACAGATCTACAGAGTCAACCTTTATAGTGACGTACGTACGTGTTAGCACAGGTACGTACTTTCTTCGTTTCAAAATAGATGACCCAACTTTGTACTAACTTTGGTACAAAGTTAGTAACAGATGACCCAATTTTATACTAACTTTGACACAAAGTTAATACACAGTTAAGTCATCTTTTTTGAAACGGAGAGAGTACGTGTTGGCCTCAGTATTACTTTCACCCGTATATGTCCTTGTGTAGTGACGTGCATGCATGCAGACCGAACCGGTGGGGGACGGACACCTCCGTCTCCCCGGGGCGGGCCGGTGCACCACATGTGCCCGGACTGCGACCGCCTGGCCCGCACGTCGCCGGTAAAGACATGTCGCATGCGCCGCACCGGAAGACTCCGCTGCTGGTTCGTACACCAAACACTACACCGTAAGTCTGTAAGATCGCCGGTCCATCTCCCGCGGTCGCGTTCGCATGGTGTCCAAGTTGTGATCGATGACTCTGCCTCTTGCCTGCGTATGTATGATGTATGGCCGTGCTGTATTTCGGGAGAACGGCGTGGAAATAACACTGGTTTCAGACCATCTGAATATGGAATAAAAGCTTGTTTCAGATGCAATGCACTAACTGGGGTGACGATGATGTTCTTGTCCTTTTTTCTAGACAATAATGGTTCTTATCTCCCTGTATGGTGGCTTGCCAAGTCTTTGATCGTATGGACATAAAGCTCCAAATATGTCCATGTTGATCGTAGACTTTGACCGTATTGAAGTCCATGTCCATCGCCACGATAGACTAGTCTTCATGAAACGGTCAAAGTCTACGATGGGCATCGCCACGGCCACCCAAGGTAAGTATTAAGTTTTTTTTTGTTTGGCAGTAATATTATGAGCGGTCCCAATATTCTACCCATGGCTTCATGTATGCAGTTCATCCAGACGGTTTCTGCCCGGTAGTGGGTCCTCCAACGCCGTGGCCCGGGACATCCATTAGCTGTGTCCATGGATGCCGCCACCTTGACACTACGCCACCAGCGACACTAGCGCCTCACCGCAAGATCCTGCAGCGAGCAGCTGCCAACATGCCCCTAATGTTCGAAACAGCACCGATGCCATGAGCACCGGGTCTCGTTTTCTTGCCGCGCCATGTCGATCTCTCGGCTATTTCATGATTTTCCTTTTCATCTTTGAATCACACTGTGTGAAAGGTTGTTTGTGGGACTGATATATATAAGTTAGACTCTGGAAAACAAATAATGAACGAATATGGTTGAATCGTTATTACAATTGTATAAACAATATCTAGATAGGATGTTATTACGGTACATGATAAAACTATAGTGAAACTATATACTCCATTCATAAAAGTGAGTCGTGCCTTGTGCATGGTCCATTCATACATGCTCACCAGAAAATAGAAGGGCTGAGTCTGGGCCGTGGACTCCATTTCGGAAAAAGTAAAACAGAAGGATCTACCTGAGACCAAGGTTTTAGTGTTAGCAGCACACTAGTACGTAGGTCAGTTGCTCACTGATTTGAACTGCAAGCCATTAATCCAGAGGATCAAGCCATGGCAGAGGTGCAGAGGAACACGAACACGAGGAAGAGGAAACAAAAGCGAGGAGGCCGCGCCGAAGCAGTCCTATATAAACTACTAATCCACGGAGTTGTCTGTAGTCGTTTTCTTTGAGAGCCACTTGTCTGTAGTCAATTCCCTCGTATATATTATTCGCAAAAAAAATTCCCTCGAATATATATGTAGCTGTTGCCTTCCGTGGCTTTTGAGAAGCCCAAGCCCAGGAGAGCAAGCCCATGGTCCAGCCCACGATGATAATAGGGAAGATTGCGAACATTTGGATACGGAACTCACAGTTTTTCGTTGTAACCATGAAATACCACATATTTGGAAAAACTTTATAACAATTTTGAATTCTATTTCTTCTAAACTACGTACTAGTTATAGATAAGGCTTGAACTAGTTTTGTGCCTTGCGTATCCTGAGAAATAAAAAGGTGGAAAGAAGGGACTCAAACTCGTTTCCTCCCAATGCAGGAAATACACGGTTATTATGAAATGCTGGGGGTAATCCTCCTTTTCGAAGAAAAAAAATAAGATCTTCGTATTGTGGATCACCATACAGTTTCATACAAGCACAATGATTCACTTTTTTTTGGACTTCTTATAAATTTCAGATCCAAATCTGATCCCCACATAGAGACACAAGAAACAAAATCTAGCATGAGACATGAATACCGGCCAAACCAATCCTGCTTCGTTGCGTTTTGGCCCAGACAAAAATAGCAGATCATCAGTCCACACTATCATACAGAGCCACACCACTATGGACCTACTGTTGGGATGATGAGTTAGTTTAAGGGTATTAGGTTGTCTACAATAGTGCTATGTTGCTAGTACCACATATGATAATTGTTGATCTAGAAGAGATAGAAACAAAAACAAAATGGTTTGTCTTCTCTTAGTAAAGTGATGATCTCTTGATATAGAAGATACGACAATTATGTCCAGTGTACAATATGTCGTCTGGTAGATACATATTCTTGTAGTTTAATTTTGTTCACCTCATAATTTTATAAGCATGTAAAAGATTAGCTGTTAGAGTTAGCACTCAAAAAAGATGCACTATATAACATATTTTTGCATTCTCAGTGTGAAGTGCATTATACCCCCTCCGACCCATTTTACTCTGCAAATAACTTTTCCCCTTTTTCCGATTTACTCTGTGTGTTGCCCATGTCACTGATTCTTTCCCATGCTGTCCCTAGTATTCGGCTTGCGTGCAACCAATCAAACTAATACTCCATCCATAAAGAAATATAAGAGCGTTTATATCACTAAAATAGTGATATAAACGCTCTTATATTTCTTTACAGAGGGAGTAATAGCCTTTGTTCTGCACACCATGCAGAGCAGGAGAGAGAAACCGACTCGGGAATTGAGGAGAACCAATCACTGCATGCAGGTTAACAATAAACCAACTTCCCTTACATGCAAAAGCAAGTGCACATTAGTCCAAAAAAACCGAATGGATCGCTTCATTGGTATACGAGTCCAACGTTATGCACAATGTAGAATGGATTGGAGAGAGTAATATGTTAGCTTGTCTCCCTGAATGGTGGCTCCCGTCTTTGCATGCACTTCTAAGATTAAACTGCATGTTTGTTTTGATTCTTGGTGTGCAGGGGGTACAACCACCACCAAACTATAGGTTGGTTTTGGCTATGAATTAAAACATCTTTTGAGAAAGCAATGCTTATTAATTGGTAAATGATGTCTACTACGCAACCTTCTTCTTGTAGACTTGTGTTGGGCCTCCAAGCGCAGAGTTTTGTAGGACAGTAGCAAATTTCCCTCAAGTGGATGACCTAAGGTTTATCAATCCGTGGGAGGCGTAGGATGAAGATGGTCTCTCTTAAACAACCCTGCAACCAAATAACAAAGAGTCTCTTGTGTTCCCACACACCCAATACAATGGTAAATTGTATAGGTGCACTAGTTCGGCAAAGAGATTGTGATACAAGTGCAATATGGATGGCAGATATAGGTTTTTGTAATCTGAAAATATAAAACCAGCAAGGTAGTAAGTGGTAAAAGTGAGTGAAAATGGTATTGCAATGCTTGAAAACAAGGCCTAGGGTTCATGCAACAATGTTATCAACAATGATAACATAATTGGACCATAGAACAATCCCTCAATATGCAACAAAGAGTCACTCCAAAGTCACTAATAGCGGAGAATAAACGAAGAGATTATTGTAGGATATGAAACCGCCTCAAAGTTATTCTTTCTGATCGATTTATTGGGCTATTCCTATAAGTGTCACAAATACCCCCAGAGTCCGTACTAAAATAACACCTTAAGACACACATCAACCAAAACCCTAATATCACCTAGATACTCCAATGTCACCACAAGTACCCGCGGGTCTGATTATATGATATGCATCACACAATCTCAGATTCATCTATTCAAACAAACACAAAGAACTTCAAAGAGTGCCCCAAAGTTTCTACTAGAGAGTCAAGACGAAAACGTGTGCCAACCCCTATGCATAAGTTCACAAGGTCACAGAACCTGCAAGTTGATCACTAAAACATACATCAAGTAGATCACGTGAATATCCCATTGTCATCACAGATAAGCACATGCAAGACATACATCAAGTGTTCTCAAATCCTTAAAGACTCAATCCGATAAGATAACTTCAAAGGGAAAACTCAATCCATTACAAGAAGGTAGAGGGGAGAAACACCATATGATTCAACTATAATAACAAAGCTCGCGGTATATCAAGATCGTGCCAAATCAAGAACACAAGAGAGAGAGTGAGATCAAACACATAGCTACTGGTACATACCCTCAGCCCCGAGGGTGAACTACTCCCTCCTCGTCATGCAGAGCGCTGGGATGATGAAGATGGCTACCGGTGATGGTTTCCCCCTCCGGCAGGGTGCCGGAACAGGGCCCCGATTGGTTTTTGGTGGCTACAGAGGCTTGCGGCGGTGGAACTCTCAATATAGGTTTATTTCTAGGGGTTTCTATATTTATAAGAATTTTTGGCGTCGAGAACAAGTCAGGGGGTCCACGAGTCAACCACAAGGACGGAGGGCGCGCCCTCCACCCATGTGGAGGCCTCGTGGCTCTTGTGGCCCAACTCTTTTGCTTTGGGGGCTTCTTCTGGTCCATAAAAAATCACCGTAAATTTTCAGCTCATTTGGACTCCGTTTGATATTCCTTTTCCGCGAAACTCAAAAATAAGGAAAAAACAGAAACTAGGACTGAGCTCTAGGTTAATAGGTTAGTCCCAAAAATAATATAAAATAGCATATAAAACATCCAAGATAGATAATATAATAGCATGAAACAATCAAAAAATGTAGATACGTTGGAGACGTATCAGTAAAATAGATGTATACGTTCAAGTTAACCGAGGATTAATAATTACATTTTACAGAACAATATAAGTGGCAGGATGGTACAAGCTTCCACATGCTTCAGAGGCCACGATGGTGTGAGCTCCTTAAAATATTGGATGTTCTATTTGCCTCACCTAACTTGATCATAAGGTTTCAACTTCGAAGTACATCTGTTGACCGGGAGGCTGGGAGTAGACTTTGACCATATCGGAGATCCTCAAGCTAAGAGCCTCCATGAATATAGAACCAACTAACACTCTTGACGTTTTATCTACTCTCTCCGTCTGATTTTATAAGGCTCCTCAAATTGGAGCCTAATTTTGACCTAAAATTTAACTATTAAATCATGAGTTATATGCCATGGAAAGTAAATCATTGAAAACATGATTTGTAATATGAATCAAAGGATATAATTTTTGTGACATATAACTTATGTTTTGTTAGTGAAATTTAGGCTCAAATTCGAGAGGGACTAAGAAAGATAGACGAGGAGAGTAATTCCCAAGGCAAGGCAATCTGGCCATCTACACATTTTGCAACTTAGAGCAACTTTTTTTTTATGATTGTCATGTGCAAAGGATTAATTTTTCTGTTTTAGGGGAAATAAGTTGTGATGGTACAGGAATGAGTATATCGCTGGTGTCATACTACCATGTTTATAAGGTTCCAACTTCCAAGTATAACTGTTGACCGGGAGTCTAGGAGTAGACTTTGACAGTATTGAAGACCCTGAAACTGAGAGTCTCCATGAATATAGAACTAACTAACACTCTTAACTTCTATCTACTTTCTCTGTCCGGGTTTATAACGCTCCTAAAATTGGAGCCTAATTTTGACCTAAAATTTGATATCAAATCATGAGCTATATGCAATGAAAAGTAAATCCTTGAAACCTTATTTTGGATATGAATCCAAGGATACACTTTTTGTGCCATATAACTTATATTTTGTTAGTGAAATTTAGGCACAAATTCGAGAGGGGCTTACAGATTAGGAGAGTAATTCCCAAGGCAAGGCAATCTGGCCACCTGCACATTTTACAGCTAAGAGCAACTGTTTATTTTTTATGGTTGTCATGCGCAAAGGTTGATTTTGCTTTTTCGGGGGAAAAATTGTGTGATGGTACGAGAACGAGTAGATTGCTGTGGTCGTACTACCATGCTTAGCCAATGCAGGCAGCAACCTCACACATATCTAGGGAGTAAGTTTGGTATCAATGAGGTTAGTATTAGTTCGACCATTGCCCATTATGATGGTCTTGTTTCTTGGATTGTTTTCAAGAAACCTCCCGTAACAGACCTCCACACACTATGCCATAGCATCTACTATAGTCAAAGAGCATCAAAGAATGACAAAGTGACAATTGACACGACACTGAGTATCAGCAAAAGGATAATAGGTTTGACCGTGTTGATAGCTTGACCGAGATTTACAACAAAATATGCCACGTGGTGGCACAAGCTTACACATGGTCAATAGGTTGCAGGTGTTCAAAATATTGAAGGCTCTATCTTCTCCACCTAACATGGTCATAAGGTTCCACGTATGTCCCTATTGACCGGGAGTCCGGGAGTAGACTTTGACCATATCAAAGTCCCTGAGAACGAGAGCCTCATTGACAAATATTGAATGTAGAACCAACACTCATACCATTTCATCTATAAGTATATATATGGACAAAGGAGCTCACTCGCAAAGTAAGGCAATCTGGCCATTTGCATTGTCTACAAAATTACAAGGTTAATTACAGCCACCAAAAGTAGAAGCCTAACACCGACATAATTGACAAGAAGATTATGGAGCGCTCCTGTTCTTCTTCAACCGCGGCAACTGTGGCAATCTTGGCTCTGATGTTCATATATTGCTCCTTGCCATGCTCGGTGGCCGTGCAAGGTAAGCATTAGATATTTCACTTGACAATAGGTAAGCATCAGGAGAAGAACGTACGTAATATTTTCTAGGCCAGGCTGCATGCAAGCTCTGGGTATATGCATGGAGTTACAGATGATGAGTAGTTAGTGATATGTGTATACATATCATTGCAGATCTTCCAGAAGGAGATCGTCCAGGAGTGGGTCCACCGGCGCCGATCCCTGGGTCAGGGCGCCACAGGTGCCCCGGCTGCGACCGCCCCACCACTCCGCCGCCACCGCCGCACCGGAAGACCCTGCTGGTTGGTACAGCAAACACCCCGTAAAATTACCAATGGTCAAGTACGCATGCCGTTGAAGCTGTGGGCAGGAGCGGTCAATAAACCATGTCCTGAGTTTGGGCATGCAAGCTGATCAAAGTGAGATCATTGGAGGCCTTTCATTTTGAAAATCACTGAGCGGTCGATGCTATAGCCTAGCCAGCTTCTGCCTCCTGTCTTGTCGTATGATGGATGACCGTGCTATATATGTACTATTATGTGTAATTATTAGTTGTTCCACGGCACCTTAAAAGGAATAAAAAATACTTTCTGATCTTTGCATGGAAAAAGAGACGATGGTGTTCTTATCTCCTTTTTTCTTTGATGGAAATATGGAAAATGTTCACTGTGTTGTAAAATTTGTTTGTCTGGCAGAAAAGATATATATTTTTTCTTAGACTTATAAAAAGGTGAATGATGCACGGATTAATATCAAACGATTGGTTCTCCAAATCAGGTGGGTACTAATATATTCTCATACAATTAAGAATTAACAAAACCAAATTTACCTAAGATGCACCTTGCTGGCGATGCTCTTGTTCTTCAGAGTTGGTAGACGTTTTACACACCTAGCTCTTAAAATATTGAGGGCCTGTTCAGAGTCCCTCCGCTCCCGGAGCTGCAGTTGAAAATCATGGAGCGAGGAAACAAGTTCTTCACAGATCCTGGGATTTCTTTTGGTGTGCTGATGTGGAAATTCTATCCCTAGTCTAGTGAACCAGTTTGGCGTCACTGAGGTTAGGATTTATTCACTCGTTGCAGTGAGATTAAATATAGTGGTCTTGCTTTCTTGTGTTTTTTAAATACAGTAATACAGCTAACACAACCAGCACATTTACAAACTCACATACGTCTATCAAATACTGTAGTCATGGAGCATAGAGATTAACGAATCGACAGTTGACATATCACTATCGTTGGTAGATTGCCTACCATTAAAAGGATAATTGGTTGTATTGTGTTGATAACTTGACCAAGACCTTACAACAAAAAAAAGCCGTGGGGTGGCACAAGCTTCCAATTGATCGATGGGCAACAAGATTCTTAAAATATTGTATGTTCTATTTGTCTTACATACCATGGTCATAAGGTTCTAACAAGATTCTTAAAATATTGAGCGGGAGCAGACTTTGACCATATTGAAGTCTCATCCCCATGAGTGTTGAACCAGCTAGCACTCTTAACTTTTGATATCTCTAAGAGTATATATATGGACTAATGAGCTCTTCCCAAGGCAAAGCAATCTGGCCTCTTGTCACTTCACACAATTATACACGATTAATTACAGTCATCAAGTAGCAGCACCACATGAAGATGATTGGGAAGAAAATTATGAAGCGCTCTTCCTCTTCTTCTTCCGTCACACTAGCTATGGCAATCATGGCCATCATATTCCTTTGCTGCTTCCTGCCATGCTCGGTGGCCATCCAAGGTAACACTGGTAGAAAAAGAGGCTTCCGTCCAGCCCCATTAGTCGCGAAACTGTAGGAACCGCGACTAATGAGGTCTTTAGTCGCGGTTCGGCAGACGAACCGCGACCAAAGGCCTGGGCCCAGGGCGCTCGGTGGCCAGCTGGTGCACGTGAGGGGCTTTAGTCGCGGTTGGCCAGGCCAACCGCGACTAAAGGTGCGCAAAGGCCTTTAGTCGCGGTTGTCCAGGCCAACCGCGACTAAATCTCCTCCCCTATATATACCAGTTCAGCACACTCACTTAGCCATTTGGTGCCACTTCTCTTCACAAGCTTCACAAGGGGGTGTAGGTTTGCTTTTGGTTCCTCTTATGCACACAAGGTGTTTGATGAAATACCCTAAGAGGGTGAAACAAACATGATATGAAGTGTTGGAGCCACACTTGAGGTTCCTCATTTATTTTTTCCTCCTCGATCGCGGTTAGCAACTTGAACCTTTCATGCATGTGTGTCATTGATAAAATATGCATGTGTGCAGTTCATTGTTTAATTTATATTGTTTGTAGCTAGTTAGTTTAACAAATGCATGATGGTTAATTATATATTTTATATTATAATAATGCAGATGAATCGGCAATGGATGTACGGTAACCGACTCTCCGGCGAGTTCACTACGGGTTTGAAAGATTTCCTCGTAGTGGCTAATGCGAACAAGCAGGGGGGTTTTGTTATCTGTCCATGTGTTATCTGTAAGAATCAGAAGGGTTACTCTTCCTCAAGAGATGTTCACATGCATCTGCTTCGGCACGGTTTCATGCCAAGCTATAATTGTTGGACCAAGCATGGAGAAAGAGGGGTTATAATGGAAGAAGATGAAGAAGGGGATGATTTCATCGATGAAAGCTATCTTGCTCATTTCGGTGATACTTTCATGGAGGATGCTGAAGGTGAAGGGGAAGGTGAAGAAGAGGCACGTGATGATCCCGTTGATGATCTTGGTCGGACCATTGCTGATGCACGGAGACGCTGCGAAACTGAAAAGGAGAGGGAGAATTTGGATCGCATGTTAGAGGATCACAGAAAGGCGCTGTACCCCGGATGCGATGATGGTCTGAAAAAGCTGGGCTGCACACTGGATTTGCTGAAATGGAAGGCAGAGGCAGGTGTAGCTGACTCGGCATTTGAAAACTTGCTGAAAATGTTGAAGAATATGTTTCCAAAGGATAACGAGTTGCCCGCCAGTACGTACGAAGCAAAGAAGGTTGTCTGCCCTCTAGGTTTAGAGGTTCTGAAGATACATGCATGCATCAACGACTGCATCCTCTACCGCGGTGAATACGAGAATTTGAATGAATGCCCGGTATGCACTGCATTGCGTTATAAGATCAGAGGCGATGACCCTGGTGACGATGTTGAGGGCCAGAAACCCAGGAAGAGGGTTCCCGCCAAGGTGATGTGGTATGCTCCTATAATACCACGGTTGAAACGTCTGTTCAGGAACAAAGAGCATGCCAAGTTGTTGCGATGGCACAAAGAGGACCGTAAGTCGGACGGGGAGTTGAGACACACCGCAGATGGAACGCAATGGAGAAAGATCGACAGATGGTTCAAAGATTTTGCAGCTGACGCAAGGAACATAAGATTTGCTCTAAGTACGGATGGCATGAATCCTTTTGGCGAGCAGAGCTCCAGCCATAGCACCTGGCCCGTGACTCTATGCATCTACAACCTTCCTCCTTGGTTGTGCATGAAGCGGAAGTTCATTATGATGCCAGTGCTCATCCAAGGTCCGAAGCAACCCGGCAACGACATCGATGTGTACCTAAGGCCATTAGTTGATGAACTTTTACAGCTGTGGGGTGGTGTCCGTGTGTGGGATGAGCACAAACAAGAGGAATTTGACCTACGAGCGTTGCTTTTCGTAACCATCAACGATTGGCCTGCTCTTAGTAACCTTTCGGGACTGTCAAATAAGGGATACAATGCATGCACGCACTGCTTACATGAGACTGAAAGTGTACATTTGCCAAATTGTAAGAAGAACGTGTACCTTGGGCATCGTCGATTTCTTCCGAAAATTCATCCAGTAAGAAAGAAAGGCAAGCATTACAACGGCAAGGCAGATCACCGGTCGAAGCCTGCGGAACGCACTGGTGCTGAGGTATTTGATATGGTCAAGGATTTGAAAGTCATCTTTGGAAAGGGTCCTGGCGGACAATCAGTTCCGAAGGGAGCTGACGGGCACGCAGCCATGTGGAAGAAGAAATCTATATTCTGGGAGCTAGAATATTGGAAAGTCCTAGATGTCCGCTCTGCAATCGACGTGATGCACGTTACGAAGAATATTTGCGTGAACCTCCTAAGCTTCTTGGGCGTGTATGGGAAGACAAATGATACAAAGGAAGCACGGCAGGACCAGCAACGTTTGAAAGACCCTGATGACCGGCATCCGGAATGGTTTCAAGGTCGTGCCAGCTACGCTCTGACCAAAGAAGAGAAGGTCATCTTTTTTGAATGCCTGAGCAGTATGAAGGTCCCGTCTGGATTCTCGTCCAATATAAAGGGAATAATAAACATGGCGGAGAAAAAGTTCCAAAACCTGAAGTCTCACGACTGTCACGTGATTATGACGCAATTGCTTCCGATTGCTTTGAGGGGGCTCCTGCCGGAAAATGTTCGAGTAGCCATTGTGAAGCTATGTGCATTCCTCAATGCAATCTCTCAGAAGGTAATCAATCCAGAAGTTCTACCACGGTTACAGAACGATGTGATCCAATGTCTTGTCAGTTTCGAGTTGGTGTTCCCGCCATCCTTCTTCAATATTATGACGCACCTCCTGGTTCACCTAGTCGAAGAGATTTTAAGGAGATATGGGAACTTGACTATGGACCCTCCTTTAAGGTCCCTTTGTTCCGGTGCAAATGGTTCAAGCTAACAGGAGGTGGGGTAAAGGTGGACCAGCAATACGGAATGACAATGGTGGATTTCAACAATCTTGGTTACCTTGACGAACCATTCGTCCTAGCGAAAGATGTCGCTCAGGTTTTCTATGTGAAGGACATGAGTAGCAAACCGAGGAAACGGAAAGATAAGAAAACGATCAGTGCATCATGCGATGATCCAAAGCGCCACATTGTTCTTTCAGGGAAAAGAAACATCGTGGGAGTGGAGGACAAGACAGACATGTCAGAAGATTATAATATGTTTGCTGAAATTCCGCCCTTCAAAGTGAACACCGACCCAAGCATTAAGTTAAATGATGAGGATGCTCCATGGATACGGCACAATCGTAAGCAAGCAGGGACACAAGGGAAGAAATGATGTGTAATAATTTATTGTATCAAACCTTTTGTCAAACCTTCAAGGGGTTTTAAAATGAATTAGTTTTATTTTTCTGATTTTTTTGATATATAATTGTATTTTTAAGATTTGAAAATGAAGAAAAAACAGAAGAAAAAAACAGAAGAAAAAAGCAAACAGAAGAAAAACATAAGAAAAAAGGAAAAACAGAAGAAAAAACAGAAGAAAAAAACAGAAGAAAAAAGGAAAAAGGAAAAAGGAAGAAAAAACAGAAGAAAAAGGAAGAAAAAACAGAAGAAAAAAACAGAAGAAAAAAGGAAAAACAGAAGAAAAAACAAACAGAAGAAAAACATAAGAAAAAAGGAAAAAGGAAAAAAGGAAGAAAAAAAGAAAATATGCCACCTACTGGGCCACCACGGCCTGAATATGACTAGAAACCCATTAACGGGCCAGGATTCAGGCCCGCAGAAGGCCCAGTAGGCCCACAGGCACACAGTGACAGAATAGGCCCGTAAGCCTGCATTTGAGAGGAGCTCGAAGTGGTAAGCGCAGCCGCGCTTATAAACCACTGTCGAAGCCTCTCGGCTAGCGGGGTGGGACTAAACATCCCACCGCACCGCGCCAGTTCTAGCACAGCCCTTTAGTCGCGGTTGGGGAGGCGGACCGCGACTAAAGGATACCTTTAGTCGCGGTTGGGGTGGCGGGCCGCGACTAAAGGGTCTTTCCCTCGGGAATCCTGAACACGGAGGACGTGTACGAGGCATGGGGCACATTCCGTGGAAAATAGGGTTCCCCCAGAACGATGACCCGTACGGTTACAGAAGCCGTAAGAGAAAGATGGATCGGGAAGCAGATGTTGTGGCGCGGTTGGCATCGGAAATGGATGTGATGAAGAAAACCATGAGTGTACTAGTAGCCGAAAGAGATGCAGCTCGGGTGCAGCATGAAGATCATCCAGCGGATCTCGGAAGCCAGCAGCGGAGAAGCAGCGTGGCTTCCACGGAGGCCCCACCGGCTGGTGCAGATGCACCGACGATCGAAATTACTGCACCGGAGCCTCTGGTGGTCCAAATTACTGCACCGGAGCCTCTGGTGGTCGAAATTACTTCACCGGAGCATCCTCGCTACCCCGTGGACGATATAAAGGAGATGAAAGAATGTCATCTGTATTATCCTATCGGGAACATGTCCATGAAGGTAGCCATCGGCAGTGCTTTACCATGTTTACCTGGAGCACTCCACCACAACAACCCCATTCAAGATGGCTATGCTCGTGTCACGGTGGAGGACATAGTCCAAGGGTTTGAGGACCTGGAGATTGACATTGCTACACCTGAAGGGGAGAAAAGACTTGGAGATGTCAAGCGCCATTTCATTCTATGGCAAAAGAAGTTTATCAAGTTTCCAGGCGAGGCGCCAAGGACAACAAGTCCACCCCCCTACGGTGGTGGTGGTGGCGGTGGCGGTGGTGGTGGTGGTGGTGGTGGTGGTGGTGGTGGCGGTTCACCTACACCTCCGTCACGTCAGCCGACGCCGCCCCCCCAGTCCACAACGTCCGGCGGGTGATCAGCCGCCGCCCCCCAGTCCTCGTCCGGCGGGTGATCAGACGCCGCCCCCCAATCCACCTCCGGCAAAGAAGCAGAAGCAGTCCTGGATTATTAACCCGGACCCTTATGTACCTAAGACCACAAAGGTACCGGAGCCATCACTGAAGCCTCTCCCCACAAGGCCTTGGGAACGTAGTGCCGAGGAAGTCGACGCGGCCTCGGCTGCTGATTTGGAGAAATGGAAGGCGGACTGCAAGAAGAAAAGAGAGCCCGAGCCCAAGCCAGTATTTTCTGATGAGCAAAAGAAGTGGGCTAAGTCATTTTTGAGCACACCGTCCCAAGCCGCGAAGAATCTGCCTAACGACTATGCACGTGAACTTCGCAGGCAGGCACTCATGTTCAAGGAGAACAAAGAGCGGGAGAAGGCCGAAAGTAAAAAAAGCGGGAAACAAGTTGCCCAGCTCGGGGAACAAAGTAAACAATCGATTGCCCCGCTTATAGTGGAAGCCTTCTGTCCGGATGCCCCCGAGATCATACAAGCTGCGGCAGCACAGGGATTGACTGTAACGAGTGCCAGAGAACAAGCGGCCAACTTAGGTATTACTCTTCGTGAACTGTTAGGCCTTGATGAGGCGCCAGTGAAGGAGGTAGTAATTACATATGTCAAGAATGGGCCTCTCGTCGAGCCTGCGCAGGAAAAGGATCTACCTCCACAAATGAAAGGTCTGCTAAAATGGTACAAGGGTTACATAAAAAATAAAAACGCCAAAGAATATATTTATGCGGAAGTTAGACATGAGCATCACTTCAAACATTACTATGTACAAATTGAACTGAGTGAATTGTTCCAGCTTTTCAATCTGCGCGAGCTCGATAAATCTATCATCAGTTGCTATGTTCTGTAAGTGATTTATTAATTTCTACCCCATCTCGTTCATATTGCCTGCACTATATATATGTCCTAACTATATTGTTGTGTCCGCTATTATACATGCAGAATGAAGATTAAGGAATGCAGAGTAAGGAACATCCATGATGTTGGGTTCATTGACCCACACATCGTTAATGGACATGTGTTGGAGCGTCACCCCGCCGACGTGGAGGCAGACCTGTGGCACTTTCTTACAAAGCAGGAACTCAAAAGTGATATTCTATTTCCTTACCATTTTGAGTGAGTGTTTCTGTCTTGAGCACATTCTCTTTTGTTTACTCCATGCATGGTATGTGGCCGGCTAATCGATGAGTTATGCATGACGTACTGTGCATGTATCGTGTCCGCAGGTTCCACTGGATTCTGCTAGTAATTAAAGTTAACACCTCAGAATGTCTCGTCCACGACTCTGTGAATATGGATCCAAAGCTTTGGGGCGGCATGAGAAGAATGTTGCAGAAGTAATTATTTTCATTCATTTGCGCTCTATATCGATCGGCCTATTTCGTTCATTTCCTAATATCAAGTAACTAATTAATAACTCTCTTGTTCATTTAATTTTCTTTGCCTCGTAGGGTTTGGAGACGGTTCGTAGATACAAAGGTCGGTGAATTCAAAAAAGAGCTAGAATTCAAAATGTTAAAGGCTAAGAATGCTGGGGATATTCAGCCACCGGAGACCAATCTATGTGGATACTATGTCTGTGAGATGATCCGGAGATACACCTCTGAGCGGGTTCCGAGTGATACCAATGCTCAGAGGAATAACCTCCGGTGGATGCTTAGTCCAGAAGCTCGCTTCCGACCACTTCAAGAGGAACTAGCTGGATGGTTCAGCAGGGAAGTCCTCCATCCTAAAGGAGAACACTATTACGAGGACGTAGAACTTTATATGCATTAAATCATGTATGGAAACTTGTTCAAAATTGTATATGGTCATCCGATGATATTGAATATATATTGTATATTCCTCTTGAATTCTTTTTGGTTCTAATTTCAAATTTATTTGAAATTGTACATTCATATGCATGTATGTAGTACCGTAGAATATATGAAACTCCTTCAAAATTAAAATAAAGCACAAAAGAAATAAAACAATACAAATTAAACAGAAAACAGGTTTAAGGGGGGGGGGGCTAAAACCCTAAACCTGCGGCGGCCTTTAGTCGCGGTTGGCCAGAAGAACCGCGACTAAAGGTCCTCCGCCCCGACGGCCACCTGGCGCCCACGTGGACGGGCCTTTAGTCGCGGTTCTTAAGCAACCGCGACTAAAGGGGGGGGCCTTTAGTCGCGCCCGGTCTGTCGCGGTTGCGCAACCGCGACTAATGGCAGTTGCGAACCGCGACCAAAGGCCCTTTTTCCACCAGTGTATAAGCATTAGCCTTTTCATTTAACGACAAGCAATTGTTAGGACCAGTATGAATATGTTCAAGACCAAACTTCATGTAAGATCTGCCTATTTGCATGGCGTTACTGAGGATGATTGGTGGTTCTTGACATGTGTGTATGTATGTATGTATGCAGTTCATCCAGATGGAGACCATGAGGGAGTGGGTCCTCCATCACCAAAACCCGGGTCTCCGTGGAAGAAATTGCCGCCACCACACCGCAAGACCCTGCAGGCTGTTGCGAATGCCCCTCCATGCGTATGGCGCACCACCGATGCGATGGCCATCTCTCCATAAAAGCATGTACAATCTTTTTTTAAGGATAATAAGGGAAGGAAAACCCTCTCGCACTTTAGTGTCAGTGTTAGTGTCTGAGTGATTTTATCATTTTGCTTGACTCTTCCATACAGTGTTAAAGGTCCTAGCTAGAGTCTAGCTAGCGCCCGTTGTTCAGATGGGTGTATCGTTTATGGAGTTGGATAAGAACCGTGAGGGGGCTGGAGCGAATTCTGTTGAATTTTGAGTGAGAATGAACTGTCAAAATAAAGTTTGACTTGAGAATGAAAAATCCAGTCGAAAAAGCATACTCCTTTTAGTGCTATCAATCCCCGGTAGCCAGAGTCAACTTTGTAAGAAAGCAATGTGATCGCTACCAAAATATTAGACTAGCTAACATGGTCCGTACCATGGAGAGTTGTGTGCATGTGTGTGTGTTTTGCGGGAAGGAGTTCAGTGTTGAGTGTTGACGACGACGGTGCTGACCGTATCGCCATGAGCTAGTAGGAAATATCTGCAGACTGGACCAGACCATTAAAGCATCTCTAGCAGATCCCGTATATTGTCAATCCACAAAACTCATTTATAGTTTACGGAAAAACGGTTTTGTGGGCCGGCGCGGGCGCCGGCCGAGCAGATCCTACATAGCGGAACTATAAAACAGAATATTCGCGGATATTCCGTTTTACACTTCCGCTATGCGGTGTCTGCTCTGCCGGCGTCCGCGCCGGCCCGCATACCAGATTCGGTTTTATCTGAATTTGACACATATGCACATATTAAGAATTACGAATTTGCAATATAAGAAAATATCAATATTACAATACAACAATCATCCAAAATACAATAATTATTTAAATCACCGAAACAAACTAAATAATACAATACAAAACTTGTGCCGAATACAGATCACACATGCATTAAATGAACATGAATGGAAAATGGAATGTGTTACTACCCAACCCTTTGTCAATGGTGCTCAATGAGATCCTGATGAAGCGAAAAGTGAGTGATTGCATTTTCAATCTCCATGTAGGTCTGAAAAAAAGCTCTAATCCGGTTAGGGTCTCTAGCTAGTTTGACGCCGACGGTGCATAGGCTGCAGCACGTACACTGCGTGTAGAGCCTAGTAGCTAGTGTCGACCTTTGACTATCGTACGGGTGCATTGTAGCCTGTTTTTTAACCACCCCAAAATAAGTGCTTAAAAGTTTGATTTTTTTTTTGTTTTTACATGAATACACATGCATGTGGCCTAAGTACCTGTGAAATTTCGTTCAAAAATAAACTGTATTGTATGCTGCGCAAAAAGGAAAAAGTTTCGGCCAAAAAACAACAAAAGCCAAGCCCCAAATTTGCATGATATT
Source organism: Triticum aestivum (assembly GCF_018294505.1). Classification (NCBI taxonomy): domain Eukaryota; kingdom Viridiplantae; phylum Streptophyta; class Magnoliopsida; order Poales; family Poaceae; genus Triticum; species Triticum aestivum. The sequence continues at coordinate 9,105,560 of NC_057800.1, forward strand.
TGTCTTTTTTTATCTCTCAAATGCAAGCACGTATATTGATGAAAATTTTCCTCGTTATACTGCACTGCTATATGTGCATGTGCACAAAAATTTAGAAAATTTCAAACCATAAAACCCTGTTTTTTGAACTTACAAAAAACGGGCTCCAATGCCCCCATGCTGAGATATCACTTTTGGGAACACAATAACACTTGATCATGTATGTCCATATTATTTTTCTAGGACGGATTTCAAACTTCAGTTTTATCTAGTGAAAGTTTCAAACTTTAGTGCCTTATTATTTTTCACTGGAAGTTGCAGACTTTATTCTTTTAAAGTTTTTTTAGGGCTACTTTATTCTTTTAAAGTGAAGTGGGCACATTTGCATGGTCTATGCAGTGGGCTAGTTTAGCGGGCCATAGGCACTGGAGGCCTAAATAGCCCCCCGCAGTGGGCACATTTGTATGGTCTATGCGGTGGGCTGGTTTAGCGGGCCATTGGCACTGGAGGCCTAAACAGGAAGGATAGCCTTACCCGGAGGTTTCAGCCCAAGCATACTGGGTTGTAGGCTTATCTTGTAAATAAAACTACAAATCCTCAAATGTGGAAGAAGCCGGTGGTAGGTGTTGTTAAAATCAATGTAGATGTGGCATTCCATGCTGAAACACTGTCGGGAGCCACATGACCGGTAGCACCTGATGATCATGGAGAGTTTAGCAACAACTTTTGGTATTTACCTCATATAAGCATTGTGCGTTCGCCAGAGATCACTCTAATTCGAAATGGATTTATTCTAGCTACGAATAGTGCTGGGGTGCAACCGACTGATTATTGAATCTGAAAGCACCTTTGCGGTTCAAGGTGTTAGCCAAGCTGATTTATATTTGGGTCCTGATGATCTTTCGACTGTAGCGCCTAATGATCACGGGCAGTTGGCAGGTGATTTCACAAGTACGACAGTTGTTGAATGCTTTAGAGAGGCTAATGAGGTAGCTAATAGTTTATCTAAACATGCTTCTAGTAGTAGATCTTCAACCTTTTGGGGTTCTTAGTTCCCTGACTTTATTTCTCCATTTCTTGTAAAGGTCCTGGCTATCATTTGAGGAATAAAGTCTGTTATTGTAAAAAAAAATATCAACATAGTCCACTAAAAGAACAAAACTCAAATTCTCAGAATTTCTTTCGTTAAATGTTCGGCTCATAAAAATTCACCAATCTGGCTAACTCATAAAACCCCACTGAGCCCATGCCCATGTGCACTGGGAGATTGGGCCAGCCCAACGGCCGAAGTTCATGATGATGACAATTTTCCCTGTCAGAGTTTTCTATAGTGGGGGTGCTTTTCTTATCTATGTTTCAGGGGTTGGGCAATTTCATTCATTTAAATATTTATTTTTTATTTTAATTTCTTCTATTTTTACCTCATTTACCGGACTTTACACCTTTTCCGTTTCTTTATATTTTTTGATATTTCTTATTCTTATTTTCTTTCATTTCCTGTTTTTCGTTCTGGTTCTATTTTAATGTATTCTTTATTATTCTTATTTTAAACATGTTGATTTTATTTTATTTCACTAATTCTCCCTTTGCTTTTATTTTTGTATATATATATTTATTTATTTCAAATGAAATATAATCATTTTTGGGAAAATAAGATGATGTTATTATATTATAATAAGAGAATTCTGTCAAGTTGCGAGCCTTATCCAAGTCAGGTGCCATAAAAAGTATCGTATCATTGGCGTATTGCAATATAGCGAGGCCACCATCCACAAGGTGCGGCACTACTCCTACAATCTGACCTGTCTACTTGGCGCACATGATATTTTTCTACAACTAACTTCCTTACCTTTTCTCTTTATCATCATCTTTCTACATCACCGGAATACTAATATGAATATAAAAATACTTAAATTAACACTGACATGTACTTTTTCGCAACAAAAAATCACTGACACGTACTACATGAAATGATCTGTTTTTTCTTCTTCTTCTTTTTTGTTTTGCAAGGACGGAAATGATCTGTTTCTCACAGAAAGTGGTTGCCAAATTTCCCGCAGCGTCCATGTTGAAGACTGCAGCAAAGTTCCGCGTACTATTTGGATGTTTTGCCCCATGAGACTACAAGATTAGCTGTTTGAGAGTGTATACCTCATGTTACGTCATCGGGATGAGTGCAAATGGAACCTCCAATTATGAGTGCGACCTGCTGCTAGTGATATGTGTGACGACTTTGACCGTTGAAGTCGTTGTACAGGACTAGTCACAACCGAGGTTATTCTAAGGGAAGGCCAGCACAAGTAGTTTAACACGCTTTCCCCAATTAATTACGTACGTAGAAACAGCTCACACAGATTCTAACTGAGAAGAGGAGATCATGGAGCGATCTTCCTCTGCTTCTTCTTCCTCCCTCTTAGGCACCATGGCCATCCTGGCAATCCTATGCTGCTCCCTGCCATCCTCGGTGGCAATCCAAGGTAAGTCAGTATCTATTTATTTTGAAACGGGCAAGGTAAGTCAGTATTATATTACTTTCTTTTTAGGGAGCAGCAAAATGTTCGACGCGCTGCTGGCTCCATATGCATGTTGTGGGTACTCTATTAATTTATGATCCATGTGCATCTATGCAGTTCATATGGACGGAGACCTATCGGGAGTGACACCTCCGCCTCCGTGGCACCCGCCGGCGCCGCACGGGAAGATCACCCGCAGGCTGTTGCAAACGTCCCTTGTTCATATGGACGGAGACCGAGAAGGAGCTGGTCCTCCGTCGCGTATGTCCGAGCAGGGACGGGCCCCTGGCCACAACTAACCGTGTTCTTTTTTTTTTGCGGCAAACAACTAACCGTGTTTGTTGTGCTTATTTATGTTCCGAGCATGAATCGGGACAAGTTTGTCCTATAGATGACTTTATAGTTTTATTGTTTATATAAACTTCAAGTAATAAGTATGTGTTATTTTTTTGAATCATGTTTGGATTACTTACCAAGAGCGCCATGTGGAAATAAGTATATGTCATTGTATGGTATGAATAAACTATGTTCGATACTTGGTAGCGGTAACTCAGAGATGAGCCCAGGATCGCTACTCTCGGTGAATAGTAATTTTAAAAAAAATAGTAAAATGATTCAAAAAAACTGAAATTTGGCATCCATGGTTTTTGAGTTTTTTTAATCACGTGCGATTACACGCCAATGGTGCAAAAACCCTCTTGTTCCTCCCCCAACCCTTGCTGGCTAGACTAAAGTTTCCCATCCTAACTTCACTGGCGAGCCCGTGGATTCACCTCCCCTCTGCCCGTCGCTCCGGCGGCCGGTGGCGGGGATGAGAATCCCGATGCCTCCGCTCCGATTAGTAGTTTAGGTTAGGTTTTTTAATCGTCGCAGGTGTGGCGGTTGGACGGATGGATGCGCTTCTTCTTCGAGTTTGTCTTTCTGGATCCGATCGTCCTCGAGTTTGTCCATCTAGACATAGTCCTCGGAGCTCATTCCTGCCACCTCCTTTGGGCGGTGAGGTCAGGATTTTTTGTCATGTAGCGAGATTTTGTGTCAGGTGTTTCAGATCTAATCAAGGGTTCAACGGTTATGCCTGTGGAACCAGCACACTTGACCTCAGGGGCGCGTGCACGAACGTCCTAGCCACCTAGGTAGCTTATTTCTCACAATACGTAGTGCTTACCCACGTGCGCTACGAGCTCGACCGACCCAATAGCGAGAGCGGGGTGATATTTTCCCGATGTTTTCTCCTTGTTCAGTTTTCTTGGGTGGGCAGTGCCCCCCCCCTTCACCTCTATATTTCTGTTCTTACTTTTCTTTCTAAATTTTATTTATTTCCATTTTTCCTTCGTCTTGTTCTCTTTTCATTTCGCTTTTATGATATATTTTCCTGTGTTTTTTCGCACACCTTTTCATTTTTTTACTTTTCTTACTTATTTTCTGTTCTTCTATCTTCCTGTTCTTATTTTTTTCTTTAGTATTGTTACTTCCCTTTATATTTGGTTTCCTATATATTCTCATTTTACGTAGTAAATATATACATTTTCAGGAAAATAAATGATGCTTTCTATTGTATTAATTGTTTTGTGCTTAAACATTGTATGAATACAAGTTGAACATCTTAAAATAAACATTTATATTTTTCTTAAATGAAAAAAATCTAAATAAATTGAATATATTTTAATATACATTGAATATGTAGATTTTATTTTAATATGTGACCAAGATTTCTCTAAATAACATTAAACATTTTTAATTAGTAAACAACTTTTTAACCAAAATATTTTTGAAATATTCATTTCAAATATGTATTTTTACTCTTTTTTACATATGCATGAATATTTTGGTACACAAATGAACCAAACATTCTCTTTTTAGTTTAAAGAACTGCAATGAAAAATAAATGTGAAATTGAAAATAAAGAAAAGATGAAAGAAATCAACATATATTGTGTAACTAATACGCAGAAAACAAGCGATCATAATCTAATGGGGCGACCTGCATTACATAGACGTGGGCGAGCGTGTGATGCTGTTCGCGGCGAGCATTGCATATCAGCATCGTATTTCAGAAACATGTGCATAGCTTACATTTTGGGACGAAGGTAGTATCTTATTATTATTTTCTCTTGTCATTACTATTCTACATCACCGGAATATCTACTAACCTGACAAATACTTAAATGCACAGCTGACACGTACTACTAGAAATGATCTTCTCCATCGATGATGGTGACATGCTAGCAGCTTACTAGATGTTTTTACCGTAGCATCTTTGTCAGGACTGCAGCAAAGTCCCCGGATCCCATGGAAAATATACATGTGTACTTTTGGAATTTTGCAATATGTCGCTGACAAGTGGTAACTGTCTACGAGTAAGCTCCATGCATTGCGCCCTCAAAGTCCACATACGTAACATGCGTGAGGCAGATGGAAGTGTAAGATATTGCGTGCATTGTGCATTTGTATGGTACATGTTGATTACCATGGTTTGTGGTGGAAATCTGTTAGTGTGTGCTACGACTTTGACCAATGGAGTCGTTGTGAATCGACCACCATGAGATGGAGAGCCTCCATCACAGAGAACCTTCAGAGCAGGACTTGTAGTTAGTCTGAACTCTCGGCCCAACAACGTGCTCTGTGAAATCACTGAGGTTATTTCAATAAGCCAAGGCAAAGCAGCTACACAATTACATCATTTTGTCTCGTATGGTACGTCTAATCACCGTGCAGAGAGAGATAAGTCAGAAGATGATCATGTCACAATCATCTTCTACGTCTTCCATCGCACCAGCCGTGCCTCTCCTGCCTATCATATTCATATGCTGCTCCCTACCATGCACGGAGGCCACATGAGGTAATTAAATATTACCTTGATTACGTAGTACTAGCTTTGCAAATACTAGGTAATCTATCAATTTAAGATGTCCATATATATGCAGTCCATCTGGATGGAGACCGAGATGGACAGAGTCCTCCGGCGCCATGGTTCCCTCCAGCGCCGATCTCCTCAACTATGCCGAAATCGGCACTTGCTCCGCACCGCAAGACCCTGCAGGAATAGGCTCTTGGAACGTGCTAATGAACGATTTCATGAAACATTATTACAAACATCAATGTTATATTATGTTGGATGAATAATCTGTTTGAGCTTGTACTTATGAATGTTTTCATAATTATGAACTTTAAATAATAGAAGTATGTTCTATAAATTATTATGTTGCATGAATGTATGATCTATTTTCCGTGCTACTTATCAATATTTACATAAGTATCTTATATATATGTAAGTATCAATACTAATTGGATGCACCAACCGAGCCTCCACGATAATCCTTAGAAAACATAATATTTAACCGTCAGATATGCAGATTGTACATTTACAGACATCGGATGAAGTGCCTCAAGGAGTCCTTGCCATCTATCCCACGTACATGTGTTAAAGAAAAAAAAACTATCCCACATCCTTGCCATCTATCCCACGTACATGTGTTAAAGAAAAAATAATATCCCAAGTACTACATTACATCTATCGCACGTACATGTGTTAAAGAAAAAAAAACTATCCCACGTACATTGATTCTCAATAATAACAACCAACAACAACAGAAAAAAAACAAGCATTAGAGATAGGTGAGCAGTTTCCTTTGAACAATCCGAGTAAGAAGCTCCCAACGCATCTGCCCTCAAGCAATGATCTCCTTGACGTCCCCTCGCTTCGCCTCCTCCGAGTTATAGCCATCAATCAAGCCTCAATCTTGCTTCAGTCACTTCCATGGCGTAGATGGACGGGAAGTGCCACATTGCGAGTGCATCACCATGGCTTCGACCTGGGCACTTAACTGATTAGTCAGGTCCATGCCTTCTTTTTCCAACAATCCTACAGGACAAGAAGCTGTGTTGTCTGTCGTTCGGCCAGCGATATTATCAGTAATCATATCAACCCTTTAATTACTTTGACACTGTAGCAACAATCGGTCTTAATTGAGTGCGTCACCAATACTTTGGTTCTGTATTGGCAGCTTTTAATCTCTCCTCTCAAGGGAAAACCAGGTGTTCCCCTCCCTCCCTTCTCTCTCTCTCTCTCTCTCTCTCTCATACGTATGGGTTGGATAATATGCGCAGAAGAAATACATACATCTGGTGTTTCTGGACGTAAGACGCAAATATTCAGGAGTCCTAATGTATATCATGTAATTTAATCGACCTCCTTTTGGCTATTAATTTTATCGTGCAAAGCCAGCCCAAAAAAGCAACTCGATTATGATTGTTTTCAACTTATTAATATATGTTTATTTTCTTCTAAAAATTTCCAATTTGTCTAAGTATGCATGGATTACGGCACTACACAAGTTGACCTTGGCCAAGGACCAGAGTAGCTGGTGTCAATGCATCGTACATTAAATCTGCAGCTGTGCTCAACCAGAGGTACATACATAGACGTACACATCAGTTTTACTTAAACCATAGATGCATGATATTTTCATATGGCGATGGCGATGATATTTTCATAGGTGACACCATTGTCGTTCAAGCAGTACACATTCTCTATTATTGGCTCTTATATGCTACTAATCCATTTATTTTAGTGCCTCCTTAATGCTTTCTCTCCTCGATCCCATACAAAAAAAGAGATCATCATCTATATGTATGGCTCACATGCGCAAGCTATGATCTAGATTGCACGACCAAGGACGAACACACGATTTCATGATGGTGAATGCATGATGAAGAACATTCACTGTCATGAAGTCGTGTGTTCCAAATATTTGTCAATAGGCCTATAGTATCTTATTTGACTCTATACTATGCACCACATACATAAACATAAGTAGAAGCATTTATATGATCGGTGGAAACTTCCTTTTAAAGTGTGAATGTCCATGACAACTATTGGTACAAGTCCAACAATTGTTTTATTCAGTTGGTTTCAATTTTTTCAATCATTGCGGCAATACCAATTCTCGACTGCTATATATTTCAGGATTTAAATGACAGGGCACTCACAAATTCGCCCATTTAACCAACTAATTAATTATATCATTTCAAACACAGTGAAAACTCTTATCGACTTATTTTTCACTACAATAAAAATACTACCATGTACTATGTACGTAAAGATTGATGAAAATTATTCTAGGAGCATCAACCATGTAATACTATACAATCTACAATGGAAAAAATGCATACATATTCATATTTTGACATGTATTCCAATTAGTGTAGTCTTCTTTAGTACAGGTATTTTGTCTTGATGTTCGACATAAGTTCAGAATAAGTTGTGGTGTTCTCTTATTTCCATTTCTTAAGTTGTGCTTTCGTCAAATTCCAGTTTATTAGGTGTAACTTCAATTAATAGGCATTACTTACTCACTTGTGTATATTGCATTCTTTAGCAACTTCTTTTCATGTCACTTCATTGCAAGGATATCAAGTGTCAAGCATGATAATTTATGTTTGTTCTTGACGACTTTTATAGAATGGTTTTATTTACTAAAATATCTTCATGATTAAGGAAACAAAGAAGGCATATCATTGTGTTTAGACAACAATTGATCATGATAATGTTATTCATATATTAATGGTTATCTAAGTTTGTTCCAAATATTTAATGACATTGCACTAACTATGATCGAGATAAATCCTATATTAAACCTTGTTGTAGTAGACAACACATCAAAACAGCAATCTTCACCGGTGAAGAGAAGCGTAGATCAAAACTATCCAAATTCGAATTAATAGTTCGCCAAAATTGAGATGTATATGAGCAATTATTGTTTTTGCATAGATCAGCGGCATTACATCCATTCCAATCCAACATCAACGACAACACACATCGATGGCCGGTTAAGCTAGTCATAGTGGGAGTAACTTAGGTAGTAACATAGCGCACTCTAAGAAAATTTTGCTTATGTGGCATATGTAGTTAATGAGGAAAGATGTGTTTAGAGTAACATAACACATTCCAAGACAATTTTGCTTATGTGGCAAGTATTTAATGATGAAAGAGGTGCTTATGGTAACATAATATGTTATTATAACATAGCGTTTCCCGAGGAAAAATGAGTCTATGAGCTAATAAATGAAGCAATCTATGATACTAGTACTATGTTACTTTGCACTATGAAGGTACTAACTTAGACTAGTGTCATGCATATGACACTAGCCTAAGTTACTACCTGGTCATAGTGGGGAGTAACTTAGACTAGTGTCATGCATATTACACTAGCCTAAATTACTATCTTCGTAATGCAAAGTAACATAATAATAGTATCATAGATGGCTTCATTTATTATTTTGTAGACTCATCTTATCTTGGAGAGCGCTATGCTACAGTAACATATTATGTTACCACCTCTCATTAATTACTTGCCACATAAGCAAAAATTTCTTAGAGTGCGCTATGTTACTAGCTAAGTTACTCCCACTATGACTAGCCTAAGGAGGTGTTCGGTTCAGAAGTCCTAGGACTTTTTCTAGTCCCAGGGACTACTCAAAAAAGACTCTCCAGTAGAGTCTTTTTCTAGTCCCTGTAGAAAAAGTCCCTCCTGTTTGGTTCCTAGGGACTTTTTAGGGACTTTTTCTAGTCTCTGGGACTAAAAAGTCCTTGAACCAAACACCCCCTAAGACCTCCTCCAATGCAAAGGTGCTTAGGGGGTGTTTGTTTCCAGGGACTTTTTTGTGTAGGGACTAGAAAAAGTCCCTCTTAGAGACTTTTTACCAAATGGGAGAGCCTTTTTAGGGACTAAACTAGGAATTTGGGACTAAATGAAGAAGACTCTCAAGGAGAGTCTTTTTGGGACTTTTTGGGACTTTTCCAACAATGCCCTCCATGCAACAAGGCCCGCCACCCCATGGTGTTGTTTGATTGTTATTTTTCTATATACTAGGGGCAACATGGTCATTTAATAGCCTCTAGGAAGGGACTAGAGACTTTTTAGTCTCTGGAAACAAACAGGAAGGGACTTTTTAGGGACTAGAGACTTTTTAGTTGGGACTAGAAAAAGTCCTAGGACTAGAGAACCAAACACCACCTTAGATGAGGTGCTAAGTATATTAAATGTCTTAGCAACTCAAGTTCCCAATGCAAAGGTGCTAAGCTTTTGGGTGCTAAGCTTCATGCATTCAATTAGTTGTAGACTCAAAATTGTGCTTCCACCTAGGTACACGTGCTTAGCACCATTTCCTTCTGGGGTCACCATACTATTCTCTTTCCTCTTAATTAGAATGCCACATCAGACTTTTTGCTTAGTTGTCAACCTTAGCACCTGTCCAAGGTGGAGCATTGGGAGGGGCCTAATATGTTATTGTAACATAGCGTTTTCCGAGAAATGATGAGTCTACAAGCTAATAAATGAAGCCATCTATGATACTAGTATTATGTTACTTTGTACTATGGAGGTAGTAACTTAGACTAGTGTCATATGCATGACACTAGTATAAGTTACTCCCCACTATGACCAGGCTTAGCCACTACCATGTCGCAATAAGGAAATGCGTGTACCACTTGGCATGCGAGGTGCCATGTGTCCATGACATGGACACATGACATGAGAACCACTTCAAATGTCTCCATGGGTCCATGTCTCCATGACATGAGAACCACTTCAAATGCTAGAATGTGGTTCAAAAATACAACCACACATGTGTTCAAAATCTGCCTCACAGAATAAAATGTAATTCAACACGTCACTGTATCACAAATATTCTGATTGCTCACAGTGGAATTTACTCTTTCTTTTTTACACTCCGCAACAGCTTTGCTTGACCTGTTCAAGCCTGCGACTTTAGCATCCCGATGGGCATATTATTCGCGAGGATTGGACCCAAGACGAATCGTGTAAGTACGTGCCGTACCGAGAGAGACGACATTGACCTAGAACCACTCACTCCTTGATTAACTAATGCCACTGCTAGTTGTGTGATTCGCATGCGATGGTGGGTTCATGCAGGGGCAGGCTATAGTTTTCCGGCATACAGTGGCCCACGCCACCGCAGCCTGGCTCCGCCAATACGCGAGGGCGATGGCAGCAGCGGCAATGGGGTGGTAGCGGTGGCAGTGGTAGCAGTGGCCCGTCTGGAGTTGGTGGCATTCTGGAACACTCGTCACAGTTCCTGCTTAATTGTGGCTTCTATCTTAGAAGAAATAGGAGAGCTAGTTTATGATTTTTCTGTTTTTGAAATTCAGCATGTAAACAAGTCAGTTAACTTACGAGCACATCTTTATGCAAAATGTGCTTGCACTCTGAATGCGACCGAGAGATGGCTCGACAAAACACCATATTTTCTGGTAACCAGGTTGTTGGCTGATTGTCCAGGGAATACTTTCATGGAATAAAGCTCTCTGAATTGATCGCAAAAATAATAATAATAAAATCTGCCTGTTCACAGTCGAATTTACTCTTTTTTTACACTCCACAGCAGCTTTACTTGACCTGTTCAAGCCTGCGACTATATATAGCATCTCGATGGATTAATGAACAAGGCTCTGGCATAGGATTCGGACCCAAGATGAATCGTGCCCGTACCGAGAGAGATGACCTTGACCTAAAACCACTCGCTTCCACCTATAGTTTTGGCAGGAGTAGTATAAGAAACATGATTAGTGCCACTGCCATTTGGTCAGAGAGCTGCCTAGAGTGAATGAGAGAAGAAGCTTTGACATCGATCGGTAATGAGGAAGGGACCTTTTCCTTCTTCTCCTTCTTCGTCCTCGCTCCCATGTGCCGTGCCAATCTTCCTCGTGGTAATTGTATGCTGCTGCTCCCTGCTGCTACCTTGCTCTTGCTCTGCCGCCGCCGACCAAGGTAATGGCGTGTTCGCGGAGAAAGGTAGCCACCAGTCCCTGCTGTTTTTTTCGTGTGTTTGGAGTTGATGTTCATGCATGCTGCAACTGGCGCTGGTTGTGTGATTTGCATGCAATGATGGTGTTCATGCAGGTGCGGGCTATAGTTTTCCGGTAGGGGGGCGTGTACCAGTTTACTCGCCGACGCCACCCCAGCCCGGGCCGCCGATACGCCAGGGTGGTGGCAGCAGCGGCGGCGGCGGTGGTAGCGGTGGTGGCCTTGTCTACGCTCAGCCACCGCCAACGGCACTTGTTCCACCACACCGTGAGGACCCGCCTCCGCGGCCACGCTGCAAGAACCTGCGCGGCCGGAGGAACTGAACAACTTCCCTTGGAGTCTAGCACCCGATCAGATGAACGGATGCCGGCGTTCCCAACGGGCTTGGAGTGGAGAGATTAGATTCAACAAAGTTTGGGGCTATTATTAGTGGCTTTGTATCTTCAGACTCATCATGAAATATATTTTTAAAATCTAAACATTTTCTTCTCGGCAAAAATTGCTGTATACTGGGCCAAAAGCACTAAGTTTGTTATTTTTCGTCTGATTCCTTTTTTGACAATTGTTTTTGCACATATATCGGTATCATCTTTCACAAGTACACATTATTTTGGAAGTTTATTGTTCTTTTGTGGCTTCCTTGCAAATGAAAATCATAACATGTTGCCTATTGGTGAAGAAGGAATCACTGGGCATCACGAGGCTTTTCGATAATTTTAAGATCACAAAGATTAAGGCCCTGTTTGGTTCATAAGTCCTAGGACTTTTTTTAGTCCCAACTTATAAGTTTCAAGTCTCTAAAAAGTCCCTACCTGTTTGGTTTATGGGACTTATAAGTCTCTATAAGACCATGTTACAACTGTAAGTCCCTCCTTGAGGGTCTTATTTCATAAGTCCCAAATGCCTACTTTAAGTCCCTATAAGTCCCTTCTGTTTGGTTTAGATGAGACTTATAGGGACTTTTTTAAGTCCCTAAACCAATAAGTCCTGGAAACAAACACCCTCTAATCGTCAAGCCAATGTGGTGGCACATGAGCAAAATTCAGTTTTCATAATAGACCAAAATGATGTTTTTCTTGATAGTGTTCCACCCCGTGTGGTGCATGTATAACGAAAGATCATATGTACCTTTTAATTAATTAATATATGAAGAGTTTTTTTTTCAAAAAAATTGAAAGAGAAATAGCGTATGAAGTTGCTTTGTCTTTAGTTATCAAAAAAATGATTGTAAGGATCTTGTGATTGAGTAATACAAGTTTTCACCCTAAGTACACAACAAGTCCTGTAGAGATTGGAAATCAAGATGTGTGTATATGTAACCCCAAAAAAAACCACATCCAATTTGGTGTATATCTAGGCAGCAAAAAATGCATACTATTTTTTGTAGTTACTCAGCACAATAAAATTTGAATTACATTTTTTATCCACGGCAGAATTGGTCTTTTATTTTGCACTCAATGTGCAAATTAAATTTAAATTTGTAAGTTTGTTGTATGATAGGTGCCTATATCGTGGACCTGTATGGAAATTTCGATACTTGTTTCATACGTTAATCTTACTACTTTGGTATCGCGGCAACACTTACAAACAACAGTAGTACTAGTAGATACTCTCTGTCTTGTGGCCCAAGGAGCTGTACTCATCCGACATTTGTATGTACGGTCTTCTCTTTCGGTTTGATAAATGACATGTTTTATGTTGTTATGGTACTCCAAAGAGATACTCCCTGATACATATTATTTGTCATTGCTTGGAACTTTGAACTAACACTACTTCAACACGTTCTTAGTTGTACACATCAGGGTCCTAGGAAGAGGGAGGAGCTCAAAGGATAAAAATGATAAAGTCCTTGATGGCCACTAACAATCATCAGACTTACTTTATTTTTTTGAGAAACAAAAAATAAAGTTTTTACAATGGCACGACTTGAAAATTTCGGCAAAGCCAACCTGATCCACGACAAAATTAATTGGAGACAAAGAAATGGGCGTAACAGAAGCAGGGAAAGCGCCCATAAACGGTGGAAGCCCAACTAAGAAAAATGGAGCGAACTGCCAAAAATCGAAATGGGCCTAACTTAAAAAATGAAAGTGAAAAAATATCAGAGCAAGGTTTCGATCCTGGGACCTGTGGGTTATGGGCCCACCACGCTTCCGCTGCACCACTCTGATTAGTTTGTTTTTCTTGCAATCTCTATTTACCTATTATTTGAATCTACTACACAAGACTAGTGCAACGCAGACTCAGAGTAAGCTTGCTGTTGCGGCTGTAGCGAGCTATGCATCTTGTACTAATTTTATTTTTTGATGGAGTAGTAAATTTTATTTTATGCCTTGATCTACTTACAGTTACCAACAGCTTAGCTTGACTGGTTCAAGCCTGCAACTGCGATTGAGATGCACTCACATCAAAGATTGAGGGTCAGACATAGACGACTTTGAGCACTTGACTTGCAACACTGGTTCAATGTCAGCATCGAGGGTCGTGACTACATTAGGTTAATCAAGATGTTCAAACCACCTTTTGACTTGACACACACTTGTTAGAGTATTTAAACTAAGAAGGAGGAACCTGACCACAAAGTGAGGCTGAATCATTTCTTCATAACTGAAGCTGGGCGCAGCCAGGATCATCGACCATGAAGCGGCTTTCTTCTTCTCAGTCCTTGCTCCGACGCGTTGTGGCAATCATCATGGTGATTGTATGCTGCTGCTCCCTGCTGCCATGTCCATGCTCCGCAGTTTGCAAAGGTACTTTGCCATGTGTCAGTTTTAGTGATTTTGTTACTGTCGGATTTTAATAAAGTGGCCGCATGCATCTCTCCGATGCAGAGGCAGGGGGATAACCTCCTTTTCCAAAAAATAAAAAATAAAATGTGTCAGTTCTAGTTCATATATTTTGGAAGTGGATGCCCGTTTTGACATATAATTTGTTGTGATGGTATCAGGGCATGCATTTCGCCAGGGGACTGGGGAGAGGCCAGGGGGAGGAGGAAATCATCTTGTTCAGGGGGATGGGGAGGGCCCAAAAGGAGAAGGATACCATCTTGATCAGGGGGGTGTGGAGGGCCCCGGGGAAGAAGGATACCATTATGGTCAGGGGGGCAGGGAGGGCCCTGGGGGAGAAGGATACCATTTTGGTCAGGGGGTGGGGAGGGCCCCGGGGGAGAAGGAAACCATTTTGGTCAGGGGGCTGGGGATGGCCCAGGAGGAGAAGGATACCATTTTGGTCAGGGGGGTGGGGAGGGCTCCGGGGGAGAAGGAAACAGGGCAGCAGAAAATGGGGGAGGAGGAAGCCAAGTAGGACGGGCACCTCCGGCGCCGCGGGGTAAGACGCCAAGGAACCACAGGTGACGTGATGGCTCCTGCCATGGCGCGGTTACTGGAAGCTGATTGGTGCTTGTCTCCCCGGAGGTGGTTTGGGATGATGCCTCTATCTTTAGAGCAAGTGTTGGTTTTCGTTGTAATTTGTGATGTGATTCCCAACTTTTTCAAGCATTTGTATCTCATAATAGTAGGCTTTTGCCTCATAGTGCTCGTGCGAGAGCGAACATCATTCACAGCGGGTTTCTTACTAGTGTTCCAACTCACAACTCTCTTTATTGTTTTTGTTCTTCCCTTCCCCCCCTTTTAACGCTTGTAAGCGTTATTTTCATAAGCAATTAGTAGAAATGGGGTTAGTTCGGTTGTAAACCCAAACAAAGTGAAACTATCAAATTCGACCAGTGAGGCCATCCCAATTGTACTCGGACTACTCAAACAAGTCTTATTTTGTAATGTGGGAAAGTTGAGTATACATGCCAATCTTACATCTCTCCGTATCTTGGCATAATCGTTAGCTAATACATATTGACCTTGCAACTAAAGCAATGTATGTATCCCATATCCATTGCAATTAAAACAAATGCATGCATGTGAGGACGAGAAATGCCATAATAGTTGGTTTGTAGAAGAGTTAAGAGATTTGATATCAGGTAGAACATTTTATTTAACACACTAATGAGGGTATTTAAGTGTTGGAATCCTCCTTGGAATATATGATATCCCACCACCAGCATTTCCCTTTTGTTCTTGCGTGTCAATGAGTACAATATTTTAGCGAATGGCCACACATAGTCAGTTTGGCGATCCTAGTCGCAATGTTAATGATCCAGAATCAAGAGAGAATGGCCCTTTATTGAATAATAATGCATATGGACTTTTAATACCCTTTTCGATAAATTTGGTCAAGCTTCATGGTCTGATTTAGGAGAAAAAGGAGTTGAGATATACTCAGACAAGTCATTGAGAACGCGAGGAGGAAGAAGTGAGGGGTGCTGGCTTGCTGTTGAAGCGAGGACGCGCGTGACACAGGCTCGGGTCGACATCCTAGCGACTTAGGATGTGTGACCAAGAATGGCACCATACGCCCTCCCGGCTGCCAAACATGTTTCTCCTAGCCGTTGTGTGCCGCCGCATCTCTGGCCCCATGCGCCTCGTCGTTCCACATCTCTGCTGGCCATCTGCTGCACGCCATGCCGCACAAGATATGCGCCTTGCCGCTGCACAGGGTGCGCGAGCCGTCACCACACGACCTCCACGCACAAACTTTGGCCACATACCATATATGGGGAAAATGATCTTTTGATGTGTCATTTAACACTGTTGAGGTTCAAAATGGATGAAAATGTCATAAATGGCAAAAAAAATTAGATTCAATATTTGATTTTTTTTTTAGAAAAGGAGGATTACCCCAGCCTCTGTATCAGATTCGATGTTAGATAGGAAAAAAAAAGTTTTTCAGCGTCAAATAGGGAAGCAAAATTTAAGATAGTATTAAATAAGGAATTCTTTCATGTTACATACAGTCATTATCATTTAACAGCAGGTTTGCTTGACCGATTCAGTTCAAGCCATGCGCTGGGATGGATGGGACATCACGGACAAGCAGAGGGACGACTTGGAGCACTTGACTTGGGCTAGATTAGACTGGAAGAATGGCAGTGCAGAAGTGTAGATGGCGGTGATCAGAGCATGGTTAATTAGATCGAACGAAGAGCATGGTTAGATTAGAATCACTTGATAAATGCCAGTGCCATCGATCTGGTCAGAGAAGCCGTTGCCCCGTTGGCTGTTCAAGCATCGCTCAACTTCCGAGACGCTGCAATTTGGCAATTTGGCAAAGGATGAATATTCGGTACGTATACGTACTGAGAGATGACTTTGACCTGCAATCACCCACTAATTGATGAAAATGTCAGTAACTCCTATAAAAGAAGCCGTACGTTGGGAACTGTCTAGAGACACAAGGCTAATACCAAGCTAGTAGTTTGGTATCGATAATGAGGCGATCTGCTTCTTCGTCCTGGCTCGCACGCGCCGTGCTCCTCCTGCCTATTATCGCATGGTGCTTCCTGTTGCCATGCTGTGCCGCTAGGCCCAAAGGTAACCCCTGGCGGACCCTGTTATTTTTATCTTTGGAGTCGATGTTCATGCTGGCACTAGTTGTGATGTGATTTGCATCTCGGCCCATGGTGGTGTGCAGGCTTTAATTTTCCAACCTGGTGGCGCGGACGAGGAATACAGCCGCAATCACCTATGCCCGGGAAATCAAGGGGACAGAACCATGACTACGCTCCGCTGCCAGAACTTGCGCCGCCCGGGCCGCCGAAGCAACATTACTGCCCGGGGTGTGGCCATGACTACGCTCCACCGCCGTTGGTGGGTGTGGCACTTGAGTCGCCCGGGCCACCGGAGCAACATCACTGCCCGGGGTGTGACCATGTCTACGGTCTGCCTCCGGCAGGTACGCCACTTGCGACGCCCGAGCCACCGAAGCAACAGGACTGCCCGGGGTGTGCACATGACTACACTCTGCCGCACAAGGCGGGTACGGCACTTCCGGTACCATAAGAACCTACCCGACACAAGGTTCAGAACAACGTCCCACGAACCTTCACCCCGGGCTGCAACAACGGTAGAAGAGGAGAGATTGCCTGATTCAACCAACTTTGTACAATTATTAGTGGCATTGTATGTTTGGACATCACGAACTAGTTTCCTTCAATTTCAATTTTTTTTCTCCTAGACATTTTAGTTTTCACCAAAGCAAGAGTTTCATGATTTTCCGTTCGGTTTTTACAATTCTTGTCCATTAGACGGCCAAGAAAGTGGAATAGCAACAATGCACATATGCAGTGTAGTGAAATTCGAACTACACGATATATATACAACCAAGTCTTGTAGATTCGGCGAGCGGTTGCACGTGGCACGGGTGCGCGTGCTCGGGACCGCTCGGTGGTCTAGGTGCGATGCTGCAACTCTGTTTTTTTGGGGTAAGGGTCGTGGCTCGCTGAGACGATGGTGGTTTTTGCTGGCGGAGCGTGTGTCATGGCGGTGGTTGCAGTTGTGGTCAGTGGTTGTGGTTTGGGTTGGTGCGACAACCATGATAGATCAGACTTTTATCGAAGCCGGTGCTCAGGGTGTGTGACTATGACATGGGAGGGGGGGGGCTATTGATGGACCTAGCGAGGACACTCGCCACTGACTAGCAGGAGAATGATGAGTCCTGTGCTTTTCTGGACTTGGCAGCCGACATGATGTTGTTATGTCCGGGATGAAATACTTTCAGTGGCCTTTGGGTGTTGTTTCCCTCCTTGTAACCATCATTGTGAACCTCCAGCTCTTCCTTCGATTTATTCTTCATTTAAAAGCCCTAGATCCATATTGGATCGGACAACGATGACGTCTCCGAAAAAAGTTGCCCCGTTGGGGCAGTTTTTTTGGAATCATTGACCCTTGTCAGTCGTTTGGCATCTCGTTTGTGCTGCGTTTGGTTTGTTAGCTCTCCTTGGTTGCGTCTGGTGGTGGCGGTGGAAGTGCTCTGTGGCGACCGTCGATACCTTGGTAGTCTTGGTTTTGTTGGTCAACCTACTCTCAATGATGCTCGTGGGACGACGAGGTCTTAGTGTTTGGTGCCCTTCGACGACACTTGAGGGTTCGTTACCTTTCATAGTGCTCAAGTGCACCCTTTCAATGACGGTAGTTTTTGGTGAGGCCAAGAGGAGGTGCATGGGCTGTCTCGGCGAAACTCATTGCCCTACGGCACAATCTGCCGCTCTCCTTGTCGCGACGTGGCTAGGCGGTGGGAGATCATTCTATAGTGTTTACAACGCTCCTAACTCTTCAAGGTGCAGAGTGATCGCAAGCCAAGATGGTGACTTCTTCTCTATGTCTTCTCGACATAGAATCTCCTTTCAACTGGTCTAATAAAGGCAGTCCCTGCTCTTCACAGTCTGATCTAGTGTTGATGGCTGTTATGTTCTTGCTGATGGCTGCTTGTCGCAGCTCGTTTCTGGTCTCCTCTCTCTTACTGGCCATCTCTCTCTCTCTCTCTCTCTCTGCACGCGCGCGTGTGTATGTGTGGGTGTGCCTTGTGCTACATTTTGTCTTAGGAAGTGAGAGAGAGGAGCTAAAAAAAGGATGATTGGCTGTATGACCACTTACAAAGTCACAATCACCAAACCACTAAGGGCATCTCCAACGCACGGTGCTTAGAGAGGCGCCAGGATTTCTTCCCTATTGAATTCCTGGTCGATCGGCTGTTGAGGCCTTCAATTCCGGGAGCCGAACGATGCGTCGACGCAAAGAGAAGCATCGAGCACTTCGCTCCTTTCTTTCATGCATGAGGCGCATGGCCAGTGTAATTAGCGTTCGATTAGCAACGGCAGTTAGCGTCTTGCGTTGGAAGACCTGGTCGCTTAGATGTTTTTCAATTTAATAATGTTTTCCTCTCCTCTATAAGCGGCTAGTCGCTTACATGTTTTTCAATTTAATAATCTTTTCCTCTCCTCTATAAGTGACTAGTCAAAGTGGCGGGCGTTGTAGATGCCCTAACAATGATACATGCACGGCTTGGAAATCTCGATAATGTGCCCGTAAAAAAAACTACAATACAAAGTGAAGTATTCATCCAAGACTATGTTTTCCTCTTCAGGTTAAAAATTACGTTTTCTAGACAAGGTTAGAGCATCTACAACCGGACCTCTCAAACCCGTCCCATACGTCCGGGTGGACCGACCGGCCACTGCCTGGTCATGATTTTTTGACCCAGACGGGCCTTTCAAACGGCCCTCAAACACCCGAGCTGATCGGCACCCCCTATATCCAACCCAAATATGTGGCGGATATGGGACCCCCGGGCCCGCCCGCCCCGTGGGACTGACGAAGGGGTCCCAGCCGAAAACGCCCTCAAACCCAGCGGTCCGAAGCTCGTCTCCTCCGTTGGACCGATGGCACGGCTCCGGCAGGCAGCATAGTGCATTGCCCGGCTATTTAAGTCGACCCCCGGCACCGAAACCCTACCATCCATCCACATTTTCCTCCTCCTGTCCATCGCCGCCATCACTTTTCAATCCACCCGTTCGCTTAGTAGCCATGCCCCCAAGCTGCCGGGTGAGGAGCGAGCCCTTTCTGACGCCGGAGCGCTAGCTCGAGCTCCTTGAGCAGATCCGAGCTAGGCGCGAAGCCCGGATCGCCGCGGGGTTACCTCCGGATGCAGTTGACCGGAGAAGGAGTTGGAGAAGGAGGAGGAGGAAGAGCCGGAGGAGGAGGATGTGGGGACGCTGACGACGGGGATCTGCAGGCGGAGCAACATGCCATCCTCGATTCCCTCCGGTCGGAGTTGGCTGCAAAGGCAAGACGCTGTCGCCGGCAGTAGATGGAGGCACAAGAGGCTGCAGAGGAGGCGGAGATGTTCGCCTACATGGATGAGGTCGAGCAGGAGGAGGATGAGCCGGAGCCCTCCTACCCGCCCGTCCAGCCGGCACCCGGCACCGTTGTCGTGGACATCTCCGACGATGAAGAGTAGCTAGGGCAGCATGTAGTTGTAGTACGTAGGATTACTTTTCAATGCTTTGTATGGATCTAGAGGTTGAAATATGAAAGAGGCGGATGCAAAGTGGCTAATCTAAGGCGTGCAAGATCAGAGCCCGCAGACGCGCCTGGGTGCATCTGCGGGCGTTTGAGGGGCCGGATTTGTAGATTCCGAATGTGCATGCTCATATGCATCAACCAATAGAAGAAACAGTCAAAACAAAACTACAAGGCGAAATGGATCCGCGCGACAAAAAAAGAGAAAGGGACCACGCGAGAAACTGAAGCCCAGTGCGAATTTCATGAATATGGAAATGGGCTGAACAACCCAAAAAGGGGGAACATGCCAGCAACTGAAGCCTAGTTCGAAATTCAT
Source organism: Triticum aestivum (assembly GCF_018294505.1). Classification (NCBI taxonomy): domain Eukaryota; kingdom Viridiplantae; phylum Streptophyta; class Magnoliopsida; order Poales; family Poaceae; genus Triticum; species Triticum aestivum. The sequence goes on from NC_057800.1 coordinate 9,126,104, forward strand.
CAAAAACCGAAAATTTATCAAAGCCAGGTTTCGAGGTTATGGGCCCACCACGCTTTCGCCACTCTGATTGCTTTGTCAATCTTGCGAACTTCCGAACATCCCTAAAAAAATCCTGCGAACTTCCGAAATGTGCGGCCAACATCTGGATTGCGGTTGAGAAAAACATATCTACCATGCACGGGATATCCCATGCATGTAGTGGCCGTTGATCATGCGTGATGTAGATTCGTGTTCATGCATGCATGTCAAATGGGTCACATCAACTGGTCACTCTTTTCCACACTGTCAACCTTCCTTTTTCATCTCACCTCTCTCCTCCTACCATTCCATGCTTTTTCCTATGATTTTAATGTTAGAATCCATTTTATCTTTTGAATCGAAAATTTGATTTACAATTCGTTTGCATATTTGTGTTCCTTAAGATTAGGACTTTAAAAGAAGAACACTCTTGAGTATATTAAAAAAATTGAATATTGGTCTTGTTTTGAATATCACCGTGGAATAAACACATTTGTCCAAATAGAATGTAAATCAAACTTTTGTTTCACAAGATATCAGGCATCTAAATTTACATAGAAAGAAATAAGAGAGGAGATATTTCTAGGATAGAGTTAGAGAGGGAGGTGGAGCATGCGTGGACCTGATACTAATGGTTTTGACACACAACCTGACCACGGCGCCAGAACAGGCATGGGATATCCCGTGCATGGTACTCCCTCCGGTCCTTTTTAGTTCGCATATAAGATTTGTCTGAATTCACGCCTCGTAAAGTTTGACCAACTTTATAGAAAAAAAATGCCAACATTCACAATGTGAAATCAATATCATTAGATGCGTCATGACTTAAATTTTCATATTGTATAACTTTAACATGGTAGGTGTCGATATTTTTTCATATAAATATGGTCAAACTGTATGAAGTTTGACTTCAGACAATTCTTATATTTAGAGTAAAAAGGACCGGAGGAAGTAGATAATCCGCTCTCGATTGCGGTTGCTCAGCTAGCACTAGCAGCTTGTAGTGGAAGCGGAGTTGCAGGAGTAGTGGTAGTAAATATTTTCACTGTAAACGTACGTTTCGGTGGCCATACATGCCTCGAATTCTATGTTACTTACACTTACCAGCAATTTTGCTTGACTGGTTCAAGGCTTCAAGCCTGCAACTGCCATTGAGATGCAGTGGCACCAAAGATTGAGTGTCGACACAGACGACTTTGAGCTCTTGACTTGGGGTCTCCGAGCAGCTATTAGCTACAATCTTCAGTGGCGGCATTGAAAGTTGTGATTACATTAATTACGTTAATCAAGATGTTCAGACAATCTGTTGACCTGACACACTTGTCGTTGATGCCCGAGTACTTAATTAGGAGGAGTAGCGCAGCCACAACCACAAAGAGAGGTCGAATCATTTCTTCAGAACTGAAGCGGGAAAAGCAGTATAGGATCGTCGGATCGACCATGAAGCGGTCATCTTCTTCTCGGTCCTCGCTCACACGCCGCGTGGCAATGCTTCTGGTGATCGTGTGGTGCTGCACCCTGCTGCCATTCCCATGCTCTGCTGTTTGCAAAGGTATGCAAACGCAACGACGAGTCAGTTCTAGTTCTTATATTTTGGAAGTGGATGCCCATTTTGACATATAATTTGTTGCGATGGCATCAGGGCGTGCATTTGGTGACTTTGGTCAGAGCGCTGGGGCCGGGACAAGGGGGGGAGGAAAGCAATTTGATCAGGGGGCTATGCCAGAGGGAGAAGATAATGGGGCAGAAGGAAACGGGGGAGGAGGGATGCAAGTAGGACGGACACCTCCGGCCCCGCGGGGCAAGACACCGAGGAACCACAGGTGATCTGGTGACTCCTGCCAAGACGTTCATCTGGCGCCTCCGGTGGTTAATTGGAAGCTGATGGCTGATGGTTTGGGATGATGCTTATCTTTGGCGCAGGTGCTGCCTTTCGGTTGTAATTTGTGCTATTCTCCCCAACTTTTTAGAACATTTGTATCACGTGCTAGTAGTTTCTTCTTCTTCTCATAGTTGTTGTTCGAGAGCGAGCATTCGCAATGGGTTTCTTACTGGTGCTCCACCTGGCAATCTCTATAATATTTTTGTTTTTCTGGCCTTCCCCTTTTTTTACCGCTTGTAGGAACTGGTTATTTCATAAGCTATTACTGCAAATGGGCTTAGCTCGGTTGTAATACCCAGCAAGTCAGTAAGGCTATCCCAGTGACTCGGTAAGCCAGTGACTTCTTCTGTATATCTGCTTGGCGGCCGATCTCCTATCTACTGATCCAACAGCTGATCCTGCTCTTTTTTTTTCAAAAGATAAAAAATATGTTCAGGTTGGCTTTTGCCCGCTGTAGTTGACTCAAAAAAGAAAAGAAAAAAACAGTCAGTCAGCTCGACAAAATTTGAAGTTCAATTTTGTTCACAGTATAATGAGCCTTCTTCTTTTGCATGTCAACGTGGAAACTAAATGTAAATTTATAATTTTATTGTATGACATATGATTTCTATCCGAAAAGGTTTATACTAAAATGAAGATTCACCGGAAGCACAAAGCAGTACAAGCATGATAAAAAAATACATCAAGGTCCATGGACCACCGAATGACCTTTGCCGCCACCAGAACGAGCCGCCGATGCGCCGTTGTCACCGGTCCCATACCGGAGTCGGCCTGATCTTGTCAATGACATCCATGAAGTCTTCGTGCACGTGCCCCTAAGGACCAGTGTGGGGATGGCAAATGGGTACCCAATACCCACGTACCCTACGGGTAAAAAACCTATTTGGGTATGAGACAAAACATTACCGATGGGTATAGAAATAGGCAAATCTCAAACCCATCGGGTAGACCGGGTACATGTATGAGATCACATAACCCAAAGCCGCGTACCCATGGACGCTTATAAACTCTAGCAAATATTGAAAATTACCTCTACACTTTGTCGTGAGTTTGTCAACTTAAAATGTATGACTATGTGCTACTGCTTATGACTATGTGTTGATGTTTTGATGTGTTGTTGTTTACAAGAAAGTGTTGATTTTTATAGGATGTATTGTTGTTTATAAGTATGTATTAATGTTATTATATGTGTTTTTGTTTATAAATTATGATTATATGTAATTATGTGATGCTCAAATTAATGTTATTCAAACGTAGGTATTTTTACTCGCGGTACTCATTTACCCTGTCGGGTGACGAGTATGGAAAAAATTGTACCCACTACCGGGTATGGGTATGAGTGATGGGTAAGATCAAATGGGACGGGTAAGGGTATGGGGTGGCTGTACCCATTCCCAAACCCTGTGGGTGCCATCCCTAGACCAGCACCCCAGAGCCGCACTTGCTGGCATTGAATCCTTGAATCGATCTGAAGAACCTGCGACCAAATCTTTGTGTACGCACGACAAGAAACCTAAGCTTGCTGTGCTGAGGAGCTGGCAGGAATCTACATCAGAGCTCTATCTAATCTGTCCAAATGGAGGAACTTGAGGAGGATCAAAGCCTGGAAGACTCTATCAAAGAAGAAGCGCCACCGTCCATATGAATAGAGAAATGAGTCCGCATGTCGGCAAATGGCTACAAAGGAAACCGAAGGCCTAACTCCCCATTCTTTCTATCTTACATCGCCACGAAACTATTCACGGGATATCACACATTTCCATTTGTTTTATACCATTTTCTTATTCTTAGAATGATTTTATGCTCTTCTGAAGCACTTCGCAGGATATTTAAGCATGAAAGATTTGCTGGTTTTTTCCTACTTTTTACTATAGTCTGTTCTTATACTATTTTTCTTTCTTTCCATTGATTCATTGGTGAAGAATTGTCTTCAAATTTTTTTAACCTGATTGAAATTAAGTGGATGCAATGAAAAAATAAGGACCAAAACCCTACCTATCAACTAGCCGGAGCTGAGGGACGGTCCTCTTTCTGCCACTGGTAGTCGTAGCGGCAGGCAGAGTGGAGGTGGATCCATGGGCTTGTCGGCGAAAATCAAGGGGAGAAACGCTTTCCCACAACAACCGGGCAGAATTGTTTGTTTTAAAATCCCCAATATGTAAAAAATGTGGGAACATGGTGTGCCTGCGCATTCTAGCTTACGGCAAGAACAACTCACCCTGTGCAAAAGACCTCCTTGCTCTTCAATGCGCACTCCAAACTTTTTATCCATTCTTTTCTGCTTGGACACAACATAAGTGGAATCTTCTGATCCATCTAGTATCTCTCTAATCTGACATTTGCTGACAGCATCTATGCTCCATAAGACCATCTTAAAGACACTAGGTGTGAAAACTGTTGCGGTGTGTTTCTCAAGCGGCGAAGCATTTTCCTCTGTAAATGGAACGGACTGCAAGGCTTCGACGTCATGGAGAGCTTCGTTAATCCGTCGCGGCGCAAGGCAACGCTCATAGTGCTCTAGCATTTCAAACAACGACATCTTACCCTCAAGATGCGTATGTAGCACAGAGTTCAAGCTCTCACTCCTCTGATTGCTGCTCAATCCTAGGAAACGACGCCCCTCAAGATATGGAGCACACCACAACTTTCTCATCTTATACATCTGATGCAGCCAAGACTCCTCACTGGTTACTTTATTCCGTTGTAAGAATTGTATCCATTTTATCTCATGCTCTTTAATGGAAGAAGTATCATAAATGAAAGATCTGAATTCCTCCTTTACGTCGTCATCATGCAGATGGCGTACAATGTTCTACTGAATGTGCCATATACATAGTCTATGGTTTGAGTCTGGCCAGACCACTCTTATTGCTCTCTGCATTGCAAGGTCCCCATCTGTGATCACAGATATCGGATGCTTCTGTGCCATGCAATCAGAGAAGGTCCGCAACATCCACTCGTATGCCTGGCTTGTTTCATGAGAAATTATACCACAGCCAAATATAACAGTGCTGCGGTGATGATTCAACCCGACAAAAGGCACGAATGGCAGATTGTATTTGTTGGTTCTGTATGTGCTATCGAAAACAATGACGTCTCCGAAAGCCTCATAGTCAAGTCGTGATTGACTATCAGCCCAGAACAGTCTCTTCAGATGGCCATGCTCGTCTACCAAGTACTTGAAGAAAAAAAATCCACATCTCGCTCCCGCCTCGCCATCATGTGCATGATCACCGTTTTAGCATCACCGGCACTGATTGTCTCCTGCTTATTAGCATGGCAGAAATTATAAATGTCCCTCTTTATGCATCCAACCTTATCAAATCCACCGTATTGAAAGCACAAAATATCCATAATACGGTATTTACGGATCCCACATTTTTCCATGTCCACTTTCTGCTTATCGCTAATTCGTCTGTGCGAACGCAGCAGACAAGAAAGATCCCGTGGGGCTAGAGGATGGCTGTGCTCATCGATGAAATCCTTGGCAAACCACCGACCGGTTTCCTCCTGTCTCGTAATGACCAATTTAGCATTACACCCAACACGAGTTAAACTTCGTGGCCTCCTCTTTCTATCTTCCATCTTTCTTTTCATGTGCTTATCTTCGCGAAACCCTTGACGACTACACACAATTTTCCTTAAAATTATGTATTTTTTGGATCCATCCCACTCAACGTAGCTTTCCTCACACTAAAACATTTTTCAAGAGCATATTTGTTGTAGAATTCATAGCCTTCAGCCTCACTATCAAACATCTTGCTGACAACATTTACATACTCGAACATACTCTCATCACTTGCATACGCCATGTCTTCCTGCATATGACATGTGAGGGAAACCAATCATCAACATCTTTCTGTTTATCAATGTTGCAGGTGTAAAATAGCTCATAGGCAATGACAAGTGCATGGAAAAGACTTTGCTGGTTTGACATGCGAGGGAAACCAATCATCAACGTCCAACAAGTAGTATCTCATCTTCCTTTAAACTATATTTTATGCGCTATGCAAACCTAAAGTGATGATGACTTTAATAAACTAAATTAAGTGAACTATGGAACCAGTATCTCATCTTCCTTTAGTATATCTCATCTCAAACGTCAACATCTTACTTAAACAAACATGATGCGATTAGCTCAAGAGAAACTATCCCACGATGAAGCGTTCTAGTCCGTACCCGGATCTTGTGGGGTTGAGGTTGTACTGCATGCACGGTGGAGGGGCGCAACGGCCAAGAGAACGAGCAGAACGCCAAGCCGAATTCATACCTTAAGGATGGTACGCGCGAAGAGATGGGATCGCCCGCCGCGGTCGCCGCCGATTCAGCCGGCGCAGATCCGGCCTTCTTCTTCTTCGGTGACGGCGTGGGGGGCTGGGGTTGGTTGGGTGGAGGACGAGGACGATGAATTTATTCCTCTCGCCGGGCAGGTCGAGGACGGAGAAGGTCAGGAGCGGCGAGCGGCGACGAATAGATCGGAGGAGGATTCTGAACTGGATCGAGTAGACATGGATCTGGTCCTCAGGTGATCGGTTCAAGAAAATATATTTCCCCCTGGACCTTTATGCCCTTATCGCAATTAACATATTAAATTTAATCAATTAAAATTCCCCGCAAGATCTGACAGCTAATAAAAATCAGACGTGATCAGACATGTAAGTACTGCTAAGTACTCCGAGTACTAACCCAATCACCGTAAAACAGCTCAAATACCTAAATCATTTTTCTGATCAACTGAATATTCCAAATAACTGCTCTAAGTACCGTCAACATGATCAAACACGCCCTGAAAATTCCCCAAAAAGTTGGAGCTTTAACTTCCCCCTTGCTAGCTTGCAAGATATTTGACTATATTGCTCTGGACATGTCAACTGATAATGGCACGCTACCAGAAATTCCATTCAACTTCTCCACGTGTTGGAATTGGACTGCAACAAGAAAGTTCACAGTCACACTAAAATCATGCTCGGATCATGCTAGAAGACCATACTACGTTGAACCCGCACTTAAAGGGATTGTCGGTGTAAGACATGTACATTGACTCAATATATGACCGTTTGGTAGAAAGGCATACGGGCATAGTATATCCGAAAATTGTGAAGGCGTAAAGACTTTCCCTTGAAAAGTACAATATGGTCAAGTCCTACTGAAGAAAGCATGAATAATGTATTAGATAACAGCGACAAATACCTACTCGATTTTTCACTCATTTACAGACGTCCTCTGTTGATAGACGAGAGACTTTGACCATGCGAGGACAGTATGCTTCTTCTACGCGAGTGGCCAACTAAGAGGAGATCCTAGGTATACCAAAGCCCTCAGTTCAGAAGTTAGTGGGGTAGTACACTCGTGCTCCACTAGTACAACTAGCTAGTACCATTTTGCTTATAAAACGACGCACAAGGAGAATGAGGGAGAAAGCTTGGATCAGGATCATGGAGCGGCCTTCTTCTTCCCTCGCACGCCCCGTAGCCGTGCTGGCTATCATGTTTTTTTCCTTGGCATGCTTGGCGGCGGCGGGCCGTGGTAAACGACGACTCATCTCTTGTTGCTTCCTACTGATCTCTTCATAGTTCATACCCAGAAACACGAAATCATGCAGTAACATTCCCATGCAGTTGCTCTGGACGGAACTCATCACGGACGATGCCCTCCGTCGCCCACGGGCTCAGTCAACAAGTCGACGAGCTGCCCCGGCTGCGGCTACGGCGAGGTCACCGCTTCGTCTCTGCTGCCGCCGCCGGGGACGTTTGCCCTTGCGCCACACCGGAGGACGCTGGAGGCCGTTGCGAGCGTCGACCCTTACGCATGAAGCGCCTCGCTCCGTGTATATCCATGTGTGTATATACACACGCACGCACGATTCGTAGTTGCCAGAGATTTGAATAAAGGATCAGCACTGTACGTACATTTTTTGTTTAACTTATTATGTGTGTAGCTCTTTGTTCTTGTGTGCCCGTGCATGTGACGATTGAAACTACAACCGGCAACACGTGGCTCTGTCACGTGTATTTTTTTCCGACAACAGGCACGGGTACGTTACTGAACGAGGAAAACAAGAAATATTACTGCAACGACGATGCACGATGCGCAACAGGATGGGAGAAATGAGCTATGTTTTTTTCTTCGGGAATGAGCTGCGTAGGGTTCGTTATATATACCTGACGACTATAGAATCTGTATTACCAACTTGCTATTCTTGCGAGTAAATAACAAAAAACTACCACATTAAAGGTTAGGGTTATAAAAAAACTACCTGTTTTCTGAATTTTCCAAAAAGCTGCCACATAAATGGTTAGCTGTTCCAAAAAACCGAAGTGGCTGAGGCCATGTTTGGTTCATAAGTCCTAGGACTTTTTTTAGTCCCAATTTATAAGTCTCAAGTCTCTAAAAAGTCACTACCTGTTTGGTTCCTGAACTTAACATGGACTAAAAGACCACATTAGAACTATAAGTCCCTCCTTGAGAGTCTTATTTCATAACTCTCAAATGCCCACTTTAAGTCCCTATAAGTCCTTCCTGTTTCGTTTAGATGGGACTTATAGGGAATTTTTTAAGTCTCTGAACCAATAATTCTCTGGAAACAAACACCCTATGAACCGTTAGGTTTTAAGCGTGGTTATTATAGCTCGGGTCCACTCATCAGGTTGATCATTAGCTTTGACCGTTAGGTTGATTGTTGGCAAGTTATGACAATGGGGCCCACATATTTTTTAAAGGCAATCAGGTCCCTTACAAAAAAAGTAATCAGGTCCCTATAACATAAAAAACAATCAGGTCCTTGTAACTTCAAAAATAGCAATCGGGTCCGTGTTTTTAAAGCATTCAGGTCCTGTGCGCCGACCGTGGTGGTGGCCGGGCATGCTTCCTAGCTCTGGCCACTCTCCGTGCCTGGCCGTGCTCTAGGCAAGCCACAGTTGTCAGCCACTGGAGCACCGGCCGCCTCCCTCTGTGCTCGGGCCGCCATCGCTAGATTATCCCTAGGAGCTCGGGTTGATGTGTCCTCAAGGCTGCGTGGTCCTGCAAACAACCGGCAAGGTCCTGCCGGCAGCCACAGTGCCCTGCCAAGTGCTTGGACGAGTGCGGGAGCGCTGCATGTGCTTCCTGCTTGCCCGCTGCCCTTGCCGCTGTTGCTGTTGCGTGTGTTGTGGGCGTGTGCATCAGGCAGTGGCCCGTGGCGCCGCCGGTCGAACTGCAGATGACCTGCACCAGGAGAGGAGGAGGCCTCGGGCAGCAGCCCATGACGACGGCATCGGGGCTCCAGAGGTGCCGTGCCGGGAGACGAGGAGCCGTTGAGAGAGATATAAGGAAGGATAGGGAGACAAGATAAAGAAGAAGAAAGAAAAAGCTAACATGTGAGTCCCGCATGTCAATTAACGTTCACATAAACAGTGAACAAATGATTTAGTTAGGAGTGGCCCTAACTTGTTATAATCCGGATCAATTTTAAACAACACGGTAATTTGAGTTTTCTGGAACAGCCAACCAATTATGTGGTAGTTTTTTGGGGAAATTAAAAAAACATGTAGTTTGTTGTAACCCTAACCGTCATGTGATAGTTTTATCTTAATAATGCTCTTCACAATTTAAACAAGCACACACACACACACACACACACACACACACACACACACACACACACACATTTTAAAGTAAAATAAAAAAAATTATTCAAGAGAGAATAGTTACATCCATCATCATCCACTGCGCGTTGACAAAATTCAGGGGGTTCATCTTGCTAGCTATCAACATTTTTGTTATGATCGAGGCATCAAGCACATTTAGTGAACTCGTCTACAACCATGCTAGCTTCTCTATGACAATGAACGAAACTTAAGTTGCTAGTATTAGATCACTCACCAGGCAAATATTAATTAACTTGAGACTCAACAAATAGGCACTAGTCATTCAGTTTGCCCGCGCGTAAGTGAGAACAAAACGGTGGAATTTATGGAGATCTCCGGTGTGGTCTGGTAGGTTATGCAGAGCTAGGAGACATTAAGAGATCTATAGAGGAAAAGGAGTAGGGGTTAAGCAGATTATTTTGGCTAGTTTTTATCTTTTACAGTTTGGTTTTGAAGAGAACACAAATAATCACACAACTTCTTAGCTTTGTTTTTAGATTTGCGGAAGAAATCCTCTTTAATGCAAGGTTAACAGTACATCCCAACAACCGGCTATATATATTTGTCACATCATGTATAGTCAATCCAATAGCCAACTCATATAATAGTTAGCTATGTCATCAATGGCCAAGAGTCCAGGAGACCACGACTGATCCTCAAAGGCAATGAATGGAAAAAATAGCATGTCGTAATAAAATCAACCTTTTTTCGAAGGGAATTGAAAATTAAGATTTTCTGGATCTAGTGAATAAATGGATAGAGCCTGGCTCAAATTTTGGTAAAATAAAAACCAACGAGCTTAACTTCCTAATTGGAATGATTGCCGCTCTAGTCAAACTTTAAAAATAGATTAGTGCCAGATGCGGGAAAGATTGGGTTTTCCTATGAGGGGCCCCTTTATTTTTTCTTTTCTTTTTTAGAAATCCTAATTGTTCTTGATTATGGATTAAATAATGGATGTTATGGTTATTAAAAAAGCAGTTAAACTGAGCTAGCTTGGATTCCCCAAATAATTTGACACCTGGATTGTCCGAAGTGCTTGCTAAACGTTTTGATGATCTCATCATTCCCACCGAGAATCGCTAGGTTCTTTTTACCATGCCACTATAGCGTCGGCCCATCATTAACGGACCGCTGCTCCGAGAGCCGGCCTAGGCGCGTCTGGTGAACCAGCCAAAACCAGAAAACCGGCTAGGAAAGTCTAGAAGGTTCCCAACAGAAATGCTACAACACTTTAATGGGCCGGCCCAAGTCATCACTCGAATGCTACCTCTGTGTGAAAGGTCGACACTTTGACGCAACATGCGTCCAATGTGGAATTCCGTTCTGAGAGTACAGATTAGGGCAGCTGCTTAGCAGGTTCTTTAGCAAGGAATCAATGTAATAGGTCCGTTAACAAAAGTCTCCCAACATGATGGCCATTAGCGAGTGTCCTGTAGCATCTCAAGTGCTCTGCATTCCACACAATAAAAAATGTAGCGAGCAAGCACATAGCCTGCCGGGCTCTGCACATCATGAGTCCCATGTATTCCAAATTTCCAATGCTTTGACGCTTTTTGACGGTCATCTTTTTCATTCCAACAGTTAAACTTCAGAGATCCCTGAAAAAAAAAAGTTAGACCTTCAGAGTTACTAAGATGTGTTGCATACAAAAAAATTCAACACACATGCTACATACATTATCTAAAAAAGTGTGCTGCTGCTACATATAACTTACTAACATGTACATCAACAAAATGCCCAGAACTTCCAAATGGAGAAAATATTAAATCAGTTCCCGAGGAAACTGCGTCGTTCTGCACATCAACAGCAAACTGACGAGGAGGTGTGCACTATTAACCCAATAACCAAAGGAAGAAAAAGGTCAATCACGTGAAATTTTAATACGTGCGCTGGTGTGCCTTAAAGATTAAATGAAGAAAAAAAGGTTTCTACGAAAGAATAAATTTGTGGCAAGAAGAAAAACATAGACACAAATTAAACAAATAATGCTTTGTCCATACAACTTACACATAAATTGTGTTTTCTTGCAATATGCAAAAACACACATATAATAGTGAAATATTCACAATAAAAGAGATTTCCTAAGAAAGAATGAATTACTGGCACGTGAGTTACCATTAAATAAGAAATGAAATAAAACATAAACTAAATGAAAAATAAAATAATGAATTTTGTCTATGAAAGAATGAATTAAAGGCTTTGGTATTACCCTTTAAGAAGAAATTAAAAAGTTCAAAAATAAAATAATGAAGTTTTCTAAGAAAGAATGAATTAGTGACATTGGTATTAACATTTAAGAAGAAAGGAAACAAAAAATTAAAACAATGGGAAATTTGCACACAATTTACACAGAATTTGCACTTTTTATAATATATGCAAGAAAAGTATATAATAGTAGAATTCTCACTAGAAAGAAAGATTCCTAAGAAGTAATGAATTAGTGACATTGGTATTACAAATAAAGAAGAAATAAAATAAAACAATAACTATATTAAAACGAAATAATGATGTTTTGTACGAAAGAGTGAATTAGTGGTTTTGGTATTACCCTTTAAGAAGAAAGAAAAGCAGTAACTACCAAAGCGAAATCACAAAATCAAAAATAGTGATATTTTTCTTAGAAACACGGGGCCTCTCCGATGGCCGTGGCCCCTTTGCCCCGGTTGCGTTGTCCTCCGTGATGCCATCCTACATTGCGCGGGAAAAACCTAGGAATGCCCATTTCACCCCTAATTTTCGACACCATCCCGGGATTCGGGGCCACCAAACAGCGTGACACGTTCCTATACCCATTTTTATACCTTGGGGAGCCCTTTGACACACTCGTGGTTGCAGTCATTTTTTCGTCATTTCGGGTGGGAAAATCTCCTCGTCATGCCAAAATAGGGTGTGTTCTTGTTCACCATCGCCACGGCATAACGAAACAACAACGAAAATACTAAAGGGAGGGATCCAAATATGATGAACGGGCGTGGGACGATGCTTCGAGCGGGACACGAAACTTTGCGCAGGAAACGAAATTTTGATTGAGAGAGAGAGAGAGAGAGAGAGAGAGAGAGAGAGAGAGAGAGAGAGAGAGAGAGAGAGAGAGAGAGAGAGATAGATGCGGTCGTTTGTGATTTGGCTTGGGACAATGCGTAGTGCAGACACGCATGGGGCGCGGAAGGTAGTCTTCCCGGATTGCCGTCTCCATCAGGCCTCTCCAACGGCCGGGGTCCCTTTGCCCCGGTTGCGTTGTCCTCCATGATGCCATCCTACGTTGCGCGGGACAAACCTAGGAATGCCCGTTTCTCCCCTAATTTTTGACACCATCCCGTGATTGGGGGCCACCAAACAGCGTGACACGTTCCTATTCCCGTTTTTATACCTTCGGGAGCCCTTTGACACACTCGTGGTCGTGGTCATTTTTTCATCATTTCGGGCGGGAAAATCTCCCCGTCATGCCAAAATAGGGTGTGTTCTTGTTCACCATCGCCACGACATAACAAAACAACAAAAAAAATACTAAAGGGAGGGATCCAAATATGATGAACGAGCGCAAGACGGTGCTTCGAGCAGGACACGAAACTTTTGGCGGGAAAGAAATTTTGATTGAGAGAGAGTGAGAGAGAGAGAGAGAGAGAGAGCTACGGTCGTTTGTGATTTGGCTTGGGACAACGCGTAGTGCGGATGCACACGGGACGCGGAAGGTAGTCTTCCCGGGTCGCCGTCTCCACGAGGCCTCTCCAACGGGACCGTGGCCGCCCGTGCCGGAGCCCCTTTGGAGCATCGTCTAGACTGTCCATACCATGCTATAGGACAATTACTCCATTTTCAGTACATGCAAATCGATAGACCCAAGCATACATGGAAACCCATGGGCTTTGTTCATCTTCGAAAGCCTCTAACTATCCTGAGCATTGGGTGCTCTCAAGTACTCTGACCAAACACTCCTATCATAATCTTTGCAAATTGTATGACATAAAAGATAGAAGTGCCCTCTGCCATCGCCAAATTCTCATTAATGTAGTCAGCCGAAACACTATATGCAATCATGCAGTAAATACGTAGCAAAATATTATAGAAAATATTAGCAGTAGCGTGGGAGTAGTGTGTAGCATTGACAGGGACCTGCACTACTGCTACGTTTGAGTTGCAGTGGCGCGGGCACATATTCATCGCTACTGGTAAAAGTTAGCTGTAGTGTCGTAGCAGTAGCATGGTAGGTCGCGCTACTGCTAGGCCTTTACCTCGCGCTACTGTTAGGGTTTTCCCTGGTAGTGAGGTACGGAAAAAGTTGTGCACAAATCTATCGTGCGCCTCAATCTGTTCTCTCTGGATGTACTCATGGTCAAACACGGAACTGCCGGGCTTCATCTTGCATCGCTACTAGCATGGCAATGATAAGAGAAGAAGAGGATAATGTTATAAATGAGTGCAGATGGATTTACGGATCACTGAAGATAGTGTCTAAATAATTTTCTTACACAAGACATTAGTGATTCCCACTACTCTCTTGGATCCATATTACTTGCCGCTGAAACGTATGTGTCTACACATTGAAAAATATCATTTTGATGCTCTCAGGAAAAAAGAAGAGAAAACATTTTTTTCGTTTCAGAGGATGCACGGCTGTGACTCTTGCGAAAGCACACTCGTGCCTCACGCGGAAGCAAAACCATAACTCTCGCGAAAGGAAAAAAAATAAAAAATGCGTTTTTTCCGTTTTCAAGAGGCACAACCGTGACTCTCGCGAAAGGAAAAAATAGAAAACGCGTTTTTTCATTTATTAGAGGCACGGCCGTGACTCTCGTGAAAGCACAACCGTGTCTCTCACGGAAGTAAAACCGTGACTCTCACGAAAGGAAAAGGCGCAGAAAACGCATTTTTTTCCGTTTCCGAGAGGCACGGCCGTGACTCTCGTGAAAGCAAAACCATGCCTCCCGCGGAAGGAAAACCGTGACTCTCGCGAAAGGAAAAAAAAAGAAAAACACGTTTTTTTCGCGCAAACAAATTTTTTTTCGAAAACATTTTTTGGTCGAAAAGCTAAGGAAGACCGATGAAAAACCAAACGTCAAAAAACCCAAAAAAATGTTTAAATAGCCGAAAACACGTGCGGAAAATAAAAAGACAAAATCCAAAGGAAGCACCCAGAGCGTGACACGTGGCTACGGCTAAGAGCGCACCAACTCGCGCTGACCGTTGCGAGGCTTCTGAATGAGGGCTGCGGAAAATAAAAAGACAAAATCCAAAGAAAGCACCCAGGGCGTGACACGTGGCTACGGCTGAGAGCGCACCAACTCGCGTTGACCGTTGCGAGACTTCTGAATGAGTGCTCGTTAACTAGTGGCTCTCTAGCATGTATGTGCTCCAGATGTTTTGCAGACTCAGGAGGTCTTTCGCCTCATGGGCCGGCTTAGCTTCATTTAGTACAATCTAAAGAAACGCTCCATGGGCTTTCTTTGTGTCAGGCTTTTCTCCTCCTTGTTGTCCGATTTCCTTACATGAAACAATAGTGATTGCCACTACTCACTTCGATCCATATCATTTTGATGTTCGTATTTAGAGGCACCAGGTTCTGGTTTCGCCCCGGCCCTCGAAACCTCAGAACCGGCCTTGGACGAGCTGTTCAGACAAGAGAGATGCCACTCCTGCACAGCCTTGCCGATGGAGTCGCTGTCCTGGTAGTCGTCCCGGAAGGTCTCGAACTTGTCCACCATGTCGTGCACGGTCGACCTCAGCAGCTCGTACTGCCACCTCTCCTGACGAGGGAAGTCGCAGTACTTCTCCCCGAAATCATCCACGTACTGCATGCCAATCAAAGAAGCGATGGTTAGCGAATCCATCCAGCACAAGCAGTTTGGCGGCGTACGTGGTCATGGTTCCAACCGTACGTACCGAACACTTTTTTTCTTGAAAAAGAGGAAAACCCATGGCCTTTGCAACCATATTATTAATATAAGTGTAACACATACCGAGCACTTGAGCGAGCCGACCTCGTGGGTGTACTTGCTGGGCACGCCTGCGATCTCCTTGGCGCGGTAGAACTCCTCCACGGATCGAAGCATCTCCTCCTCCGTCGGCAGCTTCCTCCTGCCAGACAGCACCTGGGCCACCCAACGAGCCTGAGCCTCGAAGGACCGAGGCGCGAATACCTTCCTGAGTAGGCCGATGAAGGAGAGCGACGGAGCCAGGGACGGCGGGAACACGTGCTCGAACAGTGGGCCCACGCGGTTGTCGTCCACGGCCACCGCTCCGCCCGTTTCCAGGAACGGGAACGAGTAGTTGTACCCTGTGCAGTAGATGACGGTGTCAGCGGCGATGCTGGAGCTGGAGCCGCCACCGTCCTTGAACACTACCCGTCCGTCCTCGCACAGCCGCTCCACCTACGGGCCGGCCAGGATGAACGGTGCATTATAAGCTAGATCTCATTCGACTGAGACTTAAAAGTGATATAGTATGTAAGAAGAAAACGAAAAACTAAAAATAATGTTTTTTTTTATGAATCTTTATGCAAAATCAAAGAAAGATAGCATGGAGTGAGACGTACTAAAGAAGACTAAGCAAAACTATTATAAGTACTATTGGTTCTCTTCTACGTGACGTGTGTGTGGAGAGGGACCGCTTGTGTAGTACGTGTAGTGTACGTACCTCAAGCCGGAGGTGGAGGTTGGCGCTGTGCTTGGCCAGCACCTTGGACAAGCCTGGGGTGACCGCCTCCATGGACCCGGCGACGATGTACACCTCCTTTGCCACGCCGCGGATCTCCATGGCGATGTCTCTGCCGCTATCCCCGCACCCGACGACCACCACAACCTCGCCGCGGAACGGCTCCGGCACCCTATACGAGTGGCTGTGCATCTGCCTCCCCCTCCACGTCTCCATGCCTGTACGTACGTACATCTTCTTCTTCATAGTAAACGATTATGCATGGGAACATGCACGGGATGGGTGGAGCTTGCATTGCTTTACGCTTACCTTTGATGCTTGGCAATCTTGGCTGCGAGTAGTGGCCGGTGGCGACCACGACGGCGTCGAACACCTCGTCGACGTACGCGTCCAATTCCTTCCCGTTGGCGCCAGCGCACTCCCCGAGCCCGAGGTCCATGGATCTCACCGCCCACTTACGCGCGGGCGTCATGGAGGCGCGCAGGACCCTGGTGTTGAGCCTCACGGCCTCCATGAGCCCGAACGCGTGGCAGAAGTCCTTGAGGTACAGGTGCACCTCGCGGTGGCCCGGGAAGCGGCGGCCGTCGCGGCCGCTCTTGGGGCAGAAGGGGAAGTCGGTGAAGCCCGTGGTCTGCCGGGGGCTGATGAGCCGGAGCGAGGCGTAGATGCTGCTGTGCACCTTCACCGGCGCCGCCACGCCGAGCGCGTCGTCAGCGTCGGTCCTCGGGTCGTACAGCCACTGCCCGCCGACGTCGCCGCTCTGCTCCAGCAGCGTGACGTCGTGGCCCTCCCGGCGCAGCTCGCGCGCCGCGGCCAGCCCGGCCATGCCGGCTCCGATGACGCACACCTTCTTCGACTGCGGCGGCTTGCTGCCGCATGCCGTATCCATGTGGATCGGCAAGAAGTCACGGCCGGGGAGGTGTGGAGCAGCTGTCTGATTTGCTCTTGCCACGAAGTTTCTGCCGCATATTCACGTCCATTAACCATGTTCGAGTGCTCCACCCACCTCCACTGTGACGAATAATTGCACATCATTCAGATAGTGGTTGCAGCAGATGCTAGATAAAGTAGTACTAGCATTATTGACAATTATATATATATATATACTTTTGCATAAAGGGAGCATCTTTTACCTGCTCCAACTTATATGATGTTGCTAAAATGGTTGGCTGTAGCAACACACACGCGCTGCTCGTGCAACGAAAACTAATACTATAAGAATGTGGCTAGACAGTGCGCGCCGCATTATTTTCCCTACAGAGTGCCCCTTTTCTCGAAATAGATATAAAATACTATCAGGTTATTTCCCAGTGAACCGCTATGGCGAGCCATGGCGAAGCACTGGAACCTGCCCGGTATAGCTACAGTGCGACACACGGGCATGGAATGGCTATTTGACGTGTTGCACGGGCTGGGAGAAGATGATCGCATGCGACTACTAATGGTCCTCTGGCGCGCATGGCACATCCGGAATGAAATCGTCCATGACAAAAAAACCTCCCCGGGTTGAAGCATCTTGCCGGTTCTTGCTCAGCTATGAGGCATCACTTCTGGCCATCAAGCAACATCCATCAGGCTATCATATTGAAGGAAAAATGGTGTTACAGGTTGGAGGCCGACCAGCATCGTTACTACATGTAGCCACTTTGAACCAGTCAATCAGATGGAAACCTCCAGACCAAGGGAGAGTAAAATTAAACGTGGATGGGTCTTTCTGCGAGACAACAGGAGGGACGGGTGCTGGGATGGTCTTGCGAGACAGTACCGGCGCCATCATCTTCTCGGCCTGCCGGAATCTCCTTAATTGCGCAAGCCCTTTGCAAGCTGAGCTTGCTGCATGTTTGGAGGACTCAATTTTGCTATGCAATGGTCGCTGCTCCCAGTTGATGTTGAGATGGATTGCCAGGTTGCTGTGGCTTCTTTCCAGGCACATGCACAGGACAGATCGCTGCATGCGATGCTAGTGAATGAAGTGAGGAAAATCCTTGATGAAAGGGATAGCTCTATTGCTCTTATTAGCAGGCATCAAAATACCGTCAGTCATAGGTTAGCTTCGTTTGGTCGTGTAGAAGCCAGGACGGCAATTTGGCTCAAATCTGGCCCTGCTAATGTACCACTACTTTGTTTGGAGGATCTTCATCCATCTTGAGCAATGAAATCCCTTTTAACCCCGCAAAAAAAAAAAACAAACTCGCTAGGGATTAGACTACTCGTCCTAGCTTCCTATAAGACCATTTTTCCTGACCGCCAGATTAGAAGCGTCGCAGTCGTTGATAAGTACGAAGGCCCCATGCATCTCCCGTGAGCTGTTTCCAGAACTGGGCGCTAATCAAGTGGGATTGCTATTAACTTCCGGCCGATTTAATATCTCCTGATTTTTCGGAAACAAATAAGTCTAGTCAATTTTGGGTGGTGCTGGCGGAGAGAACATGGTGGCATGGTGGTTCGTGAGCTCGGAGGCGAAGAGGGTTTGGAAACAAGGAGAGATCTGGGGGAGGTGGATGCGTCGATTACGGGCGGTTAGAATGGGGTTTCTTTGGAGATGAGGACCATGGGATGGAACACAAATCGACAACGCACAATTGGTCTGATGTTTTCGTATCATAGGAAGGGTTTCCCATTAATAAAGTGGTTGCATGCATCATCCAGATGAAGAGGTCGGGGGTCATCCTCCTTTTCAATAGAAAAAAAACATGACAAAATAAGCAGGCCGAGTGCAATAATAGAGGGAAAATGTATAAAGACTACCTAGAAAAACCGTGAGATAGCTGCGTATTTTGGCTCAAAATAACTAAAGGCAATGGTGAAATTCGTTTTTAAGTTCAAATATGTACTCAAGGAGAGCGATAATTAATGATGAGTTCAGATAAGTCTTACATGTGGCACCCAATAAGAGACTTGTTCATTTCGGCGCAGATTGGTGACCAGTGCATGATGGTGTTGAGAAGAAATTATCCTTTAACTGCAGTTTGCACAGGAGAATAACTGTACTGACCGGGATTACTACTTGTTGCTGGACTAATTTGCAAAGATTAGGCAGCCGTATCCTTCCAAAGTTGGTGCACACTTGTTGTGGACGCGTACAAGCTGGCCATGCCGAGCTTCAGTTTGGACTTGGCGCCGTGAGAGAGTTGTCACGCGGTTTTCTTGATAAACAATCTTAGGCCCTTGTACAATGAAAGATGCTTAGGAAAAGTGCTTAAAAAAGTAAACCAGGCTTTTCTCAAGCATCAATGCTTATTTGTGCAAGATAGATGCTTAATTAGGCGTCTCTCCTTTAAAAATAGGCACTGGTGCTTCAAAAAAAACCTGTTTATTTTTCTAAGCACCTCGCTAAGCACCTAGCATTGTACAAGGCCTTACAAACATGGAAACGCGCATGCGGTTGACGTGCAGTAGTCGTCGTTGCCTCTCCTCCACAAACGCATCGCCTCCTTTGGGATCTGGCAGGAGCATGCGTTCATACATGCACAAGTTGGTTACATACTAAGAGTACATGCTTATATATTAATAGACAAGCATACATCCACATACAGTCGAGACAGATAGATCTACAAGGTATAGTAGTGTCAACTATTAATCAAAGATGTTGAAGCCAGCGGCATCATCTTCCTCATCGTCCGCCCAGTGCTGGGCAATGGTCGTAGTAGTGCTGATCCTGTGTGCAGCCAACGTTGAGCTTGTTCAGGGAGGTAATTAAGCATCCGCGTGTCCATATCCTCACTAAGCTCTCCTGTGATCAATGGACATCAGGGGTATAACTACGTTGTGTACAGGTGGAAGGCAACCGCGGCCACCTCCGGCTCTCACCGGAGAGAACCAGTGTCCCCACGAGGGGTGCCCTAACTGCAAGAACAACCTACCGTCTTCGCGGCTGCTTCTTCCTAATCCATAGGTAGAAGCAGTGGTAGATGAGCATCGTGTTGGTGGCTAGAGTTATCTAGCGCCGATCGGCCGATAGTTCATCTATAATGACAGTACTTGCGCAGCATTTCATATTTTTATGAGGGGTGTTGTCGTGGAGTTCCATAGGTGGGCACTATCAAGGTAACTTGTGTTATGGCTTTCACTGGCGAGTTCCGACAACAATGTTGAATCGGTGTTGCATCGTTATTGAAGGCATTGTTTTGTTGTCCAATCTATTATCTAGGTTTCTCAATATTTGTGTGTATGTATGGTAAGTTTTGTAGTTGTCATGCTCACAGTTACCGGAATTTCAAACATTGCCAAGCTCATGGCACATTCTTCCTTTTGTAAGAACATTGGGAGCTTCAATCGAAAAAACAATTGGCTGTGTGCATCTTAGAACATAGCAACATGCAATGGGCCACAAGGGTGATTCTTCCAGTGCCCCCGGTAAAAAGGAATATAACTTATTGGTGCCTATACTAACCTCAGTAAAAATGAATATAGCTTATTGGTGTCTATATTAACCTCACAAAAAGTTCAGATACAAAAGGATGGCTAATGCTTGGTGTGAATGCAGGCCTGTCGATGAGGGTGGCACATGACCTCAAAATTTTTGGGGCACCTATATCATGAGCTATTAGGAGATAGAGGGATTGATCTAGATTTAGAAGGGAAAAAAGAAAAGGCCTAACTAGCCAGCCCACTAAGGTTGCTGCCTGTCAGCTAAAAGTGGGAAGTTAATCAACCATACAACATTATTCCCGATCCCGAAGGTGCTCAGTCCAACTCTTGTCAGTTAGTTTCTCCCCATTAGCCATTTCAATGTGCTCTATAAGATTGCTTCCAAAGTCAAAGATAAACTTTTTAAGTGAATCATGCTTGTGATAACTTCTGGGGAACAATCAACCTTCATTCCTGGCCGGTTAATCACCGTCAGAGCTAATAAATCCGACAGATCCGTTGGTAGGGTATCCTAACTAGGCGACTTGGCAGGATGGCAACTTGAGCAAGGGTTTACCCAGGTTTGAGCTCTCCGTAGGAGATAATATATACCCTACGCTTTGCTTGTGTTTATTGTGTTGGAGTGTGTATAAAGTATAGGTAAAGTACCGAGATATTGTATGTGATCTACGACGAAACTGACCCGGCTTATATAACATAGCGGGAGTCCTAGGGTTTACGTAACTAGGTCGGCTATGTCGGTGGAGGCAGAGTCCTCCACGGCTTGGATTGTACTCCAAGTCTTCCGGAATCTTCATGTAATCCGCCATGGGCCACCCAAAGTGGCCCACAGAAACATCCTAGGCTGGAAACCGACATGTCGAGGACCCCCTTGGCCAGGACACTGACACTCACATTTTATGAAGCACAAAAAGGGGGTAAAACATAACCATTGTGCACTTAAGACACGATGAAAGCTTGATCCATCATATCCATTGACATACCAGATAAGCAAGCATTCATCAAAATTGGTTTACCGCAATTGATGCGCCCTGCGCCGTGGACCCACTCACTTGGTCACTCTTTCAATGAGAAACGCAAAGTTGGTGATCTAAGGTGCCTATTGTGCATAAGCAGCAAGCTAGTAACCCAAGGTAGGTGATAGCTAGGGATTGTACTCAATCCTCAGTTCATCAACCTGCAGTAGATGAAATCTTTTGACGGGGTCGTTTTTTTATAAAGAGTGTATTTTATTAACTCATAGTGAAGCATAAAGGGAATACAAACACAATGAGTACATCTGGTCTCTACATAACTAGGATGCGCACAGCCAACGTGAACACTCACACACACACACACAAGACCACCCTAACAAGGAGCAAGGTCATAGAAGGCCGAAGCTATGCCTAGGCAGTGAAAGAAAAAAAGAAAAAAAACCGAAGTGATCAAAACAACGATTGACAATATGCAATGATGACCATCAGGACCAATTATCCCTTGACAACACAAGGACTACGTGAAAGCCTCTTCAAAAGCAATATCTTCAAGAAGAAAACGCCGCACACACGCCGACATTGCCAGATCCAACCATTGAAGGCTAGATCGTGGGTTTTCACGCTGAAGATGAAGTCTAAGAAAACCCCGAGCAATGCCTTCAACAAGGCAACGACGCAAAAATGCCGTCATTGTTAGGTATAACCAAGTAGGGTCAAATCTAAGGGTTTCACCACAGAGCTCAAGACAAGGTGCTCGAGATGCACCAACCAGTCAAAGTCATTCTATGTTTTCTCCTCCACTTGCCATGATCCCAATAGCAGCTTGCGCGGACAGTCCTAGATGGCACAAAAAAAGACATTGAACTACGGAAGCTCATCGTCGCACACACGACGAAACCTTTGATGAGAGAGAGATCTCGAGCATCTCCAAAAGTGGTAGCCGATGGTTGATCTGCATCAGACGACACCACCACGCACCACCACTAGCTCCGCCATCCTTGCCTCGGGCAGTTGATCATCCGAAGGGGGGACACGACCACCACCGTGCATCGCCCATAGCCGCCTGACTACTGCCATCCAGCCAATGTCGTGTCGACGAGGGTGGTGCCAGCTAACTAGCCACCCGCGGAGGACACCGCCAAACAGCATGCCGGCTCGATCCATGGTGCACCCGAACCCCCGAATAGAAAGAAGAGCACTTGAATATGGCCATGGGTGTCACCTCACTACAACCGTTGCCGTTCTCTAGGAGGCGAGGATGACGGCCGCGACGTCTGCCACGGTATTTGGAGGTAATGATGATCAAATTGAGATTCTGTGCTCACTGGGGCCCAACTATTATGATTACTACTGGTTGGGGTGTCATCTTCTGGCGCCGCTTGCGAGGAAGTTGTGCACACGTTTTCATTTTTAAAAAATAGACAAAGCCCCCGCCTCCGTCTAGAAAAACATTAAAAAAATCCTCACCTCCATCTAGAAAAAGAAGTGAAAAAAAATTATCAATGCAACCTACCAGCAAGCCTCACATTGCGTAGCCCTCCATGTAAAAAATTATTTTAAAAAATTCCTCAACTCCATCTAAAAATAATATTCCAAAAGCTTTTTCATCATGGCCAACCAGTTCGCGCCACATGGCATATCTGGTTGGCTGCCTTTCACACGACCCTTAGTGGGTTTAATAGTCTCTTCATCTTTCTTGGCTGTTTTCAGTGGTGGCAAGCTTGGGGTGTTCAAACCTTCCGTTCCGTTATCAGCCACGGAGATCAAATCTCTTCATACTTGTTTTCGTTGGTAGGAGAGGGATTTTCGTGCATGCTAGCCTTGCCGGCTCAGCTGGTGAACCACTTGCTCTTTGTTGACGGTAGCCTGTTGTTTTTTTAAGCCAGCGGTGATACAACGAATTTGGATTCCCACTCTCTTATTGCTGGGATTACTACTTGTTGTTGCTGGATTGTAATATGCGCAATTGTACCACGAAAGAGTGATCATTCCAAAGCTATGCTGCAGCTGGTACGTACACGTACCTACTTCCTCGGTCTCACAATATAAGATCATTTTTCAAGCTATATTATGTGTTAGCTGTCACGCGGTTTTCTTAAACAGTCTTACAGATGTGGAAATGTCCATCTCGTTGACGGCGTGCAGTCGTCGTTGGCGAGCTCCATGCCGAAGCATGCGTTCATACATACATAAGTGGTTATACAACACTGGTTGCTGGAAATTAAACTATACGTCTATATATACATACATATGCAAGCATGCATCCACATGCAGTCGTTCCCAGAACGATCCAAGTTAACACCAAAGATGTTGAAGCCGGCGGCATCATCTTCCTCGTGGGTCCTGTGCCGGGCTCTCATCGCCGCTGCACTGATCATGTGTGCGGCCAACGTTGAGCTTGTCCATGCAGGTAATTCGCCATATCTTCACTGAACTCTGTTGTGATCGATCGATGTGCCAACCGATATCCCTATTTGTGTGCAGGTGGCAGGCCAGTGCCGAGACCTCCGGCTCCGGTAGGGCATGTGGCTCCCAAGGAGCACTGCCCTGACTGCAGCGACAACCCGCCACCGTCGCCCCCGCTTCCTCCTACTCCTCCGGCAGCCTCAGCAGACGTACCTCCTGCTGGCAGCCATATGTAATGTACGCTTGGCGCGCTTCCGCGTTGCACAGCAGGCCGCTGTAGACATTTCAAGGTTTACTTCAGTCCGTTTGACTTATCCCAGTGGTACTAGTTCTTTTTCTTTCTGAGGCGACACTGGTACTAGTTGTATCGCATGGATATGTTTGTTTGTTCGGTTTTGCTACGTCTCAATCGACGATTCTATTGAGTGTAAATTAGTTCAGAAAGAACACAAATTAGTCGTCGTCTATAAAGCTATGCTGAATGTGTAGATTGGTCACGTACCTATTAAACCCTGCAAATTGCCAAATTGTGCGCCGGCCACCATTCTATCATGGTTGCTGTTAACTGAGCGCATATACTGGTCAATCATTAAGACAACATGTGAGCGTGAGGCTACATTTTTTAACACAATATAGACGTAAAGGGTAAGGGTCATACATACGAACATACACCTATCTCTATGAACACACGCGCACACACTATCCCTATGAGCAATTCATGCTTATAGGTTGTTGTGAAAACCATTTTGCAACTATCCTCCTTCCATTAAATTGTCTTTTTTTTCGAAAAGGGGGGTCTCCCCGGCCTCTGCATCAAAACGATGCATACGGCCATCTTATTAATAAAAAAAGGCAAAAGTGCCAACAAGGTTCCACAATCTCCAGGTAAACAAAAGGATAAAAAGAAATGCAGCTCACACAGAGCTACAGACGGCTAGATATACAAACTAGCCCAAAAAAGAAGCCACAACCGGCTGGCTAACAATAGATAGGGAAACTAATTGCCTATCCTATTACATGACCGCCATCCAAACCGGTTGAAGATATCCCGAGCGACCATCTCCCAACGGATAGATCCAGTAACCAAATGCTCCCTGGCCTCTATCGGAGTGAGTAACGACCACGAACGGATCAGTGCCGTAGCTCGGAAAATAACCTGCAAGAAATGAATCCGTGATGTTCTGTTAAAAACCAAATCATTTCT
This sequence comes from Triticum aestivum, assembly GCF_018294505.1. Lineage (NCBI taxonomy): Eukaryota > Viridiplantae > Streptophyta > Magnoliopsida > Poales > Poaceae > Triticum > Triticum aestivum. Next base: position 9,151,235 of record NC_057800.1, read on the forward strand.
GCAATTCCAGATAGTCCATAACAAAGCGCAAACTCCAACCCGAATATGTCTTGCGAGAACAGGCCCAACCCCATTAAGCCATGTCCCAAATAAAGCATTGACAGAAGTCGGTGGAGTAAGATTAAAAGCAATATGGATCGTCCGCCAAAGAACTCTAGCAAACGGGCAATCAAAGAATAAATGCTGAATCGTCTCATCCCGATCACAGAAACTACACCTAGTAGGTCCTGTCCAATTGCGTTTAATCAAGTTATCCTTTGTTAAAATAACTTGTTTATGGACAAACCACATAAACACTTTTATTTTTAAAGGCACCTTGACAGCCAAAACAAACTTGGAAGTTGGAATAGCAGTTGAATTAATAACATCAATATACATTGATTTAACTGTAAATACTCCAGAACTAGTCAACTTCCAACGCAATATATCGGGTCGGTGAGAAAGTTGAACCTCCATCAGTCTCCTAACTAGATGAATCCATTCTTCCCAACGATTGCCCGCTAGCGACCGTCGAAACTGAATATTAAGGGGGATAGATTGGAATACCGTTGCCACGAACACCTCACGTCGTTGAGCAATCCGATATAGAGACGGATATTGAATGGCTAAAGGTGATTCACCAAGCCAAGTATCCTCCCAGAAACGAGTACTTGTACCGTTTCCAATAACAAATCTCGTCCTACTGAACATAGATTGTTTGACTTTCATTAGTCCTTTCCAGAAAGACGAGTCAGTCGGCCTGACTGCGACCTGGGACAATGTTTTTGTTTGGAGGTACTTGTTGCGGAGGATCTGCGCCCACATGGCCTCAGTCCCGGAAGACAGTTTCCACAACCACTTACTAAGAAGACATCTGTTCTTGACTTCAAGATTTTCAATACCAAGACCCCCTTGGTCTTTCGGTCTACAGATGATGTCCCATTTAGCAAGACGATATTTTCTTTTAAGTTCATCACCCTGCCAAAAGAAGCGCGACCGATAGAAGTCCATTCGTTTCCTAACACCAACTGGGACCTCAAAGAATGATAAGAGAAACATAGGCATACTCGTGAGCACCGAATTAACCAATATCAACCGGCCTCCGTATGACATGAGCTCACCCTTCCAACAACTCAGTTTTTTCTCAAATCGATCCTCTATGCACTTCCATTCTTTGTTTGTTAGCCTACGATGGTGAATCGGGATACCAAGGTAAGAGAAGGGTAAACTCCCCAACTCGCACCCAAACAACTGCCTATAAGACTCCTGGTCGTCTTTGGCTCTACCAAAGCATAACAATTCGCTCTTATGGAAGTTGATCTTTAAACCTGTCAGTTGTTCAAACAGACATAACACAAGCTTCATATTTCTCGCCTTGGCCAAATCATGCTCCATAAAGATGATTGTATCATCGGCGTACTGAAGGATGGAAACACCTCCCTCTACAAGATGAGGAACCAACCCACCCACTTGACCATTTTCCTTAGCCCGGCTTATCAAAATTGCTAAAATATCCACCACAATGTTAAACAGGATAGGGGACATCGGATCTCCTTGTCTTAGGCCTTTATGTGTCTGGAAATAATGACCTATGTCGTCATTCACTTCAATTCCCACACTCCCTTTTTGCGTAAATGATTCGACCTGTCGACGCCAGGCTTCATCAAAACCTTTCATACGCAATGCCTGTTGGAGGAATGGCCACTTAACCTTATCGTACGCTTTTTCAAAATCCACCTTAAAAATTACTCCATCTAATTTTTTGGAATGGATTTCATGGAGCGTTTCATGAAGGACAACCACCCCTTCAAGGATGTTCCTGTCCGGCATTAAAGCAGTTTGGGATTGCTGCACCATAGATTGCGCAATCTGTGTGAGCCTATTAGTTCTGACCTTGGTGAAGATTTTGAAACTAACATTGAGGAGGCAGATCGGCCTGAACTGCTCGATCCTCGCAGCATCCGTTTTCTTCGGAAGCAATGTGATAGTTCCAAAATTCAAGTGAAATAATTGAAGCTGTCCAGAGAATAGATCATGAAACATAGGTAGTAAATTGCCCTTAATAATGTGCCAGCACTTTTTATAGAACTCAGCCGGGAACCCATCCGGACCGGGAGCCTTATTATTTTTCATTTGTGCAATAGCATCGAACACCTCCTTTTCTGAGAACGGGGCAATCAGAATATTATTATCAGCAGCAGTCAATTGAGGCACGTCCTCAACCCTGGACTCATCGAGGGACACACAATTGGCCTCCGGCGGTCCAAATAACTGTCTATAGTACTCGGTGATATAGGTTTTGATATTATCCTGCCCTAAAATAGTACCCTCATCCTGCTCTAGCTGAAAGATCCGTTTCTTTCTGTGTTTACCATTAGCAATGAGGTGGAAAAATTGAGTATTCGCGGCCCCTTGGACTACTTTGCGGGTCTTGGCACGCAAAGCCCACTTCAATTCTTCTTCGCGGAGAAGTTCTTTCAGCCTCTTCTCCGCCTCATTTTTAACTTGGAGCTCGGTGGGCAACAACAACGCGGATTCAGCTTTTACGTCCAAAGCCTGTACAAGAGAGAGGAGCCTATCCTTCTCAATTTATACACCCCACTTAGATGCTTGGCCCAACCCCGTAAGAAACTTCTCAAATGCCTAATTTTATTGTGCCAGCGCTCGACCGCCGTCCTTCCTCTAACACCCTTAGCCCACTCCCTGGCTATGATGTCTAAGAACCCCTCGCGTTCGAACCAGGCCATCTCAAAAGAGAAGGTGTTTTTGTTTCCTATATGCTTCGGCTCCCCTGAGTCCACGAACAAAGGTTTGTGATCGGAGATGCCCCACGTGAGAGCTTGCACCGTAATAAGAGGGAACTTCTGTTCCCACTCCACGCTGGCGAGAACCCGATCCAGCTTCTCATATGTCGGGTTTGGCATAGCATTAGCCCAGGTAAACTGCCTACCAGTGAGCTCTATCTCCCTTAGATCTAAGCTTTCAATGATAGTATTGAACATAAACGACCACCTGCCGTCGAAGTTATCATTGTTTTTCTCCTCTCTCCTTCGAATGATGTTGAAATCACCCCCGACCAAAATCGGAAGCTGTTCGGACCCACATATCCGAACCAGATCCGCCAGAAACTCCGGTTTAAGCTCGGGTTGGGCAGCACCATAGACCGCTACCAAAGCCCAGTTGAACCCATCAACTTTAGACCTAACTCGAAATTTTACCGCGAAGTCACCCATTAGTACACTCTGGACTTCCATGGAATCACACCTCACACCCAGTAAGATGCCCCCCGATCTACCTCGTGGCGGGAGGCAATGCCAATCGAACTCAAGACCACCCACAAGAGAGGAAAGAAACTGAGGCGTAAAATTGTCTCGACCGGTTTCCGATAGAGCAATGAAATCTAACCGATGTTCCAGAGAAGCTTTAGCAAGAAACCTTCTTTTAGCCAAGTCCTTCAGACCTCTGCTATTCCGAAAGATTCCTTTCATAGTTCATCATGGAATTTTTTAGCAGTCCGAATCCTAGCACTCCTACGAACTGCAGAATCAGGATAAATCTTTCGCTTCCACTTACACTTTGGCTTAGTGGGCTCCGTCACCCGGTCCTCATAACCGGATTGAGCGGAGCCGACATCTGCATCATCTAAGGGCGCATCATCGCCCTCAGACTCCTGATTAGAAGGTGCTAGATCCGCACAAAGATTATTTAGCACTGTAACCCCTAACGCATCAATTTCATCATCATTCATGGGTTTGACCGCAGCAAGATTACGAATAGTCTCTAAGGCCCGCTCCGCCTCTAGATCTAACATATCATTCACCGATTCGGAGATTTCAATATCAGTATCGCCTAGTGAAACTCCTAATTGGTTTGCATTATGAATAATGTCCTCCGGAGCAAAATGCAACAAAGAATTAGATATATTAACGGACATACCAGTAGTGATCGCAGCATCGTGAAGCTTGGCCGCCCTCATAGCGCACTGCTGCTGCATATCGTCCACCTCCGGAAGATCCAGAACGCGAGCACTCATCCGTCTCCCCGTCGAGACCGGGTCTGGGATACCGCCGAAGGTAACAACCTCCTCTCGAGAAGGAGGAAGCTGCGGGCTCCCAATGCCCTCGGACAAGTGCCCAGCGGGTAGGACAAGGGGTGGGACAACTGGGGCCACCTGCCCAGTCCCTCCTCCTGCCCCGCCCACCGGCACAGAGCGTATCGTCGAAGGCGTCGAGAAAGCAGTCCTCCTGACCGCAGACGAGGAAGGGATATCTAGGGCCGCCTGCCCCAGCCCCACCTCCCCCAGCGTCACGGGATCTGCGGGTGCCTCAGCCAGGACGTGAGGAGGAGGAGCCGAATCCACCTGCCTCGGGCTCCCACTCCTAGCGCTGGCGGGCCCCGACGTAGCCGGCGTCATCGGCGTCGGTATAGGTAGAGACGAGAGCAAGGCCACCTGCCCTGACCCAGTCCCCCAAGGCTCACCTCGGTCGAAGATGACAATGCCGGAGACACATCCATCGGTGAGGCTCGGGAAATAAGATCGACCTCCGGCTGTACAGCCCGAACTGTATTCCCCTCAAAGTCCAAGGAGGGAAGCGTGTGCTCATACACATCATCAGAGTCTACCCTATCGCTCCACATCTTGGGAGGCGCAGAGGCAGGTGCAAAGGACCCAAAACGCAGTGTCGTCGTAGGCACCGAAGGTGACGGTGTCGGCTCAACTCCGGTCCCCTCCCCCGGCAACTGAGCATCTGGGCGAGACCCTGTCGACCCCTCTCGAGCAGACTCGTCTGGCGCCCCCCTGGCTCCTGCACCACCCTCACTCTCGTGCATATCAACATCATCCCCAGCAACCTCATCAGCAAACATCTCAACGTCCTCAAACTCTATATTGAGCGGGAATACCTCTCCCCTATATGTCCAGTGGACCACATCAGGCACAAAATCAACATTGAGGACACTCACCAACATCCGAGCCACTCCATGAGCCCGAGTGAAATCCATATCCACTCTCTCCGTCTTTCCAACCATGATACCCATACTGGCTACAACTCGAACGTCCTGCAGAGGCTTAGATGGGGCTCCAGAAAAGCGCAACCAGATCTGCGTAAGCGGCTTTCCTTTAGGCTCCACCTTCGTCCACTCGTGAAACTCCAAAATACACTTAGTACCAGGAACTCTACACAAGCCGAAACTCAGTAGTCTCTGTAGATCCTCCACAGAGGGGAAATCCACCTTAAATACATTAGCTTCGAGGCGGATCAGCTCCCACTGAAAATCCCCCGGTGCCAACTCCTGAAGCCTCCGGATAATCTGAACCTCAGTCACGTCTCCCTGAGTCGCTTTTACAATCCCGGTGGTCAAGCACTGTGTGTCCTCGGGAATCTCCCTCGCAGCCGGGGACTCGAAAAACAATAACTCTGCACAGTATAGCCCATACATATTCAGAGCTGGAGCCTGGTCACGCACTAACGGGCACTCTCTCGAATCATGTGCGAGCTTGCCACACGAGTCACACAGCTCTGCAATGCACTCTGCAATAAAGTGGCCCTTCTCACCACACCGGTAACACAGCATCCTTTCCTTCTTGCGCGCCCACTTGGCCGCGCTCTCGGAATCAGACCTGTCTGACACTTCACTTACAGCCCCAGGCACCGAAGCATCAACATTTTCCAGGGCCATTACCACCTCCATCTCCTGAGGAGGAAGATCCGTAGACTGACTAGAATCTGTCTCAACCGTAGTAGCCACCTGGTCAACAGCAGCCGGAGGCGGAGGCTGTCGACGAAACCTCCCACGGCCACCACCCCGACCACCCCGATGTCCATAGTATCCGCCTCTCTGGCGGTGGTCCGGACCTGATGCCCCGTCAACAAAGCCACCCGGAGGTCCAAGGAATGGTCTCTCTGCAGACCCGTCACTCTGCCATGTATAGCCTCGGCCTCCACCGGTCGACGAGGAACCACGGTGCTGTCCGTCTCCATATGCATCCACACCATCATCACCCCACTGACCACGGGGCGACTCAAAGGACTCTCGAACTGTCGATACTTTCGTATGCTGCGGAGGCCCCGACCGATACTAAGCCGGCCTCGTGGCATAGTGCGGCGGCGGAGCAGCCCGGGGTGGAGCACCACCCGGGACCGGCACCACCGGTCGAGGGCCAGACCCGCCGCCACGACCCATGGTAGAAGCCCCCGGCTGCTGTGGCCCCGGAGGCCGCGGCCCTGTGAAGCCCCCTCTGCCCGCGTGAGAGCCCGGCGGCCTGGCAGGCGTTGGTCCCGCGGGTAGAAGACCGGCCGGTCCTCGACTTCCAGTAGGTACCACCGGCGGCCCGGCCGTCATAGGCACAGGCGGCCGCATCCCGTGGTTAGCGCCAGTCCGTCCCGTAGGGGTGGGAACGCCACGCCCGGCGCCTGGAACAACAGTCCCAGCACCGGCTGCGCCACGCCCTGCACCAGGGGCCCCTCGGCCGGCACTCCCAGGCGGCGGCTGCGGCCCGACTGCCCCAGCCCTGCCCGCAACCGCATGGGGCTTCGCTGCCGGCGGTACACTCGAGCCTCGACCAGTCATCACGCGCAACGAGGGAATCCGGCGAGCGCGGCCAGAACCGCACGGTAGTAGGAAAGGCGTCCCGCGCCGACGAACCCTAGGCGCAGACGTAGAACCACACGCGTACGACGAGTCGATCACGTCCGTGCATGCAGCGCTAGCATCAATGCCTGTGGCTCCCTGTATGGACTGGGCCTCATACCCAGCCATATCTGGCCCACCTAGCAAGGCGTCAGCGTTTGGTGAAACATGCCCAAACCGGCCCAGTAGTTCGTACAAGCGCTCGCTGCGAGCCTCCCGGATCCCGCTCGGCGTCCGCGACTTTCCCGCAGCCGCCACCGCCGGCAGTGATCCAGCTCTCGACCGGCGAGATGCCCTACTCTTATCGACCACCGTCCACGAATTCGGATGAATTAAATCGAAAAGCGTGAGGTTTGGAAGGCGTACCTTAGGGATGGGGCCCTTCCATGGCCGGACCGCCGTTGCCGCCGTTCTCCGGTGAACTACACGGCGTACCATCTCGTTCCTCTCGTCCGGCTGTAGCCCGATCCGTGCCGGATCCTCCACCGGTAGAACCGAGTCTACAGTTGTGGCTACATCATCCTCGGAGTAACCTGCGTGAAATAAATCGAAAATCAAATCCGATAGAGTAGGCAACGCCGGTGAACCTCCTGGATCCTCGCCGTCCCCGTCGGCATCCTCGTCGTCTGAGTCCAATAAAGCCCAGAAGCGGCCGCCTACGCCTGCCCGTTCCGCCGCCGCGGGGCGGCGCGTCTCGGTGGTCGCCCCCATCCCGCTCGGCGGTCTCTGTTGTGGACGAGCTCCGGCAAGCAATCTCCGGCAAGCAATCTCCGGCAAGCAATCGGTCGGCGGGATCTCCCCCGATTCCGGCGGCCCGGCCGCGGATCTGCAGCTCCTGGCGCCGACCGATGGCGCACGCGTGTCTCCTCCCTCAGCGGCGGCCCGGCCGCGGATCTACGGAGCGCCGGAGAACGGAGAAAGGCGGCGCCGCCCGCCCGCTGCGGCCTTGGACGCTGCCCTCCAGGATGTCGATGGGCAAAAGCGCAACATATCATTAAATTGTCTTTATCGGGCTTCTTTCTGAGTAATGGAGCCGGGGAGCTACTCCCTGTTGATCTAAAAAAATTAAACTGTCTTTCCTCATATCTCAAATACCTGTTGTCGTCGAGCATGGACTGAGGAAGAACCCTAAGATAACGCGCCGGCTGTCTGACTTGGCCGAGGCAGAAAAATAACAGAGTGGTAATGATGGCGAACTGAAGGTTTGGATGTGTTGGCCCAGACCCGACGCCGAGTACTTTCCGGCGACGGTGACGATCGACGACGAACAACGAACCTTGCTGATGCACTCTCGTCGAGATAACTTTACGCCGAGATACACCACACCACAAGGAAGCTTGATCTCCAATACGTATGTGCACAAGCTAGCACAACTCAACCTGATCGATTCCTTGACAGGATGTATATGCTAGTACTTGTTGCTAGTAGCCGTAAGCTAGCTAGCTACGTGACCGACTTGATCGATCCTTCGATGCACAACTCACGCACACGAGACTCTGGCGTATTGCCACAGGCTCGTATCGAGCCTGTTGTTGATCTGTATTACTTCACAAATCATCATGATTACAAGCCAGGGTTACAGGACTATATATACTAGCTACAACTAGTCTAGTCCTATTCGGTGATCAGGTAGAAACCTACACGGACTCTTACTTGTATACATACACAGGAGCTGACACGGACACAAGTTGCCGTGTTTAATTCTAACAATCACCCCCTAAACACGACGTCGTTACATTACAGCTCCAACGCTGATTCTTCTTTGTATCTTCAAGAACTTCTCCCGATCCAAAGCCTTGGTCAGGATGTCCGCCATCTGATCATCGGTGCAAACGTAGTTGACCTTCATCTTAACTTCTTTCACGCAGTTCTTTATGTAGTGATACACCGTATCAGTGTGCTTGCTTCGATCATGCCGCACTGGATCTTCGCGTAGAAAACTTTCAGACTTTCCATCAACATTGAGCACCACTTGTTCCGGATCTTGATCCATGAGATCACCGTATAGCCTCCTTAGCCACACACCTTGACGCATCGCAGTGGCCGCTGCAATATACTCTATTGCATCAACTGCGGGTGCTTTACTCTTCTTGCTCAGCGCTAGACGAGGTTCCATTAGAGCGTCAACTGGATTGCAATCTCTCATGACATGGCTTTCAAGTATCTTCCTTGTGTATGCCTCCTGGCATAGTGTGACCCCCTCCGTCTTTTGATGTACCTCTATCCTGGGGTAGTAGCTCAAAAGACCTAGATCATCCATCTTGAAAAGCACTTTCATCTGTAGCTTGAACTTTGCAATCACCCCTTCACCTGCTCCAGTAATTAATAGGTCGTCGACGTAGATGCCAACTAGTAGACGATCCCTTCCTTCACCTTGCTTGTACATTGCATGCTCTAGTGGGGCTTTCTCAAATCCAAGAGAAATTAATGTCCGATCAAGTTTGATGTTCCACTCCCGAGGTCCTTGCCATAGTCCATACAAGATTTTGTGTAACTTCAGTACCTTGTGCTCTTCACCCTCTTTGATGAAACCCGGTCGTTGATTCACATACACATCTCTTTCTATCTCGCTGTTCGAAAACGCGGATTTTACATCCATGTGATGTATCTTCCATGATTCCTGAGCCGCGAGAGCAATGAGTAATCTCACTGACTCCATCTTTGCAATGGGAAAGAACACTTCTTTGAAGTCCATACTTTCCTCTTGCACATACCCTTTGGCCACAATCTTCGCTTTGTGGTTCATGCACCCTTCAACATATTTCTTGACCTTGAATTCCCACTTGAGCTCTATAGCATTTTTATTGTTGGGAAGATCCACAAGCTCCCATGAATTATTGTCATGGATTGACCTCAACTCTTCTTTTATAGCATGACGCCAACTCTCATTTGTATTTGCGTCTTCAAAATTGTCCGGTTCCTCAATGTGCAAACATTGCCATCCTTTCATCTTCACCGGCTCAATTGTCTGAAGCTCTTCCTTCAGGAAGAGATCCGATACAAGTTGCACGTGTTTAATTCTAACAGGATGGAGGTCGGCAAGTTGTTCTCGTCGTGGCCAAGATGCCACTATTCATTGCCGTCAAGCTGGACTTCCCAATGTGCGCATTGTTGACCCATGGCCAGGGGAGACTTTGACTGTTAATCAACTAGAGAATACTTGCATCTACACGATCAAAGTCTCCAAGACCAGCAAGAGAGCCTAACAACCCTCGGGATAGTCGAGTACTACTACTACTGTTCCCAAACCATATAACAATGCATGTACGTACTGAGAAGCTGGACATGATCATGGTCATGGGGCGTTATTCTTGTCTGTCATGTCAACCCCTATTGACCCAATGATAGACTGTACGTATGAATAGCGCCAGTGCCATATTAAGAACCTGTTGCTCCAATATGCTGCATATACTCGATTGAAAGTCAACTATGCCAAGTCAACCATGATTCCTATCAACACTTCAGAACCCAAGATGCATGAGTTGTCCACTTGTCCTTGCTATTTGGCTGCCAAGTGGTACTCTGCCACACACTTACCTGGGTCTGCCCCTCAGCCTCAGCAAACCATGAATTGAAGACTTTCGTACCCATACTGAAAAGAATTGAGAGTAGATTATTGGGCTGCTCCACTCTCCTGTCTACACGAGATAAACTCATTCTCATCAAATATGTTTTCTCCAGCATGCCAATCTTCTTTATGTGCTCCCTTGTGATCCGTGTGGACAGTAGTTATGCAACTCAACATCTACATCAAACACTATATCTGGAGAAACTATGGTACACAGGAGAAGAAATTTTATTGATTGCCTGGGACAAAGCACGCCCGCCCAAAACTCATGGTGGTCTGGGTATCCTAGATATTACAACCCACAACTTGGCTCTATTGATGAAATATCTTCACAAGTTTCTCAATAAAGAAGACATTTCCTAGGTCAATATCATTTGGGAATCACATTATTCTAACTCTTTGCCTGCGGATAAAATGGTTGGATCATTTTGGTGGAGATTTGTTCTTAAACTTCTGCCCACAGTCAAGCAAGTTGCGATATGTAAAGCTGGTAGAGGGTACACTACCCTATTTTGGATAGATAAATGGTTGGATCAACCACTTCTCTTGAACTTTTGTGAGCTCTACTGTTTCATAAATAACAAGGAAGCTTCCTTGCAAAGGGTACATGCATTACTAGAGATTGAACACCTATTTCGCAGACCACAATCACAAGAAGCATTTCACCAATTCACCATCTTCCAAACTAGTCTTGTTGACAGACCTCTGCCATATGTGCAAGATCAATGGACACACCCGTAGCAGCCAAACACTAATCCTCCATGAACATGTACAACCTTTTGATTGGCGCCAGTTCTCCTCACAACATCTTGAAGTAGCTCTGGGCTACCTCCTATATACTTGGACACAAGATATTCTTCTGGCTACTACTGCATAATCTTACCAATACCAGGAATCTTTTGAACCGCAAGAACATGAACCTGGTGAACTATAATTGTGCCCTATGCTCAAGATCAAGCATTGGGTCTTTAATTTTCGATAACTAGAATGATACATAAACCTACTATTCCTTGATTGTATTTTTTCTTCAATTAATGAAAATTACAGTCGAATAATTGTTCTGCGGTTTTGGGGTCAAAAAAGAAGCACCAGTGTCATCGATGTTACAATGGATGCGCTACCATAACTAAATGGACATGTACATCGATCCTTGTGTACCCCATGATCGATGATGGTGCCAAGGAACCAAATACAAATAAAAGGTTAGCGTTAGTGTATGCCACATAGAACCTACATTGTGAAATAGACAAATACTCTATTTACAGCTGCAGAAATATAATGTCCACCCTTATCCATCACCCCGGAATTTGGAAGACTAATTTCAGCGTGAATTCGACATCTTATATCTTATATTTACTAATTGGATGCACCACAATGTCTTCACGTTAATTCTCAGCAAACCCATAAATTAAACCTTTAGATATTAAATTTTATTGTTCAGATCAACAAGTGAACGTGGTTAAAGCCTAGAAATACACGATCAATAGACCAAACCAAAAAAATTTGTAAACGTGCTATCAAAAGGAAAGAAAATTAATTTATAGACGCATCAGATCTGCATCTCACAACTAGATGCGTCCCCTCCCCTCTTAATGGCCCTCCTCTTCCTCCTCCTAATCGCCATCCTCTTCCATATTTCACGAGTCCACGCTGTGCCCGCGACGCCACGAGTCTCGCCTACCATAGCAATGCTTGCCCTTGGATGCTAGCCAAAACCTCCTCCCGTACCATTATACCAGCGTATGCAAAATCTCATGTTTCCGCCATAATCGCAATGGCCGGTGCCGTGCCATGATCATACTCTCACCTAGATCACTGGCTCCTCCTGGTTGCTCCCTTCGGCCGACTTCTACATATTGTCGTTGGACGCCTGCGGTAGCCACCTTCTTAGTTGTGACAAGACTTATCATGTACTCATCGACGCCACCACCCCGTTAAAGGAAAGGACGGATCCGAAAGCAAATTTCCTAGATCCAAACGACCCTCAGGTTTCTTCTTTGGATTGTCCTTAATCTCATGATTATATGATGCTTTTTTAACTATGTAGGAGGACTGCATGCATAATAATAAGAAAGAGAGAAAAAGAAGTCCAACCGACCAAAAAGTCCACACGAACTACCATACAACACCGCTCAAGGCCATACAATAAAACATGGATTGTTGGGATAAAGGGAGGATCGATGCAGCAATTCGTGCAGAAACTTGGATAGTATTGAGGTGGATCTATATCTATTCGTTACAGTGATTCTTATATGCATATGCAAATATGCATGGTACCTTACAAGCATCCATCGTAAAATGTACAAAAATTTCGCTTGCCAATTGCCATACATCAGTTTTTGCAAGATTTGCATTTGGACTTTTTGTCAGTTTACTGTTCTTGATGATTGTTGTAATGCATATCCATGGCCACCTTTACAAACAATTTCCTTTCATCATTGTATATGTAGGTCCTAAGTTTACCGTTCCATTTCATAGTGTGCTTGCCGCATGGATGCTAGGTATCCTATGTTTATTGTATTTATTTATTTCCACGTCAAAACCAGTGTACGCTTATTTTTCTTCAATGGCACGGATCAAATTTCATTTGTAAATATCTCTGTACTATTGTGCCTCAACTATGGTGTCTGATCTTCGCTCTTGAATGGCATGAACAACGTTTATTTTTACATGTTTCTCCTACCCTACGTAACCTCCGATCGCCATCCTTTCTCAAAAACTTGCCATCCTTTCTAAAAAAGTACAAATGTGTATGACATGACTATGTGCATGTGCAGAATGCATGCAAAATGGACGTAGCAAATCACACAACACTCATTTACCTCTTGGCTAGAAAAACACTATGTCGTGCGTGTTGAGTATAATGTTTATTAGGAAACACGAGATAAAGTAGGATTTATTCTGTCTTGTCTTGTACTTCAAGTAGATGATTGTACTCCTATATATATGCCCACGAGGCTCAAGCAATATAACAACAATTCCACCAATCCCTCTCTGTCCCTTCTAACATGGTATCTATCGCAAGTCGATCCTATACCCTAGCCGCTGCCGCTTCCGCACCCGCGCGCCGCCCCCGGGGCGGTCGGCCTCCATGACCGCCGCCTGGGGCCGCGCCGCCCGTACCTAGGGTTCGTCCGCCGGTCGTATTGACCGGCTGCCCTAGAGAGTCTTTTCCTCGAGCCTTGCTCTGGGGTTTTCTCTCTCCGGCCGATTATCTTGATCACGCGGTTTCTTTTTGGTTTTCCGATCTATTGTTGATCGGTTTGTGTCACCCACCGCCGCGGTCGACCCCGAGTGCCTCTACTCTGACCCCGGTGCGACCAGCCGGTCTATCCTCCGACATGGCGGCCACATGCGCCGAGACGGCCCGTCAGGGCCAGCTGCCGTCCGCGCGTCGGTCCGCCCGTCGCCCTGCGCCGGCCGTCACCGCCCTACTCCGACCGGGACACCTGCATCGCCCCGACCCGGCGGCCTCGCGCCATGCGACGGCCAATTATAGCCGTCGCTCACACGCCGGCTCGCCCATCGATCCACATCACCTGCCTCCGCTGCGTCTGCATGGCGGCCCGGCGGTCTACCTTGCCGGCCTCGTCCTCGGCTGCATCGGGACAGCTGCATTAGAGAGGAGCTCGAATGGGGAGGCACAGCAGGGCTTATAAACCAGTGCCGGCGCCCTTCAGCTAGCGATGTGGGACTAAACTTTTGGGCGCTGGCAGCACAAGGGCATTGGTCCCGGTTGGTGGCACCAACCGGGACTAAAGGGGGCATTGGTCACGGTTCGTGGCACCAACTGTGACCAATGCCCCCCTTTAATCCTGGTTGGTGCCACCAACCGGGACCAAAGGCCGCCGCTTCCCGCCCTTTGGGCTGCCGAAAATTGGCCTTTGGTCCCGGTTGGTGGCACCAACCGGGACTAAAGGGTGCATTAGTCCTGGGTCGTAGGACCAACAGGGACCAATGCTTTTGGTATATAAGCTGGACTTGTGAAAATTTTACAACTTCACGGTCAGTTCGTGCCCGACGCCCCAGCGCTGCTCCTCGTCGCTGTCGCCATCATCGCCCCTGCCTTCGACGCCGTCGCCGCGCCGCCCCTGCCCCCGACACCGTCGCCGTGCTGCCCCTACCTCCGACGCCGTCGCCGCGCCGCCCCTGCCTCCGGTGCCGTCGTCGCGCCGCCCCTGCCGCCGACCACGTCGTCACCGCGCCGGCCCCTGCCCCGCGCCCTAGCCCCTTCCCGCGGCCCGCCCCCGCCCGCCGACGCCGTCGCCATCATCGCCCCTGCCTCCCCCGCCGTCGCCATCGCCAGAGCACCCACTGTGAGCCGCCGCGCCCATCCGGCTCAAAGCATGTTTTTTATTAGATTAATTTCTTATTAGATTTATTACATTAATGTTTTTGTTCACATCATGTGTTTGTTCATATATGTATTTTTTTGTTCATTTGTGTATTAGTGTTTTTGTTGCATATATGTAATTTTTTTCAATGTATATATGTATGTGGTAGCTATATATGCATGATGAGGGGGGTGGGGGTCGATATACCCCCTCCCCGATAATTTCAACATGAGCGGAGAGGTCGATATAGCCCCTCCCCGACAACATGAGAGAGGGACGAGGGGTCGAGAGAACTAAATAAGATGATGATGTTTATGATGTTTTTTTCCTGTTGATGATATGATGATGTTGATGATGTTTTTTTCTGTTGATGATATGATGATGTTTTTTTCTGTTGATGATATATATGATGATGTTTTTTTTCATATATGCATTTTTTCACATATATGATGATGTTAGTGGAGAGGAAAAAGTAAAATAAGGAAAAGGAAAATAAGTAGAGAAAGAAGGAGAAGAAGAAGGAGAAGACGAGGAGAGGAAGAAAAGGAAGAGGAGAAGAAGAAAGGAATAGAGGAGAAGAAGAGAAAATTAGAATATATATATTCTAATTTTCTCTTCTTCTCCTCTATTCCTTTCTTCTTCTCTTCTTTTTTTCTTCTTTTTTTCTTCGACACATGGGGGGGGTCGAGAACCTCGGACATTCATGAGAGAGGAGAGGAAGAAGGGGAAGAAAAGGGAGAAGAAGAGGAGAGGAAGAAGAGGAAGTCTTCTCCTCTATTCTTTCTTTTCTTCTTTTTTCTTCTTCTTCTTCCTCTTTATTTTATCGGGAACGAGGGTCGTCGAGAGGTCGAGGAGCGGTAGAGGAGAAACCCTAAATAGAAAGTATCGTCGGTGTGAGATACATGTACCGTCGGTGTCGGACACTACACCCACATCCCACAAGTGGCGCGGGCTTCGAGGGTCGTCGAGGGACATAGATGTAGTGTCGTCGTTGTCGATATATACCCCCTCCCGATAGCTTACTATGATTAGGTAGCTAGTTCTACGTTTGGCACTAATATATCCATCTGTCATGTTTGAATAATAATTGCCATGTTGTAAATATTTGTAGAAACTATGGACACCGCCCTAGACGAAGTAAAAAAAGAAGCATTGTTGAGGGACATAACCGCAGAAGGAAGTGATGCCATCTCGTTGTTTCTCAACGAAACCGATGGTCTGGAAGGAGAGGATGAACAAGCTGGCTACGGTGACCTAATGCCGGTGCAAGAAGAAGAACATGAGGACGGCTCCGGTGACCCAATGCCGGTGCAAGAAGGAGACCGTGATGACGGCTCCGGTGACCGAACCGAGTCCGGCCAGGTATATATATTAGTTAAGCCTATGCTGACTAGCTGATTGATGCATTCATTGTTTGGGTATGTACACATATTAATTAAGTCTTTGTTCTTTTTTCTAGCCCTCTGAATCGAGCACAATTTCGGTAAAGAGACGAGGCCCGAAGAAAAAGTTGAGCTCGGATGAAAAGTTTGAGATCATAGCAATCGCGCCCGACGGCCAACCTATTGAACCCCTCCGGACAAAGAGCGCATTTGTTGCTCAGTGCGGGGTTCTGGTTAGGGACAAGATCCCGATAAGCATCCAGCAATGGTTTAAGCCGGCTACAGAAGACCCTGAGGTCTCTTATGTCAATGATATGCAGAAAAAATGATCTTTGGACTGAGCTGAAGTCAAATTTCACCCTACCGCCTGAGGATAATCCAGAGAACCCAGTTAAAGAGAAATTAATCAAGTCTTTTGCTCTGAAGAGGATGGCAGAACTATTCAGGAGGTGGAAGAAAGAGCTGAATAAGTTTGTCGAAAATAATGAGACACCAGAATTCAAGGGCAGATATGAGAAGATCAGAGATCACTGGCCCGCATTTGTGGCCCACAAGACATCGGAAAAGAGTAAGAAGATGTCGGCGACAAACAAGCAAAATGCTGCGAAGAAGAAGCTTCACCATCGCACGGGGTCAGGTGGCTACCTCGTAGCCCGGCCTAAGTGGTCCAAGACTGAGAATGATCTGGTTCATAAAGGGATCGAACCAGAGACAATTAACTGGCCAGACCATTGCCGGACTTGGTTCTTCGGGGCTGGCGGAACACTGGACTCTGTAACAGGGAAGTGCATTTGGACGAACGATCAAATGGACATACCAGTCAGTAAGCTTAAGTAGTATATCGAAGCAGCGCAGGAAGGGACGTTCTTTCCAGACAGAGAGAACGACGAGCTCACAATGGCCCTCGGGAATCCTGAGCACCCTGGACGGACACGAGGCACACTAGGCTCCATTCCGTGGAAGGTTGGGTTTCCGGACGCAGGCGGTTACAAATCCCATGAGAGGAGGAAAAAAGTGCAGCAGACCCAAATGCAGGTGCTGAAAGCAAGGGTAGACGCGATAGAAGAACGAGAAGCAAATCGCAGCAAACGTACTACCGAAGTGTCCCCCGAAGCTACCCCGCCATCTCAGCGCAGAAGCAGCGTGTCTTCCACCGAGCTGCTTCAGCCGGAGCATGCCTTGACGGCTCCTGCCAGCTATCCCGTGGATGCTATAACGGAGTCTCAAAATTGCCACCTTATGATGCAATGGATGAATTTGAAGGTCAAGGCGGCTGTTGGCTCTGTTTTTCCTACTGAACCCGGCGCAACTTTTCACTGCCGGCCGATTCTAGAAGGATATGCTAGGGTGATGGTGGATGAGATAACGGAGGGATTTGAGGACCTCCAGCTTGACCATCCTACCGGTGAAGGGGAGACTCGGCTGGGGTCTGCTCTGAAGACTCCATGCCGATGGCGGAAGGAGCTCATCAACCTTTCGAACTGGACGCCACCGCCTCCTCCTCCTCCTCCGGCGAGTCAGGGCACTCCGCCTCCACCGCCTCCTCCTCCGGCGAGTGACGATCAGGGCCCTCGGCCGGCTCCTTCTCCGGCGCGTGGCGGCACTCCGCCTGCGCCGACGCGCCCGAGCAGCCAGCCTCCTCCTTCTCCGCCTCATCAGCAAGGGCGGAAGAGACCTGCCGCCGCTCCAGCTGCTCCGGCGCGTCGTAGTCCTTCTCCTCCGCCTCTTAAGCAAGTAAAGAAGACAACCGCTACGTCTTCTCGGTCGGTGTCTAGCAGTACAACCAGAGGCGGGAGGACATACAGATTCGGACCTTCTCTGAAGACTCCAGAGAAGTTACCATACGAGAGGACCCAGGAGGAGAACGCTGAGATCGTGCGAGAAGAAGTGAAGAAATGAAGGGGTGAAAGCAAAGAAACATCCACCTCCGGAGGAGAAGGTAGATCGGGTGAAAGTGAAGCGCACTCTGGCTGCCCTGACAAAACCACCGAAGTCTGATCCGCCGAAAGGAAACTATGACCGCATTATTGGAAAGGAATTTGCCGAAGCGGAGCGGTTGGGAAGTACTGTCAGTGATCAAAGGCTGAAAGAACGACGAGCTGGGAAACAAATTTTACAGCTCGGTGAACAAGCGAAGCAATCGTGCCCCCCGCTCAAGGTGCCTAGCCACAACGTCGATAATGATCCGAGGATGGTGCCCGGTTATAGCAATCTTGCAGATTACCTGCCCGACGAAGTACATTATGAACCCATGGAGATGCAAATACAAAGATACGAGTATGGGAAGCCTCTCGTCAAAGATGAAAGATCTCTATCAACGATGATGCGAAGATTGCATGATTGGTACTTGAAAATCTGCAGAGACTCTGGGGGGAGGAGTACTTTGTATGTGAAAGTTAAAAAGGAGCATGACCTCGTTGAAATTGATCTGTTGCCTGTTCCATTTGAGGAGTTCTATCAGTTTTTCAATCAATTGGCCCTCGATAAAACAACGGTCGCCCGCTACTGTCTGTAAGTAGTACTACTTCTGTCATTAAGTTTCTCTATATAGCTTAGCTCTTTCATTGCATGTATTTATAATCATCCTCACTATATTATGCAGATTGAAGATCGTCGAATTGAAGAAAAGACAAGTCGGTGATATTGGGTTCATTAACACATATCTCATAGATGCAACTCAGGTTAAATTTCATGCCGCAGAAACCGAGGCCAGCATGCTAGAATCGTTGATAATAAATCAAAACAAAGATATAATACTCTTTCCTTACAACTTCAAGTGAGTGTTACTGTCTTGTGCGTATTCGGTTTCCCTTATATATCAGTCAAGGTTATAGTAACGTAATTAATGAGTTATGCATGCGTGTGCAGTTTCCACTATATTCTCCTACATATTAAGCTTGAGCAGGGACTAGTAACCGTCTTAGACTCAAGACGAAAAGATCACAAGGACTATGCAGACATGACTCAAATACTCGAGAAGTAAGTTAAATCGATCATTATCCACCATATCAGCAACTTTGTTCATTTTCTGATATATCAAGTAATTGTTTTCTATGCCCGGCAGGGTTTGGAGAAAATTCACCAGAAAAGCTCCGGGACTGCCGAAGGAGCTGCAATTTAGACACCCGAAAGTAAGTACTAGCTATAGTAGCATTTTAAGCGCATCTACTAGTCATTCAAGTGCTAGTTTCATCAATATCATTTGGCATTCTTGCTTATCAGTTTGATTAACCTTTATTTCTTGTAAAGTGGTTGTGGCAGGAACAAGGGAATGATTTCTGTGGATATATGTTTGCGAGTCCATCCGCCACACGACCTGTGAGCGGGGCTACACTGACGAACAATATGAAGTACGTAAATAACAACATTCACAATTTTATTTTATTACCATCATTTGTGTTGAGTTTCATTCATTCATATATATATATATATATGTATTGACCCCCTTCTTTAAATTAGATGTTTCGAAAGCGGGATGAACTCCTAGCACCAGCTCGCATGCGAGGAATTCAAGAGGAATTGGCGGCATTCT
Organism: Triticum aestivum; assembly: GCF_018294505.1. Taxonomy (NCBI): domain Eukaryota; kingdom Viridiplantae; phylum Streptophyta; class Magnoliopsida; order Poales; family Poaceae; genus Triticum; species Triticum aestivum. The sequence goes on from NC_057800.1 coordinate 9,170,660, forward strand.
TTCTTGACCACGTGATCCCTGAAGACGGAGAATTCTATGTGGACCCTGAGTCCGTATGATTATATTTGTAAGAGATAATTATTGTATATATGTAGCCGGTAGTGTCAGATAGATATATGAGAACTTGTTGTTCGACCAATCTCTCGGAGAAGGAGAGGTGGTCGATATCACTTCTCTCTGTATATATGCATATATGTTCATGACGATCTTCTGTTTCCTTCGTTTGCTTACTAGCTAGCTAGCGTGTCTAGTCCTCTCTATATACGTATGTATAGTACGTAGCGTCGACCAAGCACGGACATAACAGAGGACACTTCTCTCTATTAATTATAACTAGCTAACACAGTATATGAAACACCTAAATTAACCCCCCAAAACCCCCAACCCCCCCCCCCCTTTAAAAAAAAAACAAAAACCCCAGCCACAGAAGTGCTGACGTGTGGATGCCTATTGGTCCCGGTTGGTGCCACCAACCGGGACCAAAGGGTCTCCTGACTGGGCTCTGCGCACTGCCCACGTGGAGGGCCTTTAGTCCCGGTTCTGGATTGAACCGGGACTAAAGGGGGGAGGTATTAGTACCGACACTTTAGTCCCGGTTCCGGAACCGGGACTAAAGGCCCTTACGAACCGGGACTATATGCCCTTTTTCTACCAGTGTAACTGAACTGCTGGGGGTTTCGCATCTAGCGGCCGGCGGCGCCGCGAAGCTGGAGGAGCTGCTCATGGAGGAGACGTGGCTGGAGGCGCTGTCCGGGGAGCTGCGCAAGCCCTACGCGCTCGACCTCTGCCGCTCCGTCGCCCACGAGCGCCTGCACGCCAAGGTGCCCGTCTACCCGCCGCTGCACCTCGTCTTCCAGGCGCTCCACACCACCCCCTTCCACGACGTCAAAGCCGTCATCATCGGCCAGGTACCCAATCCTAACCCATTGGAGTTGAATCATGTACTTGTTCACCTGCTGCTTCACTGTCAAGATATATGCGACAGTTCCACTATTATAACTTCATTGTGAGGATCATATAGTTCACATAAAAATTTAGGCATTTGGTCTGACTTTGGCCTAGAGTTTCTTGTTGTTACAGTGCTGCCTGCTGTGTGGTGTAATCCCAGTAAATCGAAACATGGATGGATTAATTTGGCAATGCCTATTGTTGCTCTGTTCTGCATATTCATATTTTGCTAAAATAACTGTTTCAATGCCATTTTGATTTTGTGATCACATTGTTGTGCCTGGTAGCTGGTACATTTTCCACATCGGTTTGTCACCAGAAAATATGCCTGACGTATAGTTGGTGATCCTATCTTGTCACCTTTTCATTCAGCTATTAGTTGGTGATCCTATCTTTCTTGCTGAACTTACCATGTGGTCTCCATTTGTCTTTGAGTCTACTCTACATCTGTATCGTGCACTAAGTTTCTTATTTTAGGTGCCCGTCTACCCGCCGCCCCACCTCGTCTTCCACGCGCTCCACACCACCCCCTTCCACAACGTCAAAGCCGTCATCATCGGCCAGGTACCCAAATACCAAGCCACTCAAGTCTATGAATCCTGTACTTGTTCACCTGCTGCTTCATTTTCATTGTGAAGAAATGTGTGACAGTTTCACTAACTTAATTTCATTCTGAAGAAATTTGCGCCTAGAATTTCTTTTTGTTACAATGCTGCTTGCTGAATGGAGTGATGGCATCAAATTGAAACATGGATAGAAAAAAATTGGCAACGCCGTATGCAGAAATGTAAATTGTTGCTTCTGTTCTGCGTATTTATGTTATGCTAGAATAACTGATTTGTGGTGACAGTGCTGCCTACTGTATGGAATAATGACATTATACCGAAATATGGATAGTATAATTTGGCAGTGCCATATGCATTTTCATATTATCATGCAAGAATAACTGGTTTGAGGCTATTTTGTTTGTGTGATCACATTATGGTGCCTGGCATATTTGCCACAACACTTTGTAGCCGGAAAATATGCCTGTCATATATATGCCTTTCATTCAGCTATTAGTTGGTGATCCTGTTTCGCTTGCTGTACTTACCATATGGTCTTCATTTGTCTTTGAACCTACTTTGCATCTGTATCATGCACTAAGTTTCTGATTTTAGTGTTTTCAGTCTATTTTTCTATTTCTGCTTTAACATAACGGAATAACTAATGGTGGCTGCCTAATGATGACAGACTAAGTTTCTGATTTATTTTCTTATAGAAGTGTAGATTCATTGGTAGCAATTGTTTTCAGTGTCTCATGCTACAGATTGTGAACAGATAGCTAGCTAAAATATTTGTTCTGAAACACTGAGAGCCAGAAAAGGTTTTGACTTGAAATGTTAATAGCACAGAGAGCACCACAAGTTAAACACCTCAATCTGTTAGTATTTGTCTGCATTTTCTCACATTCTTCTTGTATCTGATCCAGTATTGCTTGTAGTGGTTTGTCCAAAATGTTGAATGATACTGCTTGGAGATGCATATATTCTTTCACCTCTTCACATGCCAATGTATTTTCCATGTTGTGATGGAGGCCTTTTTTGCCTTGTCCACCCGAGAGGCCCTTGAGTTTGCTGGAATGTCGATTAACTTCCGTTTCGGCAAATTCGGGTACTCCATATGTCCTATTTTCAGCAAAGGTCATGCTGAAATTTTCCGTGAATTTTAGCATGACTTTGCTAAAAATAGGACATATGAGGTACTTGTGACTAATGCATGGGTGTCGACAAACCATTAATTATACAACCTTGGCTTTTAGGGTGCCTCGGTGTCGATAAAAACCGAAATGATGAAAGCTTAGGCTTCTAGGGTGCCTCGGCGTCGAAAAACCCTCAATGATAAAAGCTTAGCTTTTAGGATGCCTCGGTGTCGACAAACCCTAAATGATGAGACCATGATCTTGTTCCTTGACAATAACCAACTTTTTGACCAAACTTTGTTCCTATTTAGAGAGAAACATGGCCGACAACGATGAGGCCGGGGTTCGGGCGGCAAGGCATTCTGGGAGCTGTCCCAGGAGATGGAGGTGAAGGAAATATGCCCTAGAGGCAATAATAAAGTTATTATTTATTTCCTTATTTCATGATAAATGTTTATTATTCATGCTAGAATTGTATTAACCGGAAACATAATACATGTGTGAATACATAGACAAACAAAGTGTCACTAGTATGCCTCTACTTGACTAGCTTGTTAATCAAAGATGGTTATGTTTCCTAACCATGGACAAAGAGTTGTTATTTGATTAACGGGATCACATCATTAGGTGAATGATCTGATTGACATGACCCATTCCATAAGCTTAGCACCCGATCGTTTAGTATGTTGCTATTGCTTTCTTCATGACTTATACATGTTCCTATGACTATGAGATTATGCAACTCCCGTTTACCGGAGGAACACTTTGGGTACTACCAAACGTCACAACGTAACTGGGTGATTATAAAGGAGTACTACAGGTGTCTCCAAAGGTACATGTTGGGTTGGCGTATTTCGAGATTAGGTTTTGTCACTCCGATTGTCGGAGAGGTATCTCTAGGCCCTCTCGGTAATGCACATCACATAAGCCTTGCAAGCATTGCAACTAATGAGTTAGTTGTGGGATGATGTATTACAGAACGAGTAAAGAGACTTGCCGGTAACGAGATTGAACTAGGTATTGGATACCGACGATCGAATCTCGGGCAAGTAACATATCGATGACAAAGGGAACAACGTATGTTGTTATGCGGTCTGACCGATAAAGATCTTTGTAGAATATGTAGAAGCCAATATGGGCATCCAGGTCCCGCTATTGGTTATTGACCGGAGACGTGTCTCGGTCATGTCTACATTGTTCTCGAACCCACAGGGTCCGCGCGCTTAAGGTTACGATGACAGTTATATTATGAGTTTATGCATTTTGATGTACCGAAGTTAGTTCGGAGTCCCAGATGTGATCACGGACATGACGAGGAGTCTCGAAATGGTCGAGACATAAAGATTGATATATTGGAAGCCTATGTTTGGATATCGGAAGTGTTCCGGGTGAAATCGGGATTTTACCGGAGTACCGGGAGGTTACCGGAACCCCCCGGGAACCATATGGGCCTTAGTAGGCTTTAGTGGAAAGGAGAAAGGGGCAGCCCAAGGTGGGCTGCGCGCCTCCCCCTCCCCTAGTCCTATTAGGACTAGGAGAGGTGGCCGGCCCCCTCTCTCTCTTCCCCCCCCCCCCGAGGAATCCTATTCCAACTAGGATTGGGGGGGGGGGGAATCCTACTCCCGGATGGAGTAGGACTCTCCTGGAGCGCCCCTTGTGGCCGGCTAGCCTCCCCCCCTTTGGTCCTTTATATACTGAGGTAGAGGCACCCTAGAACACACAAGTTGATTCACGTGATCTATTCCTTAGCCGTGTGCGGTGCCCCCAGCCACCATAGTCCTCGATAATACTGTAGCGGAGTTTAGGCGAAGCCCTGCTGCTGTAGTACATCAAGATCGTCACCACGCCGTCGTGCTGACGGAACTCTTCCCCGACACTTTGCTGGATCGGAGTCCGGGGATCGTCATCGAGCTGAACGTGTGCTCGAACTCGGAGGTGCCGTAGTTTCGGTGCTTGATCGGTTGGATCGTGAAGACGTACGACTACTTCCTCTATGTTGTGTCAACGCTTCCGCAGTCGGTCTGCGTGGGTACGTAGACAGCACTCTCCTCTCTCGTTGCTATGCATCACATGATCTTGCATGTGCGTAGGAAAATTTTGAAATGACTACGAAACCCAACAGTGGCAACCGAGCCTAGGTTATTTATGTTGATGTTATATGCACGAGTAGAACACAAGTGAGTTGTGGGCGATATAAGTCATACTGCCTACCAGCATTTCATACTTTGGTTCGGCGGTATTGTTGGACGAGACGACCCGGACCAACATTACGCGTACGCTTACGCGAGACCGGTTTCCCTGACGTGCTTTGCACACAGGTGGCTTGCGGGCGACTGTCTCTCCAACTTTAGTTGAACCGAGTGTGGCTACGCCCGGTCCTTGCGAAGGTTAAAACAGAGTCTATTTGACAAACTATCGTTATGGTTTTGATGCGTAGGTGACATTGGTTCTTACTTAAGCCCGTAGCAGCCACGTAAAACTTGCAACAACAAAGTAGAGGACGTCTAACTTGTTTTTGCAGGGCATGTTGTGATGTGATATGGTCAAGACATGATGCTGAATTTTATTGTATGAGATGATCATGTTTTGTAACCGAGTTATCGGCAACTGGCAGGAGCCTTATGGTTGTCGTTTTATTGTATGCAATGAAATCGCGATGTAATGCTTTACTTTATTACTAAGCGGTAGTGATAGTCGTGGAAGCATAAGATTAGCGAGACGACAACGATGCTGCGATGGAGATCAAGGTGTCGCGCCGGTGAAGATGGTGATCATGACGGTGCTTCGAAGATGGAGATCACAAGCATGAGATGATGATGGCCATATCAGATGTTTATCCTTTTATGCATCTTATCTTGCTTTGTTTGACGGTAGCATTATAAGATGATCTCTCACTAAATTATCAAGAAGTGTTCTCCCTGAGTATGCACCGTTGCCAAAGTTCGTCGTGCCCAGACACCACATGATGATCGGGTGTGATAAGCTCTACGTCCATCTACAACGGGTGCAAGCCAGTTTTGCACACGCAGAATACTCAGGTTAAACTTGACGAGCCTAGCATATGCAGATATGGCCTCGGAACACGGAGACCGAAAGGTCGAACGTGAATCATATAGTAGATATGATCAACATAACGATGTTCACCATAGAAAACTACTCCATCTCACGTGATGATCGGTTATGGTTTAGTTGATATGGATCACGTAATCACTTAGAAGATTAGAGGGATGTCTATCTAAGTGGGAGTTCTTAAGTAATATGATTAATTGAACTTAAATTTATCATGAACTTAGTCCTGGTAGTATTTTGCAAATTATGTTGTAGATCAATAGCTTGCGTTGTTGCTTTCATATGTTTATTTTGATATGTTCCTAGAGAAAAATTGTGTTGAAAGATGTTAGTAGCAATGATGCGGATTGGATCCGTGATCTGAGGTTTATCCTCATTGCTGCACAGAAGAATTATGTCCTTGATGCACCGCTAGGTGACAGACCTATTGCAGGAGCAGATGCAGACGTTATGAACGTTTGGCTAGCTCAATATGATGACTACTTGATAGTTTAGTGCACCATGCTTAACGGCTTAGAATCGGGACTTCAAAGACGTTTTGAACGTCATGGACCATATGAGATGTTCCAGGAATTGAAGTTAATATTTCAAGCAAATACCCGAGTTGAGAGATATGAAGTCTCCAACAAGTTCTATAGCTAAAAGATGGAGGAGAATCGCTCAACTAGTGAGCATGTGCTCAGATTGTCTGGGTACGACAATCGCTTGAATCAAGTGGGAGTTAATCTTCCAGATAAAATTGTGATTGACAGAATTCTCTAGTCACCATCACCAAGTTAGTAGAACTTCGTGATGAACTATAATATGCAAGGGATGACTAAAGTGATTCCCAAGCTCTTCGTGATGTTGAAATCGACGAAGGTAGAAATCAAGAAAGAGCATCAAGTGTTGATGGTAGACAAGACCACTAGTTTCAATAAAAGGGCAAAGGGGAGAAGGGGAACTTCAAGAAGAACGGCAAGCAAGTTGCTGCTCAAGTGAAGAAGCCCAAGTCTGGTCCTAAGCCTGAGACTAAGTGTTTCTACTGCAAAGGGACTGGTCACTGGAAGCGGAACTACCCCAAGTGATTGGCAGATAAGAAGGATGGCAAAGTGAACATAAGTATATTTGATATACATGTTATTGATGTGTACTTTACTAGTGTTTATAGCAACCCCTCAGTATTTGATACTAGTTCAGTTGCTAAGATTAGTAACTCGAAACGGGAGTTGCAGAATAAACAGAGACTAGTTAAGGGTGAAGTGACGATGTGTGTTGGAAGTGGTTCCAAGATTGATATGATCATCATCGCACACTCCCCTATACTTTCGGGATTAGTGTTGAACCTAAATAAGTGTTATTTGGTTTTTGCGTTGAGCATGAATATGATTTGATCATGTTTATTGCAATACGGTTATTCATTAAAGTCAGAGAATAATTGTTGTTCTGTTTACATGAATAAAACCTTCGATGGTCATACACCCAATGAAACAAGTTCATTGGATCTCGATCATAGTGATACACATATTCATAATATTGAAACCAAAAGATGCGAAGTTAATAATGATAGTGCAACTTATTTGTAGCACTGCCGTTTAGGTCATATTGGTGTAAAGCGCATGAAGAAACCCCATGCTGATGGGATTTTGGAATCACTTGATTATGAATCACTTGATGCTTGCGAACCATGCCTCATGGGCAAGATGACTAAGACTCCGTTCTCCGGAGCGAGCAACTGACTTATTGGAAATAATACATACTGATGTATGCGGTCCGATGAGTGTTAAGGCTCACGGCAAGTATCGTTATTTTCTGAACTTCACAGATGATTTGAGCAGATATGGGTATATCTACTTGATGAAACATAAGTCTGAAACATTTGAAAAGTTCAAAGAATTTAAGAGTGAAGTGGAAAATCATCGTGACAAGAAAATAAAGTTTCTACGATCTGATCGCGGAGACAAATATTTGAGTTACGAGTTTGGTCTTCAATTAAAACAATGTGGAATAGTTTCACAAACTCATGCCACATGGAACACCACAGCATAATGGTGTGTTCGAACGTCATAACCGTACTTTATTGGATATAGTGCAATCTATGATGTCTCTTACCGATCTACCACTATCGTTTTGGGGTTATGCATTAGAGACAGCTGCATTCACGTTAAATAGGGCACCATCTAAATCCGCTGAGACGACACCATGTGAACTATGGTTTGGCAAGAAACCTAAGCTGTCGTTTCTTAAAGTTTGGGGTTGCGATGCTTATATGAAAAAGTTTCATCCTGATAAGCTCAAACTCAAATCGGAGAAGTGCGTCTTCATAGGATATCCAAAGGAAACTATTGGATACACCTTCTATCACAGATCCGAAGGCAAGACTTTTGTTGCTAAATTCGGAAACTTTCTGGAGAAAGAGTTTCTCTCGAAAGAAGTGAGTGGGAGGAAAGTAGAACTTGACGAGGTAACTGTACCTGCTCCCTTATTGGAAAGTAGTACATCACAGAAAGCTGTTTCTATGACACCTACACCAGTTAGTGAGGAAGCTAATGATGATGATCATGAAACTTCAGAACAAGATACTACTGAACCTCGTAGATCAACCAGAGTAAGATCCACGCTAGAGTGGTACGGTAATCCTGTTCTAGAAGTCATGCTACTAGATCATGATGAACCTACGAACAATGAAGAAGCGATGGTGAGCCCAGATTCCGCAAAGTGGCTTGAAGCCATGAAATCTGAGATATGATCCATGTATGAGAACAAAGTCTGGACTTTGGTTGACTTGCCCGATGATCGGCAAGCCATAGAAAATATATGAATCTTCAAGAGGAAGACGGACACTGATAGTAGTGTTACTATCTACAAAACTAGAATTGTCGCAAAAGGTTTTCGACAAGTTCAAGGTGTTGACTATGATGAGATTTTCTCACTCGTATCTATGCTTAAGTCTGTCCGAATCATGTTAGCAATTGCCGCATTTTATGAAATCTGGCAAATGGATAAACAAAACTGCATTCCTTAATGGATTTACTAAAGAAGAGTTGTATACGATGCAACTAGAAGGTTTTGTCGATCCTAAAGGTGTTAACTAAATATGCAAGCTCCAGCGATCCATCTATGGACTGGTGCAAGAATCTCGGAGTTGGAATATACGCTTTGATAAGTTGACCAAAGCATATAGTTTTATACAGACTTGCGGTGAAGCCTGTATTTACAAGAAAGTGAGTGGGAGCACTACAACATTTCTGATAAGTATATGTGGATGACATATTGTTGATCGGAAATAATGTAGAATTATTCTGCAAAGCATAAAGGAGTGTTTGAAAGGAGTTTTTCAAAGAAAGACCTCGGTGAAGCTGCTTACATATTGAGTATCAAGATCTATAGAGATAGATCAAGACACTTGATAAGTTTTTTCAATGAGTACATACCTTGACAAGATTTTAAAGTAGTTCAAAATGGAACAGTCAAAGAAAAGGTTTCTTGCCTGTGTTACAAGGTGTGAAGTTCAGTAAGACTCAAAGCCCGACCACAGCAGAAGATAGAAAGAGAATGAAAGTCATTCCCTATGCCTCAGTCATAGGTTCTATAAAGAATGCCATGCTGTATACCAGATCTATAGTATGCCCTACCACTGAGTTTGGCAAGGGAGTACGATAGTGATCTAGGAGTAGATCACTGGATAGCGGTCAAAATTATCCTTAGTGGAATAAGGATATGTTTCTCGATTATATAAGTAAAAAAAAGGTTCGTCGTAAAGGGTTACGCCGATGCAAGTTTTGACACTAATCTAGATGACTCTAAGTCTCGGTCTAGATACATATTGAAAGTGGGAGCAATTAGCTAGAGTAGCTCCATGCAGAGCATTGTTGACATAGAAATTTGCAAAATACATGCGGATCTGAATGTGGCAGACCCGTTGACTAAGATTCTCTCACAAGCAAAACATGATCACACCTTAGTACTCCTTGGGTGTTAATCACATAGCGATGTGAACTAGATTACTGAATCTAGTAAACCCTTTGGGTGTTGGTCACATGGCGATGTGAACTATGGGTGTTAATCACATGATGATGTGAACTATCGATGTTAATCACATGGTGATGTGATCTAGATTATTGACTCTAGTGCAAGTGGGAGACTGAAGGAAATATGCCCTAGAGGCAATAATAAAGTTATTATTTATTTCCTTATTTCATGATAAATGTTTATTATTCATGCTAGAATTGTATTAACTGGAAACATAATACATGTGTGAATACATAGACAAACAGAGTGTCACTAGTATGCCTCTACTTGACTAGCTCGTTAATCAAAGATGGTTATGTTTCCTAACCATGGACAAAGAGTTGTTATTTGATTAACGGGATCACATCATTAGGTGAATGATCTGATTGACATGACCCATTCCATAAGCTTAGCACCCGATCGTTTAGTATGTTGCTATTTCTTTCTTCATGACTTATACATGTTCCTATGACTATGAGATTATGCAACTCCCGATTACCGGAGGAACACTTTGTGTGCTACCAAACGTCACAACGTAACTGGGTGATTATGAAGGTGCTCTACATGTGTCTCCAATGGTACTTTTGAGTTGGCATAGATCGAGATTAGGATTTGTCACTCCGATTGTCGGAGAGGTATCTCTAGGCCCTCTCGGTAATGCACATCACTATAAGCCTTGCAAGCAATGCAACTAATGAGTTAGTTGTGGGATGATGCATTACGGAACGAGTAAAGAGACTTGCCGGTAACGATATTGAGCTAGGTATTGAGATACCGACGATCGAATCTCGGGCAAGTAACATACTGATGACAAAGGGAACAACGTATGTTGTTATGCGGTTTGACCGATAAAGATCTTCGTAGAATATGTAGGAGCCAATATGAGCATCCAGGTTCCGCTATTGGTTATTGACCGGAGACATGTCTCGGTCATGTCTACATAGTTCTCGAACCCATAGGGTCCGCACGCTTAACGTTCGGTGACGATCGGTATTATGAGTTTATGTGATTTGATGTACCGAAGGTAGTTTAGAGTTCCGGATGTGATCACGGACATGACGAGGAGTCTCGAAATGGTCGATACGTGAAAATTGATATATTGGACGACTATATTCGGATACCGGAAGTGTTCCGGGTGATTTCGGAGAAAATCGGAGTGCCGGAGGGTTACCGGACACATGGGCCTTAGTGGAGAGAGAGAGGGCCGGCCAGGGCAGGCCGCGCGCCCCTCCCCCTCTAGTCCGAATTGGACTATGGAAGGGGGCGGCGCCCCCCTTTCCTTCTCCCTCTCCTCCTTCCTTTCCCCCTCCTAGTAGGAGTAGGAAAGGGGAGTCCTACTCCTACTAGGAGGAGGACTCCTCCTCCTGGCACGCCCTGCAAGGGACGGCCGGCCTCCCCCCTTGCTCCTTTATATACGGGGGGAGGGAGCACCCTAGGACACACAAGTTGATTGTTCCAAGCCGTGTGCGGTGCCCCCCTCCACCATAATCCACCTCGATCATATTGTAGTGGTGTTTAGGCGAAGCCCTGCATAGGTAGCAACATCATCACTGTCATCACGCTGTCGTGCTGACGGAACTCTCCTGTGAAGCTCTGCTGGATCGGAGTTCGTGGGACGTCATCAAGTTGAACGTGTGCTGAACTCGGAGGTGCCATACGTTCGGTAGTTGGATCGGCCGGATCGTGAAGACGTACGACTACGTCAACCGCGTTCTCATAACTCTTCCGCTTACAGTCTACGAGGGTACGTGGACGATACTCTTCTCTCTCGTTGCTATGCATCACCATGATCTTGCGTGTGCGTAGGATTTTTTTTGAAATTACTACGTTTCCCAACACCATTGCCTACGAGCTTCTCACATATTGATCTTTGCTTCGTTACTTTTCCGTCGCCACTATTACGATTGCTACAAAGCTACTACTATTACTTTTGCCACTGTTACGTAATTTCCATACTACTTTGCTACTAAATATTTTGCTGCAGATATTAAGTCTTTCAGGTGTGGCTGAATTGATAACTCAGTTGCTAATACTTGAGGATATTCTCTGGCTCCCCTTGTGTCGAATCAATAAATTTGGATTGAATACTCTACCCTCGGAAACTGTTGCGATCCCCTATACTTATGGCTTATCAGATGATTACGTACTATTCATGACAAATGAACTGTGATGGTACAGTAGTACAACAACACTGATTGACAAAGTACTAATTGAATTTCAATTAGTTTTGGTTTTGGCTACATGTATTTCAGTTAGTACATGGCTCGTGCGCTCCTAACTAGATTTATCAGGTTGTGGCTGGTACAAACTTTTTTGGGTATACGTGAGAAATATATATGCTAGACTGCACACTCCACAAATCTCCACGTCAGAATATCCATGATCTAGACTGGTATAAATCTTAAAAAATTAATACCGGTTCCTCGGAAAAAAATTAATACTGACTGAAGATAGGTACTTGTATAATTAGTACAATTGCAAAAAAAACTTGTATAATTAGTACAATATCAAAGAGATCAACCATTAATTGCATTCATCGTGATTAGATTTTAGAGATCTGGGTCAATCCTCCCTCCATCAACGATGATTCTTCGCAGTAGGCAGGTACCTTCTGATATCTCTCTCTATATATATATGTAAGCCAATGAGTTAGTATTATATCCGCACAAGGCAGGCAAATCAGCTCCTTACGGAATTCTTCTCTGTTGTTGTCGCACGAGCCATGAAGAGAGCTTTCTCTTCTTCTGCCATGGCACCAGCCAAGGCATCCCTAGCTATCTTATTCATATGCTGCTCCCTGCCATGCTCAGCCGCCGTCCAATGTGAGTATGGACAGATTTATGCATGTTTTGTGTATACTCTATTAATCTATGATGTTTATGCAGCTCACCCGGAAGGAAAACCATGGTGGAGTGAGTCCTCCAGCACCGTGGGCAGCGCCGGGCCGACATAATCAAGGTTGTGGACGCTCCAGCACCCCACCGCCAGTGCCGCACCGCAAGAACTTACAGCTACAGCAGTCTGTTCTTCAAGTGCCATTGATGCCATAAATTATCTTGCACAAGTCTTGCAAACTTCATCACTTTAATTTTTGTCAGTGCTCTGTGGTGTCAGTGCCACTGATATGTTCCTAGAGTCCAGAAATAAGTATGATAGTGATGGTTGTACCCTTTTCTACAATTATGAACTTTAATTAAAAATTATATTTACATGATAATCCTATGGAACCGCCTCGCACCACTGCAGTAATCTAAAAGATGCTTTATGGCATAGTCCATAAGAGTGTTCTTTCTATGCTCATGTGCACCAACACATGTTTATATTTTTGGTTGTTTCCAGTATACCAGAAAGCTATGAAAATAATTCTGAACACCATAATAAATCTATATCGACCTGCAAAATTTCATGTTCATATGTTCTGTCGTTTATGACAAACAAATAAAATAGAAGATTCAGTGAATTCTTAACTTGAATATATATTAGCTAACAAATATGACTCAACACAAATATGGATGGTTAGATAGTGGGGTGTAGGTCCATCTGGGTTCAACCACACCCTTTCTTATATATCAGGATCGCTTGGGCGGATGGTATCCCATACCTGACGGTTAACTGCAGTATTCCATACTGTCTAAATAACACTATGCCGCCTGTGATAACGACACTTGTACCACACTGCAAAACCCTTTAGCTATCTGTTGTGGCCATCCCCGAATATATGAAGAACCACCAATGCAATGAGCATGTGCAATTTATTTATTGAAGCGTAATAATGGAACGTGAAATCCTTAGGTCACACTCCTGTTGTTGTTGTGACATCTTTTATTCACAACATGCGAAGAGGTGCTAAGGTTACTGATATCTCCTATAGAGTATTGAAACACGTGGTGGATATGGTTTTATTGTCTTTTATAGGAAAGTTTATGTTGCATGAATATACAATTCAGGGTGTCTGTATTTTGAAAAACAACAAGGCACAAGAATAAATGAACACATGGTAGGCACCTTTGGAAGGTAGGACTCTCAAACATAATAGTAGTAAAATTGCAGGACGAATGTCATGGCATGCATGTTGAATCCTACAAAAAAAAACTCATTTTGGATGGTCACAAGAGGAAAAAAGAGAATTTCAGAGATTGGCTGTTACTTGATTAGTAAGAGAGAATAGTTAGTGGAAGACATAAGATGCATTGAAACATTCAAAGGATTTTTTTTCCTGTTAGGTTCGGCCTCATGTTTGGTTTCCTCCAAACTTGTAGAAAAACACCTAACCTGTGGAATCATTTGTTGTGATTGTACGATTCAAATTGTAGGTATATGAATATTTTCTTAGGCACTGCCTAGAAATCAAAGGGCAAAAGATAAAGGAAAATGCAAGAATTTGATGCAGTCTTATGATTTAAAGGGGGTGAAATGATGCTAGATTGTGAAAAAGAACTTAAGATTCTATCAAAGAGAATGCAGTGGATAAAAATATATTCCCATAGAATCTAGTGCAAATGAATCATAAAGATAAATTACTATGTTCAAACAAAAAAATGCTAGAGAGCTGCCCCCATGGAAAACCAAGTGCTACCCTCATGTCGCTGGAGAGGAAGACATATAAACAACAATCAAACCAAATAATCTTAGTATCATGTATGTTCTCATAGGTCCAACACCACGAAAAAACAAGAAATGATGTATATCATGGTGAATTCATGAACATCAATGTCTACACTGCAAAAAAATAGTTTTTTAAAAGATAGGTCCTTTCCAGAAAAGATCCATTCAAAATGGATCATTGAAACCCTAAATAGTACTACAATCTAAAAGCGGAGTACACTAATCATTAGTACATCGCCAAACTCTTTACAATTTTTCCCTACAGGGCCATTAATTACGGAGACATTGATCAACCCTAAATTGAAAACCAGAAAGTTGATCTATTGGCCTAACTAAACAGAGCAAAAATCACACACACCTCAACTTTTTCGAACAACTGACGCAAAGGGCTCGCATAATACTATCAGAAGCACGAAACGAATGAAGCCCTAAATATCTTGATAATGGTACGTGGTCCATAGAAATGAGGGACAAAACTTGCCGAAGTTAGAAGTGAGGCCTATGGTTGTCGATGCTCAGACACCATGGTATTCTTCGTCGTAATGATCGTCGACGATCTTGGCCATCATCAATCAGCCGTCCCACTTAATCCTCTGTCTCAATTGCCACTTTAAACGACGACGTTGGAGAGGACAGGTGCAGTGAGTTGGAAAATGAGGTAGTGACATGTACATATAGAATTTTTCTTTTTTCATTTTTAGAAAAGTATTATGTAACAAGCCAGTTTAGCCCACGCCGCGTTCTAACATTAACAAGCTTATTAATGTCAACATATACGGTATATTTTCATATATTCTTATTTAGTGTTGCAGATACAGACTGATTTCTCTATTAAATTGATTAAATGAAATAATTAAAAACAAAAAGATTATTTAATTAATATCCTTCTCTGTGGGTGCCGCTACCAGTTTTTGCTGCGCTATAAGTACGGCAGAGTGCCCAGCGTTGTCCGGCACAAGAACCAGCGATGGCATCCTCCTCCGTTGCGGTCGCGGCTGCTCTGATCCTCGTCTCCCATGCCTATGGCTGCTACGCCAAGCACCACGCGTTTCCTGCTGTGGCCAATTCCAGCTGGCTTGACGCCAAGGCGACATGGTACGGAGCACCCCATGGTGCCGGTCCCGACGACAACGGCGGCGCGTGCGGGTTCAAGAACGTCAACTTGCCACCCTTCTCCTCCATGACCTCCTGCGGCAACCAGCCGCTCTTCAAGGACGGCAAGGGTTGCGGCTCCTGCTACCAGGTACGATACGACCCACCTTACGCTATCATTCGTTTACTACACACTGCATGCAATTATGTTACTTCCTCTGATTCATATTAATTATCGCTGATTTAGTACAATTTTATACTGAATCGGCAAAATTTAATATAGATTAGAGGGAGTACCACTATAATCTATTTATTTTCGCAAAGTTCCTTCCTAGCCCGAGCTACACGGTACCCACTATCTCCAGCGTCAGTTCACTTCGAGATATGTGCAATGCTCAGCGGCAGAGTCAAACAATTAGCAGATTGTAGCTGTCTCATCCTCTCAGCATGAACCGTAATCTTTGCTGGACATTGCATTCTCTCCTCACGTCCTGTCTCATCCTCTCATAAAATACTCGGCATGCACATGCAGCATCTGCTGGACATTTCTCTCTCTCCCCCTCCCTCTCATAAAATATTTCTGCATGGGCATGCACAAGAGAAGCTCTATCTCTCTCACGGTGTGTGACATGCATGCACAAGCATACTCTCTCTCCTCAGCGTCCCTCTCTCACAACTCTCTCTCATGAAAAGATGTGACTGCCAGGGTGTGGATGTTGTACTGTTCATGACATGAGTTAAAAAAACTAAGAGAAGAGAGAGTAGCAGGGAAGAGAGCATAAAGAAAGAGAGAGAAGAGTTGCATGCAGGGAAGAACGAGAGAGTCAGAGGCACATACGACGTCATGTCATGAACAGTTCCCTCACATGCAGATGATTAAGGATTAAGCGTGTGACGCCAACTGCTGTGTGCACATATCTCGATGAACACATGGGCACGATTGAAAGGCTGAGATAAGGGGTACCGTGTAGCCCCAGCTAGGAAAAACCGTTTACAAACCAATTTGTTACCAACACATTGTTTTTTAGCCATTATTATTCGCGTGCATGCATTCAGAAATATTCATATAGGATATAGATGTGTTTCATGTGCAGCCTGTAATGTCGTGCACTGCAAATGCAGATAAGGTGCTTAAAGTCAGACCACCCTGCGTGCTCCGGTGTGCCGAAGACGGTGATCATCACGGACATGAACTACTACCCTGTCTCCCGCTACCACTTCGACCTCAGTGGCACCGCCTTCGGAGCCATGGCCAAGGACGGCCGCAACGACGAGCTCCGCCACGCCGGCATGATCAACATGCAGTTCAAGAGGTACCACACCCACCTGCCTATAACGCCAGTCAGCATCATAGCCATCGTCTTACCTTATTGAGATCGAGAGCTAGATGATATTGTGTGTTTATGAGATGACACACACTGACACCAGTGAGTTACATGGCTGCGCAGGGTGCCGTGCCATTACCCGGGACTGACGGTGACGTTCCATGTGGAGGACGGGTCGAACCCGTTCTACATGGCAATCCTGGTGGAGTACGAGGACGGCGATGGCGATGTGAAGCAGCTGGACATCATGGAGTCGCGACCGGGCGCTGTTAGTGGCGGCAAGATGGCTCCAACGGGGCAGTGGGTGCCCATGAAGGAGTCATGGGGATCCATCTGGAGGATGGATGCCCACCACCCCATGCAGGGGCCATTCTCGTTGCGCGTCACCAACGAGTCCGGGAAGACACTCGTCGCCGAACAGGTTATCCCCATCGATTGGAAGCCCAACAAAACCTACAGCTCCCACGTCCAGTTTCATTAATTGATTGATCGGCCAAATATGCCCATATATATATATATATATATATATATGGAAGTAATGAAAAGGGGAGCACCCTGATTTGTCAAAGAAAAAATAAATATGGTACATGTGTGCGTGCCTATGTAGCAGGCTGAGACGTCGCCTGTGATGTCTGGTTGCATGTGTGTTCGTCCATCCTCAGCTTAATATATCTATCTATATCAATATCAATAAATGTTATATACAACTGCTTATTTAGTGTAATGTTATACATTTATGGTTGTGCATTAGACGCATAAATTTGATCTGCACCACATGATCCCAAAGCTTTATTATTAGCATTTGCTACGGGGAAGCTTTATTCGGACGGCATAGCACATTGCTGGGAACCGCAGCTTTCCCGAGTGCCCAGAGAACTCTGCAAACGCCGGAAACAACTCGGCAATGTGTTTGGTGAGTTCCGCACCGGGCGAACAAGACTCCACCAAGAACACGCTGGTA
This sequence comes from Triticum aestivum, assembly GCF_018294505.1. Lineage (NCBI taxonomy): Eukaryota > Viridiplantae > Streptophyta > Magnoliopsida > Poales > Poaceae > Triticum > Triticum aestivum. The sequence continues at coordinate 9,188,331 of NC_057800.1, forward strand.
ATGAGTTACTATGCGAGTGCTTATCATCGGAAACTTGGCAAAGAGTCGCTCTTTGTCGAGTTTCGCCATGTGTCAACTTGCCAAACTTACACCATAGACGGAGCGGCCCATTAACTGTCGCGCCACACCGCACCAAATTTGTTGTGTGCCCCCGCCTCATGTTCAACATTGTTTTCTTTTTTTGTGAATCACAGGAGGGGGGTGGGGGTGGAGTTCCCCTCCTGTATATATTACACAAAGTCTACGACGCAGCAAAGTACAGAAATTACAAGGGAACGGTGGAACGTGCAGAGAGATAGAAAAGCCATAAGAAGATCTCCTCCTTGTCACTCGTCTTCATGATATGATGTGACCAGAGATCTAAGTCTAAGATAACAAGTTTAAGGGTTATTACAGAATGTTGGTCAATGGACCTAAATAACATGTCGCTGCGGGCAGCCAAGATCTTCTATAATAGTGTAAGCAGAACAAGTGGCCAAGCTTTGGGAGGCAAGTGTCGAGGGAGAGTAGCGTCCCACAACTCGTTTATGTCCACAGCCGACGAACAATGCCCACACGCTACCACACTCTGTCCGCCGGAGGGCATGTGATAAAGAGGTGGATCGTATCTTCAGGAAGCTGTAGGCACCTTGGGCACAAGTTGGACGAGATGATATTTCTGTGCGCCAGATTTTCCCTAGTATTGAGTCTGTCTTGTTGGAAATTTTCCCTCGGGATCGATCACATCAGAATAACACGAACACACGCGTACACAAACTCACGCCGACGTCCCAAATATATAAAGGCTTAGGCTACGGACGTAGACTCCTATTTCCTAACCTACACGGACTAGTAGAAGCAAAGCTACCCAAGCTAACCATCAATTCTAATCCGTCTAGTACTACTACTCTTGACCAGACTCATATTGACTTACCTAATCTAATCACGCGGCATCACAATAATGCTAATATAGTCCTAACCGGACATAACTTTGTTATGCATCCAACGCGCACGGTACATCTACTAACTCATCTATGTTTGGATTATTCCAACAAGCACCCCCTAATCCAAACATCTAACTCTTCACTCGACGAGACACGCAGACGACTCTCTATTCATCTTATCACGCCCGTTGTCTTCGGTGACGTGACTTACCGGATCACAACTTCTCTCTTCATGTAATGATGGCCACCACTTCATCCTCACCGCAACTTCATTTGCATATCCACTCATAGAGTTTAACCAACGATTATCTGGACTACCAGCCACGCTGCCACATCTTAGCGTCCCACATGCAGACTAAACGCATAGCCTCATGCAGAAACTCAACTTAACTGGCCCGCATCCATCTTCACGTTGATATTCATCTTCTCGTCGGTTGCTTGTACGTGGGAAGGCACAACTCTTCACCCACCACATCTTCACATCTTCACATCTTTTCAGTGTCGCCGATGCCACATCTTATCAAACGACACCTCCTGTCCAGCGACAACACAACTCGCCATATACGTGCAACTCATCTCCATCATATATGAACTCGCCGTAACTCCACGACCACGAAGGGAAACGCAAGGCACACATTCTTTTTTCCATCCGCACTCGCTCTCAATTCTCAAAGTCTGCCTACACAGCAAAGTACATAAATTACAAAGGAACGGTGGAACGTGCAGAGAGATAGGAACGCCACAAGAAGACGTCATCCTTGTCACTCGTCTTCATGATATGATATGACCAGAGATCTATGTCTAAGATAACAAGTCTAAGGGTTATTACAGAATGTTGGTCAATGGACCTTAATAACATGTCGCTGCAGGCAGCCAAGATCTTCTATAAGAGTGTAAGCAGAACAAGTAGCCAAGCTTTGGGATGCAAGTGTCGAGGGAGAGTAGCGTCCCACAACTCGTTTATGTCTGCAGCCGACGAACATGTTGGGGAACGCAGTAATTTCAAAAAAAAATCATACACACATGCAAGATCTATCATCATGATGCATAGCAACGAGAGGAAGAGTGTTGTCCACGTACTCTCGTAGACCGTAAGCGGAAGCGTTATGACAAAGCGGTTGATGTAGTCGTACGTCTTCACGATCCGACCGATCCTAGTACCGAAAGTACGGCACCTCCGCGATCTGCACACGTTTGGCTCGCTGACGTCCCACAAATTCTTGATCCAGCTCAGTGTCGAGGGAGATCTTCGTCAGCACGACGGCATGACGACGGTGATAATGAAGCTACCGGCGCAGGGCTTTGCCTAAGCAATACAACGATATGACCGAGGTGGATTATGGTGGAGGGGGGCACCGCACATGGCTAAGAGATCAATGATTAACTTGTGTGTCCTAGGGTGCTCCCCTGCCCCCATACATAAAGGAGCAAGGGGGAGGCCGGCCGGCCCTTGGGGTGTGCCAGAAGAGGAGGAGTCCTCCTCCTAGTAGGAGTAGGACTCCCCTTTTCCTAGTCCTACTAGGAGGGGGAAAGGAAGGAGGAGAGGGAGAAGGAAAGGGGGGCACCGCCCCCCTTCCCTAGTCCAATTCGGACCAGAGGGCGAGGGGGCGCGCGGCCTGCCCTGGCTGGCCCTCTCTCTCTCCACTAAGGCCCATGTGTCCCATCAGTTTCCCGGGGGGGGGGGGGTCCGGTAACCCTCCGGCACTCCGGTTTTCTCCGAAATCACCCGGAACACTTCCGATGTCCGAATATAGCCGTCCAATATATCAATCTTTATGTCTCGACCATTTCGAGACTCCTCGTCATGTACGTGATCATATCCGGGACTCTGAACTACCTTCGGTACATCAAAACACATAAACTCATAATACCGATCGTCACCGAACGTTAAGCGTGCGGACCCTACGGGTTTGAGAACTATGCATACATGACCGAGACTCATCTCCGGTCAATAACCAATAGCGGAACCTGGATGCTCATATTGGTTCCTACATATTCTACGAAGATCTTCATCGGTCAAACCACACAACAACATACGTTGTTCCCTTTGTCATCGGTATGCTACTTGCCTGAGATTCGATCGTCGGTATCTCAATACCTAGTTCAATCTCGTTACCGGCAAGTCTCTTTAATCATTCTGTAATGCATCATCCCGCAACTAACTCATTAGTCACGTTTCTTGCAAGGCTCATGGTGATGTGTATTACAGAGAGGGCCCAGAGATACCTCTCCGATACTCGGAGTAACAAATCCGAATCTCGATCTATGCCAACTCAACAAACACCATTGGAGACACCTGTAGAGCATCTTTATAGTCACTCAGTTACGTTGTGACATTTGATAGCACACTAGGTGTTCCTCCGGTATTCGGGAGTTGCATGATCTCATAGTCATAGGAACATCTATAAGTTATGGAGAAAGCAATAGCAACAAACTAAACGATCATCATGCTAAGCTAACGGATGGGTCAAGTCAATCACATCATTCCCCAATGATGTGATCCTGTTAATCAAATGACAACTCATGTCTATGGTCAGGAAACATAACCATCATTGATTCAACGAGCTAGTCAAGTAGAGGCATACTAGTGACACTCTATTTGTCTATGTATTCACACATGTACTAAGCTTTCGGTTAATACAACTCTAGCATGAATAATAAACATTTATCATGATATAAGGAAATATAAATAAGAACTTTATTATTGCCTCTAGGGCATATTTCCTTCAATCTCCCACTTGCACTAGAGTCGATAATCTAGATTACATTGTAATGATTCTACAACCCATGGAGTCTTGGTGTTGATCATGTTTTTCTTGTGAGGGAGGCTTAGTCAACGGGGCTGCAACATTCAGATCCGTATGTATCTTGCAAATCTCTATGTCTCCCTCCTTGACTTGATCGACGATGGAATTGAAGCGTCTCTTGATGTGCTTGGTTCTCTTGTGAAATCTGGATTCCTTTGCCAAGGCAATTGCTCCAGTATTGTCACAAATGATTTTCATTGGATCCGATGCACTAGGTATTACACCTAGAATGGATATGAACTCCTTCATCCAAACTCCTTCATTTTCTGTACTCCATTTCACATGTAGATCCCGCCACGACGCTCTGCTTAGAACTGCACCAACTGAAGGCTCCACCATTTAATAAAAATACGTATCCGGTTTGTGACTTAGAATCATCCGGATCAGTGTCAAAGCTTGCATCGATGTAACCATTTACGACGAGCTCTTTGTCACCTCCATAAACAAGAAACATATCCTAAGTCCTTTTCAGGTATTTCAGGATGTTCTTGACCACTGTCCAGTGATCCACTCCTAGATTACTTTGGTACCTCCCAGCTAAACTAATATCAAGGCACACATCAGGTCTGGTACATAGCATTGCATACATGATAGAACCTATGGCTGAAGTATAGGGAATGACTTTCATTTTCTCTCAATCTTCTACAGTGGTCGGGCATTGAGTTTGACTCAACTTCACACCTTGTAACACAGGCAAGACCCCTTTCTTTGCCTGATCCATTTTGAACTTCTTCAAAAGTTTATCAAGGTATGTGCTTTGTGAAAGTCCTATTAAGCGTCTTGATCTATCTCTATAGATCTTGATGCCCAATATATAAGTAGCTTCACCGAGGTCTTTATTGAAAAATTCTTATTCAAGTATCCTTTTATGCTATTCAGAAGTTCAGTATCATTTCCGATCAACAATATGTCATCTCCATATAGTATAAGAAATGCTACATAGCTCCCACTCACTTTCTTGTAAATACAGGCTTCTCCAAAAGTCTATATAAAACCATATGCTTTGATCACACTATCAAAGCGTATATTCCAACTCCGAGAGGCTTGCACCAGTCCATAAATGGATTGCTGGAGCTTGCACACTTTGTTAGCACCTTTTGGATCGACAAAACCTTCTGGTTGCATTATATACAACTCTCTTTTAAGATATCCATTAAGGAATGTAGTTTTGACATCCATTTGCCAAATTTCATAATCATAAAATGTGGCAATTGCTAACATGATTCGGACGGACTTAAGCATCGCTACAGGTGAGAAGGTCTTATCGTAGTCAACTCCTTGAACTTGTCGAAAACCTTTTGCAACAAGTCGAGCTTTGTAGACAGTAACATTACCGTTAGTGTCAGTCTTCTTCTTGAAGATCCATTTATTCTCTATGGTCTGCCGATCATCGGGCAAGTCAACCAAAGTCCACACTTCGTTCTCATAGATGCATCCCATCTCAGATTTCATGGCCTCAAGCCATTTTGGGGAATCTGGGCTCATCATCGCTTCATCATAGTTCGTAGGTTCATCATGGTCTAGTAACTTGACTTCCAGAACAGGATTTCCATACCACTTTGGTGCAGAACATGCTCTGGTTGACCAATGAGGTTCGGTAGTAACTTAATCTAAAGTTTCATGATCATTATCATTAGCGTCCTCTCTTGTTGGTGTAGGCATCACGGGAACGGTTTTCTGTGATGAGTTACTTTCCAATTCGAGAGAAGGTACAATTACCTCATCAATTTCTACTTTCCTCCCACTCACTTCTTTCGAGAGAAACTCCTTCTCTAGAAAGGATCCATTCTTAGCAACAAAGATCTTGCCTTCGAATTTGTGATAGAAGGTGTACCCAACAGCTTCTTTTGGGTATCCTATGAAGACGCACTTCTCCGATCTGGGTTCGAGCTTATCAGGCTGAAGCTTTTTCACACAACCATCGCAACCCCAAACTTTAAGAAACGACAACTTAGGTTTCTTGTCAAACCATATTTCATATGGTGTCGTATCAATGGATTTAGATGGTGCCCTATTTAACGTGAATGCAACTGTCTCTAATGCATAACCCCAAAACGATAGTGGTAAATCAGTAAGAGACATCATAGATCGCACCATATCTAATAAAGTACGGTTACGATGTTCGGACACACCATTACGCTATGGTGTTCCAGGTGGCGTGTGTTGTGAAACTTTTCCACATTGTTTTAAATGAAAGGCCAAAATCGTAACTCAAATATTCGCCTCCACGATTTGATAGTAGAAACTTTATTTTCCTGTTATGATGATTCTCCACTTCACTCTAAAATTCTTTGAACTTTTCAAATGTTTCAGACTTGTGTTTCATTAAGTAGATGTACCCATATCTTCTTAAATCACTTGTGAAGGTTAGAAAATAATGATACCCGCCGCGAGCCTCAACACTCATCGGACCGCATATATCGGTATGTATTATTTCCAATAAATCAGTTGCTCGCTCCATTGTTCCAGAGAACGGAGTCTTAGTCATCTTGACCATGAGGCATGGTTTGCAAGCATCAAATGATTCATAATCAAGTGATTCCAAAAGTCCATCTGCATGGAGTATCTTCATGCGCTTTACACCAATATGACCTAAATGGTCGTGCCACAAATATGTTGCACTATCTTTATCAACTTTGCATCTTTTGGCATCAATATTATGAATATGGGTATCATTACGATCGAGATTCAATAAATCATTTACATTGGGTGTATGACCATAGAAGATTTTCTTCATGTAAATAGAACAACAATTATTCTCTGACTTAAATGAATACCCATATTGCAATAAACATGATCAAATCATATTTATGCTCAACGCAAACACCAAATAACATTTATTTAGGTTCAACACTAATCCCGAAGGTAGAGGGAGTGTGCGATGGTGATCTTGTCAACCTTTGGATCACTTCCAACACACATCATCACCTTGCCCTTAACTAGTCTCTCTTCATTTTGCAACTCCTGTTTTGAGTTACTAATCCTAGCAACTGAACTGGTATCAAATACCCAGGGGTTACTATGAACACTAGTAAAGTACACACCAATAACATGTATATTAAATATACCTTTGTTCACTTTGTCATCCTTCTTATCCGCCAAGTATCTAGGGCAGTTCCACTTCCAGTGACCATTTCCTTTGTAGTAGAAGCACCCAGTTTCAGGCTTGGGTCTAGCTTTGGGCTTCTTCATTGGAGTGGCAACTTGCTTGCCATTCTTCTTAAAGTTTTCTTTCTTTCCCTTGCCCTTTTTCTTGAAACTAGTGGGCTTATTAATCATCAACACTTGATGCTCTTTCTCGATTTCTACCTTCGTCGATTTCAGCATCGCAAAGAGCTCGGGAATCATTTTCGTCATCTCTTGCAAATTATAGTTCATCACAAAGTTCTAGTAGCTTCGTGATAGTGACTAGAGAATTCTGTCAATCACTATCTTATCTGGAAGATTAACTCCCACTTGATTCAAGCGAATGTAGTACCCAGACATTCTGAGTACATGCTCATTGGCTGAGCTATTCTCCTCCATCTTGTAGGCAAAGTACTTGTCAGAGCTCTGATTCCTCTCGGCACGGGCATGAGTCTGAAATACCAATTTCAACTCTTCAAACATCTCATATGCTTTGTGGAGTTTCAAAACATTTTTGAAGTCCCGGTTCTAAGCATAAAAGCATGGTGCACTAAACTATGAAGTAGTCATCATATCGAGCTTGCAAAACGTTCATAACATCTGCATCTGCTCCTGCAATAGGGTCGTCACCTAGTGGTGCATCAAGGACATAATTCTTTTGTGCAACAATGAGGATAATCTCAGATCACGGACCCAGTCCGCATCATTGGTACTATCATCTTTCAACTTAGTTTTCTCTAGGAACAGATCAAACATAAAACAGGAGAGCTATACGCGAGCTATTGATCTACAACATAGATATGCAAATACTATCAGGACTAAGTTCATGATAAATTAAGTTCAATTAATCAAATTACTTAAGAACTCCCACTTAGATAGACATCCCTCAAGTCATCTAAGTGATATGTGATCCAAATAAACTAAACCATGTCCGATCATCCCGTGAGATGGAGTAGTCATCAATGATGAACATCTCTATGTTGATCATATCTACAATATGATTCACGTTCGACCTTTCGGTCTCAAGTGTTCCGAGGCCATGTCTGTACATGCAAGGCTCGTCAAGGTTAACCTGAGTATTCCGCATGTGCAAAACTGTCTTGCACCCGTTTTATGTAAACGTAGAGTCTATCACACCCGATCATCACGTGGTATCTCGAAACGAAGAACTGTAGAAACGGTGCATACTCAGGGAGAACACTTCTACCTTGAAATTTAGTTAAGGAATCATCTTATAATGCTACCGCCGTACTAAGAAAAATAAGATGCATAAAAGATAAACATCACATGCAATCAAAATATGTGACATGATATGGCCATCATCATCTTGTGCCTTTGATCTCCACCTCCAAAGCACGGTCATGATCTCCGTCGTCATCGGCTCGACACCTTGATCTCCATCGTAGCGTCGTGGTCGTCTCGCCAACTATTGCTTCTACAACAATCGCTAACGTATAGTGATAAAGTAAAGCAATTACATGGCGTTTGCATTTCATACAATAAAGCGACAACCATAAGGATCCTACCAGTTGTCGATAACTTCTACAAAACATGATCATCTCATACATTAACGTATATCACATCATGTCTTGACCATATCACATCACAACATGCCCTGCAAAAACAAGTTAGACGTCCTCTACTTTGTTGTTGCAAGTTTTACGTGGCTGCTACGGGCTTCTAGTAAGAACCATTCTTACCTACGCATCAAAACCACAACGGTGATTTATCAAGTTTGTTGTTTTAACCTTCAACAAGGACCAGCCGTAGTCAAATTCGATTCAACTAAAGTTGGAGAAACAGACACCCGCCAGCCACCTTTATGCATAACTAGTTGCATGTCTGTCGGTGGAACTGGTCTCATGAACGTGGTCATGTAAGGTTGGTCCGGGCCGCTTCATCCAACAATACCGCCGAATCAAAATAAGACATTGGTGGTAAGCAGTATGACGATCACCGCCCACAACTCTTTGTGTTCTACTCGTGCATATCATCTACGCATAGACCTGGCTCGGATGCCACCGTTGGGGAACGTAGCATGCAATTTCAAAAAAATTCCTACGCTCACGCAAGATCTATCTAGGAGATGCATAGCAAAGAGAGGGGGAGAGTGTGTCCACCTACCCTCGTACACCGAAAGCGGAAAAGTTTAACAACGCGGTTGATGTAGTCGAACTTCTTCTCGTTCCGGCCGATCAAGCACCGAACATACGGCACCTCCGAGTTCTGCATTCTTTCAGCTCAATAATGTCCCTCGAACTCTTGTACCAGCAAAGTGTCGAGGGAGAGTTCCGTCATCACGATGGCGTGGTGACGGTGATGGTGAAGTGATCCACGCAGGGCTTCACCTAAGCACTACGTGAATATGACCGGAGGCGTAAACTATGGAGGGGGCGCCGCACACGGTTAACAATGTTTGTTATGTGTTCTAGTGGTGCCCCCCTCATATATATAGGTTGGAGGGGAGGAGAGGCAGCCAAGGGAGCGCCCCAAGTAGGAGGAATCCTACTTGGGCACCACCCAATTCGGCCTCCCCCCTTTCCTATTCCTATTCGGAGTAGGAAGGGAAGAGGGGGAAGGGGAATCCTATTCCCTTTTTCCTTTCCTCCTTCCCCTTTCCTTCTCCAATTTGGGCAGCCCATATGGGGGGGCCGCACCAGCCCCTTTGTGGCTGGTGTGTTTCCCCTCTTGGCCCATAAGGCCCATATAGTTTGCCCGTGGTAGCCCGGAACCCCTTCCGGTGACCCGATACGCACCCGGTAACCCCAGACCACTTCAGGTGTCCGAATACTATCGTCATATATATGAATCTTTACCTCTCGACCATTTTGAGACTCCTCGTCATGTCCGTGATCTCATACGGGACTCCGAACAACATTTGGTCACCAAATCACATAACTCATAATACAAATCGTCATCGAACATTAAGCATGCGGACCCTATGGGTTCGAGAACTATGTAGACATGACTGAGACACCTCTCCGGTCAATAACCAATAGCGGAACTTGGATGCTCATATTGGCTCCCACATATTCTACGATGATCTTTATCGGCCGAACCGTTATGACAACATACGTTATTCCCTTTGTCATCGGTATGTTACTTGCCCGAGATTCGATCGTCGGTATCTTCATACCTAGTTCAATCTCGTTACCGGCAATTCTCTTTACTCGTTCCGTAATGCATCATCCCGTAACTAACTCATTAGTTACATTTCTTGCAAGGCTTATTATGATGTGCATTACCGAAAGGGCCCAGAGATACCTATCCGATACTCGGAGTGACAAATCCTAATCTCGATCTATGCCAACCCAACAAATACCTTTGGAGATACCTGTAGAGCATCTTTATAATCACCTAGTTACGTTGTGATGTTTGATAGAACACAAGGTATTCCTCTGGTATCCAACAGTTGCATAATCTCATAGTCAAAGGAATATGTATAAGTCATGAAGAAAGCAATAGCAATAAAATGTAACCATCATTATGCTAATCTAATGGATGGGTCTTGTTCATCACATCATTCTCCTAATGATGTGATCTGGTTCATCAAATGACAACACATGTCTATGGTTGGGAAACTTAACCATCTTTGATTAACGAACTAGTCTAGTAGAGGCTTTCTAGGGACACTATGTTTTGTCTATGTATCCACGCATGTATCAAGTTTCTGGTTAATACAACTCTAGCATGAATAATAAACATTTATCATGATATAAGGAAATATAAAATAACAACTTTATTATTGCCTCTAGGGCATATTTCCTTCAAAGGTGTCCGGTGGAAAATTCAAAATAAAATGGGACATAGTGTGCCGGCCTATTGCCTTGGGGGGCTTGGGATTCTACACTTGGGCAAGTTTGCGTGTGCCTTGCACCTTCGGTGGCTTTAGCTCGCTTGGGCCGCATCGAAGAGAACATGAGTGGATTCCGGCAAACAATGCGATGACTCGGACATGGATCTTTTCCACGCGGTCACTACTATCAAAGTTGGCAACGGGGCCAAGGCGAGCTTCTGGAACTCACCTTGGGTTAACGGGATGTGGCCATGACAAATTGCACCCTCCATCTTCGACATCTCCAAGAGGGAAAAGTATGGTCAAAGGGGCTCTTGTTGGCAATGCTTGGGTCCAGCGTATTGACTTGTCTAGCGGGCTTACTAATCAACACCTACAGGAATTCTTTCAGCTTTTGTCCTACACCTCCCGCGTGCAACTTGTCAAAGATAGGTTGGACTCCATTGTTTGGAAATTGATGTCTTCGTGATGCTATTCCGTGACATCGGCGTACAAGGCTCAATTCTTGGGGCAAACTACTACAAGCTTGAAGACCACGGTATGGAAGGTGTGGCCTCCTCCTAAGTGCAGATTCTTCGCGTGGATAGTCATTCTAAACCGGGTGTGGACGATGGACCTGCTGGCCAAGCAGAGATTGCTCAACTGTGAACTATGCCATCTTTGTAGCACCACCATGGAGTCGTACGACACTTTGATGTTCCAGTGCCACTTCTCCCTACGAGTTTGGGCCTCCATCCATGATTGGCTTGGGCACCATTGCTTCGACGCTAACTCTTGGGCGGGCATCAACAATGTTTCGCTTGGTGGGACCACTTCATGTAAGGAAATCATGACAACCACAAGGGTATGGCTTTGATCGCAATGCTAGTCATATGGAAAATTTGGAAGGAGCACAATGCAAGGGTCTTCAGCAACAAATTTGCAACTATGGGATACATCTTATATAGCATCCATGAGGAGGCTTCTATTAGGGGTTAAGGCGGGTGCTAAGTGTTTGAGTAATTTGATGCCAGGAGAGTAGGCTTATGTCTCCGGTGGGGTGGCCTTCGGGCATATACAAAACTCAAACTCTCTCTTAATTAATGAATGTGGCAAATCTTTTGCCCTTCTCAAAAAACGGTCATGAATATATATTTTCCTTGTACATTATATACGTTTGGCAAAAAGTTTCATATGTTCACAGTATGATCATCAAGGTAGTGTTCATTTTATAGAAATTTTCAATTGTTTTTGGACATTATACTTTTCGGTAAAAAAAAGTAGGCTAGTGATGTGGACACTGATTGGGAGGGGTCAACTGGTCAAAACCAATTGAATTGATCAGATCAAAGTTTGATGAGAGATAGGATTGAAAGTTGCACGATTCTAAAAGTTGAGGGTTGTAAGATAGTTTAAAATTCAGGGTTGTTTCTTGGACATTCGCATGAATTAAGGGTTGAAATAAGGACTTCCCTCATTCCACAAAATTGGAGCTTTAATTTCATCCTTGTCAGATTGAAAGATAATGTTGTATTAGCCAACAAAGATAATTTTATCAGAATCAAGGTTCACTCTTGGTTCTCCAAGGCCGAGTGAGAAGTTTTCCCTTATCAACTTGTTTGACAAAAATGTGAGGAAGCCGCGAAGCAATATGTTTCCTTGTCACACTAAGAGAAGCAACCCAGCGACTTGACAACACTGAATTTATTTACTTCACTTACGTTTTATATTCCAAAGATGTTGTTGACCCATGTGAAAATTAATGGTTATGCAGTTTGAAATGACTAAGTTTATTCTTATAACTATGTAAAGTCTGTGAGTTCCGCTCATAGAAATCAAGGAGATCTGCAGGCCAATGTTTCCTTTCACTAAAGAATGGCAAGTTTGTAACAACGGAATTGTTTGCAGCGACTCAAAAGTCTTATTGAGGATTGCAAACATCCTTGTTGTACAAGTACAAGACATGGACAGTTTAAACAAGAAAACAAATGCGTGACTTCAGCATTTGTGTGCTATATATGTGATCTAGTATACATTCTTGTCACTTGGGTGGAAAAATCATTTGTGAGCTCTGTGTGTGCGGACAGATATATGTGATCTACTACTTTTTCTTATTAACATGTCTCCCCATGGTTACTGGTGGTGATGATATGGTTAGCATGCTACTCAACATACAACTGCTCAATGATTTGAAAAAATTGTAATCATATTGATGAGATGAGTACTTACTATTCATGACAAATAAACTTTAGTGGTACAGTAGTACAACAACACAAATTGACAAAGTATGAATTGAATTTCTATTAGCTTCGGTTTTGGCTACATGTAATTCAGTTAGTACATGGCTCGTGCGCTCCTAACTAGATTTATCAGGTTGTGGCTGGTACAAACTTTTTTGGGTATACGTGAGAAACATATATGCTAGACTGCAGACTCCACAAATCTCCACGTCAGAATATCCACATTTTAGACTAGTATAAGTCTTAAAAATTTAATACTGATTCCCCGGAAAAAAAATTAATACTTACTGAAGATAGATACTTTTATAATTAGTACAATTGCAAAAAAAACCTTGTATAATTAGTAGTGCAATATTAAAGAGATCAACCATTAATTGCATTCATTTTAATTAGATTTTAGAGATCTATTTCGATCCTCCCTCCATCAACGATGATTCTTGGAGTAGGCAGGTAACTTCTGATCTCTCTCTCTCTATATATATATATACATATATGTAAGCCAATGAGTTAATATTATACCTGCACATGGCAGGCAAATCAGCTCCTTACAGAATTCTTCTTTGTTGTTGTCGCACAAGCCATGAAGATAGCTTTCTCTTCTTCTGCCATGGGACAAGCCATGGCAATCCTAGCTATCTTATTCATATGCTGCTCCCTGACATGCTCAGCCGCCATCCAAGGTGTGTATGTACTCTATTAATCTGTGATGTACTGTAGTAGCATTGTGGTAGTAATGTATACTATGGCCAGATTTATGCAAGTTTTGTGTATACTCTATTAATCTATGATGTTCCGTGCAGCTCATGCAGAAGGAGACCATCATGGAGTGAGTCCTCCGGCGCCGTGGGCAGCGCCGGGCCCACATAATCATGGTCGTGGACACTCCAGCACCCCACCGCCAGTGCCGCACCGCAAGAACTTACAGCTAGAGCATGTTGTTCTTCAAGTGCCACTGATGCCATGAATTATCTTGCAGAAGTCTTGCAAACTTCATCACTTCAATTTTTGTCAGTGCTTTGTGGTGCCAGTGCCACTGATATGTTCCTAGAGTCCAGAAATAAGTATGGTAGTGATGGCTGTACCCTTTTCTACAATTATGAACATTAATTAAAAATATATTTACATGATAATCCTATGGAACCGCCTAGCACCAATGCAGTCATCTAAAAGATGCCATATGGCGCAGTCCACAAGAGTGTTCTTTCTATGCGCTTGTGCACCAACACCTGTTTATATTTTTGGCTGTTTCCAGTATACCAGAAAACTACGAAAATAATTCTGAATACCATAATAAATCTATATCGACCTGCAAAATTTCATGTTCATATGTTCTGTCATTTGTGACAAACAAATAAAATAGAAGATTCAGTGAATTCTTTACTTGAATATATATTAGCTAACAAATATGACTCAACACAAATATGGATGGTTAGATAGTGGGGTGTAGGTCCATCTAGGTTTAACCACACCCATTCTTATATATCAGGATCGCTTGGGCGGATGGTATCCCTCACCTGCCGATTAACTGCAATATTCCATACTGTCTAAATAACACTATGCCGCCTGTGATGACGACACTTGTACCATACTGCAAAACCCTTTAGCTGTTTGTTGTGACCATCCCTGAATATATGAAGAACCGCCAATGCAATAAGTATGTGCAATTTATTTACTGAAGGGTAATAATGGAATATGAAATCCTTAGGTCACACTCCTGTTGTTGTTGTGCCATCTTTTATTCACAACATGCGAAGAGGTGCTAAGGTTACTGATATCTCCTATAGAGTATTGAAACACGTAGTGCATAGGTTTTATTGTATTTTATAGGAAAGTTTATGTTGCATGAATATACAATCCAGGGTGTCTATATTTTGAAAAACCACAAGGCACAAGAATAAATGAACACATGGTAGGCACCTTTGGAAGGTAGAACTCTCAGTCATAATAGTAGTAAAATTGCAGGCCGAATGTGATGGCATGCATGTTGAATCCTACAAAAACAAACTCATTTTGGATGGTGCACAAGAGAAAAAAAGAGAACTTCAGAGATTGGCTGTTACTTGATTAGTAAGAGAGAATAGTTAGTGGAAGACATAAGATGCATTGAAACATTCAAAGGTTTTTTTTTCCTGGTAGGTCCGGCCTCATGTTTGGTTTCCTCCAAAACTTGTAGAAAAACTCCTAACATGTGGAATCATTTGTTGTGATTGTATGATTCAAATTGTAGGTATATGCATATTTTCTTACGCACTGCCTAGAAATCGAAGGGCAAAAGAGAAAGGAAAATGCAAGAATTTGATGCAGTCTTATGATTTAAAGGGGGTGAAATGATGCTACATTGTGAAAAACAACTTAAGATTCTATCAAAGCGAATGCAGTGGATAATAATATATTCCCATAGAATCTAGTGCAAATGAATCATAAAGATAAATTACTATGGTTTATACTCCTTCGAAGAAAAAAATGCTAGAAGTATCATGTATGTTCTCATAGGTCCAACACCACGAAAAAACAAGAAATGATGTATATCATGGTGAATTCATGAACATCAATGTCTACATTGCAAAAAAATAGTTTTTTTAAAAGATAGGTCCTTTCCAGAAAAGATCCATTCAAAATGGATCATTGAAACCCTAAATAGTACTACAATCTAAAAGCGGAGTACACTAATTATTAGTACATCGCCAAAATCTTTACAATTTTTCCCTACAGGGCCATTAATTACGGAGACATTGATCAACCCTAAATCGAAAACCAGAAAGTTGATCTATTGGCCTAACTAAACAGAGCAAAAATCACACACACCTCAACTTTTTCGAAAAACTGACGCAAAGGGCTCGCAGAATACTATCAGAAGCACGAAACAAATGAAGCCCTAAATATCTTGATAATCGTACATGGTCCATAGAAATGAGGGCCAAAACTTGCCGAAGTCAGAAGTGAGGCCTCCTGATTGTCGATGCTTAGACACCATGGTATTCTTCGTCGTAGTGATCGTCGACGATCTTGGCCATCATCAATCAGCCGTCCCACTTAATCCTCTGTCCCAATTGCCACTTTAAACGACGACGTTGGAGAGGACAGGTGCAGTGAGTTGGAAAACGAGGTAGCGACATGTACATATAGAATTTTTCTTTTTCGTTTTTTAGGAAAGTATCATGTAACAAGCCAGTTTAGCCCACGCCGCGTTCTCACATTAACAAGCTTATAAATGTCAATCTATATGGTATTTTTCATATATTCTTAATTAGTGTTGTAGATACAGACTGAGTTCTCTATTAAATTGATTAAATGGAATAATTAAAAGCAAGTTTCAAATAATAATAATTAAAAGCAAATATATCTTGCAATTAATATCCGTCTCTATGGGCGCTGCTACCAGTTTTTGCCTGGCAGTCAACGATATATAAGTACGACAAAGTGCACAATGCCGTCCGGCACAAGAGCCAACGATGGCATCCTCCTCCATTGCGGTCGCGACTGCTCTGATCCTCTGCATCCTCGTCGCCCACGCGTTTCTTGCTGCGGCCAATTCCAGCTGGCTTGATGCCAAGGCGACATGGTACTGCGCGCCCCATGGTATCAGGTACGATACGACCCACCTTACGCTATCATTAGTCCGTTTACTACACACCTGCAAGCAATTGTGTTATTCCATCGCTGATTTGATACAATTTTATACTGAATCGGCAAAATTTAATATAGATTGGAGGGAGTACCACTATAATCTATTTATTTTTACAAACCAATTTGTTACCAACACATTGTTTTTTAGCCATTATTATTCGCGTGCATGCATTCAGAAATATTCATATAGGATATAGATGTGTTTCATGTGCAGCCTGTAATGTCGTGCACATGATATATTGTTTCCTTTATCATCGGTATGTTACTTGCCCGAGATTCGATCGTGGTATCTCAATACCTAGTTCAATCTCGTTACCCAGTGGCAGAGCTAGCATTTGACATCAGGGTGGTCCGACCCTCCAAAAAAATTACAATAAATATGACATGTGGGCGTTCTAACTAGTTACCAATATCAGATAGAAATAGATCAATATGGTCTTACAAACACACTAAAATTCTCAATTAAGTATAAGTTTTGCATAAAGAAGCATACATAGTACATACTATATGGACCATAGTACATATCTTGAGAAGCTCGAAAATACTATGTTTTGGCCTATGCTTTTGCATTGACATGAAAGTATCAATTATATCATCTGCATTCACCTCAGCAAAAGCATCCCTCTCAATGTATGTGACTAGGCAAATATCCAAAAGAATATCACCCGTCTTATTTCTCAACTTGCTCTCGACTATACTCATGGCAGAAAATGCTCTCTCAACATTTGTTGTTGCCACCGGTAGAATCAATACCAATTTTAGAAGCAAGTACACCAAATGATGAACTATATGTCTCCTCGGGATCATGTTTAAGATGACTAAAATCATAAACCGGTGGTGGTTCTTGAGTTTGATCTTCAGTTTGCTCTACGGTCACATTCGACATAGACATTGTTGGTTCTTGAGTTTGCTCTTCAATCACAACCGGCATACAAACAAGTTCTCCGGCTTGCTCTTCGGCCACATCTGACATATTCATTGCCTTCTTCTTCTTCCCTATCTTCATAGCTTCTCTCTGAAAAAGAGAAACAATGTCTCCGGTCCTCTTCATTCTTCAAAAATTCTGCAATAAAATTTAGTTTCTATCAATAAAGCTAATTGAGGCAGAAATGATATGCAACATATGCATGTGTTCATCAATTCATGGTAGTATAGTGCAAAAAAGCAAACCCTAAGTCAAAAAATAAGGGGTTTCGGTACTTTAAATTTGATTTGCACACTTGCTGCGAATCTGCGATGCTGCCACCGGACGGCCAGAGACTGGCTGGCGAGCCGCACCTCCTACGGGCATCGGCTTTGCAGGGAGGGAGGAGGGGGTGGAGTCAGGGGCAGGCGGGCGGCAGGGCCAGGCGGCCACGGCTCCTGCTGGTCAAGGGGCGCGGGGGAGCGGGGGAGCCGATGGCCAGTGGCGCCGGGCGGGAAGGGGAGGCGGCCTGGGCTCCGACTGACGAGGAACGGCGGTGCCGCAACGGTGAGGGCGTGAGGCGAGGGCATCAGTCGTCAGGACAAGGGCGTCGTATGCTCTGCCTCGATGTGGAACGAGGGGCCGTGGCCTCGTGGGCTATGGCTGAACGAGGGCTGGCCAGTGATATTGTTTTTTTGGCCCAGTTAAATACCCATTGGTATATAGGCTGCTCCAAAATCCCAGGGTGGGCCGCGGCCCACCCTGGCCACCCTGTAGCTCCGCCCCTGTCGTTACCGGCAAGTCTCTTTACTCGTTTCATAATGCATCATCCCGCAACTAACTCATTACTCACATTACTTGCAAGGCTTATAGTGATGTGTATTACCGAGAGGGCCCAAAGATACCTCTTCGATACTCGGAGTGACAAATTCTAATATCGATATATGCCAACTCAACAAACACTATCAGAGACACCTGTAGAGCATCTTTATAGTCACCCAATTACGTTGTGACGTTTGATAGCACACTAAGTGTTCCTATGGTATTCGGGAATTGCATGATCTCATAGTCATAGGAACATGTATAAGTTATGGAGAAAGCAATAGCAACAAACTAAACGATCATCGTGCTAAACTAACGGATCGATCAAGTCAATCAGATCATTCTCCAATGATGTGATCCCGTTAATCAAATGACAACTCATGTCTATGGTCAGGAAACATAACCATCATTGATTCAACGAGCTAGTCAAGTAGAGACATACTGGTGATACACTGTTTGTCTATGTATTCACACATGTACTAAGTTTCCGTTTAATAGGATTCTAGCATGAATAATAAACATTTATCATGATATAAGGAAATATAAATAACAACTTTATTATTGCCTCTAGGGCATATTTCCTTCAGAACAATGCCCACACACTACCACACTCTGTCCCCCAGAGGGCATGTGATGAAGAGGTGGATCATTTCTTCAGGAAGTTGTAGGCACGTTGGGCACAGGTTGGAGGAGATGATATTCCTGTGCGCCAGATTTTCCCTAGTATTGAGCCTGTCTTTGAAGAGAATCCAAGCAAAAACTTTAAGCTTCTAGGGAGCCTTGTAGCGCCAAATTAAAGGAGCGATCAAATCAATGCCCGGTCTGCCCATCAGCATGTTGTAGGCATGCTTGGTGGAGACGTCACTGCCCCCAACAAAGGAACCATTGTTCTTCTTCCTCTTCTGATGGGAAAAAGTCCTGCAAAATAGCCAAAAGAGAAATGAGTTATTGTACGGCTGCAAGTGTAAGACGATTTCTTAGGTTAGCATTTAAACTGTAACGCAAAATATTGGCCACTTTAACTAGCTGCAGCACTGAGTATGAGAAGAGGTGGGGAGGAAGGTAAAGGTGAGTGGTTGTGACGTTAACCGGGTGTCTAGTTAGAAGTACATGTTGGAACCACGATTTGTAACAACAAAAGAAGTTTGTTGTAGTGAGGGTACACTGGCGTTAGCCAATTGATTGTTCAACATTGTGGCTGGCTTGTTTGCGGTCTTTTCCTAGAAGTCGAGTGCTTTCGTAAGTAAGATAGTCAAATATGGGACAAAACCATGTAGAGTGGAGAACTTGGTAAAGGCCGTGCTAGTAGAGAAATAAGGTCCTCCTCACTGTCGAGTTTCTTCCTAAGGTTTTGGCAAAAAAATCCATAAGCTATCAGGTGTTGACACTTGTATGCTTGACGAGTGCAACACTCTGTAAATGGTCAATCATATTATGTTTTCAATTCATTTTTCAGACATCCTTCCATAGAAATCAATATATAATTATATATGAATAGTATTGTGACGCCCCCGATTCAGTCATACACTAATCATACATGCAAATGTGTACAATCAAGATTAGGGACTCACGGAAAGATATCACAACACAACTCTACAAATAAAAGAAGTCATACAAGCATCATATTACAAGCCAGGAGCCTCGAGGGCTCGAATACAAGAGATCGATCATAGACGAGTCAGCGGAAGCAACAATATCTGAGTACAAACATAAGTTAAACAAGTTGTCATAAGATGGCTAGCACAAACTGAGATACAGATCGAAAGAGGCGCAGGCCTCCTGCCTGGGATCCTCCTAAACTACTCCTGGTCGTCGTCAGCGGCCTGCACGTAGTAGTAGGCACCTCCGGTGTAGTAGGAGTCATCGTCGACGGTGGCGTCTGGCTCCTGGGCTCCAACATCTGGTCGCAACAACCAGGTATAGAAAGGGGGAAAAGAGGGGAGAAAAGCAACCGTGAGTACTCATCCAAAATACTCGCATGCAAGGAGCTACACTACATATGCATTGGTTTCAATGAAAGGAGTAGTATATGTGGATTGAACTGTAGAAAGCCAGAATAAGAGGGGGATAGCTAGTCCTATCAAAGACTACGCTTCTGGCAGCCTCCATCTTGAAACAGTAGAAGAGAGTAGATGGTAAGTTAACCAAGTATCATCGTATAGCATAGTCCTACCCGACGATCCTCTCCTCGTCGCCCTGTTAGAGAGCGATCCCCGGGTTGTATCTGGCACTTGGAAGGGTGTGTTTTATTAAGTATTCGGTTCTAGTTATCATAAGGTCAAGGTACAACTCCGGGTCGTCCTTTTACCGAGGGACACGGCTATTCAAATAGATAAACTTCCCTGCAGGGGTGCACCACATTTCCCAACACGCTCGACCCCCTTTAGCCGGACACACTTTCCTGGGTCATGCCCGGCCTCGGAAGATCAACACGTCGCAGCCCTGCCTAGGCACAACAGACACTAGTAGAAAAAGGACCTAATGTGAGACACATTAGTCCCGGTTCGATTTTGGCCCGGTACTAATGGTACCTAGTGCCGGTTCGAACGGCTATGCATTAATGTCGGTTCGTGTTGAACATTTAATACTGGTTCGTGCCACGAACCGATACTAAAGGGGTGGTGGCAGGCTGGCGTCAGGCCGGGGCCCCACGATCACCTTTTGTGTCGGTTCGTGCACAAACCTGTACTAAAGGGCTAACCTTTAGTATCGGTTCGTGGCACGAACCGGGACTAAAGGGGTCTGACCTTTAGTCCAGGTTGGAGATACAAACCGGGACTATAGGGCAATTTTCAAACTCTACCCTCCCCCATGTGTATCGCCATTTCAGTTTTGAAAATAACAAAAGAAAATGATACAAAATTCAAAAAATAAAATTCTTCGAGATTTAGTTATATTACTACATCTACTAGTTAGGAAAATTAAAAAACTTAAATTTGGACATGTTTTGCAAAAAAGTGTTATGAAAAAGTAAAACGGCCATAACTTTTGCATATGATGTTGAAAAAAAAACGTATAATATATCAAAATGTTCAGCACGAAAATCCGCATCCGATTTGACCGCCTACGGCCTGTTTGCAATTTTTTAGAATCCTCAAATTCCAAAAAGAAAAAAAGATATGCTCAAATTTCAGTTTTTTTGTTAAATCTGGTCAAACTATGGTCAAACTACTTATTCAAGAAGTATTAATGTTACTACATAATTATTCAAGAATATTAGTGTTACTAAATAATTATTTCAATGTTTTGAATTTTGGTCAAATCTGGTCAAACTATGGTCAAACAATGGTCAAACTAGGGTCAAACTTATTCAAGAAATATTAATAATTACTGTTTTTTAGAATAATAGTTTCAAACTCAAACGGTGAAATGTGTGACCTAATGCTCAAGCTAAACTACTGAGGGTTAATAGGATTAACAGCTTACATTTGTCAGGAGAACAACAAGTGTAGACTTGGAAAGTAGGGGGAATAGAACTACGAAGTTAAGCGTGCTCGGGCTGGGGGAGTGAGAGGATGGGTGACCAGCCCAGAAGTTTGACGATTTGAAATGAGTGATCCACACTTGAGCAGTTAAGAGGGGTGATTAGAGACTAAATCATCAAATAATTCAGAAAATTTATAATTTAAAAAAAATAAAAAAAATCCAAAATTTTCAGAAAAAATACCTTTAGTACCGGCTGCTAACACCAACCGGTACTAAAGGTCCCCCATACCACGGGCGAGCTCACTCCACGTGTTGGGCCTTTAGTGCCGGTTCGTGCCGAACCGGTACTAAAGGGGGCCTTTAGTCTCCACTCTTTAGTGCCGGTTGCAGAACCGGCACTAAAGGCCCTTACGAACCGATGATAAAACTCCGTTTTCTACTAGTGAGAGATGTCAACACGCCGGTCTAAATCCTAAGCGCGCAGGAGTCTAGGCCCATCGCCAATTGCACACGTGCACGTTGCGTATGCGGCCGGTGAGCAGACCTAGCAACCTCCATTACAAAGGAGGAAGTTGTGTTACGCGGTCCAACCCAGCGTGCGCCGCTCAGTCGTTGACGTCACGAAGGCTTCGGCTGATACCACGACGTCGAGTGCCCATAACTGTTCCCGCGTAGTTGGTTAGTGCGTATAGGCCAGTGACCAGAGTCAGATCAAATACTAAGATCTCGTTAAGCGTGTTATCTTGAAGTAACCGCAAACGCCGACCAGGGCCAGGCCCACCTCTCACCTGGGCGGTCTCAATCTGCCTTGTCGCTCCGCCACAAAGATCCACATAGAGGGGCGTCGGGAAAGTATGTTCTTTCAGCCCCCAATTCGTGAAC
This sequence comes from Triticum aestivum, assembly GCF_018294505.1. Classification (NCBI taxonomy): domain Eukaryota; kingdom Viridiplantae; phylum Streptophyta; class Magnoliopsida; order Poales; family Poaceae; genus Triticum; species Triticum aestivum. The sequence continues at coordinate 9,210,863 of NC_057800.1, forward strand.
CAACCGCGGGTACTCAAGGAGCCGACCCGACTTTAGTCACAACATGTATCATGTGTAATATGTATAGTATATACCCGTGACTAGCACCCGACATGATCACGACCCGATAGTATATTATGGCAGACTGGCAAGAATGTAGGGCACTGATGATAAACTAGTATCATATACTAAGCATTTAGGATTGCAGGTAAGGTATCAACAACTATAGCAACAATTATAGGTTATGCATCAGAATAGGATTTACGGAAAGCAGTAACATGCTACACTACTCTAATGCAAGCAGTATAGAGAAGACTAGGCGATATCTGGTGATCAAAGGGGGGCTTGCCTGGTTGCTGTGGCAAGTAGGGGTCGTCAACAACGTAGTCGATTGGGGCACCAGCAGCGGCATCAGTCTCGTAGTCCACCGGAGAGAAGAGGGGAAGAAACAATGAATATAATGCATATTGATGCATGACATGACAAGTAACGGTGCTAGATGTGCCCTGACGCAGTAGGAGGTGATACCGGCGAAGGGGGAAAACAGCCGAGAAAGTATCCCCGGTGTTTCGCGTTTTCAGACAGATGAACCGCAGGAAGAAAGTTGTGTGTTCGCTATGTTAGGGATGTGTGACGGACAAATGGGTTGCATATCCGGATTCGTCTTGTTGTTCTGAGTAACTTTCATGTACAAAGTATTTTCATCTGACTTACGGTTTATTTTTTATGATTTTTCAAAGTTTTTAATGAAATTATGGATTTATTATTAACTCAAATTAAAACAGAAAATGCTAAATGTACCCAGCTGCAGCTAGCCTATGTGTAGAACCAGTGGGGTCAGGAGGGGCTGAGTCAACAGTTGACCGGTCAACAGGTGAATGGGGACCCACCTGTCATTGAGTGTTATATTTAACAAGGTTAAATTACTCTAATTAGAATTATTAGGGAAAAGGGGTCCCACGAATCAGTGTTAGAGGGGCTTATTCTAATTTTATTATTAGTGGCTAACTAATTAACAAGTGGGGTGGGGCCTAGATGTTAGTGGGGGTTAGCGTGGGGGGGGGGGAGTTATCCTCAAGCCCCAAACAAGGGCCGGCCATGGCCTCTGAAGGCAAGCACACGCACACAGGGGCGCGCGGCGGCCACGGCGCTCGCCGGCCGGCCGGAGCAGCAAGAACGAGGTCGGGCCTGGAGCCGAGGGCGGACACGGGGAGAGGCGGCCGGAGGCGTGGGTCCTAGGCGGCAGCAGCAGGCGCAACAACTACAGGCGGCGGCGCAGGGCAGCAGCAGTTGCGGCAGCAAGCGGGCGAGTCGGTTGCGCGAGGCCAGGCAGCAGCGCAGTACAGCAAGCAGCGGCAGCAGTTACAGAAAAAACAGCAAAGCAGCGGCAGCGGTTACAGTGGCAGCGGAGCGGGCGCAGCGTGGCCAGCGCTGGCGCGCGCGAGGGCTGCGGCGGACGCGGCCACGGCACAAAGCAGCAGCCAGCGCGGGAGTGAGGGGGGGCTGGACGAGCAGGGGACGGCCAAATGGGCTCGCAGGCAAGCGGCAGGGGTGCGCGTGGCCATGGGCGTGAGCGGACGCGGCCAGGGGCTGCGTTTTGATTTTCGGATTGGGTTCTTTTTCGCCCCCAGACGAAATGGCCGAATTTCGGTCAATTCAAAAATTGCGGCCAAATCTCGGACGAAATTGCAAAAACAAAATTTAAATTTTGAATGAAATTTAATCAAAATCTGGCCGAAATTCGGCCGAAGTTTGAGAGAAATTTTGCAATCAACGGAGGAAAAGTATAGCAGATCGAGCTCTAGGGATTAAAACTGAATCAGTCCAATGATAAACATTGGAGAAGCAAACGAAGAAGGAAGTGCCCTGATGCTACCTATGCATCAGTCCAACATATAAAAACAATCCTCACTGCCACAGACATCAAGTACCATGCCGTGGCCTTGAAGAAGCAACGGAGAAGAAACTAGATGGTCATGGAGGAGGCGCGAGGTGGCCCTGATGGAGGCTGCGCGTCGACGCACTCGGACGCAAGTGAGCGGGCGGGAGGTACCCGTCAACGAGGCAGCTTGATGCAGCGGCGGAGTGCGGATTCTTCACTGGAGGAGCTCCCGACGGGCGGGGGAAGGCAGCAGGCTGGCAGCGGCGGCGGCGCGCACACGGAAGACAGAGGAAACGAGAAGTTTAGGGTTCGGGCGTTCAGTTTGATGGTGTTTTCTTAGCCGGACCATAGCGGAGGCCTTCTAGATGTTGGGCTGGGCCAGAACTTTCAAAGCAGGCCGAAATTTTTTAAGCGAAAGGGACATATTCCGGGCGCAGGCGAGATGGCCGACATTCAGCTGAAATTGGTTTTTTTCGGCCAAAAATCAAAACTGTGGCCAGGGGGGCACGGGCGTACGGAGCTCCCGGCGCTCGGTGAGGTGGCCTATAGCGACGATTATGAGGGAAAGAGGGGGGGTCGAGGCTGCTCACCGGGGGAGAGCTGATGGTGAGCTCGTACGAGGCCGCGGTGGACGACGATGGCGTGGCTTCCCGAGCTCGATTTAGTGAAGTAGTCGAAGGAGAAGAGCGTGACGGAGCTCTTGGGCAGCGCAGGACGGAGAACGGTGGCCAGTAGACATGCCTACCACGGGGCCATGGCGACGAGGGCGTCTGATGAACATAGAGGAGAAGAAAAATGGCACGCGGAAAAGGGGGGAATGGTGCCGGGTTCATCTTGTAGGGGCCCAGGGGGGCTGGATGCTCAGCACGTGGAGATCACCGGCCATGGACGTGCTCAGATCATCCACGGGGTGTGCTGTGAATAGGAAGAAGAGGATGAGGTGAGTTGGGCTGCGCCTTGTACTATTCATGGTGGGCCAAGTGCACAGGAGACTTCATTCTTTTCTTTTATGTTTTCTATTTCCTTTAGTCACTAACTAGCTTTTGTAAAACATGTAACTAATCCAATAAATAACATTGCATCATATGGCACTGCCACAAAAATTTTGGGAGGCATTTGATAAGCTTTGGAATTTTGTTTAAATAGAATGATGAAATTTGGGGCTGTTTGCCATAGTTTTGGATAGTTTAGGGAATTTATTTTTTTTAAATGTTGGTTCACCACCAGTATTAACAAACTAATATTTTCCACATGATGAACATTTTAGTTTTAACGTTTCAAAAAATTCTATCGCTTGACTTTAATTCAAATTTGAATTTGAACATGTTTCGAACTAACGCGAGATTAGCAGTAGTAACTGAGGTGACGTGGCATCATTACCGTGGAATTACTGTAGAGTAATTATCGGGGTGTCACAAGTATGGGCAATGAGATGATCTTACAAATGATGGGCTCTTCTGCTTTTCAGAGTGGGCGCATGGTGATGGTAGCTTGGATCGTTAGCATGTCCCTTGTGTAGAATTCAGATTAGGTCAAGACGTGCAATCCTTGGAAACTCATTCAACTAAAAATTACAACTTCTCATAGACGCATAATTATCTAACATATCATCATCAAATAGCTAAGAAAAACTGAATTGTATTATCAACAACAAAAGCAAGCATGCCAAGAAGATCATTAGTCGTTACCAACAATAAGTGCCATGGCTGTCATTTCTTTCCTCACCGTCTTCAATCCAATGCAGGACTCGGTATGTAATTTGTTGTAGTACTCAAAAGGTTAAGAATTTTGTTTCACCATCACGCCATGGTACTAGAAAATTAAAGCAAAACATCCATTACAAATTTAGAATTATGGCTTGCCTTACCATCCCGGTGGAGCATTTCTATGTCATTCTTCGATTGGACGAGAGCATCACCATTTTTTATAAAAGCGTGAATTTTATTAACTCATAATGTCGCACCACCTCGTTTATACTCTTTTTGGGCCTATCTGCATTTGTAACAATTGGTCAACCCAATTAAGGAGAGAATTCCTAGAATGGGGCGGTGTGGTGCATCTACATTGCTTAGGGGAGCTCCTATATGACTCATTTTGTGAAAAATAGGGACCAATGCATAGGGGAGACCGCGACTAGGTCGGTCCATTTAGCATGATTAGCAACCAACTCACTGTAGTGGCCGGAGTACTTTAGCGACACACACTGTAGTGACCCGGTCACTGTAGAAATTGGTTATTTTAGGCGGATTAATGAATTTCATTTTTTTAAACATGAATATTTCTCAAAAGCTGAACAATTTTGGAAGAACACAAAGAATTTTTTAGTTATGGATCTTTTTGAAAATGCAAACATTTTTTAAAGTCTCAATAGTTATTCAAAATTTCTGAACATTTTCTGTTGTGCGGTTGTTTTTAATATTTTAAATTTGGAAACTTGTTTTAAAATATGAAAAAATTTAATCCCATGAAATTTCTTAAAACTTAGTTCCATATATTTGAAATTCTGAACAGTTCTTTGAAAATTTCCAAACATTGTTCCGGCAACTGAAGAAAACCACAAAAAGGCCAAACAGGAGAAAGACAAAAATATGGAACTAAACCGGAGAGGAACCTGCAACTGGGAATGGATTCTGTAGAGCACGTACCTGCTAAATGGGTTGACCCATATATCTGTCCTTCGGTTGTTCGCCCATGCAAAGCCGCGAAGTCTGCGCCTATATCTCGCCTTCAGCGATTCTGGCTCCGGACTCGCTGAATGTGGGAGCAAGCTGGACCAGCACACGAGCGCGGGAGGCCACAACCACTTTTTGCTTGTTTTTTTACGTGTTCTGTTTTGTTTTTTACTTTTAGTTTTATACTTTTGTTTACACTTTAAAATGTTTACACAAAACACTCTTCAAAAAACATTTCAAACAAATGAACAAGTATTTGAAAAAATGTTGAACAAGTATTTAAAAAAATATTGGTCATGTATATAAAAATGTTGAACAACTATTTGAAAATTTTAGAACAAGTATTTCAAAAAATTTGAACATGTATATAAAAATGTTGAACAAGTATTTGAAAAATATACGATCATGTATATAAGAATGTAGAGTGAAAACAAAACAAAGAAAAAACAAAAAAACTAAAACCGGGAAAGAAACAAAATAGACCAAAGTAAAGGAAAATTAAAAAAATTGAAGAAAAAAACCCAAAGAAGATAATGACAAAATAAAACAAAAAAGGAGAAAAAGCTGCTTGACTCGCTTCAAGTAGCACGCGCCCCCTTTACCTAACGCGGACAGTAGCGCGACATGGTGGGTATGTGCGCTTGCTTCTTGAAGGAGAACCAGGTATCGATCCTCGTTATCCCCCCCCCCCCCCCCCTTGTTTTCTCTTTAACTGGGCGAGAAGTGGTTCGGCCCAAATACTGTGCCACATTCAACGAGAGACCCCTTCCACCTCGCTGAATGCGATAAGTAGTGGCCGTGAAGTGGGTCGGCCTAAGTACAATATGAAATTTAGAGAGAGACCCTTTCCACCTCGCTGAATGCGATAAATAGTTGCCACGAGTCGTGATTGCCATATGTCGCATGAAGCGCTCGCACGTATGTACTGCCCCGTTAGAGTGGTCACTACCTCCTAGGTCATTCGCTCGTTCTAAGTACGTGTTTCGTCTGTTTTTTTTTGTATTCTTTTATTGTTCTTTTGATATTCCGTTTTTACATCATTGATCTTCGTCGCTTTCACTATTTCTAGCAGTTTTTTTTCTTTTTTTATTTATCTTTGTTTCATTTTTGGTTTTTACTGCTCTCTTTTTTTGTTCCCTTTGTTTTTTCTTCTTTCTTTGTGTTATTTTTCAAGTTTTGTTGGTTTTCTTTATTTTCTTTGTAAAAAAGATTTGTACACTAGGAATATTTTTTGTATACACGCTTAACATTTTTCTAATAAATTTATATTTTTGGCTGTCTTCTTTCTTCGTGCACATTGTACAATTTTTCATTGCACACCACAAACAAAGTTTAACATTTTAGAAATACAAGATAAATATTGTTTAACATATAATTTTTATGTTAACTTTTTCCATAAACATTCTACATTTTTGTATACAACAGAACATTTTACATATACCTGTTTAATATTTTCCAAATACATAATTAACAACTTTTGAACATTATTTATCTGTACATTTTTCATACACATTCTACATTTTTTATATACATCAGTAACAGTTCTTAAAATCACGTCTAACATTGTCCAAATACATGATTAACATTTTCGAATCCTGTATTTTATGTCTTTTTTCCATACACATTGTTCATTCTTTCAATACATCGAAAAAAAATTCTACAGAAATTTACATTTTTTAAATGCATGATTAACTTTTTTAGGAAAGACTTATTTTAGTTTTGTGATTTCTACTTTATTCCATATGCATTGTACATTTTTGTGTAGATTGAAACCATTTTTTTCTATACACATTAAACATTTTTAAATGCACGATTAACACGTTTCAACTTATGTACGCAAAGCAATTTTTATAATATATATAGTAAAAATATTTTGAAATACATCTGAAAGTTAATAAACACAAATTCAAAATTGTGAAAAAAACCCTGGTAGAAATCTAAATGCTGAAGGTTTGTGTCGTCGCTGGCCAGTCGTATCAGGATTACCATCGCTTAAAGGGACAAACAAGCTATGATGTATGATGGCTAGCTGGTCATTGCAGGCAGCAATTTATTGTTTGGTAGTACTTTTACTTTTATTTCTGCCAATGAAATATTCTAATTTAATTTTTAAAAAGGTCATCATGGGTTAAAAAATGTTATGCAGTGCAAAAAATGTGTTGGCACAACTTCTATAAAAAATATTACAATTAAAACAAGTTCATGAATTTTTTAAATGTTCAGAGAATGTAAAAAAATTGATGGTATTTAGAAAAAAGCTTTTGCATCATTTAGGTCTATGTTCAAAACAATTGTTAGTTTTTCGAAAAATGTATATACAATATGATAAAAACTCACATAATTACAAAAAAAATGTCCGTATCATTCAAAAAAATTGCATTACATTTAAAAAGACGCTCACAGGTCCCAAAAATATATCTGCTTCATTAAAAAATAGTTATACAATGTCCTAAAATGTTCTCTCTGTAATTGAATTCTTTTGTACTAGTTATAAAAATATTCGATGCGTATAAAAAATGTTGAACATGTATTTGAAAAACAAGTCGACGTGTATCAAGTAAAATGTTCCACAGTTATATGAAAAATTGAAATCGTGTACTGAAAAAAGTAGACATGCATTGAAAATATAAAAATAAATTATAAAAGAACAAACAGAAAATCTAAAAAGAAAATCAAGGAAAATAAAAAAAATTAAAGATGGAAGAAAAAAACAAAAAAACAAAAAACACAAATGAAAGACACTGAAAACTGTTAGAAAAACCGACAAGAAAAAATAAAAAAACAGGCAGGGTTCTAAAACAGGTTCATAGCTGTCTATAGAAGCTTTCTAAAACTATGCCACTGGGCTGGCCCACTAAGAAAAACTCCTTGAGGTGATGCTATCTTCCACATAGCAATAAGCGACGTAGAGCTTTTGTGCCGCTGGCAGAATGCAACCGGATAACAGTGGGCTGAGCGAATCAACCTGTGGTTGAGTTGGTTAGGTGGACAGTAGTATCCCAACCCATCAGGGTTCAAATTTTGGTGCTCGCATTATTCCTGGATTTATTTCAGAATTTCCGATGATGTGCTTTCAGTGAAAGGAGACGTTCCCGTCGACGACGAGGCGCCTACGGTGACTTCGTAAATCTCAAGATGATATGCCGGCTCAATCTCTCGGAGGTGCTCATGGGAGTAGGGTGTGCGTGCGTACATTCATAGGGGTGTGTGTATGCGCGTGTATATGAGCGCTTGTGTCTGTACTGATGCTAGAAAAAACAGTGGGCTGAGTCGATCGCGCCTATAAGTTTGTAACGCACGTTGAAAAGGTACATGCTCGAGCCGTGGGTCTGCTAGTAGATTTGGAGCGTACAATAGCAGGATCCGACGGTTGATGAGCTCAAATTGATGTGGGAAGCCATTGGTGGCACTGTTCTACTGTTCTTACTAGCTTGTTAGCACTAACATCAATTGATAGTGCTCCTTCCTTTATCACGATTATATTGATCCCAAATTCAAACCAAGGAGGTTAACTTGCACTGAAGCTGAAGGAACATGAATGAAAATCCTACTTTTTCTTTTCCGTTTTATTTGTCGAGAAAATATCTGTTCAGCCAAAATAGAAAAAATGATGTGCTTACTATTCTCTAGCATGTCTAAATACTTATGATGTACTCTTGAGTTTATTTTTCTGGGCCCCTCATAATTTCCTCACTAATTTTTTTCGTTACTGTTACCTTTCGGTGTTCTGCCAACACATTGTTTCTATGGTTAGATTTGCACATTATAGTTTATTTAATTCATTGCCTGAAATTTTTACAAGGTAGGAACGGTCAAAGTGTTTTTTTGAAAATGGAGGCGTACCCCCAGCCTCTGCCTTATAATGATGCATGCAACCATCTTATTAAAAAGTCTCGAAGTAGCACCAAGTCATAAAAGTATTACAGCTCGCAAGCGGAGCGAAACAATGAAAAAAAAGTACATGTTCAAAATCGCAACCGGTAAGGCAATGTAAAGGATAAGCTCTTTAGACTCCTATCCAATTATGCGACCGTCATCCGAACCGGTTGAATATAGCTCGTGCTACCATCTCCCACTGGTTGCACCCAATAACCAAAGCCCCCCCCCCCCCCCCCTGAAGTCCATAGGAGTGAATAAGAACCACGTACGGATCCATGCGGTAGCTATGAAGATGACCTGCAAGAAAGTTATAATGTGTTGTCTGTTAAAAATCATATCATTCCTACAGTTCCATATAGCCCATAGAAGTGCACATATTCCAATCCGAATACGAGCTGCAGTAATATGCTCAACCCCAGCTAACCACGTCCCAAACAACGATTCAATGCCAACTGGAGGATTAATGTTAAAGGCTATATGAATCGTTCTCCAAAGCAATTTGGCGAGTGGACACTCAAGGAAGTATTGTTTTATCATGGTCACAAAAACAACAACGTGAACTACCTAACCATCGCCTCTTAATTAAGTTATCCTTGGTGAGTATTACTTGCTTGTGGATGAACCACATAAATATTTTAATACGCAAGTGAACCTTAACCTTCCAAATATGTAACGATCTCGAGATTGGGCCAGAATTAATTAGATCCATGTAGAAAGATTTCATCGTAAATACCCCATTTCTAGCTAACTTCCAGTGCGTCGAATCAGGTTGGTCGGATAATTGAACATCTATCAATCTCCGAACCAAGTACATCCAGGCAGTGTATCGCTCACCAACTAACGCACGTCTGAACTGAATATTCAAGGGAGTCGCTTGAAATATTGTGCCTACGTAATCCTCTTTACGTTGCACATTGTTATAAAGGGTGGGATATTATACGGCTAGGGGCGTCTCTCCTAACCACGTATCCTCCCAAAATTTTGTTGACATCCCATTGCCAATCAAGAATTTGACCCTACGAAAGAACAAGTCCTTCGTTCTCATGAGTCCCTTCCAGAATAGCGAGTTAGTTGGTCTCACGGTAACCTGGGCGAGCGTTTTCGACTGTAAATACTTGTTGCGTAGAAACTGTGCCCACATACCTTCCAGCTCTGTCTCTAACCTGTAGAGTAATTTACTCATAAGACATTTATTCTTAATTTCTATGTTCTCAATGAAGGAAATATGCCCTAGAGACAATAATAAAGTTATTATTTATTTCCTTATTAACCGGAAACATAATACATGTGTGAATATATAGACAAACAGAGTGTCACTAGTATGCCTCTACTAGACTAGCTCCTTAATCAAAGATGGTTATGTTTCCTAGCCATAGACATGAGTTGTCATTTGATTAAACGGGATCACATCATTAGGAGAATGATGTGATTGACTTGACCCATTCCGTTAGCTTAGCACATGATCGTTTAGTATTCTGCTATTGCTTTGTTCATGACTTATACATGTTTCTATGACTATGAGATTATGCAACTCCCGTTTACCGGAGGAACACTTAGTGTGCCACCAAACGTCACAACGTAACTAGGTGATTATAAAGGTGCTCTACAGGTGTCTCCGAAGGTACTTGTTGGGTTGGCGTATTTCGAGATTAGGATTTGTCACTCGGATTGTCGGAGAGGTATCTCTGGGCCCACTCGATAATGCACACGACTATAAGCCTTGCAAGCATTGCAATTAACGAGTTAGCTTCGGGATGATGCATTACGGAACGAGTAAAGAGACTTTCCGGTAACGAGATTGAACCAGGTATTGAGATACCGACGATCGAATCTCGGGCAAGTAACATACCGATGACAAAGGAAACAACGTATGTTGTTATGCGGTTTGACCGATAAAGATCTTCGTAGAATATATAGGAGCCAATATGGGCATCCAGGTCCCGCTATTGGTTATTGACCAGAGAGGTGTCTCGGTCATGTCTACATAGTTCTCGAACCCGTAGGGTCCGCACGCTTAATGTTCGTTGACGATATAGTACTATGAGTTATGTATGTTGGTGACCGAATGTTGTTCGGGGTTCCGGTTAACATCACGGACATGACGAGGAACTCCAGAATGGTCCGGAGATAAAGATTGATATATGGGATAATAGTGTTTTGACTCCAGAAGGGTTCCAGAATTCACCGGAAGGGGTTCCAGATGTTTCCCAAAATGTTTGGGTATGAGAACACTTTATTTTGTCCAAAGGGGAAAGCCCACAAGACTTTTGGAAAGCGCAAAAGGAAGTTTTGCGGAGTCCAGGGGCCAGACCCCAGCGTCCCTGGTGTCTGGGTCCAGACGCCGGGAACCCTGGCGTCTGGCCCTGGAGTCCGAGTGGGACTCTTGCCTTTCGGGCAAAACCGACTTTGAGGAGGCTTTTGCTCCAAGTTTCGACCCCAGGGCTCAACATATAAATAGAGGGGCAGGGCTAGCACCAAAGACACATCAAGAAACACCAAGCCGTGTGCCGGCAACCCCGTCCCCTCTAGTTTATCCTCTGTCATAGTTTTCGTAGTGCTTAGGCGAAGCCCTACGGAGATTGTTCTTCACCAACACCGTCACCACGCCGTCATGCTGCTGGAACTCATCTACTACTTCGCCCCTCTTGCTGGATCGAGAAGGCGAGAACGTCACCGAGCCTAACGTGTGAAGAACTCGGAGGTGTCGTGCTTTCGGTAATTGGATTGGTCGTATCGTGAAGACGTACGACTACATCAACCGCGTTGATATAACGCTTCCGCAAACGGTCTACAAGGGTATGTAGACAACACTCTCTCCTCTCGTTGCTATGCATCACCATGATCCTGCGTGTGTGTAGGAATTTTTTTGAAATTACTACGTTCCCCAATAGTGGCATCCGAGCCAGGTTTTATGCGTTGATGTTATATGCACGAGTAGAACACAAGTCAGTTGTGGGTGATACAAGTCATACTGCTTACCAGCATGTCATACTTTGGTTCGACGGTATTGTTGGATGAAGCGGCCCGGACCGACATTACGCATACGCTTACGCGAGACTGGTTCTACCGACGTGCTTTGCACACAGGTGGCTGGCGGGTGTCAGTTTATCCAACTTTAGTTGAACCGAGTGTGGCTACGCCCGGTCCTTGCGAAGGTTAAAACAACACCAACTTGACGAACTATCGTTGTGGTTTTGATGCGTAGGTAAGAACGGTTCTTGCTAAGCCCAGTAGCAGCCACATAAAACTTGCAACAAACAAAGTAGAGGACGTCTAACTTGTTTCTGCAGGGCATGTTGTGATGTGATATGGTCAAGACATGATGCTAAATTTTATTGTATGAGATGATCATGTTTTGTAACCGAGTTATCGGCAACTGGCAGGAGCCATATGGTTGTCGCTTTATTGTATGCAATGCAATCGCCCTGTAATGCTTTACTTTATCACTAAGAGGTAGCGATAGTCGTAGAAGCATAAGATTGGCGAGACGACAATGATGATACGATGGAGATCGAGCTGTCGCGCCGGTGACCATAGTGATCATGACGGTGCTTCGGAGATGGAGATCACAAGCACAAGATGATGATGGCCATATCATATCACTTATATTGATTGCATGTGATGTTTATCTTTTATGCATCTTAACTTGCTTTGATTGACGGTATCATTATAAGATGATCTCTCACTAAATTTCAAGATAAAAGTGTTCTTCCTGAGTATGCACCATTGCCAAAGTTCGTCGTGCCCAGACACCACGTGATGATCGGGTGTGATAAGCTCTACGTCCATCTACAACGGGTGCAAGCTAGTTTTGCACACGCAGAATACTCAGGTTAAACTTGACGAGCCTAGCATATGCATATATGGCCTCAGAACACTGAGACCGAAAGGTCGAGCGTGAATCATATAGTAGATATGATCAACATATAGTGATGTTCACCATTGAAAGCTACTCCATTTCACGTGATGATCGGTTATGGTTTAGTTGATTTGGATCACGTGATCACTTAGAAGATTAGAGGGATGTCTTTCTAAGTGGGAGTTCTTAAGTAATATGATTAATTAAACTTTAATTTATCATGAACTTAGTCCTGGTAGTATTAGCATATCTATGTTGTAGATCAATAGCTCGCGTTTAGCTCCCCTATTTTATTTTTTGATATGTTCCTAGAGAAAACTAAGTTGAAAGATGATAGTAGCAATGATGCGGACTGGGTCCGTGATCTGAGGTTTATCCTCATTGCTGCACAGAAGAATTATGTCCTTAATGCACCAATAGGTGACTGACCTATTGCAGGAGCAGATGGAGACGTTATGAACATTTGGCTAGCTCAATATGATGACTACTTGATAGTTCACTGCACCATGCTTAACAGCTTAGAATCGGGATTTCAAAGATGTTTTGAACGTCATGGACCATATGAGATGTTCCAGGAGTTGAAATCAATATTTCAAGCAAATACCCGAGTTGAGAGATATGAAGTCTCCAACAAGTTCTATGGCTAAAAGATGGAGGAGAATAGCTCAAGCAGTGAGCATGTGCTCAGATTGTCTGGGTACTACAATCGCTTGAATCAAGTGGGAGTTAATCTTCTAGATAAAATAGTGATTGACAGAATTCTCTAGTCACCATCACCAAGTTAGTAGAACTTCGTGATGAACGATAGTATGCAACGGATGACGTAAATGATTCTCGAGCTTTTCATGATGATGAAATCAATGAAGGTAGAAATCAAGAAAGAGCATCAAGTGTTGATGATTAACAAGACCACTAGTTTCAAGAAAAGGGCAAAGGGAAGAAAGGGAACTTTAAGAAGAACGGCAAGCAAGTTGCTGCTCAAGTGAAAAAAACCAAGTCTGAACTGAAGGAAATATGCCCTAGAGGCAATAATAAAGTTATTATTTATTTCCTTATTTCATGATAAATGTTTATTATTCATGCTAGAATTGTATTAACCGGAAACATAATACATGTGTGAATGCATAGACAAACAGAGTGTCACTAGTATGCCTCTACTTGACTAGCTCGTTAATCAAAGATGGTTATGTTTCCTAACCATGGATAAAGAGTTGTTATTTGATTAACGGGATCACATCATTAGATGAATGATCTGATTGACATGACCCATTCCATTAGCTTAGCAGCCCGATCGTTTAGTATGTTGCTATTGCTTTCTTCATGACTTATACATGTTCTTATGACTATGAGATTATGCAACTCCCGTTTGCCGGAGGAACACTTTGTGTGCTACCAAACATCACAACGTAACTGGGTGATTATAAAGGAGCTCTACAGGTGTCTCCAAAGGTACATGTTGGGTTGGCGTATTTCAAGATTAGGATTTGTCACCCCGATTGTCGGAGAGGTATCTTTGGGCCCTCTCGGTAATACACATCACTTAGGCCTTGCAAGCATTGCAACTAATGAGTGAGTTGCGAGATGATGTATTACGAAACGAGTAAAGAGACTTGCCGGTAACGAGATTGAACTAGGTATTGGATACCGACGATCAAATCTCGGGCAAGTAACATACCGATGACAAAGGGAACAACGTATGTTGTTATGCGGTCTGACCGATAAAGATCTTCGTAGAATATGTAGGAGCCAATATGGGCATCCAGGTCCCGCTATTGGTTATTGACCGGAGACGTGTCTCGGTCATGTCTACATTGTTCTCGAACCGTAGGGTCCACACGCTTAAGGTTTCGATGACAGTTATATTATGAGTTGTGATGTACCGAAGGAGTTCGGAGTCCCGGATGAGATCGGGGACATGACGAGGAGTCTCGAAATGGTCGAGACGTAAAGATCGATATATTGGACGACTATATTCGCACATCGGAAAGGTTCCGAGTGATTCGGGTATTTTTCGGAGTACCGGGTAGTTACGGGAGAAGCAATGGGCCTTGATGGACTTTAGTGGGAAGAGGAGAAAGGGCCAAGGGGCTGCTGCGCCCCCCCTCCCCTCTAGGTCCGAATTGGACTAGGGAAAAGGGGGCCGGCCACCTTTCCTTCTCCTCCACTTCCTTCTCCCTTCCTCCCCTCTTGGTGGACTCCTACTAGGACTTGGAGTCCTAGTAGGACTCCACATCCTGGCCGCACCAACCTTGGCCGGCCTCCTCCTCCTTCATCCTTTATATACTGAGGCAAGGGGCACCCCATGAACACAAGTTGATCCTCGTGATCGTTCCTTAGCCGTGTGCGGTGCCCCCCTCCACCATATTCCACCTCGGTCATATCGTAGTAGTGCTTAGGCGAAGCCCTGCGACGGTAGAACATCAAGATCGTCACCACGCCGTCGTGCTGACGGAACTCCTCCCCGAAGCTTTGCTGAATCGGAGCCCGGGGAGCGTCATCGAGCTGAACGTGTGCCAAGAACTCGGAGGTGCCGGAGTAACGGTGCTTGGATCAGTCGGATCGTGAAGACGTACGACTACATCAACCGCGTTGTGCTAACGCTTCCGCAGTCGATCTACAAGGGTACGTAGATCATACTCTCCCCTCTCGTTGCTATGCATCACCATGATCTTGCGTGTGCGTAGGAAATTTTTGAAATTACTACGTTCCCCAACAGTGGCATCCGAGCCTAGTTTTTATATGTTGATGTTATATGCACGAGTAGAACACAAGTCAGTTGTGGGCGATATAAGTCATACTGCTTACCAGCATGTCATACTTTGGTTCGGCGGTATTGTTGGACGAAGCGGCCCGGACCAACATTACGCGTACGCTTACGCGAGACCGGTTCTCCCGACGTGCTTTGCACATAGGTGGCTTGCGGGTGACAGTTCCTCCAACTTTAATTGAACCGAGTGTGGCTACGCCCGGTCCTTGCGAAGGTTAAAACAGCACCAACTTGACAAACTATCGTTGTGGTTTTGATGCGTAGGTAAGATTGGTTCTTGCTTAAGCCCATAGCAGCCACGTAAAACTTGCAACAACAAAGTAGAGGACGTCTAACTTGTTTTTGCAGGGCATGTTGTAATGTGATATGGTCAAGACATGATGCTAAATTTGGTTGTATGAGATGATCATGTTTTGTAACCGAGTTATCGGCAACTGGCAGGAGCCATATGGTTGTCGCTTTATTGTATGCAATGCAATCCCGCTGTAATGCTTTACTTTATCACTAAGCGGTAGCGATAGTCGTGGAAGCATAAGATTGGCGAGACGACAATGATGCTACGATGGAGATCAAGGTATCGCACCGGTGACGATGGTGATCATGACGGTGCTTCAGAGATGGAGATCACAGGCACAAGATGATGATGGCCATATCATATCACTTATATTGATTGCATGTGATGTTTATCTTATATGCATCTTATCTTGCTTTGATTGACGGTAGCATTATAAGATGATCTCTCACTAAAATTATCAAGAAGTGTTCTCCCTGAGTATGCACCGTTGCGAAAGTTCTTCGTGCTGAGACACCACGTGATGATCGGGTGTGATAGGCTCTACGTTCAAATACAACGGGTGCAAAACAGTTGCACACGCGGAATACTCAGGTTATACTTGACGAGCCAAGCATATACAGATATGGCCTCGGAACACGGAGACCGAAAGGTCGAGCGTGAATCATATAGTAGATATGATCAACATAGTGATGTTCACCAATGAAACTACTCCATCTCACGTGGTGATCGGACATGGTTTAGTTGATTTGGATCACGTGATCACTTAGAGGATTAGAGGGATGTCTATCTAAGTGGGAGTTCTTAAGTAATATGATTAATTGAACTTAAATTTATCATGAACTTAGTCCTGGTAGTATTTTGCAAATCATGTTGTAGATCAATAGCTCGCGTTGTTGCTTCCCTGTGTTTATTTTGATATGTTCCTAGAGAAAATTGTGTTGAAAGATGTTAGTAGCAATGATGCGGATTGGATCCGTGATCTGAGGTTTATCCTCATTGCTGCACAGAAGAATTATGTCCTTGATGCACCGCTAGGTGACAGACCTATTGCAGGAGCAGATGCAGACGTTATGAACGTTTGGCTAGCTCAATATGATGACTACTTGATAGTTTAGTGCACCATGCTTAACAGCTTAGAATCGGGACTTCAAAGACGTTTTGAACGTCATGGACCATATGAGATGTTCCAGGAGTTGAAGTTAATATTTCAAGCAAATACCCGAGTTGAGAGATATAAAGTCTCCAACAAGTTCTATAGCTAAAAGATGGAGGAGAATCGCTCAACTAGTGAGCATGTGCTCAGATTGTCTGGGTACTACAATCGCTTGAATCAAGTGGGAGTTAATCTTCCAGATAAAATAGTGATTGACAGAATTCTCTAGTCACCATCACCAAGTTAGTAGAACTTCGTGATGAACTATAATATGCAAGGGATGACAAAAGTAATTCCCAAGCTCTTCGTGATGCTGAAATCGACGAAGGTAGAAATCAAGAAAAACATCAAGTATTGTTGGTTAACAAGACCACTAGTTTCAAGAAAAGGGCAAAGGGAAGAAGGGGAACTTCAAGAAGAACGGCAAGCAAGTTGCTGCTCAAGTGAAGAAGCCCAAGTCTGGTCCTAAGCCTGAGACTAAGTGCTTCTACTGCAAAGGGACTGGTCACTAGAAGCGGAACTACCCCAAGTGATTGGCGGATAAGAAGGATGGCAAAGTGAACATAAGTATATTTGATATACATCTTATTGATGTGTACTTTACTAGTGTTTATAGCAACCCCTCAGTATTTGATACTAGTTCAGTTGCTAAGATCAGTAACTCGAAACGGGAGTTGCAGAATAAACAGAGACTAGTTAAGGGTGAAGTGATGATGTGTGTTGGAAGTGGTTCCAAGATTGATATGATCATCATCGCACACTCCCTATAATTTCGGGATTAGTGTTGAACCTAAATAAGTGTTATTTGGTGTTTGCGTTCAGCATGAATATGATTTGATCATGTTTATTGTAATACGGTTATTCATTTAAGTAAGAGAATAAATTGTTGTTCTGTTTACATGAATAAAACCTTATATGGTTACACACCCAATGAAAATAGTTCGTTGGATCTCGATCGTAGTGATACACATAATCATAATATTGAAACCAAAAGATGCAAAGTTAATAATGATAGTGCAACTTATTTGTGGCACTGCCGTTTAGGTCATATTGGTGTAAAGCGCATGAAGAAACTCCATGCTGATGGGCTTTTGGAATCACTTGATTATGAATCAGTTGATGCTTGCGAACCATGCCTCATGGGCAAGATGACTAAGACTCCGTTCTTTGGAACAATGGAGCAAGCAACAGATTTGTTGGAAATCATACATACTGATGTATGTGGTCCGATGAATATTGAGGCTCGCGACAGGTATCATTATTTTCTGATCTTCACAGATGATTTGAGCAGATATGAGTATATCTACTTAATGAAACATAAGTCTGAAACATTTGAAAAGTTCAAAGAATTTCAGAGTGAAGTGAAAAATCATCGTAACAAGAAAATAAAGTTTCTACGATCTGATCGTAGATAAGAGTATTTGAGTTACGAGTTTGGCCTTCATTTAAAAACAATGTGAAATAGTTTCACTACTCACGCCACCTGGAACACCACAATGTAATGGTGTGTCCGAACGTCATAACCGTACTTTATTAGATATGGTGCGATCTATGATGTCTCTTACCGATCTACCACTATCGTTTTGGGGTTATGCATTAGAGACAGCTGCATTCACGTTAAATAGGGCACCATCTAAATCCGTTGAGACGACACCGTATGAACTATGGTTTGGCAAGAAAGCTAAGTTGTCATTTCTTAAAGTTTGAGGTTGCAATGCTTATGTGAAAAAGTTTCAATCTGATAAGCTCAAACCCAAATCAGAGAAATGTGACTTCATAGGATATCCAAAGGAAACTATTGGATACACCTTCTATCACAGATCCGAAGGCAAGACTTTTGTTGCTAAATTTGGAAACTTTCTAGAGAAGGAGTTTCTCTCGAAAGAAGTGAGTGGGAGGAAAGTAGAAAACTTGATAAGGTAATTGTACCTTCTCCCTTATTGGAAAGTAGTTAATCACAAAAAACTGTTCTTGTGACTTCTACACCAATTAGTGAGGAAGCTAATGATGATGATCATGTAACTTCAGATCAAGTTACTACTGAATCTCGTAGGTAAACCAGAGTAAGATCCGCACCAGAGTGGTACAGTAATCCTGTTCTGGAAGTCATGTTACTAGACCATGACGAACCTACGAACTATGAGGAAGCGATGATGAGCCCAGATTCCGCGAAATGTTTTGAGGCCATGAAATCTGAGATATGATCCATGTATGAGAACAAAGTATGGACTTTGATGGATTTGCCCGATGATCGGCAAGCCATAAAAATAAATGGATCTTCAAGAGGAAGACGGACGCTGATAGTAGTGTTATTATCTACAAAGCTAGAATTGTCGCAAAAGGTTTTCGACAAGTTCAAGGTGTTGACTACGATGAGAGATTCTCACTCGTATCTATGCTTAAGTCTGTCCGAATCATGTTAGCAATTGCCGCATTTTATGAAATCTGGCAAATGGATAAACAAAACTGAATTCCTTAATGGATTTATTAAAGAAGAGTTGTATATGATACAACCAGAAGGATTTGTCAATCCTAAAGGTTCTAACAAAATATGCAAGCTCCAGCGATCCATCTATGGACTGGTGCAAGCATCTCGGAGTCGGAATATACGCTTTGATGAGTTGATCAAAGCATATAGTTTTATACAGACTTGCGGTGAAGCCTGTATTTACAAGAAAGTGAGTGGGAGCACTACAACATTTCTGATAAGTATATGTGAATGACATATTATTGAGCGGAAATAATGTAGAATTATTCTGTAAAGCATAAAGGAGTGTTTGAAAGGAGTTTTTTCCAAAGAAAGACTTCGGTGAAGCTGCTTACATATTGAGCTCCAAGATCTATAGAGATAGATCAAGACGCTTGATAATGTTTTTCAATGAGTACATACCTTGACAAGATTTTGAAGTAGTTCAAAATGGAGCAGTCAAAGAAAGAGTTCTTGCCTGTATTACAAGGTGTGAAGTTGAGTAAGACTCAAAGCCCGACCACGACAGAAGATAGAAAGAGAATGAAAGTCATTCCCTGTGCCTTGGCCATAGGTTCTATAAAGTATGTCATGCTGTATACCAAATCTATTGTATACCCTGCACTGATTTGGAAAGGGAGTACAATGGTGATCTAGGAGTAGATCACTGGACAGCGGTCAAAATTATCCTTAGTGAAATAAGGATATGTTTCTCGTTTATGGACGTGACAAAAAGGTTCGTCGTAAAAGGTTACGTCGATGCAAGTTTTTGACATTGATCCAGATGATTCTAAGTCTCAATCTGGATACATATTGAAAGTGGGAGCAATTAGCTAGAGTAGCTCCGTGCAGAGCATTGTAGACATAGAATTTTGCAAAATACATACGGATCTGAATTTGGCAGGCCCGTTGACTAAATTTCTCTCACAAGCAAAACATGATCACTCTTTGGGTGTTAATCACATAGCAATGTGAACTAGATTATTGAATCTAGTAAACCCTTTGGGTGTTAGTCACATGGAGATGTAAACCAATCACATAAAGATGTGAACTATTGATGTTAATCACATAGCGATGTGAACTATATTATTGACTCTAGTGCAAGTGGGAGACTGAAGGAAATATGCCCTAGAGACAATAATAAAGTTATTATTTATTTGCTTATTTCATGATAAATGTTTATTATTCATGCTAGAATTGTACCGGAAACATAATACATGTGTGAATACATAGACAAACAGAGTGTCACTAGTATGCCTCTACTTGACTAGCTCGTTAATCAAAGATGGTTATGTTTCCTAACCATGGACAAAGAGTTGTTATTTGATTAACGGGATCACATCATTAGATGAATGATCTGATTGACATGACCCATTCCATTATCTTAGCACCCGATCTTTTAGTATGTTGCTATTGCTTTCTTCATGACTTATACATGTTCCTATGACTATGAGATTATGCAACTCCCGTTTGCCGGAGGAACACTTTGTGTGCTACCAAACGTCACAACGTAACTGGGTGATTATAAAGGAGCTCTACAGGTGTCTCCAAAGGTACATGTTGGGTTGGCGTATTTCGAGATTAGGATTTGTCACTCCGATTGTCGGAGAGGTATCTCTGGGCCCTCTCGGTAATGCACACCACTTAAGCCTTGCAAGCATTGCAACTAATGAGTGAGTTGCGAGATGATGTATTACGAAACGAGTAAAGAGACTTGCCGGTAACGAGATTGAACTAGGTATTGGATACCGACGATCGAATCCCGGGCAAGTAACATACCGATGACAAAGGGAACAACGTATGTTGTTATGCGGTCTGACCGATAAAGATCTTCGTAGAATATGTAGGAGCCAATATGGGCATCCAGGTCCCGCTATTGGTTATTGACCGGAGACGTGTCTCGGTCATGTCTACATTGTTCTCGAACCGTAGGGTCCGCACGCTTAAGGTTTCGATGACAGTTATATTATGAGTTTATGAGTTTTGATGTACGGAAGGAGTTCGGAGTCCCGGATGAGATCGGGGACATAACGAGGAGTCTCGAAATGGTCGAGACGTAAAGATCGATATATTGGACGACTATATTCGTACATCGAAAAGGTTCCGAGTGATTCGGGTATTTTTCGGAGTACCGGGTAGTTACGGGAGAAGCAATGGGCCTTGATGGGCTTTAGTGGGAAGAGGAGAAAGGGCCAAGGGGCTGCTGCGCCCCCCTCCCCTCTAGGTCCGAATTGGACTAGGGAAAAGGGGGCCGGCCACCTTTCCTTCTCCTCCACTTCCTTCTCCCTTCCTCCCCTCTTGGTGGACTCCTACTAGGACTTGGAGTCCTAGTAGGACTCCACATCCTGGCCGCACCAACCTTGGCCGGCCTCCTCCTCCTCCATCCTTTATATACTGAGGCAAGGGGCACCCCATGAACACAAGTTGATCCTCGCGATCGTTCCTTAGCCGTGTGCGGTGCCCCCCTCCATCATATTCCACCTAGGTCATATCGTAGCAGTGCTTAGGCGAAGCCCTGCGACGGTAGAACATCAAGATCGTCACCACGCCGTCGTGCTGACGGAACTCCTCCCCGAAGCTTTGCTGGATCGGAGCCCGGGGAGCGTCATCGATCTGAACGTGTGCCAAGAACTCGGAGGTGCCGGAGTAACGGTGCTTGGATCGGTCGGATCGTGAAGACGTATGACTACATCAACCGCGTTGTGCTAACGCTTCCGCAGTCGATCTACAAGGGTACGTAGATCATACTCTCCCCTCTCGTTGCTATGCATCACCATGATCTTGCGTGTGCGTAGGAAATTTTTGAAATTACTACGTTCCCCAACATCTGGACCTAAGCCTGAAACTGAGTGCTTCTACTGCAAAGCGACTGGTCACTGAAAGCGGAACTACCCCAAGTAATTGGCGGATAAGAAGGATGGCAAAGTGAACATAGGTATATTTGATATACATGTTATTGATGTGTACTTTACTAGTGTTTATAGCAACCCCTCGGTATCTTATTTGATACTAGTTTAGTTGCTAAGAATAGTAACTCGAAACGGGAGTTGCAGAATGAACAGAGACTAGTTAAGGGTGAAGTGACGATGTGTATTGAAAATGGTTCCAAGGTTGATATGATCATCATCGCACACTCCCTATACTTTCGGGATTAGTGTTAAACCTAAAATAAATGTTATTTAGTGTTTGCATTGAGCATGAATATGATTGGATCATGTTTATTGCAATACGGTTATTCATGTAAGTTAGAGAATAATTGTTGTTCCGTTTACATGAATAAAACCTTCTATGGTCATACACCCAATGAAAATGGTTTGTTGGATCTCGATTGTGGTGATACACATTTTCATAATATTGAAGCCAAAAAATGCAAAGTTAATAATGATAGTGCAACTTATTTGTGGCACTGCCGTTTAGGTCATATTGGTGTAAAGCGCATGAAGAAATCCATGTTGATGGGCTTTTGGAATCACTTGATTATGAATCAGTTGATGCTTGTGAACCATGCCTCATGGGCAAGATGACTAAGACTCCGTTCTCCGGAACAATGGAGCGAGCAACAGATTTGTTGGAAATCATACATACTGATGTATGTGGTCCGATGAATGTTGAGGCTCGCGGCGGGTATTGTTATTTTCTAACCTTCATAGATGATTTGAGCAGATATGGGTATATCTACTTGATGAAACATAAGTCTGAAACATTTGAAAAGTTCAAAGAATTTCAGAGTGAAGTGGAAAATCATCGTAACAAGAAAATAAAGTTTCTACGATCTGATCGCAGAGGCGAATATTTGAGTTACGAGTTTGGTCTTCAATTAAAACAATGTGGAATAGTTTCACAAACTCATGCCACATGTAACACCACAGTGTAATGGTGTGTCCGAATGTCGTAATCGTACTTTACTAGATATGATGCGATCTATGATGTCTCTTACTGGTTTACCACTATCGTTTTGGGGTTATGCATTAGAGATAGCTACATTCACATTAAAAAGGGAACCATCTAAATCCATTGAGACGATTCCGTAAGAACTGTGGTTTAGTAAGAAACCTAAGCTGTCGTTTCTTAAAGTTTGGGGTTGCAATGCTTATGTGAAAAAGTTTCATCTTGATAAGCTCAAACCCAAGTCGGAGAAGTGCATCTTCATAGGATACCCAAAAGTAACTGTTGGGTACACCTTCTATCACAGATTCGAAGGAAAGATATTTGTTGCTGAGAATGGATCCTTTCTAGAGAAGGAGTTTCTCTCGAAAGAAGTGAGTGGGAGGAAAGTAGAACTTGATGAGGTAATTGTACCTACTCCTTATTGGAAAGTAGTTCATCACAGAAATCTGTTTCTGTGACTCCTACACCAATTAGTGAGGAAGTTAATGATGATGATCATGTAACTTCAAATCAAGTTACTACCGAACCTCGTAGGTCAACCAGAGTGAGATCCGCACCAGAATGGTACGGTAATCCTGTTCTGGAGATCATGTTAATTGACCATGACGAACCTACGAACTATGAGAAAGCAATGATGAGCCCAGATTCCGCGAAATGGCTTGAGGCCATGAAATCTGAGATGGGATCCATGTATGAGAACAAAGTGTGGACTTTGGTTTACTTGCCTGTTGATCGGCAAGACATAGAAAATAAATGAATCTTCAAAAGGAAGACGGACGCTGATAGTAGTGTTACTATCTATAAAGCTAGACTTATCGAAAAAGGTTTTTGACAAAGTTCAAGGAGTTGACTACGATAAGACCTTCTCACTCGTAGCGATGCTTAAGTCTGTCCGAATCATGTTAGCAAATTGCCACATTTTATGAAATCTAGCAAATGGATGTAAAGACTACATTCCTGAATGAATTTCTGGAAGAAGAAGTTGTATATGATGCAATCAGAAGGTTTTGTCAATCCTAAAGGTGCTAACAAAATATTCAAGCTCCAGCGATCCATCTATGGACTGGTGCAAGCATCTCGGAGTTGGAATATGCGCTTTGATGAGATGATCAAAGTATATAGTTTTATACAAACTTGCGATGAAGCCTGTATTTACAAGAAAGTGAGTGGGAGCACTACAACATTTCTGATAAGTATATGTGGATGACATATTGTTGATCAGAAATAATGTAGAATTCTCTGTAAATCATAAAGGAGTATTTGAAAGGAGTTTTTCAAAGAAAGACCTCAGTGAAGCTGCTTACATATTGAGCATCAAGATTTATAGAGATAGATCAAGATGCTTGATAAGTTTTTTCAATGAGTACATACCTTGACAAGATTTTGAAGTAGTTCAAAATGGAACATTCAAAGAAAGAGTTCTTGCCTGTGTTACAAGGCGTGAAATTGAGTAAGACTCAAAGCCCGAGCACGGCAGAAGATAGAAAGAGAATGAAAGTCATTCCCTATGTCTCAGCCATAGTTTCTATAAAGTATGTCATGCTGTGTACCAGATCTATTGTATACCCTACACTGAGTTTAGCAAGGGAGTACAATAGTGATCTAGGAGTAGATCACCGAACAACTGTCAAAATTATCCTTAGTGGAATAAGGATATGTTTCTCGATAATGGAGGTGACAAAAGGTTTGTCGTAAAGGGTTACGTCGATGCAAATTTTGACACTGATCCAGATGACTCTAAGTCTCAATCTGGATACATATTGAAAGTGGGAGCAATTAGCTAGAGTAGCTCCGTGCAGAGCATTCTTGACATAGAAATTTGCAAAATACATACGGATCTGAATATGACAGACCCGTTGGCTAAACTTCTCTCACAAGCAAAACATGATCACACCTTAGTACTCTTTGGGTGTTAATCACATAGAGATGTGAACTAGATTATTCACTCTAGTAAACCCTTTGGGTGTTGGTCACATGACGATGTGAACTATGGGTGTTAATCACATGGTGATGTGAATTATTGGTGTTAAATCACATGGCGTTGTGAACTAGATTATTGACTCTAGTGCAAATGGGAGACTGAAGGAAATATGCCGTAGAGGCAATAATAAAGTTATTATTTATTTCCTTATTTCATGATAAATATTTATTATTCATGCTAGAATTGTATTAACCGGAAACATAACACATGTGTGAATACATAGACAAACAGAGTGTCACTAGTATGCCTCTACTAGACTAGCTCATTAATCAAAGATGGTTATGTTTCCTAGCCATAGACATGAGTTGTCATTTGATTAAACGGTATCACATCATTAGGAGAATGATGTGATTGACTTGACCCATTCCATTAGCTTAGCACACGATCGTTTAGTATTCTGCTATTGCTTTCTTCATGACTTATACATGTTTCTATGACTATGAGATTATGCAACTCCCGTTTACCGGAGGAACACTTTGTGTGCCACCAAACGTCACAACGTAACTGGGTGATTATAAAGGTTCTTTACAGGTGTCTCCGAAGGTACTTGTTTGGTTGGCGTATTTCGAGATTAGGATTTGTCACTCCGATTGTTGGAGAGGTATCTCTGGGCCCACTCGGTAATGCACATCACTATAAGCCTTGCAAGCATTGCAAGTAATGAGTTAGCTGCGGGATGATGTATTACGGAACGAGTAATGAGACTTGCCGGTAACGAGATTGAACTAGGTATTGAGATACCGACGATCGAATCTCGGGCAAGTAACATATCGATGACAAAGGGAACAACGTATGTTGTTATGCGGTTTGACCGATAAAGATTTTTGTAGAATATGTAGGAGCCAATATGGGCATCCAGGTCTCGCTATTGGTTATTGACCAGAGAGGTGTCTCGGTCATGTCTACATAGTTCTCGAACCCGTAGGGTCCGCACGCTTAACGTTCATTGACGATATAGTACTATGAGTTATGTATGTTGGTCACCGAATGTTGTTCGGGGTTCCAGATAAGATCACGGACATGACAAGGAACTCCGGAATGGTCTGGAGATAAAGATTGATATATGTGATAATAGTGTTTGGACTCCGGAAGGGTTCCGGAATTCACCGGAAGGGGTTCCGGATGTTTCCCGAAATGTTTGGGTACGAGAACACTTTATTTGGGCCAAAGGGGAAAGCCCATAAGGTTTTTGGAAAGTGTAAAAGGAAGTTTTGCGGAGTCCAGGGGCCAGACGCCAGGGTCCCTGGCGTCTGGGTGCAGACGCCGGGAACCCTGGCGTCTGGCCCTGGAGTCCGAGTGGGACTCTTGCCTTTCGGGCAAAACCGACTTTGAGTAGGCTTTTGCTCCAAGTTTCGACCCCAGGGCTCAAGATATAAATAGAGGGGCAGGGCTAGCACCAAAGACACATCAAGAAACACCAAGTCGTGTGCCGGCAACCCCGTCCCCTCTAGTTTATCCTCCGTCATAGTTTTCGTAGTGCTTAGGCGAAGCCCTACGGAGATTGTTCTTCACCAACACCGTCACCACGCCGTCGTGCTGTCGGAACTCATCTACTACTTCGCCCCTCTTGCTGGATCGAGAAGACGAGGACGTCACCGAGCCGAACGTGTGCAGAACTCGGAGGTGCCGTGCTTTCGGTACTTGGATCGGTCGGATTGTGAAGACGTACAACTACATCAACCACGTTGATATAACGCTTCCGTGAACGGTCTACAAGGGTATGTAGACAACACTCTCCCCTCTCATTGCTATGCATCACCATGATCCTGCGTGTGCGTAGGAAGTTTTTTGAAATTACTATGTTCCCCAACACTCAATACCAAGACCCTCCTGGTCCTTGGGTCGGAAAAGAATATCCCATCGCGCGAGACGGTATTTCCTCTTGGCCTCATCTGACTACTAGAAGAATCGAGATATGAAGAAATCAAGGCTCTTCTGCACCCCTTTCGGTATCTCGAAGAACGATAGCAGCAACATCGGCATACTAGTAAGTACCGAGTTAATCAGCACTAGCCGACCTCCATACGACATAAGCTTGCTCTTCCAGCAACTAAGCTTTTTTTCAATCCTATCTTCGATGCACACTTCCATTCTTTATTAGATAACTTACGCTAATGAATCGGTATGCCCAAATAACTGAATGGCAAAGAACCTAATTCACACCCGAACAGTTGTCTATAAGTGTCTTGCTCTTCTTTGGCCTTCCCAAAGCTGAACAACTCGCTCTTGTGAAGGTTTATCTTTAATCGAGACAATTGTTCGAAGAGACATAATATGAGTTTCATATTTCGCGCTTTTGCAATGTCATGTTCCATGAATAAGATAGTGTCATCAGCGTACTATAAAATGGAGACTCCCCCATCGACCAGATGAGGGACTAACCCCTCCACTTGACCGTTTTGCTTAGCCCTGCCAATAAGAATGGTCAACATATCAGCCACTATATTAAATAGAGAGGAGACATGGGATCCCCTTGGCTCAATCCCTTGTGTGTCTGAAAGTAGAGGCCGATATCATCGTTAACCTTGATTCCGACACTACCCTTTTGGACTTGAGAACCCACTTGGTTTCGCCAGACCTCACTAAATACTTTCATGCGCATTGCCTGCTGAAGGAAAGGCCACTTAATTTTATCATTGCCTGCTGAACGGTCGAAGTGTGTATGACATCTTAAGCAAATCTCAAAAAGGCGAGTATGAAATTGTAATTAAACAACCTGGCTAAATGGATAAGATGGCAAAACATATAAACATGTACACTGTAGTGTTTAAGACGTTTTCAATAGTCAAAAAATTGCTTGTTGAGAAGGTATTTCCCTGAGATCCTTTGCTAAGTGTTTCTAGTGTATACAAAAAGTTCTAGTTGTTTCCCGCCTACAATTTCATCATGAAAAATTTGCATGTATGGGTAGAAAAGTGACTTTGCTTACAAAAGGTAAAATGTGGACAAACCCCACTCAGACCACTAGTCTCCACTCAGGAAAGTAAGAGCGACGAATACCTACTCGATTTTTCGCTTTCTGTTGACAAACGGATGACTTTGACCATTAGAGGGGATACGCTTGGGCAAATCAATATGAGATGCTAGGTACCAAAGTCTTGAGCCCATAAGTTAGTGGAGCCTGCCAAGTGATTCTAGCACTTGCAGATTCGCGTGTTGCTCACGTGCAGTTAGGCACTGCTAGTTACCAACAAGCTATATATATATACAGGTGCAAGCATGAAACATTTCTCCACAATCACATATATATATACAGGTGCCCGCGTAATTCACTAAATATCAGTAATTTCAGTAGACACAAATATGCTTATTAGTACATAAGAATTACTTTCAGAATGTATTTTAGAATTTCCAAACTTTCTGCTGAGTTTCAGACGAATTGAGAAGTGAAATAAAGTAAATTTCGACTCTGGGTGTATTTTTTCTAGAACGTAGATTGTTAATGTTGAATTATCAGCAGTACATATCCTCAAGAGCATGAACCACAAATAATTTGTTTATGCACGTTGCTTTAACTATTTTTTTATCCATTTTCTTACATGCTTATCCACAAATAGTTTGTTCATGCATAAACAAGTTTTGAAGCATAATGTATCTCTCATCTGATCCAACTTGTGGAGAAGAAACGAAAAGGAGAAAGGAACAGTCTCTGCATGTTGGTAGCCCCCATCCCTCCTCCCCACCGACCACACACACATGACATGCGGCACTTGTTTGAAATATGAAGTGCAGGGTCGATCATCTGAGGAAGAACAATCACATGTCGACATCGATATTTGTTGACGAGGTTCAACATGAAGGACGGGGCTATGCACCAGGGGTTGCTCACCAAAACGGACCAGGCAGGAGGAGGCCGGGCAGTAGCCTATAGGGCCCAGCAGCGGGATGAATAGACTGATGAGCATCTTGCCCTCCCTGTAAACCCTAACCTTCACCGCCTATATAAGGGGAGGTTGGGGGGCTCACATCGTATCTAATCTTCGAGGAAACAATTCTCTGGCACCATTGTACTCCCTCGCACGAGGTATCCAGCCGCCGGGAATAACAAGAATAAGTAGGATGTACGGTATTACTCCGGAGGCACAAACCTGGGTAACTTGTGCATGCGGGCTGCGTCGCGGTACTTCTCATCTCGTCAGGTACCGTACTGATGGATCTGGCGGTTTCTGCACCATCAGTTGGCGCGCCAGGCACGAGCGATACTGGTCGGAGATCCAGCTGAGGCCGGTAAATTAACGTCGGGCCAAACATTCACCTTCGGCTCTTTCAAGCTAGCGGTTGACAGCTCGGGGCGGCTCTTCGAGGTCAAACCCCCGTCGTTCATTGATCACAAGGAGATACGCAGGAGCCGCCGCCCCGCAAGGAGAAAGCTGGGTCTTCTTCAACCCACCAGCCCTCCCATGTGTCCATCGTAAATATGATCTTCCCGGCAATAGGGGCGCGCCAGAACCAAAAGCTCACGCATCGCACGATCTACGCAATGGAGTCGGTGTCCCGCGAGCTCCTTGCATGGTCAGGCGAAACGTTAACGTTCAACGGAAACGACCACACTGAAAACAACCCTTACACTGGCAAGCATGCCCTAGTGGTAGATCCAATCGTCGGGGCCTGGCGCCTACCACGCGTCCTGATGGACGGAGGCAGTGGCCTCAACATAATCTTACCTGACACTCTAGCCAAAATGGGTATCTCCTTGTTTGGATTTGAGGAATCGGATGCAGGTTTCCTTGGTTTCTTGCCAGGCCGCCCCGTTTGTTGCCCCCTAGGGCGGATCGAGTTGGAGGTTTGTCTTCGGGGATGAAGATAACTTATGATCTGTGCGACTTCAGTTCGAGGTCGCCCCTTTCCACGGCGGCTACAATGCAATCTTTGGCTGACCGGCAGATGTGAAATTCATGGCAGTGCCATCATAAGTATTGAGTATAATGTATATTAGGAAGTATAAGATAGACTAGGATTTGTTTCTATCTTGTCTTGTACTTCAAGTTGGTCATTGTATTCCTATATATATGCCCACAAGGCTCAATCAATACAACAACTATTCCATCAATTCCTCTCCCCCTTCTAACATGGTATCTGTCGCAAGTCGATTCTAAACCCTAGCCACCGCCGCTTCCGCATCCGCACGTCGTCCACGGGGCGGTCGGCCTCCATTACCGCCACCGGGGGACGCGCCACCCGTACATAGGGTTCGTCCGCAGGTCGTATTGATCGGCTGCCCTAGAGAGTCTTTTCCCCGAGCCTTGCTCCGGGGTTTTCTCTTTCCCGCCGGTCATCTTGATCACGCGGTTTCTTTTTGGTTTTCCGATCTATTATTGATCGGTTTGCGTCGCCCACCGCCGTCATCAACCCCGTGCGCCTCTACTCTGACCCCGGTGTGGCCAGCCGGCCTCTCCTCCGACCCGGCGGCCACGCGCGTCGAGGTGGCCCGTCAGGGCCAGCCGCCGTCCGCGCGTTGGTCCGTCCGTCGCCCTGCACCGGCCGTCACCGCCCTGCTCTGACCTAGATACCTGCATCGCCCCGACCCGGCGGCCTCGCGTCATGCGACGGCCAATCATAGCCATCGCTCGCGCGTCGGCCCGCCCATCGATCCACATCACCCACCTCCACCGCGTCTGCACGGCGGCCTGGCGGTCTACCTCGCCGACATCGTCCTCGGCTGCGTCGGGACGGCTGCGTCGGCTGCCTCAACTCGGGCGCCGCTGCTCCGTTGGTCGCTCGGGCCTCACTGCCCGGGTGCCGGCGTTGCTTTGGCAGCCCTGGTGCTGGTGCTGACAAGCTCGTCCGCACGACGTCCCACGCCGTCCGTCGTCGCCGGCTTCATCTCGGACTTTGCCGCCACCATGCCTCCACCACGCCTCCACCGAACGGCGTCCCTGACCTCGCGCGCGATCAGCTTGATCACCCGCTCGCCGCTGCGATCTGCCTCATCTACGCCGCGCGACCGACCTGGCCCGTCGGTTACGCGCGCCTCCGCAGGTCCCGTGAAGATCGTCCCCGAGTTCAGCGCGCCTCTTCACTGATCGAGCACCGGGCTGCCGCTACGTCGCCCCATTGGGCCGCATCGCTGCCGCCCCGTGGTTCTCCTCGCGGCTGCATTGGCTCGTGTGTTGCCCCTTCGGGCCGTAGTGTCGTGATACGCGGTCCCCGCCGCCGCCCCGAGGCCGTCCCCGCAGTTGCACTGACTCGCGAACCACCGTTGTGTCGCCCCTTCGGGTCGCAGCGTCGCGGCCCGCGGTCCCCGCCGTTGCCCCGACCCGCATGCCGCCGCCGCGTCGCCCCTTCGGGTCGTAGCGCCGCGGCCCGCGGTCTGCTCTGCCGTCACCGCGCGTCGACCTCCCGTGGTATGCACCGCGTCGTCTTTCTTGGCGCAGGAACACCACCGTCCGCGCCGGTCTTCGTCTCCCTGACAGGGTTCTTCGCCTACTTCGAGCACCGCCGCCACACTCCTAACCTAGCCGCCGCCGCCGTCAGGCCGCCGCTGCCGCTCTTCTTTGACCGCCGCCGCCGCTACCTTCGTAGCCGCTGCCGCCGCCCGTCCACCCCCTTCGTCTTCGTCCAAGCACCAGCCGTCGCCAGCGTCGCCGTCATCTACCCCGACCACTTCGTCTACTCCGACCACCATTGGTGACATCGGCCCCGTGCTGATGGACGCCGCAATCGTCGTCGAGTTCTTCTCTGTTGGCCCCTCCGACTTCCCCGACATGGCGTACTACTCGTGCTGGTCCCTCGTCTACGCATGCCCGATGCTGGCAACACCGATGTGTGCCTTCATCTACGACGTGTCCCCGGGCCTGGCAAGCCTGGTCGGCGCTTCGTCAACTTTTTTTTCGTCCGTCTATGCATGCCCGGTGCTGGCAACACCGGTGCGTGCCTTCGTCCATGATGTGTCCCCGGGCTTGGCAAACCCGACGCGACGCGTCGTCAACAAGATTTTCTTCTCGGCGCACCCCTACTTCGACACCACTGCGCCCATGCTAACTCGGCGCCCTCTTGCGCCCGCGGCTCCACGGCGACTACCTCGACACCGGCCACCCCGACTCGACATCGACCACGGCATTCTTCGCACGGCTACCTCGACCACGGCTCCACCACTTTAACGCCCTCTATGCGGCTATATCTCCCACGTGTCGAAGCACGACTTAGAGGCATAACCGCATTGAAAGCAATGTCGCAAGTGAGGTAATCTTCACACAACCCATGTAATACATAAGGGAAAGAGATACATAGTTGGCTTACAATCACCACTTCACACAATTACATGAATAAAGCATTACATCATCCAAATACAATCAGGACCCGACTATGGAGCCAAAATAAAAGAAGAACCCCAAATGCGACAAAGGTCCCCGATCGACCCCAACTGGGCTCCACTACTGATCAACTAGAACGAAACAACACAAAGGACAAGATCTTCATCGAGCTCCTCCTGAGCTTGGTTGCGTCATCTGCAAGGGCTCATCAGCACTTGCAAGCTGGTTTTGGAAGTATCTGTGAGTCACGGGGACTCAGCAATCTCACACCCTCGCGATCAAGACTATTTAAGCTTATGGGTAAGGTAAAAGGTATGAGGTGGAGCTGCAGCAAGCGACTAGCATATATGGTGGCTAACATACGCGAATGAGAGTGAGAAGAGAAAGCAAAGCACGTTCGAGAAAGTATGATTAAGAAGTGATCCTAAAACAACCTACGTCAAGCATAACTCCAACACCGTGTTCACTTCCCGGACTCCGCCGGAAAGAGACCATCACGGTTACACACGCGGTTGATGCATTTTAATTAAGGTCAACTTCAGGTTTTCTACAACCGGACATTAACAAATTCCCATCTGCCCATAACCGCGGGCACGGCTTTCGTAAGTTCAAATCCCTGCAGGGGTGTCCCAACTTAGCCCATCACAAGCTCTCACGGTCAACGAAGGATATTCCTTCTAGCGGGAAGACCCGATCAGACTCGGAATCCCGGTTACAAGACATTTCGACAAGGTAAAACTAAACCAGCAACACCGCCCAAATGTGCCGACAAATCCCGATAGGAGCTGCACATATCTTTTTCTCAGGGCACACCGGATTGTCTTAACTTCCGGTAGGCCATCCCAGAGTTGCCCCTGGTGGCCACCGGCGGCTGACAAGTTGGACCAACACTTAGAGGAGCACTGGCCCGGGGGGGTAAAATAATGATGACCCTCAGGAGCGCGACTCCCAAGAGAAAAGAAAAGGCTAGGTGCCAAATGGTAAAACCAATGTTGGGCATTGCTGGAGGAGTTTTACTCAAGGCAAACTGTCAAGGGGTTCCCATTATTACCCAACCGCGTAAGGAACGCAAAAACCGGGAACATAATACCGATATGACGGAAACTAGGGCGGCAAGAGTGGAACAAAACACCAGGCATAAGGCCGAGCCTTCCACCCTTTACCAAGTATATAGATGCATTAATTAAATAAGATATATTGTGATATCCCAACAAGTCAAACATGTTCCAACAAGGAACAACATCTCCATGTTCCAACAAGGAACAAACTTCAATCTTCACCTGCAACTAACAACGCTATAAGAGGGGCTGAGCAAAGCGGTAACATAGCCAAACAACGGTTTGCTAGGACAAGGTGGGTTAGAGGCTTGGCTTAACAATATGGGAGGCATGATAAGCAAGTGGTAGGTATCGCAACATAGGCATAGCAAAAGAGCGAGCAACTAGCAAGCAAAGATAGAAGTGATTTCGAGGGTATGATCATCTTGCCTGAAATCCCGCAAGGAAGAAGAACGAGTCCATGAAGAAGACAAACAGACGTAGACAAACGGGTCCTCACAAACGCGACGTTATCGGAACCAACCCGAAGAAGAAACACCAGAAAGAAGCACACAACACAGTAAACAATCATCACAAAGCATGTCACGATGCGCAAAGCAATATGATGCATGTCCAGTTTAAAGAAGCATGGCATGGCAAAGTGCACAAACAACCCTACAAATTAAGTGGAGCTCAATATGCAACCCCGTTCCATATTGACGAAACACCACATTCAAGTTATTTAGTTCGATCTCATTTATGTACCCAACAATATTAAATGTGGTTAAACATGGCAAGAGGGTGAAGCATGATGAAACTATCTAATCTAGGCAAGTTTAAATGAGCCGGAACAACAAAACAACAAGTCCGGAAACTCCTCATATGCATATATTAGGTTTGGTACTGTTCTGCCCTAAACATAATTTTAGAGCTATTAAACATGCAAAACAAGCACACCATGTTAAACTAGGCATTTTTCCACCCCATTTACATATAAAGTTTATTAAGTTCGGAGCTACGGTTAAATAGTTATGAAATAAATCATCTTAACATGGCATAGGAGCAAATTTAACCAAACAGCATTTTAAACATTTCAAACATGGATGAAAGTTGCATATTATTAAACTAGACAAAATTCTAAGCAACTTTCATATATAAATTGTTTTAATCCGATGCACGGTTATTAAGTTATTATATGCATGAAGTTTAGGGGCTATCTGTAAAACCGTAAACTCTGGATAATTACTAAAATCACTGGACAGGAAAAAAAAACATAGCGGGCTGGATCTCGCTGGACCAACCGAAACAGGCGCTGGGGAAGGCTGCACACCCATGGCCCCCTTGGGTCGGCAGGAAAAATAGAGGCATGGCGCTGGGCCTGAAGGCGATGCAAAGGGCCCATATGCACTACCGCTCGTCCTCCCCGCTCGAGCGGGCGCAGAAAACAGAGGAGGCGGCGCACGGCATGGCAGCGTTCATCGACGGGTCCCCGGGGCGCGGACGAGCAAGGAGATGACTGGAGGAGGTAGATCCGAGCACGGGACAACAAGGGCAACCGGATCCGGGGCGGAGATGGCCGGCGGCGTCGACCTGCGAAGGGCACATAGAGAGAGAGTCCATGAGAGAGCAGAGAGACGGAGAGGGAGTGACGAAGAGAGAGGAGGGCAGGGAAGGCGGCCCGGTTCTGGTGGTGCTCCGACGGCGCGGTCAACGGGCAGGAGAGGCGGGGTCGACCGGCTGCTGCGGTGATGTTCACGGCGGCTCCTGCGGGTAACACACATCGAGAAAGAGAGAGAGGGATCAGAGAACGGAAGGAGAAGTGAGCCAGGGAGGAAGGGAAAGAAAATGGCGTGCGACAGGGCTGGCCTGGCGATGGCTCTGCAGCTGCTGCTCGCCGGTGGCTCGGTGTCAAAGCCGACAGGAACGAGGTGCTCGGGGAGCCCCTCGGGCGCGAGAGGAGGCCGGAGTCTCGGGGTCGAGCTCCTCTCGAACGGAGCGAGGCTACTGTGATTGATTTAGAAGGGATCGGGAGGAGGCACACTGGTTGGGTGGAGAGATCGGGAGGGATCGATGGATTGGATCGATGGGGAAAACGAGGAAGGTGGCGGCGGCATGGGGATTGATGGATGGGACAGCTCCCCTAGGTTTTAGGGTTTAGTCTTTAAATAACAAGTGAATTTTGGGTAGGGGTATTTGGTCCCTCCGATGAAATCGGACGGACCTAGATAAATAGGCTAGGGAGACCAAACAAACAAAACGGAGACGTTTTGTAGATGTTTGGGGATGATCCGGACACAACAGTGGCGACACCCCGGGTCGGGTCCGGGACAACTTTCGGACGCTCACGTGAGGGGTTCGATGCACTGTGCAGAGAGGGTTTCGGACCGTGCGGTCGCATCGGACAACTCCGGAAGCGAAGAGGGGAAGGAGGATGGACTAGGTGGGCTGTGGCGAGACTGCGAGGGGGAGAAGAGAGAGAGAGGGCCCGGCATCTGTTTCCGGAGACCGAAAGCGTCCGACGTTAGACCGGCTATAATGCCGCTATAGTTATCCGTTGGGGCATCAAACGATCTCTGAATGCGATGAAACTTGACAGACGGTCTATCTACACTATAATAAGACCACACGTCAACTCTCATCCCATTCCGAGAACATTTTCTGGCCACTTATAAAATAATATTTCGGACATGCCGCGGGCGCGTGCAAGTGTGGCTGGGCTCAGAACGGACAACAGAAAGAACTGGGAGATCCGGACGGATGCAAGTTTTGAAAAAACATGATGATGCAATGCACATGATGACAAGATGAAATGCAACACACAAGCAAATGACATGGCAATGACAACGAATAACTGGAAGACACCTGGCACATCGGTCTCGGGGCGTTACAACACTCCACCACTACGAGAAGATCTCGTCCCAAGATCTAGAATGGCACCAGAGGGAAAACAGAAGAGAAAGAGAAGAGGTAAAACTAAGTTGCTTCTTGACAAACGAGTGAAACCAAAGAACCTTGAAAAGGTTAAGCCATTTCGAGAAAAGAATACAACGGAGATGAGCGAAGTTGAAAAAAATCCGTTAGAAAAGAGAAACAAGGAAGAACAACTTCGTATAGCACTCCGTTTGAAAAGAGATGCAAAACTTGATAGGATGAAAAGGATTTGAGCAAAGGGGCACAACATTCCGGTTAAATGGGTAAGCACTAAAAGAACACCATCTGAGATGATGAGAGAAAAGAGCAACATCACAACGCCTCCGGAAGAAAAGAGAGGACGGAATGGAATGAATGGAGGAGAAAACAATATCTTCTACCTCAAATGAGCTTGGAAGCATCTTTAGGAGAAGGGTCGAACGGAGTTGTTGGGAAAAACCAACAACAAAGAGAGTAAGCTTGTAGTGGGCTTA
The DNA here is from genome assembly GCF_018294505.1 of Triticum aestivum. NCBI lineage: Eukaryota > Viridiplantae > Streptophyta > Magnoliopsida > Poales > Poaceae > Triticum > Triticum aestivum. Next base: position 9,247,379 of record NC_057800.1, read on the forward strand.
TGGAGAACAACTCAAAACTATGAGGTGAAATTCTGCCACTCACGGAAAAAAAAGAATTGGATTGATATGAACAAGAAGACGAGAAAACTTGTTCACCAGAAGGATAAAAGAAGAAATTGGATCATTTATAAGCACCATAGATAGCAAGAATCCTTAGGGAAGGCTTTAGGTGAAATATAACCCCAGATAACTCCAATGACGAGATGATGGATTTAAAATATCTCATTCTTAACAACATGGGAATCATGAGACATGAACTCAAATTATCAAGAATGACATAATACCACCTCGAATGGTACGGTTGAAAGAATTGCACTCCAGATTGCAAGATGTAGAATGTTTGAGCTCCTTAGAAACGAATCTCGATGAAAAACTTCGAGAAGGAATTAAATCCTTGATGAACCATCATGTAGAACCTTCATGAAGAACTCCGGTAAAAGAAATGAATAAAAAGAAAGAGAAGTTGAAAACTGAAGGTGAAACCTTGCAATGATTAGATGGATCTTCGTGATGAGATAAAGCGGAAAAACTGGAACTCTGGAAAAAAAGAAGAACAAAAGAGATCAAGAATTTGATGAACCTCCGGAATAAGGAATTAATCACTTGGATGGAACAAGAATAAGAATTACGTTATGCGTATCCTTCACCAATTTTAATTGATGACAAGCAACGGATAGCATACAACTTATTCCGTTAGAAAGGATTAAGAGAGATATAAATTAAACTTGAGAAAAGGCTTCAACGAACCACCGTTAGGATTTGAAAGAACGAATGAATTGATATGATAATCAAGGAAGAGAAAACTCTTGAATGAACCACCGTAAGAATTGAAAAAAATGAACGAAGAAAGGATAATGAAACACCGGGTAAGAATTAGCAAATGAACGAAGATACATGAGAGGGTTTAGATATAAGAGAACAAAGAGATCAAGAACTGATTAGAGAATATTTGAAAGGAGCACCGGTAGGTTTTAGAGTATGAGAGCTGAAAGCTGGAATTAATAATTCTTAGATGATGGGCTCCGGATAAACAAACTGAGAAGACTCTTGAATTGCTCCGGAAGGGTGAAAATAATTCTCACAACCGAAAATAATTATGAGAGGGTGGCAACAAACTAGAGCCATGAATCTTGAACAGAATGGAGCAAGATTGAGAGAAAAATCTTCTTCGTCTTCAAAATCTGAGAATTACGACGAGAAACACCACCATGAATTATTTAGAAACTCCGGAAGAGTCAAAACGAAGAGGTTGAGCCAACGATGAAAATAATTTGAAAGATCTTGGAGAAAGGCACTTGACTGATGAAAATCATTCTTACGTCAAACTTCGAAAAGAATTTGAGAATACCTCCGGGAAAATAAGAAGAGTCAGGTAAGATCCTGGGAATAGACCTGTGGGTTAGGGCCCACTCGAAAGAAAACACCATTGATATGATTACTTGACAAAGGAGATAGCACCGGTTGAATAAAATAGCTTGAATGAGATAACAACCTCAAAAGAGCTTGAAAGGATTACAAAAGCAGAGTGGAAACACGAATCTTTGAGATATCTTGAGCACTCCAGAACAATAGAATAACGAGCATGGAATGACTGAATATAAGGTGCACCAGCATGAGAAGGCATTTGAAACGAGGAAAAAGGGATATGATCAACACCAAGGCTAGAATTGGTTCCACCGGAGAAGAAAAGGAATGAGGAATGACGAACTTGAAGCTCCGTTAGAATCTTCATGAGAATCACCGGATAAGAATATTGAAAGAAAAGAATGAAGAGACTTCACATGGATAAGATGGACACTTGATTACGAAATCTGAGTCCTTGAAGGAAAACAAGGGAGGGAGGGTGGGAAAAACAAAGACAATTTGGAATGGATGAAACGAACATTGTTGAGAAGAACTGATACTTGATCTAGTGGATGTTGAAATGATCGGATCCACTTGAAGAGAAAACACGCCGGTTGAAAAGGATTGGAAAGACAATCTTGATGATCAAGAAGGATTGGTATCCGCATCGGAGTATGAGAACACCGTTTAGAAAAGGTATGGAATCAACATTTGACTTCGAAGCAACTCGAATACCACAACTCAAAATAAAACAAAGTATTGGCTTGCATTATAAGCCGGAACAAACATATGATAGAGATTTCGTCCGAAGTTTTCGTGGTGGGGCCTACACGGGCTCGATCGTACAGCACCATCATGTACAAGGCAGTGCACATGACATACGAAGCGTCCCCGAGTCGGCATAGCCAAGGACTCTTTAAGACACAACGAGACCACTGTAAAACCAACCGTGAATAGGCGGACCACTAGACGTCGAACCCCAATTTCATATCATACATCTGTCGGAAAGATATCCTAAGAGCTACTTGAATTCCCACTTATAAACTCCCGAAATTTTCCGGTTATGCAATCGGGTGTTGGGGATACAGGGGAAGCATAATATCTCACCCAAAACTAGCAAGTCCTACATCCAGCTGTATCCATCCTTCAACACATAACCAAGAAACCTTCGGAAATCATCTACCTCAACCTTCGAAAAGCATCTGTTATACAAGTTATGGCAATACTTCTGAACTCCCGCCCCAGTACTGGGTGGCGTTGAGGTTATCTCACCAACAACTCCATAAAAGAGATTTTCGATGTCGGTGAACTAAACTCAGGTATTCCAGAACTGCAACGATAAAATTGTGACGACAACACCTCGGAGCTCAACTCCCCGGGACACTGCCACAAAACCCCTGACAGGAGGCACCAAGACAATGTTCTCGTCACAAAACCATCGAAACGATTCCAAGATACCCGCGTGATCCTAAATTTTTTTTAGTGAAATTTGAGAAGAGAAGAGTCAAAACTCTACGTCAGGATGCCTTACCAGAGCGATGAGGAGACTGGGAAGTAAAAATAATTCCTAAACTCTCCGATATATATAATTCCTAAATGACTCAAAACATTTTTCTAGACACAACTCGACTGCTAAAAACGATCAAGCAATGGGGGCTCCTAAGGTCGGGGAAGGCTCTGATTACCAACTTGTAACGTCCTCGATGCGGCTATATCTCCCACGTGTCGAAGCACGACTTAGAGGCATAACCGCATTGAAAGCAATGTCGCAAGTGAGGTAATCTTCACACAACCCATGTAATACATAAGGGACAGAGATACATAGTTGTCTTACAATCACCACTTCACACAATTACATGAATAAAGCATTACATCATCCAAATACAATTAGGACCCGACTATGGAGCCAAAATAAAAGAAGAACCCCAAATGCGACAAAGGTCCCCGATCGACCCCAACTGGTCTCCACTACTGATCAACTAGAACGAAACAACACAAAGGACAAGATCTTCATCGAGCTCCTCCTGAGCTTGGTTGCATCATCTGCAAGGGCTCATCGGCACCTGCAAGCTGGTTTTGGAAGTATCTGTGAGTCACGGGAACTCAGCAATCTCACACCCTCGCGATAAAGACTATTTAAGCTTATGGGTAAGGTAAAAGGTATGAGGTGGAGCTGCAGCAAGCGACTAGCATATATGGTGGCTAACATACGCGAATGAGAGCGAGAAGAGAAAGCAAAGCACGTTCTAGAAAGTATGATCAAGAAGTGATCCTAAAACAACCTACGTCAAGCATAACTCCAACACCGTGTTCACTTCCAGGACTCCGCCGGAAAGAGACCATCACGGTTACACACGCGGTTGATGCATTTTAATTAAGGTCAACTTCAGGTTTTCTACAACCGGACATTAACAAATTCCCATCTGCCCATAACCGCGGGCACGGCTTTCGTAAGTTCAAATCCCTGCAGGGGTGTCCCAACTTAGCCCATCACAAGCTCTCACGGTCAACAAAGGATATTCCTTCTAGCGGGAAGACCCGATCAGACTCGGAATCCCGGTTACAAGACATTTCGACAAGGTAAAACTAAACCAGCAACACCGCCCGAATGTGCCGACAAATCCCGATAGCAGCTGCACATATATCTTTCTCAGGGCACACCGGATTGTCTTAACTTCCGATAGGCCAGCCCAGAGTTGCCCCTGGTGGCCACCGGCGGCTGACAAGTTGGACCAACACTTAGAGGAGCACTGGCCCAGGGGGGGTAAAATAATGATGACCCTCAGGAGCGCGACTCCCAAGAGAAAAGAAAAGGCTAGGTGCCAAATGGTAAAACCAATGTTGGGCATTGCTGGAGGAGTTTTACTCAAGGCGAACTGTCAAGGGGTTCCCATTATTACCCAACCGCGTAAGGAACGCAAAAACCGGGAACATAACACCGATATGACGGAAACTAGGGCGGCAAGAGTGGAACAAAACACCAGGCATAAGGCCGAGCCTTCCACCCTTTACCAAGTATATAGATGCATTAATTAAATAAGATATATTGTGATATCCCAACAAGTCAAACATGTTCCAACAAGGAACGACATCTCCATGTTCCAACAAGGAACAAACTTCAATCTTCACCTGCAACTAATAACGCTATAAGAGGGGCTGAGCAAAGCGGTAACATAGCCAAACAACGGTTTGCTAGGACAAGGTGGGTTAGAGGCTTGGCTTAACAATATGGGAGGCATGATAAGCAAGTGGTAGGTATCGCAGCATAGGCACAGCAAAAGAGCGAGCAACTAGCAAGCAAAGATAGAAGTGATTTTGAGGGTATGGTCATCTTGCCTGAAATCTCGCAAGGAAGAAGAACGAGTCCATGAAGAAGGCAAACGGACGTAGACGAACGGGTCCTCACAAACGCGACGTTATCGGAACCAACCCGAAGAAGCAACACCGGAAAGAAGCACACAACACAGTAAACAATCATCACAAAGCATGGCACGATGCGCAAACAAATATGATGCATGTCTGGTTTAAAGAAGCATGGCATGGCAAAGTGCACAAACAACCCTACAAATTAAGTGGAGCTCAATATGCAACCCCGTTCCATATTGACTAAACACCACATTCAAGTTATTTAGTTCGATCTCGTTTATGTACCCAACAATATTAAATGTGGTTAAACATGGCAAGAGGGTGAAGCATGATGAAACTATCTAATCTAGGCAAGTTTAAATGAGGTCGGAACAACAAAACAACAAGTCTGGAAACTCCTCATATGCATATATTAGGTTTGGTACTGTTCTGCCCTAAACATAATTTTAGTGTTATTAAACATGCAAAACAAGCACACCATGTTAAACTAGGCATTTTTCCACCCCATTTACATATAATGTTTATTCAGTTCGGAGCTACAGTTAAATACTTATGAAATAAATCATCTTAACATGGCATAGGAGCAAATTTAACCAAACAGCATTTTAAACATTTCAAACATGGATGAAAGTTGCATATTATTAAACTAGACAAAATTCTAAGCAACTTTCATATATAAATTGTTTTAATCCGATGCACGGTTATTAAGTTATTATATGCATGAAGTTTAGGGCCTATCTGTAAAATCGTAAACTCTGGATAATTACTAAAATCACTGGACAGGAAAAAAAACATAGCGGGCTGGATCTGGCTGGCCCAACCGAAACAGGCGCTGGGGAAGGCTGCACACCCATGGGCCCCTTGGGTCGGTAGGAAAAATAGAGGAGACATGGCGCTGGGCCTGAAGGCGATGCAAAGGGCCCATATGCACTACCGCTCGTCCTCCCCGCTCGAGCGGGCGCAGAAAATAGAGGAGGTGGCGCACGGCATGGCAGCATTCATCGACGGGTCCCCGGGGCGCGGACCAGCAAGGAGATGACTGGAGGAGGTAGATCCGAGCACGGGACGACAAGGGCAACCGGATCCGGGGCGGAGATGGCCGGCGGCGTCGACCTACGAAGGGCACAGAGAGAGAGGCCATGAGAGAGCAGAGAGACGGAGAGGGAGTGACGAAGAGAGGGGAGGGCAGGGAAGGCGGCCCGGTTCTGGTGGTGCTCCGACGGCGCGGTCAACGGGCAGGAGAGGCGGGGTCGACCGGCTGCTGCGGTGATGTTCACGGCGGCTCCTGCGGGCAACACACATCGAGAAAGAGAGAGAGGGATCAGAGAACGGAAGGAGAAGCGAGCCAGGGAGGAAGGGAAAGAAAATGGCGCGCGACGGGGCTGGCCTGGCGATGGCTCTGCAGCTGCTGCTCGACGGTGGCTCGGTGTCAAAGCCGACAGGAACGAGGTGCTCGGGGAGCCCCTCGGACGCGAGACGAGGCTGGAGTCTCGGGGTCGAGCTCCTCTCGAACGGAGCGAGGCTACTGCGATTGATTTGGAAGGGATCGGGAGGAGGCTCACTGGTTGGGTGGAGAGATTGGGAGGGATCGATGGATTGGATCGATGGGGAAAATGAGGAAGGTGGCGGCAGCATGGGGATTGATGGATGGGACAGCTCCCCTAGGTTTTAGGGTTTGGTCTTTAAATAACAAGTGAATTTTGGGTAGGGGTATTTGGTCCCTCCGATTAAATCGGACGGTCCTAGATAAATAGGCTAGGGAGACCAAACAAAGAAAACGAAGACGTTTTGTAGATGTTTGGGATGATCCGGACACAACGGTGGCGACACCCCGGGTCGGGTCCGGGACAACTTTCGGACGCTCACGTGAGGGGTTCGATGCACTGTGTAGAGAGGGTTTCGGACCGTGCGTTCGCATCGGACAACTCCGGAAGCGAAGAGGGGAAGGAGGATGGACTAGGTGGGCTGTGGTGAAACTGCGAGGGGGAGAAGAGAGAGAGAGGGCCCGGCATCTATTTCCGGAGACCGAAAACGTCCGACGTTAGACCGGCTATAATGCCGCTATAGTTATCCGTTGGGGCATCAAACGATCTTCGAATGCGATGAAACTTGACAGACGGTCTATCTACACTATAATAAGACCACACGTCAACTCTCATCCCATTCCGAGAACATTTTCCGGCCACTTATAAAATAATATTTCGGACATGTTGCGGGCGCGTGCAAGTGTGGCTGGGCTCAGAACGGACAACAGAAAGAACTGGGAGATCCGGACGGATGCAAGTTTTGAAAAAAATGATGATGCAATGCACATGATGACAAGATGAAATGCAACACGCAAGCAAATGACATGGCAATGACAACGAATAACTGGAAGACACCTGGCACATCGGTCTCGGGGCGTTACAACCACCCACGCTCTCGGCTACATCGACAAATGGCACAAAGGGCTATCGCCTTGCTTGAGCAACCTCGTCGGTTTTCACTCCAGCCACGACTCCGCGATGCATCGACCGTTACGACTGTGGGGGGCTGTCCGTCGGTTTCCCTTCGGATTCTTCTCCAGTCTCACCGTCTGCGTCGCTACCGTTGTGACCCCGGGGGATGTTGAGTATAATGTATATTAGGATGTATAGGATAGACTAGGATTTGTTCCTACCCTTGTCTTGTACTCCAAGTTGGTCATTATATACTAGCACACATGCCCGTGCATTGCAACGGGATAATAAAATTATATGCATCTGACTCGATATAAGAATGGATCAAGACCCCCACATGTCTGTATTCTCTAGGTCAACATGACACCCTTTAATTAGAGCCAAACAACTATATTCTCTTTTGTTGGAATATGCCCAAAATTTCCTTCAATTATAGATAACCAGCACATTTTGTTTTATTTGCACATGGAAGCTACCAAACGTCAATAATTTATGGTGTCCCTTATTCTTGACAAACCGACTTAGCTCGATATGTCGGATGCAGCGCAGGCCAAGTATGGGAGTGATCGAACTCACGACCTCAAAGACCTGACCACATGTTGCTAGCCACTCAAACAAACGCATACTCCAATGGTCAGCGTGAATATTTAAGAATATAAAGCAATGTCCGATTTGAAACATTTTGTTCATTTTCTGAACTTTTCAAAAAATGATAACTATGAATTGCTTAATGTACTTGGCAACATGCACAATTTAAAAAAACCATACAATTAAAAAAACACGAACAAAAAATTTGAATGGAACATTTTTTAAATTCATAAACATTTCTTAAAACATGAAGCTGTTTATAAAAATACGAAGATTTTTTCATTTGTGAACAAGTTTTGCAAATGGGAACATGTTTTGAACGTTCAGAAGTAAAATATAGAAAATGTGCTTTCAATGCAAAAAATATTTTCAATTTTTGAACAATCACTAAAACAATAATATTTTTCAAGTTTGTAACGTTTTCTAAATACAGTTTTTAAATCTTGAACAAAATTGGAAAACCCAAAACATTTTTTTAATTGTAATGATCAAAACTTTAAAATTGCAAACATTTTTAAAATAGGAACACAATTTAGAATTCGTAACATGAACTTCGTAATATACTTGGCAGCATGAACAATTTTCTAAATAACGAATAGTTTTTTTAACTTCCATACATTTTAAAAAAAACAAGAAAAAAAGGTTTAAACGGAACCTTTTTAAAACATGAACCTTTTTAAAAAAATTCACAAAAAATTCTTTAAAACATGAACCTTTTTAAAAAATACGACCATTTTTAAGTTTTGAACAAATTTTGAAAACAGGAACATATTTTGAACATTCAGAAGAATTTTAGAAAATTTGTTTCTTTAATGTAAACATTATTTTCAATTTATGAACATATCGGTAAACCACGAATATTTTTCGAATGTGGAACATTTTTCAAATGCATTTTATTAAATATTGAGCAATTCTAAAAAATACACACATTTAAAAAAATGGGATTAATTTTTAAAATTCTGAAAAATTTGAACAACAAAGAAATCCCAAACATTTTCTAAAATATGAACACATTTTTGGAATTCGAAATTTTTGCTGGAAAATAGAATAAGTGAAATTCTGAAATTTTTGAAAATTTCGAATTTCAGAAAAAAAAGGAAAAATAAACTTGAAATAGGAAAAATAAAAAAGAAACGGAAAATAGAAAGAGAGAAACAGAAGAAGAAAAATAGAAGCAAAACATAGAGAAAATGGGTGGCCCAGTCTTTACGACTTGTGCGTATGTTAAACTATCTACCGCCCTGTGCGGGAAATAGGTTTACTTATTGCTGCGTGTGCAGGAGAAAATGGGATGACCTTACTGGGTCGTAGCGCGGGCGGCCCTTGTACATTATTCTAGACAAATCTTTTTCTTTTGCTAACATACGGACGTACAAAAATTTAGTACCACCTCGTATAGAAAAAAGAAATCTTTTGGCGGTGAACGGATGAAATAATTGGAGAAACGCACCTTGCTTTATTAGTAGGTATAGATATAGATATAGAGGTATAGATATATATGCTCACGAGGCTCAAGCAATACAACAGCTATTCCACCAATCCTCTCTCTCCCTTCTAACAATAAGCATACCTACAGGCTACAGTTGAAGATACCATGTCCAAACGGCACTGTAACAGTCTATGGGAATCCAGAAAGACAGTTCAAAGCAGAGTAGAGATCGCAAATGTGTTAGCAATTTATCAAATTTTACATGCAGAGCACAATGCCATATGTTTGCTTTGAAAAAGGTATGTCTGTGTCTGAAGTTGGAACAAAACTTTTTGACAAGAGAATTGATCTCTAGGTCCAAACTTTCACTTATTTACTTTCAATATATTCAGAATTCGGTGTCATATGATCTTTTCAAATCTACAAGCCATTGTAGTGAAAATTATCTGGTACAGCGAATGACACTGGTTGTCAATATATCTAGACATCAAAATCCATTTGTCCAAGTTTTTCAGGAAAAAAACAGAACTTTGGTTCAAAATTTCTCATATTTATTCTATATATATTGTGAATACACAAATAAAAAAAAACAGTAGCATTGGCAGCATAGTCAGATCATCCGATGGGCAATCAAGGAAGGATAGTCACACGACCCAGCCCAAGCTAGCTGCTGAGTGGGGTTTCTGTGTGTCGACCTTAAATCCTACTCGTGGTTGTGCTACATTTGGTCATGATGCCATGTTTAGTTTTTGTGTGTCGACCTTCATTCTTATTTGTACGTTGTGATGCGTGGGCTGGAAACGCATGGAACCGACATGTGTGTGTGGCGGAAGGCAAGGTGAGAGGTCTACGGTCAGGAACCCGCCATAAAGAGAAGACAGAAGACGAGGTGCCAGCGCATAGCGCAGCCATCACACTCGTAATTTTTCCGTGAAATTGTGTTGACGATATTGCACACAATTCTTTGAGGGCAACAATGTGCAATGGATCATCTCATTGCACACGAATCGTATCGCTGAACCATGTGCACTCGATCGCACATGGTTGTGCAATGAGTTTATCAACCGCCACATGGTTGGGTTTGTGGCGCACGGTTTACATTTCTATTACGCATGAATAACAAGTAGACTTCCCTTGGAGGATCGGTATTGACCATACGTGCATTATATGTATTTGATTGAAAGCCGTGCACAATGCATAGACTTCCCTTAAAAAAGGTACAACTTGGACAAATCCCACTCGGGAAGCATGCATGAATTGTGTATTAGAAAGCAGTGAGTTAATACCTACTTGTGCACATTTCTACCCGTACTTTGTTACTAGAAGGCCGACTTTGACCATTGTAGGAGATCCTATGTACCTAAGTCATCAGCTTTGCTTATAAAAACAACACACAAAGATTATAGCTGTGAATTAAGCTGGTTCGGGATCATGGAGGGTGCTTCTTCTTCTTCCCTCGCACGTGCTCTGGCGGTTCTAGCTATCATCTGCTGTTCCTTCGCATGCTCGGCGGCAAAGGGCCCTGGTAAACGCCTCAATTGTCGTCTCCTACTCTTATTTTCATCATCCCGAGATACAACTCGGTAGTAAATAATATTGCCATGCCCGGGCCGTTTGTGTACATGCAGATGCTGCAAACGGACACCATCAGGGGAATGGTCCTCTGCCGCCCACGGGGTCAGCCGGGCAGAACCCGACGAACTGCTTCCGCTGTGGGGACTGCACGGTCCCTCCGCCACTGCTGCCACCACCGGGGATGCCGGCACGTGCGCCACACCGAAAGGCACTGCAGCCGGTTGCGAGCGTCGAGCCTTACGCATGAAGCGCCTCCGTATATACAGTATATCCTTGTGTAGTTGTGTCTAAACGGTCAATCCATAGCCGGTGCCAAAGATTTGGATAAAGGATCAATCAATCTACTTATGTACGTGTTTTTGGGATTATTACGCACGCCTGGCTCCGCGTAGTTTCAGTATATACTAGCATGGTGTCCCATGCAAATACGCAGACATCTTATCATGCCTCCCGTCCTAAAATAAGTATCGCGATTTTAATTCAAATTAATTTGAACTAAAACCAGCACACTTGTTTTGGGACGAAGGAGTACTATTTCCTATTTATAATTATTTTTACGAATAAGAACTTATACTTCATTCAGCATTCCATTCTCAGATAAGTTATTTTCATTGACTCTACATTCATAATCAAATATTATTCCAGTTGTGTCTATATCCCATATATAATATTTATGTCACATGAATAATTCAAATTATGATAGATAGTTCTACAGGGTGAGCGTGAGGAGAGGTAATCACGCCACATACAAAATGGTTCGTGACTAAATTTATGCAGGCTACGTCACAATTTACCTCCAATATGTGGATCTTCACACTCTGGCGACGGAGTAAATAGCGTAAAACTATCACAATCCGGACTAGGGTTCCACAAAACTACCACTTTTTTTTAAAAAAATCTAAAACCTACCACAAGATTTGTTCGCCCGTTTCAAAAAACAACTAATCATTGAATGGTTAAGAAATAATCAGAATTGTGATAGGAGGGCCCATCTGTCAGGCCACGTGGACATTAAAAATTAACGGTGTTACATTCGACCGTCATCCTCTTCTTCTCACTGCCATTTTCTTCTCTTCTCTCCTCCCCCATTTCCTCCCTGCCGCCCGGAGTCGGCCGTGGCCAGCACTGCCCCATCCCCATCTCCTCCAGGTGGCCGCCCCATCCAGACCCCATGTCTCCGCGCAGCACCCAGCTGCTGCCACGGCTGGCCGCAGCCCGCCGGAACTGCCATTGCGGCCTGCCACCACCACGTGCTGCTGCTGCCCACCACATCAACGTCCGTGGTCAGTTCATCCCCTCATTTCTATGCAAGCTGAAAATGTCATGGAGTTTTTCAACTCCACATTGATGGGTTTGTTATCCTGCCACGGCAACCACCCCCACCTATCCTGCCCCTATACGACAAAATTGTGTGTTTTGACCCTTTTCTGAAACCTATTCGAGATCTGACCCTAGTTTGAAAAAAAATCGAGATCTGACCCTTTTGCTACCGCTAGGGTCCATGGCGGTAGGGTGTAACAGTCTACCGCCAGGGACCTTGGCGGTAGGAAACATCCCTACCGCCAAACATACTGGCGGTAGCCTGTACAAACCCTACCGCCAAGGTGTTTGGCGGTAGGCACGAGCACGCACTATGTTCAACACTTAGGAGAATTTTGCGGTAAGGCATGCAACCCTGCCGCCAGGGACCTTGGCGGTAGGCTGTTAGACTCTATCGCCATGGATCTTGGCGGTAGCAAAAGGGTCAGATCTCGAAATTTTATCAGACTAGGATCAGATCTCGAATAGATATCAGAAAAGGGTCAAAACACGAAATTTAGCCCCCCTATACGTCCCCACAAAACAAAACAAAAAGTTAACGTGCCCTTCTCATACATCATGATGTCATGTCCACCCTCTTTTTCCAGGACACATGCCCCCTTCCTATTGGGCTGAAGCTTACCACAACCACCTATCTACACAACCGACGCAGGATAAGCAAGATAATTGATGCCAAGTCCAGGAGCATATGTGGAGGCGACCAGCAGGCTAGAATCACTCACTACGTAGGGAGCGATGCATCATGTTGGCCACACGATTGGAATTGCAACCATGGTAGCGATGCACCATTGCACAATATGGCACAAGGTTGGACTTGCAACCATATGAAATGAGTTTACCATCGCACACACCATGTGGGCACCATAGGCTCCACAGGTT